>NC_059474.1:12490979-13105979 GCF_018139145.2 Gymnogyps californianus
GCTTTCCTCGGAAAGAACTATTGGAACATCATTAAAAATAAGAGACTTTAGGGTTTCTTTTTGTTTTGCTTTTATTTATATCAGAGCACTAAATTTGGAAAATGAAACGTAGTCATTTGAGGTTCAACAGGCTGCTTTTTAGTGATAAATTGCAGTTTAAAGTCTCAGCTAGCCACAATATAGGATTAGAGAACCTAAAATGACAACCATCAATGTTTTCTAGCTAAGTTACACAAGTAGGGAAAGCCTCAAGCTTCATTTCTGAACCCAGCCTCACATTTAGCATGATGTGCCACAGGGTAGGATCATATAGCCCATACCGCGGGCTTCCTCTGGCTGCTAAGTCTTTCACCAGGGACTATGAGAGCTGAACTAGGGCAGACTGAGAAAATTAAGCTTAAACTTTTATTCTGAAAATTTTTCCTTCTAATTGCCCATCTTCTCATCCTCAAAATATCCCCACTCGATGAATAAATAGTAGTAGTAGTCTACAAGATTTCTATGGCTAATTAAAAAAATTGGTAGATAATAGTTTACGTTGCTGCTTTGTCCCAGTATGAGGTTTAATAAGACTTCACATCATTGCACATCCACAACCACAACACTTAGCAACGTCTCTGCTCTTCCCTGGTGTGGGCGTTAGAACTGTCAAGTTTTTCTTCTACCAGCATGAGGCTTTCCCTGGGAAGGCCAAGCTGCTGTACCAAGCTGCTGTACCAAGCTGCTGTACCAAGCTGCACAGCAGCACCCACCTGTCAGCAAACCATAAACTGCATTCCAACCCTAAATCTGAACAAAGCCAGTAGCAGCTCACCTCAAAACTCTGAAGCAGGGAAGAATGTCCAAATTGCAGGGATGCACGGCACGTTCTGACTTTAGAAATTCAGTAACCTTCACAAAGATAGAGAGCACTTGCCAGGATCAGTAACAGAGAGCATTTTGAGAGCCAGGACCCGATCCTTGCATGCAGCCAGCTTAAGGACAAGTTTTGATTTGCAGACCCCTCAATTTTGCAAGGAGGATGCAGCTTCCATACAGCACAGACAACTCTTCAGGAAGAGAGTGGGATAAAGGAAAGACAATGCAGTTAATAAAGAAAAAAGAATAAGGAGCAAGTAGTCTGTGGAGCCAATGAAAATGGAAGAGATTGGAATAAAGACATGGGGAGGGCAGAAGAACACACACCGCTTCGTTCTGTTTGTGGCTCTCTGTTACAGGGAGATCAAGGTTGAAACCTGCTGAATTCTTTAATTCTTCAGCTAGACAGAAATATTCAGCCTTTGATTCAGTGGAGTTCTAGAACATTTATTTTTCTTCAACTGCAGTTGCATGGCTTCAGTCTCGCCACAGAGTGTCACCCTCCACCAATTATACTGCAGCAGCTCCACTGCTAGGGAAAAAGGGAAAAGTGGACTTGAGCTGCAGTGTAGGAGGATGAAGTAGAGTGGCTAAAGTGGAGGAGGATGAAGCTTCGCTGCAGCCTTTGAGTTCATTGCTGATGAAGCTGAGTAGTTTGCTGCTAATTACTGACAAATCAAAACACACACACAAACTCTGGGGACTGGTTAAACCATCTTCTCTCCACAAACCCCATTAAATGCTTCGCAAGAAAGACAAAGCAACCAATAGTTTAGAACTAAATTTTATTAAAGAAAAACCTGTAGTGCAGGTTCTCAGGACAAATGCATACCTTTGGATGCAGTGGAGTACACAGGTACGTATACAGTAGTTTGCCTGCTACATGTTTGGAAGCTGAAAGAGACCGTGATAATCTGTACTGCACGGTTCATCACCATCGTTAAAAGTTGCCAAAAACTTGGTTGTGGATCACTAACAGATACTTGGTTATGTGTGTGCACTACATATTGCACAAGACTTTTGATTAAGCTATTAATTGTGCAATTGAATCACAGTTAAGTGTTACATGAAGCATATTCAAACATATATTTGTTTTTTTTTTCTCAAAAACAGCACGTCACTACAAAACTTCCATTAAATGTTACATATTTACAAAAATATACAAATAACACTTTTCCCCATTTATGACAATGCACCAGTTATGGATTAATTTCATTCTTCCCTTGAGCCCTGATACAGTATACAAAGAAACCTGCTCAAAGCCAAGGTCTCCTGAAACAAAATTAGGAAAAGGCATGTACTGTTTTCACAAATACTAGAATGTGCAAAGGCAGAAGGAGAGGACTGTGTAGTCGTGTATGTTAAAGGTATGGACTATAGCATACTGATGACCGCTAAGAGTCTTTACACGGATTGGAAGGGCCCCTTTGTCAGAAATGCGGTAGCAACACAGTGTTAAGCATTTGCTGATCATATTCTGGAAAAGCAGTTGCAAGTAGTTAAAAAACTAAGTTCTACCTTGGTTGTAATTAGCTTTCATCTATCCGAAGTACTCTCGTGCTAACCATGGGAATAAGAATTACAGGTGAAAATCAGCTGGTCACCTGTGCGAGTACAGATGCAGCAAGATGACGACTGATTTTAGCCTGCAGCTGCATTTCAAATTCACCGTGGGTGAGCACCTTTCTTCCGTAACACAAAGCTGAACTGACAAAGTCCGCGGAACTGCATGGTCATAAATTAGGGTAGAATTTGGCCCTGCAATGCCAAATAAATAATGCTCCACATGAACAACAGGGAAGCGAGAAATGGTTTGTGAATCTTCACAAGAAGGATGTCAAGTCTAGTTTTTATTTTATTGACTTTCATGTCTTTACTAAGAGCTGTAGCTCTAATTAGCCAAAAAATATGATTTGGGCTTGGTTTAAGTACCATTTTTTTCTCCTTTTGTTTACATGGGTAATGCCAGCAAAATCTGTATGATTTATCTGTCCGAGTCTGGAATGAGAGATTTTGGACCCACCTGCGCTGAAACAGCCACAGATGCACTGTAAATATGCCAGTATTCATCCTTTACTCTTAAAATGGAAAATTTTCCCATTCCAACTCTCATTATCTCTCCAAATCTTCCTCCAATATTTAATCCAGGGTGAATTGATATTCATAGTGCAGCTTCATAAATACAGAGCAATGATACTATGATAATTTCATTTAGGTGAGGAAGGGCGATAGTTGATGTCTCCTAAAACCTCATTTGCGATGTACTAGTGTGATATTCTTTAGAACCACCTCTCCTTTTGCAAAGAAACATATCTATGGTTAATGGAAAGGTAAATCACAGTAGCTGTACATATTTGTAAAAATAAGCGGTAAGTAAAGCACAAAAGTGGAAGCTTCCCAAAGCGCCCCGCCAGCTGATCAAGTTCCCCACCTCTTCCAATCTGCTATTCCTCTGCAAATTTTTTCTTGTATTTTTTTCTCAGCCACACAGCAGAGGATAAAAATGAGTTGATCCCCTTTTGACATCAACCCAGCTTACTGGCAGAATCACAATCAGAGAAAAGCAACTCAGAAGAGACTGGGATCAAGAGGGGAGAATTCAAGTATACTTCTCCATTTGATTACACTTTCCCTCCAGAGCCTTCTGCACTGCAGCAAGTGCAGGCCATGACTTACACCCATGAGGAAATAAATCATAGCTTGTCAGTGACAAATAAAAAAAGGAGCTGTACTCAAATGCCTGGTGTGTATATGAAATGGAGGAACTCTCTGTTCCTACAATTAAAATTTCTAGTCACATGTTCGGTAAACTCCAGTGGCTGGTGTTTACCCTCAGGAATACTATACCAACTCCATTCATCCTCTCTAAACATTATAAAATTACAGCTCATAGAGGGATTCTAGCAAATTACATTTAAGCAGTATAAATCCAAGACACAGACCCTATAAAATAATTCTTCTCCCTTGCCTCCTAGCTCAGTGCTGTGCTAAGGAGGAACACCATTAGCAAATGCCCTATAATCATCTCAGAAGTAAACCTACATTGGAGCTACCTCTGGAGCGCATATACATGCATCCTGGCTCCTGGGAAGCAACCTCTTTTCCATGCACCTCAAGTGGGATGTTGCTGTGAGTCAGATCCCTCTTAAATTATAGGTAGAAGTGCTGATAATTTCACATGCTCCTGGTGCTGCATCAATTTAGACTCATGGTTTAAAATTCCTGAACAACAAACAAAACCAACAAAACTGAAAATAGTTGCCATTACAAATTAAAGTAAGCTCCAAGGCTTAAGTAAAGCAAAACAAAACAACCCGTGGCAAAATCATACACACTGGTAACACTGACTTTCTCCCTGCTTTTCCTTGTCCTGTTTAGTCTCGTGCTCCCATCCCTCCTGCATCTCTCACATACACTCTCTCTCTAACACAGCCTCTACCCTTCAAAGATACCGCTGAGCTTTTCAGTTATCTTATTCCCATCAACTTCTCCAAGCTCCTCCAACAAGAAGATTGTGTGAAACCTATCTGGTGACTTTGCTTCAACTTGTATTTTATGGAACTTGAAAGCAAGCTATTTGCCTCTGCCTCTACGAAAGGTTTCATACAGACCCATTCCACAAACCTGACAGGTCAAATTGCTCCCAAGAGGAATGATCCCTGGTCCTGCTCCTCTATTAGCAATGGACCCTCTTTACCTCACCTTCAGCTCTATTAGCAACGGACCCTCTTTATCTCACCAACCTTCAGCCTGAGGTTGTAACAATTTATCTAAAAAGCTATGTACTACCTTGGGCCTCAGGACTTCCCATATTGAAATACAAATGCAGCCCAACGGTCTGGCAAGGTGTCTCTGCCTAATCTTGCTGCAATTCTGTACCTGCCAGATTGAAAGGCTGACAAAGCAAGCCAGCCCTTGCTGTGCTCCAGGAAGCTCATGCAAAGACCGAGTTTCATCCCAATAACCCAAAATGAGGCAGAAGGACGTATTTGGGAGATCATGGGTATAGCTGTCTGTCAATTAAACATATATTTTCCACTACAGACCAACAGCAAGGTCAATATATGCATGGATGAGAGAGGAAAATGCTAATTATTTATTCTTCCAGGGAATACAACACTCATCCACATCTCAGACTAGAAGTATGTGCTCTCTGGGGCAAGCAGCTGAGAGAAGTCCTGGAAAGGCAAAAGGGAAGAGTTCCAGAAAGATTTAGAGAAAATGAGAGCCAAAATTAAAAGTGAAAGGATTAAAAGAACCAAAAGTGCGAAAGAAACAGGAAGGATGGACTGCAGTGAGACAAAGCACAGGGGAACTACATCAACCCGGATAATACAGTAGAGCTCAGAGGAGAGACAGGGATGGGGAAGAGATCGTGATTCTTTTTGTTATCACTCTCGATACAGTAGGGTGCATATCCAAATAAAAACACAGATAGAAACAGAACATAAAGCAAAACAAAAAGCTAGGAAGAAAAAAAAGTCGACTGTAGAGAACTGTCATCAGGAGGAGGAGGCAGGCAAGGCAGAGCAACAAACAGCAGCAATAATCAAAAAGAACAAAAGGACAAAAAAAGGAGGGGGGAAGAAAGAAGAAACAGAAGAGAATGGAAATCCAGACAATTTTTTCTATGAAGTGTTACCAATTACTCAGCAAAAAGTTGGAAGCATTAAACAATGCAGGTCACTTCTCTGAAGAGTTCAGCATCTCAAAAGATTAACCCCAAAGAGAGGAGTGTATTTGCAAGCAAATGGAGCCAGTGAATTGGGCATCTTCCTGTGTTTGTGATGATATTTTGTGATCTTAACCATTTAAATGCCCTTCTGTGAATCTGGGACATATAAGTGGTGTATTAAAATATTCTCCTTTCGATTAGTTTTATCATTTGTAAACTGCCTATGTGCATGTTACTGATGTTTGGGGTGTACACTTCTCCTTCTGCATAGTCCTGCCTATTCATAACCCATAACAAGAATGTCTCAAAAACCATGTGGATACAAGTCTGCTGCTTTCCTATATGAGCTGTTCTCATTAAAAAGAATCTCTTTCACCATTTCAGAAAGATTTCCTTTTTAAACTGTTTTAATTAGTAAGCAAACAGTGTGAATTAATACTTTTTTTAAACAAGAATAAGCCCTTTGATCTTGCCCTTTGATCTGCAAGAGCAGACACTGTCAGTAAGAACTAAATATAAGTATGAAAAGCTAGCTAAAATTAGCAACAAATAACATAGAAATATAAGACATGCTAAGAAAATTATTTGGAATGCCTGGCCGTCCTGGTGATTAATATACTCATTTTACCATTAAAAGTATGTGCAATAAAGGTATATTATTTAAGTAGCGCCATGTACTGCTGCATGTATTATTGCTGCCCAGCAGGGCTTTATGTCCACTCTATTGCCACAAATCAGTGTAAAGATGCAAATTCTACAGAAACTTAGAAATCAAGTCCGATCAATAAAGCTCAAGTTTGTGTAATGCTTTCAAGTGTTGCAAGGAAATAATTTTAAACAGAATTACTTGTGTAAGGGAAAGAATCCACTTTTTTCAGGGCTAGTAAATGTCACTCCTAAAAGAAAATCAATCTGGAAGGAGAGAGAGACAAAGAGCATGCAATTAAGAACATGTATTTTTAGAGATACAATTTAAAAAGGTATTTTAATACAAACTGTAACAGCCCTTTGATAAGGATTTTGCTCACATAGCTATATCGTTGCACTTCAGAGTATGTATTTCTAAGCCTTCCAGTATTTTTTGTCTTAGATACTGTCTTCCAGAAGATCATCTCAGCTACCAGCACATAAACTAGCTGAAAATAGCAATTCTGACAAGCTTCACATAAGGAAAAAAAAAAGAGATTAAAAGAAGGAAAGTCCTTCATTCAGTCATACATGGCTTCACAATTCATATTTTAAGTAATTTGCTACTCCATTTAACAGAAGGAAAAAGGCCAGGACTGAAGACTTAAAGAAATGAGATCTCACATTAAAAATCATGAAACTAACTTGCTGGATGTATCAATTTCAGGGAAAAAAAAAAAAGAAATTTCTAAAAGGAATGCATTCTTTAGTCTTCACACCATTCTGAAGTACCATTACAGGTCCTTATTTACCTGATGGTATGTATAATCCTTTCTGCTCTATGCAACACACTTGAAAAGAAAGGAAAAATAAAAACTTTGTCCACACACCATTCCCATTCAGATTTGGGAAATGAGCTGTTCTAGTCCATCTCGACATTGAGAAACCCTTCTGCACTCCCTCCAGCTTGAGGTTACAAAAAGAATTGGAGGAAAAGCGGCCGAGGTGATCAATTGGGTGGAAGGGCTGACTTAGGAAAGAAGATTAAAAAATTAAGAGTGCACAGCTTGACATTTCCCAAAGATTGCGGGGTTAGGCTTTTAATTGCAAAAGCTAACTGGGGGTCTGAGTTATTTCAAAATTTGTCACTTTGATGATTATAGTCTGAAAACAAGTGAAAAACATTACATACATATCCATGACAGGAATAAACATGCATTTGAGTGCCATTGGGAGGGCTAATACTGAAATACTGAAAGGAAATAAGGAACATGAAAACACAGACTTAACATTAGGAAAATGGTCTGAGCAGATCCTGTAAATACTTCTACGCAATTAAATGCTATTCTAATGGAAGTTTTAGAAAGACTTTTTCAGACTAGTAAGATTAGGCTATATGCCAATCTCATAAAGAAAGTTGTAGAAGCAATGTGCAAGTGGGACTAGAACAGAGACAATGAGCCAGGAAGCAGCTTTTTCGATGGACTTAGAAGACACAACAAAATTTTGCATCTCAAAAATCAATATTTATAAAGGTAAATGCTTATAAATTTCTTCCTTGTGGAAAGCCAATATTTTGAGAGAAATGTGCACTTAACGTTCATCTAAAACTCTGAAATAAAAATGAAGATGGAAAGAATACAGCGGTATCAATATACAATAACAACTCCAACTGTCAGGGATTGTGCAATGAAATGAAAATTTTAGTCTCTCTTTTCCCCTCAAAGTTTCATTAATGAAAAATTACAAAACATTGTTTTATAGGAAGCATAGGAAAAATCTACAACTAAAATTGTCATCGATTCTACTTAGTAACATTGTATTTGACTTGAAATAACACTAGAAATTCAAAGCTTATCAGAACCGCTGGTTCATCATCAAAAAGTTACTGCAAACAAATGTATGTATTTAATTTCTTAAAAATAATTAAAATATCCCCACATTTCTTTGAGCATGTATTTGTGTAAGGAGGATGGAAACCACTGCAGTTCCATTCTACTGACCTCTATTAAAGAGACAGCATACAGTAGTAGAGTATTCCCACTAAAGGGATGTCTCCTTGGACCTGAAACACAGCTAACCATCATAATCATGTCAGACGAAATCTGCTTTGCACTAGGAACTACTAATGGCAAAGTGCTGATTTGTCTCTGTCTGTCCAGGGGACAGTAATTTAACAAATCGTCTACTTTATATGAATAAACACTTTACTCCTCTTTACACTGGTGATTGAAAGCAGAAAACTCATCAAGAAGGATATAATTCAATGAGAATATCCTAAAAGAGTTCAAGGAAATTGGATGTGAACTGGAGATAACAACACCTTGCCTCAGGCTGGTACTTTCTATTTCTTCACAGCCATTTCCACCACCTTCTTCAAACATACATTGGTTTATATTGCTTTTATTTTTAAGAAATTAATTTACACTATGTGTGGATTTTCCCTAAATGTCTTCTGAGCATTTGTGAGCACTTTATGTGTATGGACTGCTCCAAAGCCATAAAAAACATTCAATGTCAAAAGGGAAAGCAAAGATACCAGCTGTAAATCTTGATGGCTCTGTTAGAATGCTTCAAATCAGTACTGCTTGGAGCACTCTGAAAAGTACAGGGTGTTTTTGAAATTGCAAATACATCAGAGTTTAAGAAGGCCAAAAGATGTAAATGAGACCAATACACTGCCAGTTTTGTTGGTTTCAGTATAGTTCAGTATCAATGTTGATAAGTATCACTGTACCCATTATTATAAGGCTTTTGACCAAATAACACTGCAGAAAAGTAAGTTTAAGGTACTAGCATGTAACGGCAAAATCACAGCCAATGTTGCAATGCTACCACGTAACAATATGTTCCAAAATTACTTTTTTTTTTTAACAGTGATGTACCTTTTTCAGATTATGCATTTTTTACATTTATACATAATTGTGTCTGGTTTCAGTAGACTACCTTTAATAACAGCGATAATCACAAGTAAAACAAAGAAAGTGAAACTTATTAATAATTTATGCTCACAAAATTCTTTCACTCTGAAGATCATGAACAAACAGTGATTAATTTAGCCTCACAATACCCCTGTGAGGTAGGTAATTACTATCAGCCCCATTTTACAGGTGGGGAAACTGAGGCACATATAGGTTAAGTAACTTGCCCAAAGTCTGGATACGGAATCCAGGTACCTGACAGCCATCTTCTGTTTCTTAGCCATCAAATTACCCTTCCTCACTAACAAATTTAACTGGAATATGTACAAATACTGCACGTGTGTGTGCATGCATGTGTGACTAGTGTTTGTGCATAGAAACAACTCTGTGTTTCTGTATATGCATGTATCAGGATTTTAGTTGCATATAAAGGATAAAATGCTAAGATGTCATGGACGTAGTTCAAGAGGTTCGAAACCTAGCACTAGTGAGACGTTTCATTTAAAGATAAACCAAGACACCATGAATGGGAAAATGGTAACGGTATTTTCTCAGTTTTAAAATAATTCATTTTAAAGTTATTCTTGCCAGGGAATCAAAGGCTGCCTTTATTATCTGCTGGGTATTATTAATACAGTTACGGCAATACTGACAACTCTTTAGAAAACAGTGTTTTTAAGACATGACAAACCAACCTCACATGAGGGCTGCATGAATCAAATTAATAAGCATCGAAAAACATTATTGCAGGCACTATATTGTGCTAAGTGTTAATTAGGGTACCAAGCGGTTAAATATTCTACGGTGTTCCAAAAGACTCCTGTTATCAGAGACACAAATCATCCTGTATTAAATGTATAAAAGTAGCTGTTAAAGCATAAATTAGATGTGTGACCTAGTTCCAAGTGTCCTTTGCCAATCAGATGAACCGTGGGAGAACAACCCCAAGCTAGAACTTCCATCCCATTCCTTGTCCATGAGGCTAATCTGCTACTCACCGGCCCTACACAAATAACCCACTTCAGATTTATTTCACAGGAACAAGTAAGCTGTTTGCAATACTATTTTATTCTCTGTTCCAGCTCATTTCCACTAGAAAAAGCATAAAGAGCTGGTGAGAACGGAAGGACCTCTGGTGCAACGATCCTGAGAGTTTCCAATGCACAGCACATTTTGTATTTATATTTCTCTTCAAGAAACCCTGACTCAGATACATGTAACACCTTGGATTTCTACACAGGCTGGCATACAACAGTCAGCTAGAGCATTGCTTCTCCGTAAATCAGTTTGCATGGCACTCTATAACTACAAAGGCAGAAATTTTAGAACAATTTTTGAAATTGTTTTCCTGAGCAGTTTGCAAGCGCTTTTCAGAATCTTCACTTAAACTTTTCCACCTAGTTCCCTACAGTAAATTTATAATCTAGATTTTCTTGTGCTTTACACATACATCCTGTGGGGTTTGTAAGAGCCTACAGTACTACACTGAATTATTACATCCAGTCCATGCATTTGATGACAATATGCTCTAGGATATCCACAGCTACATGGAAGAATGACTCCAATGCATACGATAATTTTAAGACAGTTCTTTTCTGTCTTACCAGCATTCATTATTTTCTGTTTGTTTATTCAGAAAGATGTAGTTAGCTATCTATATCCTCCTTAAGCAAGGTGGTGTGCGAGCTTGCCACTAGCATCAGTATGACATTCAGTGAATAAAGAGCTATTTATTCTCTATCGAAGGCAAAAAGTGAAGAGATTATATAGGTTTCTGAGAGAAGCATCCTAATCCCAGGCAGCTGTGACACATAGGATGCCAGATGTTTAAACTCATCACACCACAGTCCGTTTCCTATACGGCTCCATAAACCACAGGGAAAAGACCAGCAGGGTGTGGATTCACCACACCGCCGTTCCCTAGGTATGCAGAGGTCGGGACTAGGAAACTCTGACCCAACCCACAAAATGGAGATTAGGAAACTCTGACCTGACTCACAAGCCTTTCTGCAGGCAGCTCCTTCAGAAGCCCCACCGCCTTCCCTGCAGAAACAGGGGCCAGTGGTGCTAGGGACTGAGTGACACCCTGTGGTGATGGGAAGGAAATACGAACCCCTAAATCACAGCCCATCCTTCCCATGGCCCTCTGGATTGTCAAACCAACCCGAGAAGAAAAGGTCAGGTCAGAGTTTACCCACTCCTGCCTGCAAGGGCAAACAGCCAGGGAAAATCCCACAGAAGGATGCGGGTGGGAAGCAGATGGCGGTGCGCTACCCAGTCCTGCCTGGAGGACAGCTCTGACCTACCCGGCGCCTCTGCCCTAATAGGAAGTTTTAAAAAAATAACCATACAAAGAAAGTGACTTAAAAGAGGTATTTACACTCTCTGGAAATTTAAAAAGAGACAGGCCACCAGCGTGGGGTTTTACAGGATAACTCATCCGGCAGCTGCCATCGTCCTAGAGGTGCTCGCTCAGGAGACAAGAAGAGAGCAACTGAAATGACTGTCTGCAAGTGAAGGCACCTGGTCTGGAAATAGCATCAAGCTGGTGTTTATCTTTCACACGGGGTGGGATTGGGGGAGATACTGGTGCTGATGGTTTGCTGCACTCACAAGACCATTAACCTATATTATGAGATATCTTAATTAACACTTTACTTCCTTTACTCCACAGAAGGGCCTAAGCCTAAATTCATTAGATTGTCTCACACATGTTTAAGTTAAGAGCTTGTATCGACTAGAAGTGCATTTGTCTCCTTGCTCAGTCTTCTCGCAGTACAGAAACACTTGGCCTCCTAAAAAAATGTCATTGTGACCAACCAACCATCTGTTCTGGTCTAGTCGCTTGTGTAAAAATCACCTTTTTGGGCTGAAGAGTCCCAGCCTTCCGCTGAATACCTCAATTAAAAATATAATTAAAAAGTTACAGTCAATCCTTCTAAAAATAAACATAAAGAACTAGAGCATATACAGAAAGGAAGTAAGGTGGCGTTGAAGGTGCCTAGGGCTACAAATTTGCTACCATAGTTTGAGTTTCAATCGTAACGAGTTCCCAGGCCATAGAGTGAACACAGGATGTATTATCCTTCTCCCTTGGTAACTGATGATGGACGCTTTGTTCCACAGGACTGATAAGAAACCTCCTCTCCACCAGCATTTACAGCCATATTTGCAATTTTGTGACATCACCAGGGAAAAATAAAACGATACAGAGAAGAGTCTTTCGGTTTTTGTGTTCAGCTGTAAATATCAGCTAACCAGGTAACTGTGCATCTCTCTGGAGTTGATGCTCAAAACCACGCCTGAGTGATTGCCTACGAAAATATAGAAACAAAAGGCCAGCATTAGGGTATTTCAGGCACTACACAATAAATCCCCCTTTTATTGCAGGGAGAAGTCAATCGCATAAAGAGAGTGGCTTTATCAAACAACAGGTCAGGTGAAGGTTGGTGCAACAGCTCCATGTACCTACAGCATACTTTCGCGCAAAGCTTTTGCTCATGGTGGTGGATTTGTGCTGAATTCCTAGGGTTTCTATCCCAGTGACAGCATAAGTTGGTTCCCTTTGCGGCTTAAAAAGGTGTAGTTGTCTCGAGGGGTGCAGGTGAGGGAGGAGAATGGAACCTGAGGCATCCATTCAACATGCCACTGACCTGGGACTGGACACTGACCGGCATCAGCAATAAGGGAACTCTGTAGCTGTTCAAGTTGCCACTTCTCCCAGAAGGAGTCACTGCAAGGTAATGGTGTTGAGGAGTCCCAAGGTGGGGGTTGCGATAAAGTAGGCAACATAAAATATATAGAAAACAAAAAAAGTGGATGGGTGAGTCTGGAAATACTGTACTGTGGAAATTCAAAAGTTATGAGAAGAGAGAGAACAAACAGAAACCCAGGCCTGTAACTCCCTGCTGTGCATGGAGCGGAGGCTGCTACTGACATCTCCCAACAGGGAGGGAGAAAGCTCACCAGAACTAGAAGGGATCTCCATAGCATAGGAACCTTCTGCAAATAATGTCGTAAAACAGAACTTAATATAAAGCAGGGATTATAATGTTTCATACTCTAGCTAGATAAAATAGACGAGTATCATTAACAGGAATATTTTCTTGGCAGTACTGAGCAATACCGGAGCTAGTGGAAAGTACTGCAAGTAACAAAACAGTACAGCGAGCAGAAGTATAGTTTTATGTCTTAAATAAAGTCTTGTGTCTAAAAGCTGTACAGTAGCTGACAAATACGGACGATTATGATCCACAGAAATGAACTCTTTATGCTCCACTGGAAATGCTGCTTGTGTTGACAACCTGGCAGAAGCACAAATCACCTTGAGATCTGCATTTGCTAACTGTCTTACGTTTCACATCAAAACATCATGATCTTGTACTCTTTAACCCTAATAATGCTCTGCCCTGATAGAAGAATTTTTTTTTCTCTGAGTAAGGAGTGCAGGGCAAGTAGAGATTATTTCTGAATGCGTTACAAATCAGGGTAGCATTTCTTTATTCCAGCATCCCAAGGTGCCTTATATAAATAGGCCATAAGGGACTTTCTACCATTAAAAGAAGTTATGCTTTTGTACATTACTAGAGGTGTTTGAATGCTCCACTTTAATAGGCATGTCTGCAAGGACTTTGTTAGCATTCAGCCTTCTCCTCTAAAGACCCAGGAGATGAGTTGATCAAACAATTTTAACATACACTGTGTTTTTCTAGGGTTGTTTTTGGAACTAACTCCAGTAAAGTCAGGAGTGCAATCAAGGTCGTCTTGCAAAATCTGAATGAAAACACAGTAATACTCATACACAAAGGTTGTCAAAGAAAAGACAGAAATACACAAAGCAAAGCAGGAGGCTGGATTCTTCCCTTGTGCTCAAAGCTAACACCTCCAAGAACCTAGAAGCGGCACACAGTTCAGCAAATGAAAATAAAGACATTGACAACAACCCATAAAGGTGAAACCCAAGATAAAGAAATCTCTCCTCTGCCAAAGTTCTGTCCTTCCCCAGACTACCTCTGGTGCAGCTAAAACACATCTTCTTCCGTGGGTTCATGAAGACATTACAGTTGCCTGCTACAAATCCCAAAGGCTTTGGGTTATCTGATTTATTTTCACAAAATGAGTAGAAATGGAACTGGGGAGCTTTTTCCATTGTCCTACACTTTTCAGACTGTGACCTGAAAGCAGTCTGAACACAATGGTAAATTTTACAAGAAATGAACTTTATAGATCAGCACTCCATGTTACATTAAAAATAACCACAGGGTGCCAGAATGTACACTTCCACCTGACACTGAAATAACTTGCACTGAGAGATATTCACAGAAATTTTCCTCATGGGTTCCTTATGACCACCCCATGAATACTAGAAAGCTACCAGCTAAATTAGGGAATACTTATGATACTTTTTAAACAGGAATAAATTTAATGTTTCTAATCACAAAAACTTTAAATGCCACTGGAATATGATGGCAAATATAGCAATGGATCTAGATATATTCCATCTGAAATCATGGAAACATTGACTTTACAAATCCTTCTGACCTAAACTCAATTTTCCACTAATTCAGGGGATTACTGAGTTAATTCAACTGTTACCTATTACATCCTGTTCTACCAAATATAATTTCTCTCTAAAATTGTCCAAGTAAGTCTCCTGACATTAAACTGTACTATCTCTGTACTCATGCTCTATATAGCGTGTCATCCATACATTAGCCTGTATCACAAACAAGCCAAAAGAAGATAACTGAGATAATCCTTTGTTAGTGGTGTGCTATTTGCTTCTTCCTGAGACTGAGCAGAAAATGAAAAAAAGCTAAAATTAAAACAAACATCAATTAAAAATCAATTACTTATGAAAATGTATAAACTAAAAATGAAGTTACCTCTTGCGTTACCTAGTGTTTGAGAGTCCAGATCATCATCAATAAACTCCTCACCCTGGATGATGTTCTGAGTGTCCTCACTATGATTAACAGGGCTTGTCATCTCCTGCTCTTTTTCGTTGTGCATCTGGGCATAGACATTTCTGCCTGGCAGTTTCCTAAATTGGACAAGGAGAAAAAGTCTTGTGATAGAGTTCCTTTGTGTCACGCACATGCTGGCATCAGAGCAGAGCTCCAGCAGAGCAAAGTCGTTCCAGAATCACAAAACAGCACCAACCCCACCCTTCCTTAATTTTGTGTTCGCAACCTAAACTTATCAACTCCTTATTCTCAGTCACAGTTTTATGTAACTGCCTTATCACGACGTTCATACCAACGTAATAATTAAGCATCAATTTCTGACTAAGATTGACAGACAATGAACAATACTGAAAAAAAAATTACTAAAAACACAGAAAAACTATTTTAAGAACTCAAGCAATAAAAAGGCCCAACAGGCATTCATTCCTGGTTCCAGGTGTCTTCACAAACATTAAGCTGGGTCACAATCATCATCACATCTCCCTGGTGAGGTGGGCTGACACTGAAGGGTGATTGCATCAAATAGCACTCTCATACTCCATCAGGGTTGAGGAGAAAGCAGCAGGAGAAATCCAGGAGACAGGGAATGGAAAGGGAGTAGAGAGTGAAGAACCAGGAGGCCAGGACCAAGGGGTAAGGAGTAAGGAGGTAAACAGGCATCCATAAGGGCAAATGAGAAGACAGGGGAGGGTGGTGAAGTTAAGCAGGCAGCACTGAAGGAGACAGAGTGTAAAGCTTGGCCCAGGAATACTGGGAACTGCTGAATTAGACAAAACTATCTATAGCAGGCAGCATTTAATTCATTCATTTTGATCTGAATCTAGAAAAACAAAAAGCATGTTATTAAATGGCTCTATCAGCTCTAATGAACAATTAGCACCATGGCTGGGACTGGGAGGCTTAAGACTTAGTATTGATAAAGAGTTCTTAACTAGATTAATTTAAAAATTAGACTTTGTAAAATCAAAGGGAATAATCAGGGACTTCTAATTTTGCAACAGAATGTACGGTTTAAACATTTCTCGAGAGCCATACCCTTTGCTGTAGCTGCACTCACCTGCAATCTGCCTGGGCACATAAGGACATCCTTTCCTAAGCACCAGGCACTTCTGATCAGGGAGTGGCAGGTTGTGAGCTCTGTTTCCTACACTGCAAGAAGCAGCTTGACAGCTTGATCAGCATGACAGCAGATCATGGCTGTCAAAGTCTGTGCTTAAACACAGATTATTGCAATGGGCAGACAATGAGAAGAAAAGAGAAAACGGGTTGAACTGCTGATGTTAAGCTGCAGTTTCTGCTGAGCTCCTTTAGACAGTGAGAAGATACAAAAAGTGACACTAATTTTTAGGCATCTCTCTAAAAATGACCATCTTCTGCTCCATATTCTGGCAGCAGTTTGAAAGCTGGATAAATACACAGGTTGCTCTGTTTTCTCTAGGCTTTTGAAGATGACCTGTCCTTAAATGTCATTTCAGAAGAAAGGTTCTTTACCAGGTTGGCACCATCTCAGTTTGAGATAAAAGTTACTCCAGCAAACTATTTTGAACAGCACCTTCCATTGCATCAAAGTAATTAGAATAAATAAAAATTGCTAAACAATGAAAGATGACTGAAGAGGATCTCCTCCCTTTAACTTCAACTATCCAAGAGATGAATTGCATCCTACATACCTATATATGTACACACACACATCTGTATAGGTATGTGTATACACACACACAAAATTATATATATACAGAAATCAGGTATTTTATGCCATTATTTATAAGCAGCACAAAGAAAAAAATCTGATTGCTCTTGCTCTTTTCTGTATCTCAGTGAGCATGGTGTAAATAAAGCACAGGACTAACCAAATGCAAAGGACAAGGATGGAAAGAAGGTTTGACAGCACAACGCTGTGCTATTATGACCACTTCGACAGGTCCAAGGGCTCCTCCAACACAAACACACACATAAAGCCAAGCCCTGTATCACTCTCCTCCCATTAACTGGATGAAAAAAGCCATGTTGAAAGGGGGAAGGACATTCCTCATTACCAAAACAGATACATTAGGTAATTAATTTTTATTTTTTTCTCTAGGGCCAGTAACTCCAGACTGTTTTTAATGTGCCTGGTAATGAAACATGTGGAAAACAATATCCCTCTCAATCAGACCTGCATCAAACCTGTCAAATTGCTCACTTTCAGTCCACCGCCAAATGCCTAAGGGAAACAAAACCCAGAAGAATGTCTTTGCAACACATCTGCAGAATTAGCACATATGTTTCTGCAATAATTAGGGGACCTTCTCAAAACTGTATTTCTGACAGATTGTAGAAGCGTCAATGGCATTATCAAAATATTTTTGACATAATAAAAATGTTATCCATCTCAAACCCATATGGCACATCAGACCTTTGCAGTTAAATAAAGAGAGCAGAGCTGCTAGTCTAACTGTTGTCTGCCCAAGCTGAAGGACCTGTCTGAAACCAGGTCAACAAGTTGTGTCCTTTGGTGTAAATCCTGAGGCTTCAACTCACATCTCTGGTAAGACTTACTAGTTAGAGATCACCACAATCACAACACATGCTATTAAACATATTAAGGGGTTCCTGAATGAAGAAACCTCTCAAGTTCACAAATAACCATTAAATGTATTGTTGTTAAGAGCACTTCTTTATGGGTTACGGATAAAAGGAGAAAAGGTGTAAGCTGGTATTTCTCACTAACCTAAACCTCATGAGCCCAATGCTGCTAAGCACAGATCCTTTGTGGAAGGTATAAAGTTGAGGTACTCAGTGACTCTTCCATACTTTACTTTGCTCCTCACGCTTACAGAGAAAAGCATCTTAGATTGTAACACGGAGTATGGATGCGAGGAAGGAGAATATTACAGGTCTTGTGAAGGCATACACTGTCGGCATTTGACCTTTCATACATTATAGAGATCTCTACGTGTTTCATATTGGTTCATTTTTACAAGGAAGAGACTCAACCAGACTGAAGAAAATGATAGTCCAAGCCTCTTCAAGAGGCATTTTTAACACTTGCCAGATGTTCTGTTTATAAGGGACAACTACACTGGGGGATGAAACAGGATGTGGATACTGAATCCTTGCTAAAGATGGGCCTGATTCTGGCTATTTTCCAGTCACTCCTCACTGCTCTAACATGTAGGAAGGAAGCTGCTACCCCCTAACTATACAGAGAGAAACTCTTGTGTACCCTGATGTGCTTTGCTCTTCTTAAGGAAGCAATTTATGTTGAGTCCAATGTAACCGTTTGAAGTAGGCAGAGCTGAAATGCTTGGGTCTACATAAAAGACTACTGTGAAAACATGACAAGACATTAAATTTGACCCAAGAGATTTATATCAGCAATATGAAAATTGAAAGCACATTTATAAGAACAGAGAAAAAGATTATGCAATAGTTTCTTTTGGGGGTTTACTCTTCAGCTGCAAAATGCATGTGCTTCACATCCATCACTGGAGACAATTACCTCTCCTGAGCAGCACTCTATCGTTTACATTTTTAGTTCCTTTTGTTTTCTCTGTAGCATTTTATTTCAATCATGAAGAAGAAGAAATATTCATGCCTGCTTTGAGGACCATAAAAATGTGAACTGGAGACTTAATTCTGCACAGAACTACTAAGAACACCACAGCACATGGCTTTCACCAAGCTCTCCATGTCCCACACCTTTCAGAAGATATTCCAGAAAGTATTTTTTTTCCTCCCTATATTCACAAATTCTAATGAGTTCACACTCAAAACTGTTTGTACTTAAAAATGTTCAGCAGCAAGGAACAGCAGGAGGGGGATGAGATATTGATTCCCACTCATTTAAACTCTCTAGTTTATTTGGCTTTCAATTCTTTCCTTGTGGAGCCAATATTCATTGGCCTTCATGCAACTTCACTCATTTTCCAGAGGCTTGATTAAGATTCTGTTTAGTCTAAAAAAATAGGAACATATTCACATGGCAAAGGATATGGAATAATGTAGCATTCTCTTGGAACTTAAATAAAACTAACAACAATAATAATCCATTAAAGAGAATACTTTATTGTGGTGTTGGCTTTATTATGTTTGGATTAATGTTCAGATGACTGACTTCTTTGTGCTTTAAGGCACTCCTGATTTACTAGCCTCTTTCATTTCAGAAATCTTTTCTACATGCTATTACTTTGATTTCTTAGGAAGTTTTTATGAAATATTACGGATCATTAAATTAGTGCCTGTTTTTTTATAACTAAATGGCATGGATTGGGACTAAACTTGCTCTCATGGAACATAAAAGTAGTATAAGCAAGGTGGGGAAAAAAGATAGCTTTTCTTCAGAGACTGAAAATGAGATAGTAAGTCAATGAGGCAGAAAGATAACACAGTTCTGCCCCAGATTGTGGAAATGACCCAGGAGGGGGTTCATTTACCAAAAGTGGCACTAGATAGTAGTGGAGAAAAAAGGAATGCACATTAAATGGTATAAATTTGGCTGAAGTAGATTCACGGCGACTTGTCAATACAATGTCTACAGCTTTAAGTACACTGGCAGTAGTTTGCATACAAATTAAAAGATGAAGATTTACATACTCTTTTAGAGAATCGAATTTGCTACTATTAACCAGGTAAAATACCTAAGCAGAAAAGCCAACTCTTTGCTCTGGTTTGGCTACTCTAATATCCTGTTGTTATACAGAAGCATAAAATAAGAAAAGGATGATTTCAGATCTTCCACTAGTAACATGATGATTACATGGCAGCTTTGATGTGGCTAAAATATAATTTTCCTTTCCTCCACTTTGCCTAGTGTAGACAGTGCTATTTGCCTTCTCTATACTGTTGCCCAGGACCCCACACCATAGAAGCTTGCTCTGAAAGGATGAAGAAATCTTTTCTGGATGGCAACTTGAAACCCACAAAAAATATAAACATTGTTTCAAAGGGAATGGAAGAAGTGTGTTTTAACTGAACCAAATTTAGCAAAGATGGTATGGTATAGAAAAAATATATGCAGATCCCAGATCTGCATTAAAAAATAGACCTGATTTCTCAAAAATATTTTCCAGCTGCTTCATATTGTTCTGGTCAAAACAAGTAGCTGTAGTCCATTTTACCTGGATGCTTAAACAACTGAAGCATACTAGTGAGTATTGTAACAGATTGTTTGCTTGAGGCATCAGATGGGTAATTTCCATACTCAGAAAGTAAAGGCAAATTATTCTTGGCTTGCCTGCCATCCGTGTTCGTTGTCTGCACTGCCTCTTGTGCCACAGCCACAGTCAGATTTAGCAGCTGGGGTATTACCTCTCGCTCCTTGCTGCCATGCTGAAAATTTCCCCCCCAAACTATCTAAACCAATCTTTGTTCATTTGTGGGATATGACTAGAATTAGTTTTTAAAAACATCAGCATTTATCATTTAAAATGTATTTTGCATTTACTGGTAAAAATAGCCCTAATCTGAGTTGCTGACTTACTCTGATCACAAAGGATCAAAACTCTGCATGTCCTAAGACTGTTTGGCTTTTATGGTTTTTTGTGTAAAGCAACAAACCGCTCTCGGGATTGCCAGGAGTTGCTCCACGAGCCCCGGGGACTCCAGCACCAGTTTTTCAAGCACATGTTCCTGGCGAGAAGTGGCTGGACGCACAAACAGGCCATCAGATGAAGTGGGGGGGGGGAACGACACACAAAATGATAAATGCTTGCAATTTTACTGCATATAAGAACAGAGGGCAGCAGTCTTTCTAGTCAGTGTTTAAGTACTTGGGATTAGGGTATATCAGAACCAATGTAACCTACAGTCACCTAATCATTAGCTAGACAACCATGACAACTCTGATTATCCAGCAGACCCTAGAATTTTAGTTTTGATTAGAGTAGTGGGAAATTATACAATTTTAATCTTTTCTTTTTAATGGGCATTCCTTTTAGGAATGATGAGATGGCGTTGGTTTTTACTATGCGTATAACCAATCAGCCAAAATCCCACTACTTCTATATGAATATGCCTCTGTTTTTCCCCTACCCCCCCCCCCCTTAATTAGATAAAATACTCTCTTTGTTTTCTGCATATGAGGCATCTGACACAGAATCTTATGCAGAATTGTTATTTTTAGATTACTGCTCTCCCCTAAACTAATTTTGTGAGAGTTACTTCTTGCAAGGGGCACCAATTTTTAGCGCTGGGTATCGCAGTTTTCAGAAAACGAGAAATTAAACAGGAGCAGCAAGTTTCGTCATAGCTGTCCTGATTTCCCTGAAAGATTCATAAAGAAGAGGTATTAGATTAGTCCCTGATGTCTTGTCAACAACGTCCTTCATCTCGCAATTCTGCCTGACAAAAATTAGTGTAAATTAAGACCCGAGTTCTTACGACATGAACTTCAGAAATAATCCGGGCAGGGAGGGCAGGTGACCCTGCTTGGGGACAAGGGGCCTCGGCACTCAGGAACCATTGGGCAGTTTGGGCAGGTTTCTCCATTTTCTATCGAAGCTGTACTATGATCTACACAGAAGTCTGCTATTTTTTCTTTACTTTTCATCACAAGTCCTGAACAGTGTCTCTGCTCGTTGCAAATGGATGAAATGCTCTAACGTATGAAGGCGTAACCTCCCTGCCAATCCAGTCACCATCTTATCTGCAAGCCAGTCTTTCCATCTTGCATCTTTCCAGGTATCAAACAACCTTAAGTAAAGCACTGTCCTTTGGGCCGGCGAAGAGAAAGAAAGAGAGAGAGAATAGTCCGAGGCATGTCCATGCAATCTTTTGCAGTCCACCTGCTTTGCCTGTGCCCCAATGCCAACTGCAAGTCCTGTAGACCCAATTAGTGTAGTGATAAAACTAAGATTAATACATATTTCTCTGACGTGGGGAAAAAAGGAGTTTTAACCCTTTCTGAAGGGAGTATCTGACTATCAACTTACATAAATGAAAGAAAAGCACCACCAAATGTCTTCCATCTCCTCCTTAATTTTGTGAATCATACATAAAAATTCTGGACAGTATTAACATTTCAACACCTGATACATGTCTGTAATTTCTATGTGGAAATAATTCATATTTATATTTGCATGTGTTGTCTGAGTTACCATAGTGCCCAGTAAGTCTTATTCTGCTGAAATTATCTCCTAAAATTGATCAGTTTTTGTTGCCTATGGCATTCTTTCAGCAAATTAATTTTTAATATATAGGCATATAATATTGACAAGCTGCCTTTGTGCATTACAACTTGCAACCTTTATATCTATAAAGGACAGTCAGTTTCATAGCTCAGTCCCTATGGACAAGTTTGTAAACTTACATACTCACTGTACTGACTTTAAATGTACTATACACACAAGTAAGTACTCCATGGGGATCCAGCAATTCACCATCCATCTTTATAAACACAGGAAAGACTTTTTTTAAAGGATTAATGATTTGGGTGGGAGAGGAGTTCACAGGGAACACACGGGGGAAAAGTGATTTTTCAAATGTAGCACTGATTAGGCGCTAAATATTCTTTGAAGATCAAATTGCAAACGAAGGATGCAACCAAAAAAACTGTCATCTTGGAAAAGCTGAGCAGGAATATTTAAAAATAATTCTGTCAAATATCTCAGAAACAGATACGATATGGACTAAAATTGAATACTACTGCATGGTCATTCATCAATGCCAACAGCAGTTTTCAGGCTACTGAGAAACATTTGAATATATCTCGCAATTCTCCTCACTCGCACCTAAATTAAACCCCCACAAAATTTAAATGCAAATGATTTTCACAAATTATATGTAAAAGTGTGAGAGACATTAAAGCTCGCAATTTGCAAATTGTACTATAGTTTCCCCCTTAATAAAAGCTCTATTTATAAAGCAATGGTTCATTGGGCACTTTAGAAAGAACTCAAGGAAAATAATTTTTTTCTTCCTTTCTTGAATATTTTATACTTCTTTTGCCATGCAGTAATTGTGTCTGTTATTTAATTGCTCTCATTTAAGAGCTAATAAAAGATATAAATCATACAGCTTTCGAAAGATATCACAAGCAAGTTTTATGATCCCACACTACAAACAGCAAATCCTCCATGTATTGCTACTGAAATAATATAATTACATCACATCAACCATTTTTATGCTTTTCCTTGCTGCAGGCACCTAAAATAGTGAAATGGATTTTTATTCAGTTGTAGACAGTCTGATAGAGCATTCTGTGCTTTGTCCTTTAGAGCAATCAGCCACTATGAGCTCTAAGAAACTTAGGTGCTGCGGTGAGAAAATGAAGAGATTCTTGGAAAAAAGGGTTTTTCTCTATTGACTTAAAAAATCTTTTCTAAACAAACTCTTACTTAAATGCTATCTACGCTTATTGCTATCACAAACTCAGTGCTGCACCCATTTCTATAAACTTATGTTTATTTCAAATAAAAATCAATCCTTAAAGAATGAGACAAATCAATAGGAATCCTCACTGAGTAAGGACATAAGGATTTGATGATGATGAAGGCTTGTTTCCAGTATGATCAAACCCAATAGCTTCTAAATGCCCAAGAGAGAGAAAAATAACAAGAGCACAGCCAACGATTACACAAACTTGTCAACAAGAACAAAATTCTTTAAATTGCACAGCAGCCTAGTAGCTATGGTTAAAATAAATTGCAGACTAAAGACCTATCAGACCGTCAAAGGCTGGCATGGTATCCCCTGTCAATTTTGAGAACATGTCTCTCATAAAGGCCACTTTCAGAATTATTTCTCCCCTCAACACACTCTAGTGTCAAATTAACACTAATCTATTTCCATCACTCATTCTATGTGGCATTGCCCCAGCAATTAAAATGTAATGTGTGCAAAGAGAAACTCCAGAGCGCTACGCGTTTTGATAAAACTACTTTTTTTTAAGTAAATCAGCATTGCAGATGCAGTCATTGTCCCAATAGCTTTAGTTTATTCATAACTGCTAGGAGTAATGAGGTAGGAATTAATCAAGAATAATATTTTAGCTCAGGTCTCTTTCTTGATGATATTATTTAGACAAGCTGAACAAACTCTCCATAGTTCCCATATTGCTGCTATTTATCTTGGAACACAACAAGTGAAAGCAAGCATCAGTGCAGTACCTTGGTGTCTGAAAAGTTCAGAAAAACAAGATTTTCAAAGCAGTGGACTTTCTGCAATTCTTCAAGAAAACTCCTTTTCAAATAACAAACTCTGTTTTGCTGATCTGTGGATAAATCTAATTCTTAAAATGTATATGTTGTTGATGAAGGTTTACTTGCCTTTTGAACTTGTAGAGGATGAAAGCCCCAACAGCGACTAGACAGATAACAAAGAGAACCACAATAGCCCAGTAGCCACTGCCTCCTCCAATCCTCTGAGAGTCTGAAATACGAAATAAAAGAACAGCTTAGCACGTCCTCTTTCAGGTCAGTCACATTCTTGGGCTTTCTTTTCTATCTAATTGTCAGGTCAAACCCATTTTTTGTTATTTGTGTAACCTCTTCTTTTCACTCCATCTGTAGCCTCTTCAAAAAGGCAACAACACAAAATTAATTGGTGACTTGTGACTGAAGGACAGAGGACCAACTAAAAAAAAAACCAAAATCCAAAACCCTGAAGATTTAATTATTTGCATACTCACTGGGGTTTTTTTCTGGGAATCTAAAGTTATCACAGGAAATGATCACATACCCTAAGTACATGTGTTGCAAAAGCAGGGCTGCCTTAATTTCACAGATGGAGAAACTAAGGCTCTGAACGACAAATGAACTCGTCAAGGTCGTACATTGGTAAAGGCTGTAATGAACACAGGCTTCTTTCAATCCCAGCCTTTTGTGCTGGCTAACAAATGTTAGCCCTTTAAACCAGATGAGGTACCACAGCAAAACTGTAGCATGATTCTACATTAGAGACTAGATAAAAGGGCTTTGTCTTCTACATAGAGCTGACAGATAAAACGTCACACCAGTATTTATATAAATTGATTGTGGTCAGCTAAGCTGTTCTCCCACAACACATTGAAATAAGAAAGAAGGATATATTATGGGATATGATACACAAACGAGAATTACAGGACATTCTAATACAAAGTTCATGTCAAAGCTGAACTTTCTGGTTAAAGTATCATTTAATGTATCTCTGTTCAAAATACACACACATGTATGTACACATACTCTCTCCAACCAGTTTCCAGGTACATAGTGAATCCAGAGATGCAGGAAATGCATGCAAAAAAACTGTTTCCATTTGTTTTAAACACAGAAAAAAACATATAATTTATCTCAGGGCAGGATTAGCAATGTGGAGACCCTACAGCAAGCTTCATGTCAGTTGATCCGAAGATCAGAGATACAAGGCAGAGATGCAAGACTATGTCCCAGACCCCTGGAGTTATATCTGCAGAGTTAATGGCTGAAGTAAAGAAACTCTGCTTTCTCAGCAGCCAGTGCAGCCCAAGTGCTTCACCAGATGGTTTTTTTGAAGCCTGGTTGGCTCTTCCTTCAGGGCACTGTTTTGTATAACACAGGTATTTAGTTAATGTTATGGTTACACGGAGAAAAGCAAGAACCTTCTGAAACAAATCATGAGGTATGACAAAATGGAAATATGTAAGGAATATTTATTTGGTGGCGATTGTTAATAAGTACCAAATGAAAATATATCCATATATATTTATATGTGTATCTATATGTAACAAGTACCAAGTAAGTATATATGTATGTGTGTATATGTGCACATCTATATTGACACGAAGATTTTCTCCTTAACTTATCAGAACTCAGACAGGCATCCAAAGGTTGGTCTGTTGGGAGATTTGTTTATATATTTACCTGAACCGGAGTCAGCTAAAGTCACTAAGATCCAGTATCCTCCCCTCAGAAAGAAACTGATGTTGTGTGCATTCAAGGCCTGCTTTATAGCCGCTATTCTCTGAAAATACAACAGAGAGAATGTCAGACGTCTCACACTCCATTCCACTTTGAGAGACTCAATGCTCTAAAAAGGAAAACCTCTGGTTCATTAAATGGTGAGAAACTCAGAAAGCATTTGTCAACGACGAGCTGAAATCTTAAAGAAATTCCATATTTAAAAATCATGCCAAACTCCACAAGCCATAAAAGCTGAAAATGTCAAATCTTTACAGCCAAATCTTTCTTTCTGCTTACCAAAGCCTTTACGTTTACCCAGTATGTGACAGACAGCATGTCATTTGCATGCGCTATTGGGTTTACCTTGGTCATAACTCACACAATGCATAATCCATGTTAAAAACTCTCCATTCTTCTTCTAACCTATCAGAAGAAAACCTGCGATGTCACTTTAGATTTCTTGCTATGAAAAGTAACTGCTATTTGATAATGAACTGCATGTCATAATTTACCTCATCTCCTTACCTATAATGGGATGGATTCCATTTATACCTAATTTTTAACAATACTCTGTAGAAATATATACATCCATCCATGTGGAAAAAATCAGGATTCCTCCTATTTTTCTCCAGTGGATAGAGCACAGTAAAATATGGCCTCTCACATTTTTATGGAGCAGAACCATTAAATATACCATCATAGCCTAACCCCAGATGACAAATTGTCTGAATTTTCCCTTCTACTTGCTTGTGTCTTCAACATGAGTAATTTTCTAAAAGATCAAAGCTAGTTTTATACTCTATGCTTTATAATTTAGGATACGACTTCCCACAGGATGCCAAATTAGAAATATGCTTTATATCCATGAAACCTTCACAAGTAACTCCTTTCATGATATTATCAATTATGGTGCTCATCTTTGACAAGGCTTTGCAGTATTATAGATAGAAATCTCTGTAGTCTCTCTCATGTCGTGGACAGAGACTACACAAAAGTTCAAATTCAAATATCCTCACTAATATTGAGGGATATCTAACTTCTGAAGCCATTCCACTGGCTTTATTACATTTTTCGTGGGGGAATGACTCAACATAAGGGTAACGTGAGCATGGCCTCAGTTATTTTACAAGACAATTACTCCAGATAGCTCCTAAGTATTTATCTTTTTGCCCAAAGTCTGGAAAGAGAATGGATATGACAACTATATTGATTAGCAGCCTTTAAAGTGATGCTAGCACCACTGAAATAGAGTTAATTAGTCTCAGTGCAGGTTCATTCACATGTTCATGGTATACACTGCAAGAGGGACCAGTACTTTAGGCTAATCTGACTTTCAGCCAGTAAATGAAATTACTGAGCCCCATAACTTTGGTTACATCATATTTTCCTGGCAGGTGTTTGAGGAATCCAACATTTGCTTTGGTTTTTGCTTAAGCGACTAACATTTGTTAGTTATTTTTCTCCCCACCCCTGGGTTCCCACCCAAGCCTATACAAACTACACTTCCACAGGTCAAAAATTTGAATCTCATGTGAATCCAGCCAAAGGTTCTGGCTTATTTATCTCACTCTTAGATTGATGGTTGTTTCAGTACTCGTGGGGTTTTTTTTCTGCCCCGATGTATTTATTGAGCACAGTGCTGCCACCTCTCCAACTTTTTAAAAAACAAATCCAGTGTTTGGAGCTCCTCCTTAGACTCTCTAAGTTAAGGTTCTTACACCAGCATTTGAATTTTCTATCTTCTTTTTCTACATCCTTTCCAATGATAACATTTGAACATGTGAACACAATGGCTCCTGCACTGGGGTATAAGAACGCAAAAATAACAACACTATTCAAACTCTTACCCACTTACTTATACATTTGGGGGTCTGACTTGCCCTTTTTGCCAAAGCAACTCACTGGAACTTTCATGTAGTAGTTTGTCTAGATAGAGCCCCAAATCTTCCTCAGAGCCACTGCTTTCCAGGCTATAGTTTAAATGCACTTTAATTGACTCTTTCAACTGGACTCATCCCACCTGACATTAGACATGTAATTGATATGCATAAATTAGGTGACTGAGTCTTCCTCTAGAGTCAATGATTAGAATGAAATACTTTTGAAATTGCTGTGTTCTTAAAATCAGGTTAAATCACACTCAGCTTTTATTTCTACATGCATAAATTTGAAAGAAAAAGGGCTTTTGTCAGAATGGGACCAAATTTCAGAATTATCCAAAGGGATCCTACTACTACACTGCCAACTGACTTATGATCTTTGTTATTGCTGGCTACTTTTATCAGTAATGACTCCTATTCTAGACCACTAACTTAATAAATAGCATCACATCACAACACGCCGTGTAAAACACCAATAGAAACTCCACAAAGTAGGTGTTCTCTGCCTGACCAAGAAATTATTGCCTTTAACAATCCTTCTGAAATCACATAATATCCCAAATCTAAAAGTTTTTCAGCCAAGAACAAATAGGTTCTCTTTAAGGGAAGACATTTCATAACTATGTCTAAGTTAAGGATTTCAGGGACACCTCTTTCAAATGTGGAAAAAACATTCTGCGTTAGTGAGTCCTTACAACAGTGTCACAACACTGACTTTGAGAACTGGCACTAGCAGCATGACAAAGCACATCCTTCCAGTGAAACATGATGAAGACCTTCAAGATTCTCTTCTGGTAACAGAAGAGAATGTAACGAATCTTTAAACAAGTGACACCATGAGTATTTTCCTGTTGACTTAACCAGTTACTGCTTCTAAGTTTATTTACGTAGGGTATATTTTCAGGATATTTCTCGAGTCACAATGGATTCTGATATGACACATTTTATCAAAATTTGTGCCATTCAATTCTAAATCAACAAATTTATATGCACATATCAATAGCTAAAGTAGTGTCCCTTAGCAATAATATAAAAATAGAAATTTAGGCAACTGGCACTAGAAGTCTGGCTCTACAGCACTGTACTCTATAAAACAATCGGTGTTGAAATGTGATACTAGCATACCTGATTTTTTATCATTGGATAGCATAGTTTGCTGTAATGGTTCCTGTCTCCCTTTGTTCCTGCTCCAACCAAATGTAGGTTGTACCATATTTGATATTTCCATACATGTAATCCCCAACCACCACTGGTCTGACCTGGTCCATCCTAACAACGTCAGAAATGTACGTCTGTTCTCCAGATTGTACAATTACTTTCACCTTTCAGTGCTCCTCTAGTTTCAGAAAACCTTTGCAAGGTTTGCGGAGGACTACTTGTTACAGAAGCTGTGCCCTGCTAAACTACTGTAATTTTCCCATAGCCCCACTGAACAGAAGTTTTCCCAAATCATTTGCAACATGTGATTGTTCTTCTTTATGCTTTGGAGTAACTCACAGGATATTTCATACACAAACATGAAAAAAACCTCGAGACAGCATTGATTATAATTGATGATATTCTTTAAGCTGCCTTGAAGCACAGTGCTAATATAACACTTGAGATTTAAAGGGAACTAATATGCATAACACTTTGCACTGAAATAAAATGCACAACCTATGAATCTATCACCATCAGTTCCCTTCCATTCCATATATGCTCAGAATAAAGAGAAAGAATTTCCTTTAGAAGCTGTACCTTGCTTCTTCAAGAAGCGGAAAGACGCAAATAATTTTGAAGTGGTAGTACTCACCTGGCTGAAAGCCATAGTTCATGAATGGCTCTCTACTAAAGAAACAACCTGTTAAAATTAACCGTTTCCTGCAACATAATCAGGATTTCAGACTCCCAGGAATTCCCACTGTGATTACAGAGGGAGAGCAGTAAGGGTTTGGGGTTGCCACAAAGCAGAAAACTTTGTGCATTCACACTGTACTCTGTGCATTTTAAAGTAAGATACCTGTTCAAGTACTTTGACAACGTCAACATACTCCTTTGGACCTTCCAAAGTGTACCCCATCAATTCCAAATGCAATCTACTGGTTTTGTGTTAATATGAAGAGCTTTGTCTTACCTACTTCTCCAGCTCTTTGGATACTGTGACCTTGTCTCAAAAAGTTGTAAAATGCCCTTCAAAATTAACAATACCTTACATTGGGATTCTTTGTCACTGGCAGGACTTGAACTGCAAGATACATGCACAGTGTTGGGATCTGTTCCTTCTCTACCACAGCAAAAGGACGAATATCGTAAATTATAAGTGCCAATCTTCTGATTCTCAACTGGCATAAGGTCTTTTATTACGGAAGAAATATGGTTTGGAAATACATAGGGAGAAACTAATGTCTGATTTTCACTCCTGTGTTCACTATATTTGTTTCTTGCCAACTGAAAAGGACATTTGCTCCTAAAGGCAGAAACTACTTGCTTGATGCTCTTTACATTATAGGTCAACTATTAAGGTTCTGTTTCTGTTTGACCTGAAATCTAATTTGCTTACGAAGACAGTGCAGTGATGGTTCGTCCCTCTTTAGAAAAATCAGTGTTCTAAATACACTCTTTGCTCTACCGGATCTTCACAGACTGACATGTCATCACTGTTGTTTCTGTTTAAAAACCAGATCGATATTAGTTATTCTTGAGAAATACACTAATACCAGTAAGCAATAGATTATCCTGGTCTATACACTCTCAGACACAGCAGTCATAGCTGTTGCTAGCTTTTACATGTCTCTTGTCAGGTGGGAGTGAGATCTTTACATAGTTACGGAGCACCTTCTAATTTCACATAAAGACAAGGAGAGTACAGCCACTGACTGTAAAACAGGATGAAGACTGTCCTAACCAGACATACGTTGCTCTGGTTACCTTATCACTAGTTACACTTCTCTTCCTTTTTGGTTGGTTTGCTGGTAGTAGCACATGCAAGTCAGCAGTTGTGGGCAGACCAGGTTTCACGACTGTCATGAGCGTTTCTTCGGGTGTATTGGTTTCCTGTGAAGACAAAGGCATATGGCAAATTCTAGGATAGCGTGCTTTCTAGTTTATAGAAGATACGTAAGTAACTCCACATGTGTCTTTTAGTCTTTGGTGTTCAGATCCTTAATATTTAGAGGGGATTCCACCAGAAGCTAAAACATGAACAAAGCCAAACATAAATTAACTGAAATGTGAGCTGCTCTTTGAAGATTGGAAGAGCTAAGCATTGTTATCGCATTAAAGCGATTTAGTGGCATCATGGAAAGAAGCAAAGTGAAGTGGTATGCAGTTCTAGCAAAACTCTGCAATAGCTGTGCATTTCTAGGGTAACAAAAAAAATTCCTAAGTAATTTAGGATCCTTTGTGGGCCATTCAGACACTTAGTAGACTTAGAAGGGCATATTCATTACAGCTAACTTTAGCTTAGGGAGGCTACTTTTCCATCTGTGTTTAATGGACAGAGAGAAGTCTTCCAGGGTGAGACTAAGAGCACTTAGGTTCAGTTCCTGAAATTGCAATGAATACCTGCATCCCCCACTGAAAGTCAAGAGCATCCTTTTTCAAAATAGTTTGTGCAAATTTTGCTTTTAGTTCCAAATTCCTCCATGTGTTGTATAATACAGCCACACAATTTTAATGACAACACCCTGGGCACTTGCTGTAGCCTTTCTCAGACAGATTCTGAAATTCCATTAAATCATTCATATTCTTTTGCAAATGATCTAGTAATTATTAAAATGCAAGGGCTATTTTATAAGGGAGTAAAATATTTATTTGACTGACACTGGTTATGGAATGGGTTTAAGTTGATAAAAGTGGGAAATTACTTTAATTTGACATTTGATGTGAACTTTAAAAAAAAGGCGCGAAACAGTATAAAGTCAAAATTCCAGAACCTGATTTGCACTAGTGCAAATCCGGGAAAAGTCAAGTGATTTCAAATGCAAATATTTTAAAAACATTATCAACCTGCACCTCAGTGCTATTGCCCTCACAAAAGTCAGTGTGTGCACACTCAGTTGCTGGCAGTACCTGAAAAGCACAGCTCTAGAGCTCACAGTTTTCATGGGGTGCTCTTTACTTATCTCACAGTACTGCTGCATGGCTTTGTACTTGATTTAACCTACAGGATTCAGCTGTTCCCAGTCCACATTTCTTTTGTGAATATGATCTAAAAAACCAGCTGTACGAACTGTGTGCCTATATATTATATATAATTTTCAAAGTTACACAACTGGCATTGTAAATTCTTTCTTTCTGCTTTGTTTTTACACAAAGATTATGTCTTTTATATTACATAGCATCCTTTGCTTAACTTCCAAATATATCACATTTAAGCTACTCTTCCTGTTTTGGAGTCAGCAGTATTTGCCAATATGTCTATCCCTAATCTCAGAGAGCAATGTTTAGCATTAATTAGGCTGTGTTAGACCTAAACTCTCTGTTACAATATCATCGTCTACAGCCTGCACGTAAAAGCGACACTAGGCTCAAACTTGTTTGAAATGTGGCTCATGAGGTTCACTTTATTATTTTGCTCTGCCTCCTTTTTTCTAAATGAGAAGGCATTAACTTAACCTTCAAGCTTTACAACTGGTGAGGGAACATTTTATGAGCAATCTGAAAGAGCACCTTTGCAAGAAGTCGTGTTACTACCCGCCCTATGTCTTCCCTCCACTCCGGTATGTCAGGGTTGTACATATCCAGGTGCTTAGTAAACTTCAGAGGAAGAACATGAAAATTATCTAGAAAAACAAAAAGAAACATTTCTGAGCAAGTAACAAACCAGATTGCAAAAACAGTTTTGTAGAAATAAAAGCTGAAAATATATATTTGGCATTATTTGCTGTGCAGCACCGCAGTATCTAGGAACCTCACTGCTCTGTGTTGTGTACTCTTGCATGGAGCAAGAGTACACTCCTGTCAGGCACTCAACTTCTTTCTGTATTTTCATCAACATCATCAAATTTGTGCCTAAAGGTAAAAAAGCAGGAAGAAAAAAATAAACAAAGCAGATTTACATACGTGCTCTGGGGTCATAACCTTCCCAATAATTTTTCCTTAGGACAATACACCACACAGACGTGCTTGGTTTCTTTTATTTGTAATGGGAATGTGCCAATGGATTTTATTCTCACTGAATCATTAACATATGTTTTTTGCCCATTACATGTTCCTGTTTTTCATGTAAAATGAATACTTTACATACTCCATAAACTAGCTATGAAAATAAGAACAGAAATGATATGACAAAGGCTAACTACTGCCCTCTTTGAAAAAATAAAAACAAGGTACACCCACAACATTTCTCTGGATATTGTCAAAAATATCTGAAATACTAGAAATGGGCTGTTCCTCAGTAAACAGTCTCTAAAGTCTTCCCTTTCTCCATATAGGCTCCTTGGATGAACACCTGGGGAACTTAATGCAAAGCAGAGAGAGATCCTCTGGAATGCATGAGTCAAACCTGGCCTCCCCAACACTTCCCACAGAATTGCATTTTAATGTGGTTTTCTTTTCCAAAGGTTTCTTTATTTCCCTCGTGGCCAGTACTTTCTTGCTCTTGGTATCAGGACTGGCCAACACTAAGAGCAGAAGGAGCGTTGGAAAGCCAAAATCATTGATCTAGTCACACTAAGAGGGTTATACTTCTAAAGATTTCTAAAAAAGTGGATGCACTTATAAGTGGCAGCATAAACATTAAATCCATTTATCTTAGGAAAGGAGAAGGTTCATAAAAGCTCCATTTAGCATGAGTGTGGTTTTTACCATTATTTTAAATTAATAAGCATACTAAAAGCAAAAATAACAGAATCTTCTTCAGACAATAGAGATGTATCATGTTATGTATTTCATGATATCTGAAGGCTTTTAGCTCTGCATTAAAAAGAAGCTTTTTCACTTATCACAATTCCACATGTGACAGCACAAATACAAATGTAAATAATTTGTCGGCACTACATTTTTCACAGTATATTATGCCTTGTCACCACATTATAAGACACAACAAAACACACTAGGACACAATGTGAAACAAGAGCTGAAGGGTTATTCAATAATTACAGCAGAGCTATACTTGATCTAAACTCTCAGATAAACATCAAAGGAACAGTGACATGTTGTGATAAAAGGCAATTATTTCACATTTTTTTTAATGCTGAGAGCATATGCACAACTAAATTTTCTTTTTTTCAGAGGTATTTAAACTACTTTATTTAGAAATTCTAAGAAACTTTCTAGTCATAGGCCAAAATACTACTTAAACACTATTGCTATATATAGCATTTGGGAACCACAGTAACATTTAAAATAAGCAAAGGAAACAAAACATTTCAGATTAAACCCTTCCATACAAACACATTGTTCAACTTCATGGAATTACCTAGTGATAGTTCATCCCACTGATTTTAAGAATTAAATGTGGCATTAGACATAATTTTACAACAGGTTCAGTTGTGTCAGGGCTGGTTTAAGAGGTATAAGAAACAAATACACATGAAACAAAAAAAAAAAAAATTAAGAAGAGTAATGCCTTACCAAAAACGTGGACAACTTTTGAGTCCTGAAGCATAGAGCTCCCACAGGAAGCTTGCACTGTAACTCTGATGTCACCTGTCTCAGCAAACTTTGTCACCAGAAAACTCTCCAATGTAAGGAGTGGCTTTAAAAAGCAAAGAAAAGTTGAAAATAGAATTTCAGCAAGAGCTACAAGAACAGTGTCTGAAGAGACTGTAATTAAAAATATTAGCAAAAAAGGTTTCACATCAATTATTCAATTAATCAACATTTTATCAAATTGTTAAATTACAATTTTCAATACAGGATGTTTCTTTCCCTAAAGGGATCCTTTATAAACAGAATAGCTGCCAGATGGGGCAAACATTTCTTTTAGAATAATTGGTAGAGTATTAGTTTTTCATTCAGATCCCACTGAAATAAATGGATTTTGGGGCAGGCTCAACAATCTCTACAAGATCGTATGTTGCAAGTCATTTTCCTCAAAAAATGTAGAGAATGTCAGGGTCAAAAGGATTAATTCTGTCGACTTAGAGCATGACCCATGGAAGTGCACCAGTCCACCGTAACCTCCAAGGTGGAGCTGAGATGCTGTGTTCCCTGACTGCATCCGTATGAATTATAAAACCCTTCACAAGACTATACCGATATGCAGTACCTGTTCTAGCAATGGCAAAGTCAATAATAATGAACAGATACAGGCTGGGATTATGGCAGACAGCACATTTACAAGAAGAAAGTTCAATGCACTTATCTGAAGCATTCCTCTGTCACACTTAGTCTGCCTCATAAAGAAAATATTTTACTTATCTGTTATTGAAAGAATTACCTTAAAAGAAATTAACCCAGCTAGACAAGAAATATTCCCAATAGAACTACTTGGATATTTATTGCTCTAGGATATGTTTATCTAGACTTTCTATCCCCAAATTAATATCACTAGATTGTTTGAGTACTCTCACTGTTTTGATATCCTTTTAGATATCCCAGTTATTTTTGATATGCCACTTTATTTTAGACTCCCAGAAAATACTTATCTATACAATGAATATATATATATTTCTGTACAGCACTTAAATTTACAGTACTCACATTATCAACACGGAAGTGCATAAACCCAAGTTTCATCATTCACCAATGCTATGATCCCAAATGCATCCCCTTCCACAAGTTTTTTTCCACAGGTAATGAAACAGAATAAATTGTTGTTCCCCCCCAAAAGGAAATAGTTTAGAAATTCAAACCAATTCTAGAAGAGAAATTTCCATTTCCACATAAGTAGCAATAAAGGGAAATTAACATCTTAAATGTATGTGATAAAACAGGGGAAGTTAGATACTGTTTGCCACCAGACATAACTGGCTATTTGGAATGAAAGATCATCTAAAAGAAGTCATGCAACATGGTAGTATTTCTATTAAAGTAAAAGGTGTCACTTAACCTTTATTGGAAAGAGATTGAAAACAATCTCAGTCAAAACCATTCATGTACCTGAAGATTGTTTCCTATCCACCAGTAGAAGACTGTCAAATTAGGGTTCTTGGGCAGTATGATGGCTGTCAGGTTCACCTCCTGGTTTCTCCCAATGACTGGAACCACTTCTAAATTTAAAGCCTGCAGTGGAGCTGAAGAAAGTTCCCAAAATATCATTGAACAAGAATCCATCAATTTATTAATGCCTCTTTCCCCAAAAGCCTCTCACCTGCACACCATAAGGTCCTGAATTTATTTTTCCCTCTCTCCTGCTTTTACATCTGTTTTGAAATCTACGGGCATAATTGGAAGGACCTCATTTTAACCACACACACCCCCAAAAACCCCACAAACAAAATCCTAGAGCAATGAGACGGATCACCAAAATGCACCTCTCTGATGCACTTTTTTTGGTGCATGTCCAGTTCTAGAAAACATAAGCAAATATCCCAGTTAAAAAGTGGAAAAGGCAATCTCAGCTTTTTTTTTTTTTAAAAAGTAATAAAAGATCAAATGAATAGAAAGCTAACAAATCTCAAATTGCTAAGGGAAAAGCAGAAAACTGAAAAAGAATGTTGCCGACTACCCATTTTCATTATAAAATATCAGCTGTTAGGCTCACACCACACATAAACTCTCATTAGTGCATGCTTTAAAATAGATGTGTACATCAGGGGAGCATTTATTTGCAAATCAAAATGGATAACCTCTGTACTCCAAAATGTGCCTTAGAGTAAGTTTATTTCTTTCTGAACTTTTGCTTACGAAGGCTGTAAACATTATTATTTGTATAAAAGAAATGCATCATTACAATGATTTTATCTGCTTCTTAATGTTGTATTTTGCTTCATAGTACAATAACTGTATTGAAAGAAAATCTTTCCCTTGGAGGTTTCCAAGTATATCTTTTTCAGAATGTCTGAAGGTAAAAGCTTTATAATACTATAACGTGATAACTAGAATTTCTTAACTTCAGCTGCACCATCTATCCAGGATACCAAACCGTTGTATAGTCCAACATGCATTCATTACACAGAATGAATACTAATTCATCCATTTTTGTTCCATTCTAAATATCTTCTAACTCATTCAAAGGTCTTTCATCTCAGTGCAAACTTAAAGGTAATTAACACTGGTCCAAAGTCTTTCTCTTACTCTCTTTCATGAACTGAATCATTGCCTGTTCACTTCTAATTCACTTTGACTAAACTGATTGAACTTCTCTGAGAGCAAGCTGTCGAAGCTGTGCACACCCTCCTTTTCCACCTCACTTCAACCGGCCCGTGTGCTGCTTCATCCGAATGTAAGGCTCGTAAGAATGTAACTTTCATTCTGCGTTTTCTCCAGTGACTCTTTAACCACCTATGTGAATTCAAGACATGTTGGGTGCTTAAACAAATGGTTTCTTCAATAGCTTCTTTACTGAAACAGAGTTAAAATGCTCCTCCTGTTGCTGGTGTCTTGAGGAAAATTCAGAAATTGTAGGAATTCCATTAAATTTGTTCCTCCTAGAAACAGACTTTCCTTCTGATGAGGCAAATTAAAGAAGTCTGGAGGGATCTGCATCACTGGTTTGATTTTGCCATAAATTTACATTTTCCCAGAGGAAACTGATCATTTTGAGATAGGGTTTTGCTCCTGAAAAAGTTTACTTTCTTTTCCAAAATTTTTAGAGGGGAAGATGTTTGGTACCTGAATGATGACCATTATTTCACATTTGCCATTCCTATATATTAAAGAGCTAAAAATAATTATTGTGAGTCCTTCTGCTTGTCTCAGTCACACAATTCCATTATGCATTTGAACAAGCTTCAAAGCACCCTTCAGTGTGTACAATTAGGAATGAAGTTGACTTACACCATTTCTGTTTAACGAAGCTACAATTTCAGTACAGTTTTCAAAGCTCCTTGATTATTCACACCCTATAGAGATTATGATTTCACGAAAAATAAAATGTATGCCTACTTCTTTTTCAGTTCTTTTTATTCTGGGTTACCTACTCACTCAAGTTTATACTATCAGACTTGCTCTAATTTCTCTTACAGTTCATTAACAAGTTGTCGATTGTGTGATCTGGATTAGAATGCATAATCTGGATGACAGGACAAAGTTCATATAATTGTCCTGCATTATAGGGCATCCCATAGCAACAGAACTTGGCAGGAGTAAAAAATATTCCCTTTACCATTTGTCCCTGAAAAAATTCCCTGGGAATACATCAGCTGGAGATAGAGTGAAAGCAGGACTCTATGGACATTTCTGCTTTCACGGTATTCCACAGTGAAAAATGTCCCTGAACGGCTATTAGTGTTTCTCTAGAATGTAGAAATTGCAGTTTAATTAGTGCCAGCTAATTTCCTCAAATCTTGTAATTTACCTAAAAAATTAAACAGAGCAAATCACATAGAAAGCATTTATTCAAGCGGGCTGGGTAACACGCTTCCGTGAGTCTTCTAGACCATGTGCAGCATCCACGGACAAGCTCAGGAACGGACCACGTCTGCTTCAGTGCTCTGCTGCCTCTGCACTTCAGCACCAAAGTCCTCTTAACGCACCAGTCATTTTACTTGTGCAAAATACCTCTGGCTTCTGCAATTTGTAAATCCACTGCATAAAACACAACCGACATCTTTTATTTTTACTGTTTATCCTGATGTAGGCCACACCAGAAGCACGTTTTGAGAAAGCGATTGTTCGCTTTCCCTCAGGGCTTGCTACTGCTTGTCATTCTCTGAATAGTAAGAAGCTGTTCTCCCCAGAGAGAAGGATGTTACACAGAGTCTTTTGCTGTTCATTGCTTGTACAGATCTACTGTTCCTGTGCTTAATCTACTTCTCAGCACCTAGAAGCTCCTAAAAAGTAACAGTGAAGCCCTAAGTAATTTATCTGAGCTCTCTGGAGTTGTCAAATTATTTAAAAAACAAACACAACAAAGAAACAGATAATGAAACTGAGTTGGGGAATTCGATTCTGATCCTTTCCGTTTGATTTTAATAGGAGATTGGCCATTAGCATTAATGGGTTGGGCTCCATCTGCTAATCAAAGCAGAACTGGAAACTCTGGACTCAAGGACTCTAACTAGCAAAATACATAAATATCAGCAGTCCCTAGACAGGCTGACATAAAGCACACGGATCTGTGCACAGCCTTGTATGTGGCTCCAGCGATTTCCATTGCTTTGGGATTAGGATGGAAGACACACCACTCACAACAGAGGGAAACAGACACCTGGAGAATGCAAGATGAGTATCTTTTCTTTTGATGTTACTTGTTTCTGAATTTTTGACACATCTGAAAACAGGCAAAACAATAGCTGTCTTGAATCTCGAAGGAAGAGGAAATTCAGTTCCAGTTACGAGTTTCCTTCTTCATTTCAATTATGAGATAACTGAGGTACATTAAGCTTGTGATGGTGCATGATATTCCCTGTGCCATGCTATTCTTTTCTTTTATATCTGTTTGATGGGGTTTTTAAGGTCTTAATTAAGGAGAGGGAGAGAAGTCTAAGTCAAGTAATACTACCTGCCAACATGAAGTTATACCCAAGTACCACTTTAAAACTTTGTGAGAATTAACTACCTAAAATCTAGATTCTAGTACTTTAATAAGTAGCCTGACTTTTAGAAACACTGAGATTTTTTTTCTTTTTTAAAATTGTACAAGAGCTCATACATTTCTCAACATGTCTGTTCACTTGCTTCACACAGCACCTAGAAGCTCCTAAAAAGGCATAGCTTGAAGTGTTAAATTTTAGCTTCTAAGACTGCCAACAGGATCTTGAGTCAGGAAGATGGATCAAAACTGAGATCTGAACTGAGGCATGCTTGCTATTTAAAAGATCAATACACCATCCTTCTCCCAAATCCAAACAAAACTAACTCTGACCTCCTAATACATTAGGTTTACAAGCCTCTGCATTAACAACATACAGCACTGCAAGACTGTGTGAGGTTATTGAAAAAAATATGCATTTTTCCTAACTTTGACTAGTAACTTTCTTTGCTACTTCATAGTTGTCATGAGGGTTTTACACAGCAGCAAAAGTAAGAAAACCAAAGAGTTGATTTACAGTTGACTTGGACGAACACCACAGCCTCATCATGCCCAGCCACATTCTCAGCCTTCACGGAGACACGGTAAATCCCAGGATTCTCATAGCGGTGATGGATGGGTTCTCCAGTCATCGTAAGGTTCACATATATTGCCTTAAAGCCATCTCCAAGATCCACCTGGTATTTGGTATTCAACATATCACCCTAAAAGGAAAATATATCAAAAATATTTTAAATGGCCAGAACTGAAATAGACAGGACACATGATTATAACCATTTCCTGAATCACAACAGCATTTCCAGCCCCAGCCAGATATTGTGACTCAATTGCAAAGATTTTAGTGCAACAGATGTTGTGTGCATTAAGAGAGATAATACCAAATTTCCACAGTAAGGTGCTACCTTAAAATAAGACACCCCAGACCACTAACCAACTTGTATGACAGAAACCATCACTCTTGTCTTAATGCAGCTGGACATTAACTAACATAACAGTGCAGGGCAGCCCCAAGTTCTGGAGTGATGCTCACATGGTTGCAAACAACTGAATATCGTTATTTTAGCAAATTACCACTCATCCAGTGAACTTCTAGCCTATGCAATTATAAAGTAAAATTAATTGGTTTAGACATTCTTCACAGCACCTTCTAACCACACCCTCTAAGCGTCAACCATATGGCCTTCAAGATCCAAGCTGGGATCTTCGCACAGAATTGTACTGCATTATACAGAGCTACCAGCATGTCTAGAACTATCATTCTCTACTGCAAAATTAGATGCAGGCTTATGAAGCAGATTATTGAGCTGAGTTTGGGAAAGGGTTTAAAAGTCCAGCCAAATAATTCTGTCATGTCAAACATCTCACAGAATTTATAATTCATTGCACTTCTACTAAGTGCTCCTTTAAATGACACTGTCTTCCTAAACTCAGGCCTAAAATACTGCAAGACTGATACCGCTGTCAGAAGACAAACATATGCCCATCACTCATGTTGTCACAGTATGGCTGCTCAGGAGAGAAGTCAGGCCTGTGCTACGTGGACTGGCGATGTGGATGGAGTCAAAGGAAAATTCATTTTAGCTGTGAGCAGCAACACTTTCTCAATACTACTGGCAGCACTGCCTTAGCGAGCTGCCCTGCTTCCTCGTCTTCAGCAGTACGTTCCTGCTCGCTTGCCACAGTACAAGACCATCACAGTCATGCAATTAAAACAGGTTGCAGGGCCAGGCTTGGTAGAAAATCCTCTGTATTGTGAAAACACAGTGTTGGTTTAAAAATCTTCATTGCCTCTAGGAAAGGAAGATATACATCCATATGCTAGTCAGGTGACCTGAGTGGCCTTCAGAGCAGAGAAGGATTGACACCCATCGAAGTATTCAAAAATCACTTCACTTCCCCATAAGCCACTCTCTGAAATAGGTTTATATCAAAATCTAATCCCAAAATGCAGCACTACTGTAAAATCAAAGGAGGCAACAAAGCTTAGAACTTACGTACCCTGGCATTACAAAGGGAAGGAAAACATACTATTATTTCCTCCTTTTATTAGTTTGCAGTTTAGTTGAGTTTCTTCCATGTTTTATCAGATGAAAGAGCATTGCTTATAATGTAAAAGACGACCCATAATAAGGAACCTGTAGGGTTATCAAATACCTAAACATCATATTTCAACACACATAAAGGATCTTGAAAGCTTCTTCACTGTGAATATTTTTTTCCAAATAACATCTTTCTTTTGACAACAAATGGGTAGAATTTAGCAGAGGAGATAATATGTTATTAAAGTTTAAAGCAAAAGAGATGTCTTCTTGCCAGCAATGTGCCAGTAAGTGGAATCTCTTTAGATGACATTAGCTTGCAAACAGTTCTTGTTCGCTCTTTCTTATGCTAACAAGTATACATGCATATTTTTTCCAGGTGAGACAGAACCCAGTGTTGAAAGCCAGTAGATGCAAGCTTCTCTTTATGTTTTATTCTAATAGCTTTCCCTAGTGTAAAGATGAGAGTGCCGTCTTCAAAATACCAAGGCACTTCTGTTTCCCTGACCAGGAAAGAGAGAGCAGTGGACATATAACAAAAGAGTCACATAGGGAAAAGGCAGCTAAATTTAAAAGGAATTGGGGCTTCCACTTCCATGCAAAATAGATGATTGTCATGACATTATTTATTCATACATTCAGCCAACAGAATTTGGGAAAAAATAATTATAATTATAAATTATTATTATTCCTAAGGTCACTCGCAAACTGCCCAAACATACCCAAAGCCTGCTTTCTTTCCTCCCTGATGTCTGGCATTCATGCACCTAGTAACATGCATTCACATAAACTAGTAAATTAATTTTGTTCAGCAGAGAAAGTGGTATGTTTTGGTTTATCCTAGTAGAGTTGTTTCTTAAACTCAGTAATTGTTATGAATTTTCATTAGACTTTGTTGGATAGATCAAATCCTAAGCAACGCTCAGGACGTTTGAGTATAAATATTCTTCTTAGCCATAGGGGGCAGCAAACTGCTACGTTTCTTCTAAATCTGCCTTCCGCTTCAATGTACCGAGCAAAGACTTCATCACAAAACACAGCACGGGATTCCCTTCAAGATCCCTCATTTCTGAAGATTTTTGAATAGTTTTTAATGTTTTATGTATTGCCACAGAGATTCATGAAAGCTTCAGTAGGAAAAAAAGTCAAACTGCCAGTTGAAATCATTAGAGTCCAAATTGCAACCAAATGCTCTATTCTTACAATAAACATTTCCAAACAAATTATAAAAAGAGAAGGCAGCATAACTTGCCACACAAACTGTCGGGGCACTGCAAGCATTGGGATGCAGAGCCTGCGAAGCGTTAAGCAGCCCAGTGTTCTGCACGTAACCTTCTTGATTCCATTACAGAAATAAATCCCAAGTGCCTGATTTATATCGCACAGGTTTGCCAAAATGTGTGAACTTTCTTCAAGTTCTTGCAAATCAGTGGAGTTAGCCAGGAAGTACAATAGTCCGGTAACCTGAGCACAGCAGTTATAGCCTAATGCTAAAAAACAAGCATTAGGAAACATACTCACGGCAAACAATTCATCTAAAAGTTACTCACTGCTGTTGGTCAGGGCCTTAGGGCATTGTCTCTCTCAAGAAACATAAAAAAACATATCTTTGGCAACACAACTAATACATAATAAATGTTCTTGTGCTGTGCTATTTGCTGATTTCTGTAAAGCTTTGCCTCATTCCTTTCTGAAAGGCAGATTCTCAAAAACACTTAAACCAGAATATTAAATGTTCTCTGCATTTCTGTTCTGCTCTGATACAGCAGCTGAAATTTTCGTCCAAGGAGACTTTGGTAATTTAGTTCCTTTGATTTTCCAAGAAGCCATTGCCTTTAAGGAATAATGACTGACTACGCTGCTGAGGAGACAAATGCCGGTCCATGGACAGAACTTGGTGGTTCACTGAGCTTATTGGATTGTCTGATTCACTTGAAAACAGAAGTTTCAATATTTAGAAAGTCATTCATCTTTGTCTCAAGCACAAATTAATCTTCGTTCAGCAGCAAAGCAGGTAGGAGCAAAATGAACCCTAAAAATAGCGAGGAAACTTTCATAAAGCCAACATTCATTACTACCTGCTCTTGTCTGACGATGAAGGTGATGTCTTCCCCAGGCTTAACAGCCAGGCTTTCTTCTCTGATGCTGATCTGAAGTCCCTTTGGAGCAATCAGTGGACACATATGCTGTGCTAAGTTCTGCTGCAGGTCTACCCCGCCTTCACACACATTAGAAACAACTTTCCTGTACCTGCAAAAACAGTAAGCAGCAAGCACAGTGAATTGGAGGTGAGCAGGAGAATGCCATCAGAGGCACCGAATGCGAGTGTGATGGTAGCTAATGAATATTCCTTGGGTTCACAAACAGACAAGATTGCAGATGATCAAAACAAACTCATGATGCAAATACTTTGATCAGGGACATTGCCTTTACTGAGTAAAACCTGTTGAAGAAAGAGGGTGTGGAGCACGATGAGGATTTGACTTGTATGCATTGGAAGAGTCTGCCTTTTCAAATTTAGAAACATGCCTGACCAGCCCTCCAGGAGCTAGACAGTCTGCTGTCCTCTCTGCCATACCCTTTCCTAGCATTCAACAGTCTTCAGTGCTCTAGAGGTCTTGGTTCAGACCCCAAAGATCAGAAAGAAATTAGACCAAGTGGCTTCTGCATTAACCCAGAACCAATTGCTTAACTGCTGCTCTCAAATCTATGCATTTCTTAAAACACTTAAAGCATTTATTTAACATAACAGTATAAAAGTGTGAAAAGCCTAACACCTTTAAAGAACTAATAATGAAATACTTGGATGTGTACAGTAATCATTTACAGATCAGTTTCACTCAGGTATGTTATTTTTAAACATCCTTTAAAATCGGAGTCAGATTTCACTCTTTTGAATTCCTATTCTGTATATCACAGCTGTCAGCCGCAACGCAAAAGGCATCGTTTTCCTCGGTAAGGCAAATATACACAGAGACCGTGATTCTATTGCCAGATTTGACATTTCATCATTTGGTTCTCATCTCCACAACTGACGGAGATGATGTTATGATAAGCCAGAATAGATGCCAGCTGCAAGTTATTCTCAGCACAGACGTCAGACTACATTTTAGTGTATATTCTATGCAGTATTGTTTACAGTTACTAAAGCTTTCCTTTGATTCTGAGTGTCCAATATGGTCAGGAAAAGAATCTATTCTCCACAGAACTCCTTACCCCATGGAAGTGAGAGACTGGGAAGTTCTGTGAGATGTTACTGGCTCCTCGGAGTAATTCATTGGATTCAAACTGAAAAGTGGTCTGAACCCAAGCAATGGGCTAAAAGAAAAGGCTCTGAATGGACATTCCTATCAGAAGTGTAACAATGGCTACAAAGCATTACCAAAAAAATATAAAAAAACCCTTGAGAACAAGACAGCTCCCCCTCTTCTCAAATGGATTAGTTTTTGAACTGCTGTGAACATGTAAAGTAACATTTCTCTCTCATTAGTCCGTAGGAAGCTTTTGCACATGCTCCCAGTCAGAGTCAACTTCTTCATTTCCCAGTTTTTACAGTTTGCCTTATTTACATTTCCTTCAAACCACTTTTGTGGCCCTTGGTCGGAATGTTCTCCTCCTCTCTGGAAGCCTCTGCAAGCCAGTCAAATGCAAAATCAGCTTACCCAGTGCTGCTGGTGTATGCCTGCCCCAGCACGCAGTCTTCAGGAGGTGCTTCTGGGTTAAACCAGAAGTCAGCAAAGCATTTGCTAGACTCCGACTTCAGAGGTGCAGAGCGCTCAAACCCATAATCACTGAAAAACATTAACACCAAGTGTGTCACTATCCCCACTTCATTCAGCAGTCTAATTTGGGGTAGATGAGACTACTTTTTTAGGAGTAAAAAGATGGGTTTTGGTATTATTCTACCAGCTGAACATACAAGTTGATGAAGTCAGTTCTGTTCCAAGTCTAATTTCAATGGGAGTTGTGTACACTTGGGGGAAAAACTGGTTGTAATTACTTTGTCAGTTCTGCAAAATTAACTCTCTTGGTAGCTTAGATTTTTAAAGGTTTCCTTTGCCACTCAGACCAACACATTTCTTCTGGTTTTTTGCTTCATTTGCAAATAGAAAGGGTTTGCTTGCCTTATAAATCAATCCAATGGTCATTTTTCAAGTCTTGATCAATAGAGAAAAACATTAGGATTTGTTCAGTCAGGTGAAACAAATACTTAAAACATGGCAATGTTTTTAAACAAAGGCAAATGCAAAAGCAACCTGTTATTCAAATAACAGGTTGCCTATTTGTTTACGCACGGCTATGTGGGGAGAGGTGCAAAAGGAGGAAAATAAACTCCATCTCAAACTCTAAGCAACTATTTATTAGCAATAAATCAAAAGGTCCACAGACAGACTCACCATAAGAAATCAGAGTTCACACATGCACAAACTTTGGATGTGAGAGCTGATGTGAAACTTCTCCCTTTAATGCACCATGATGAAATCTTCCTCTTTCGAAAGCTCCTCTGCTGGCCCATGATGCAATGATCACCCTGAACATCAAAGCACCGGACTTATTGCACACCGTAACCTACACCACACAGACATGACCCTATGTTGTCCTGAGAAAGGCTGGTCTTGCTGCCAAGACTATAAACTTGCATCAACCCTCTCATATTCAAATGTATAGGTATAGAAAGCTCTCATATGCACTGCTGTCTACTAATGGGCAATTACAGAGTTGTAACATATGCTATATTTCAGGGCACAAATCCAAAGACATACATGAAAATACAAGTGCAATTTAACCCATGTTTCATGTGTGCACAATCTAGGCACAACCCTACAACTGACCGTTTAAAAATTCAGCATGGATGCAGATGGCTGAAGTTCTATCTAAATCACCGTGTCTCGTGTCAGCAGTCACCACGAAGCACCAACCATGTGGACATAGGTAGAATGAAGACTATTTGAACACACTCCACTGATAATTGGGCAGCTGCAAGTACTCTGTCAAAGTCATTTTAGTAGTTTCTAATTTCTGAAAGACATTTCAATGCCAATATCCCAAGATGCTGTTACTCTTCAGGCTCAGATCTGCATAACATCCTTTGTAAATACACAGCATTCCCAAACAAGAAGTGTAAAATCAGGCATGAGAACTAGCAAATGCGAGCTGGAGAGCTGGAGTAACACAGAGTAGCATGCAAAAAAACCCCAACCCTGCAGAGACCGAGAGAACAAATGTACTGGAAGAAGCAAAACATAATAATCAGAATGATTATGAATAAATATGACATATTCCATTTAATGTAAAAAAACCCCTCACATTGGTCTCTTTAATCAATACATTGTATAGAGAACATAGCTTCCCCAAATTGGATTTGGCCAGAGCACCAGGATTAGCACAGCCTTAATGCATTACTGCAGAAATGGTATTGCCCAAAACAACTGGACTCCATTACATGATTGGTCCACTGAGATCCTAAATTACTTCTGGAATGGGCTTTACTTACAGCAATTTATATATGAGTACAGTATGTGGTCAGGAAGTTGGCAGAACACATGACTGCATGTTGAAATTGCTTCAATCAATATTACACACTTTAGTTTATGGTATATGCTTCACAATCCAGCAGGACCACCTATTATTAGGGCAGACCACCAGATATACTTTCGCCTTTCCCAGGACACAGATCACACAACCAAAGGGAACACAAAATCCTCTCCCATTTTAAACTGTTGTAAAATCAGCAAATACCAACGTAAGGAGATCAAAGCTGGGGATGTAGCATCCAAATTCTATTTGAAAACTTTTTCCTAGCACACAGTTCTACATGAATCTGAGAGCTATGGAAAAGTTGTGGCAGTTAACATGAGACCATGAGTACCTGTAGATTTGTGAGTTCCCAAGACTCATAGTCATCATCAGTGCACTCCCTGGGGAAGGATGGTCTGAAGTCCACCTTCACCAGTTCCCAGTCCGAACGGTAGCTAATATGTCCAAAGACTCTGAACAAAAAGATCAAAAGTAAAATCTTACTGCAAAGAAATACCATACATCTGAGATTCAAATTTTCAGTTCTACCTTTTCCTTTCCACAGTCACGGTTCCCTACTAAAATGTTCCTGGTTAATTTTTCTTCCACTTTTATTCTTCTTCATATACAATGTGTCTAGTTAGAAAACATTTGCCAATTGTCTACGAAACTTTACAATGAAAAAATATAGCTCATAGATTAGAGATTTTTTTTCCCCCAGCAAACTATCCAGAAATTTAATTGGAAATATACTACTTTTTCTAATTTGGAACCCAACATTTTTGTCTATTTTCCTGTTAAAGGAAACATAGAGAGCTCTCAGATTTCAGCAGGGAGCTCAGATCAGGGAGCAGAACCCACGATCACCGGGTTCAATTTCCAGCTCTGTCACTCATTCCTTATGATTATGGTGCAACTTCTTCAGTTGTTTTTGTTGTTTGGGTTTTTTTTTTTTTAACTTCTACAGATTTTAGATGGCAATTTGTTATTGTTTAAACTCACAGCAGTATCATGAAATCGTATTCATTTCTAAGGAATACACTGAATCTACACATTGTGCTGAGGAACTCTCAGACTCCTCTTCATTTCAGATAGTCCAATGTATAACAAAAACCAGCCACAAACTGTAAATTTCTTTTAAAAAAAAAATGGAAAACTCATTGCTTTAAAAACCAAGATGTACTTTCAAAGCAGCCAACATTTTCAAAGTCAGAATATTTATTTCCAAAACAAAACGGGTAAGTATGACATGCAGCAACAAATTAGAAAGGATAAAGACTCTATTTGGGCAAAAGTCAAATGTATTTGTGGTTTGTATCAGGCTTATGTGGCTTATTTGCCAAAGAATTTAAGGTTGATTCTGAAGCCAACAATTTCTGTGCAGTTCATACTGCACAGAGTTCATATTCCAAGCTTTAGTAGCATTCTCCAAACTAATTCATTCCTTTTGTTTTGCCCTCAGTTTTGTTCAAATCCAGACGCAGCAGGAATGGTATAGTTTTGCTAAAAGCATTCTGCTGTGCACAGTCATTTCTCTTGTCCTGAATACCAGGTTCAAAGTGGAACTAGGGTAGACCAGAAGTGAGGAAATGGTGGATTCTCTGCAGCACAGGGGCAACACCATCACACTAAGCTCCTCCCTAGTAGATGGATGTAGAGCTCTGAATTCTACCAAAGAGGCTGAAAAATAGTCGCAAAGACTAAAGATGTACAGTGATTTCCCTCTTTCCTTTCTGGTGTCTTTCCTTCTCAGCCATAGCACAGAGATGTAGGTATCTATAGACTACTGCCCATACTGCCCACATTATAATGACCTAACAATCCATGCTCACAGGAAACTTCACCATCAGAAGTGCACTTAATTAAACAGAAACATGTGCATTTATTTTGTATGTCTTACTCTTTTCTTAGTAAGGCTCTGAGATTAAAGGACTTGGATCAGCTACTTTCTTTCCTTCTAAATGTACCCATGGCTCAGAAGTAGAAACAATACACAAAAACTAAAAAATGTGGCTCAGTCCACTGGCTGTATGTGCACATAGGTGTGTGGTCCCACTTCTCTCATCGAGACCTACAAGCTTGGTTCCTTTTTCTGGTTCAGTTGGATCCTGAGAGCTGCTGTCACCATATAATCTTATTCACTTGTAGTTACATACTCAATAAAGTCACTACTTAGGTGGTCTCATGCTTCTTCCGCAATGCCTGCTTCAATATGACTGGCTTTGCTGACAGGCACGAAGTGTCTTTTGCAAGCTAAATACCTGTATCTCTTTTTTTTTTTAATTCTTTTTTCTCTCCATACAAGGTACTAACATAAGGCAGACTTCACCATGTGGTTATACAGCTACCTACCTCAGCAAATGCTTCTTTAGGTACCACAAAACTTTACAAATTGGTTAAATTTCTTTTATTAACTCATTTATCAACAAATATGTTGAAGTGCAAGGAGCCAAGTCCTGTCAAAGCCTCACTCCTGCCTCAGGAAAAGTATTTTCTATGGAACAGATGAAATCTTCTTCATTCATGTTACCTATCTCAGACAGATTAGTCAGGAAAAAAGAAAGGAGATGGTTGTCTGAGTTCAATGCAGAACAGAATAATGAAATTCTCCTAAAAATATAAAACAAAATCTCTAAACTATTAATAATCATCTTTGAGACCTCACAGAGGATGAGGGTGACTCCAGATGACTATGGAAAGGAAAACATTTTGCGTATACACACACACACACACACACGCATATATATGTGTGTATATATATATGTATATATAACCATATATATAGATCAACAAAACAGAGCCCAGAGAGTTACAGAATTAATTTTGATATCCACAAAGATACCAAACAAATTATTAAGCTATCCTCTTATAAGCACCTTGGAGATAATTAAAATGATAACAAACAGCCACCACAGATTTGTCAAAACCGAATCACGTTAAACTAAGGTAATGTCCTTCTTTTACAGGGTAACTGGCTTAGTGGAAAAAGGAAAGGAGAATGTGTAGCATATTTTGACCTTTGTTAAAACTGTTCTAGCTGCCACTGTCTCAACTTAAAAAGGAAAACATCAGTGCAGATAAAATCATTGTAATGAGGAATGGGAGTACATATTCAATTAGAAGAATCCATTTTCAAAAAGTAGTTATCAAACAGGGAAATATTTTGAGATATGTATCACAAAGATATGATGGGTCCACAGTCAATATTTTCATTAACACCCATGTGGTCAAATAACAAACACACACAAAATTTTGCAGGTAACACAGAAGGAACGGAGTGGACACTGACTGGTGGGAGCAATGGTCAGAAATCAACATGATGAAATACTCCAAAATCAATTGCAAAAAGTACTGCTAGGAAAAACATAACAACAAAGGTGCAAAACCAAAATGGAGAATAACTTTCAAACGCCGAAGAAAAGGCTTGGGAATTCTGGGGAATTAAAACAAGAATGCAATGTTGCTGCAAAAGAAGAAAGACTAATGCTAGGTTGTATTCAGAACTGGAAAACAGAAGGCATGGAGGCAATTATTTTGATATACTTGGCACTGGTGAGGCCTCTGAGAGAATATGGTATCTAATTTTGGATGTTATATGCATATTTACACACCCACTAAAAATGAATTTGAAGAGGGGCAAGGATGACTCATAAGCTGCTTAGAAAATGTAACCAATGAAGAAAGATTGAAAGAATTGGGTTTTTCTCCGGAAAAGATAAAACTGAAAAGTACAACAAAATGTCTTCAAAGAGTCTTGCTATAGATTGAAGAGTTGTCTTCAAAGAGACCTGGAGAAGGGGCAAAAAGGAGGAAAGGCAAGGATCAATAAACTTAAAAGACACAGATACACAATTCTCTAATTCTTTCTGCTCAGCACTGGCAAGGCCACACCTGGAGTACTGTGTCCAGTTCTGGGCTACTCAGTATGAGAGAGACAGGGACAGACGGGAGAGAGTCCAACAAAGCACCATGAAGATGATGAGGGGACTGGAGCATCTCTCCTATGAAGAAAGGCTGAGAGACCTGGGACTGTTCAGCCTCGAGAAGAGAAGGCTCAGAGGGATCTTATCAATGTATATAAATACCTGAAGGGAGGGTGCATAGAAAACAGATCCAGGCTCTTTTCTGTGGTGCCCAGTGACAGGACCAGAGGCAATGGGCACAAACTGAAACACAGGAGGTTCCCTCTGAACATCAGGAAACACTTTTTTTACTGCAAGGGTGACCAAGCACTGGCACAGGTTGCCCAAGGAGATAATGGAGTCTCCAGCCTTGGAGAATTCAAAAGCCATCTGGACACGGTCCTGGGTGATTTGCTCTAGGTGGCCCTGCTTGAGCAGGGGGGTTGGACCAGATGACCTCCAGAGGTCCCTTCCAACCTCAATCATTTTGTGACTCTCTGATACTGTAATGGTAATGATACAAGCTATTGAAGCTGTTTATTCTCCCCCACTGGAGCAAGAAATTAGTGAAACATCAGGATTAGAGCTAGAGATTAGATAAACTTTTGAGATATTGCCCAGTCCCGCATCCTATAATTATACAAAAATTACAGAAATTACTCTAGAAATTATGCAAATTCTACTAGAATAATATGGAAGCTATGTGCAAACTATATGTGTATACAGCAAAGGCACTGCTTCAATGGGCGAACTATAAGCTTCTCCTCTGTGGATTTTCAGCAAAAGACAGAAATAACCTTTCTGCCTGCTGGTCCAGCCTCTTGCAAAAAAATACTCATTTCCATTATGGCTGTTCTGATTCTACAGACTGAAAACCATGTTCTGACAGAGCACAGTAACTGCACCACTGATTCCACCATTCTCTGGCTCAACTAAAATTCCTGAGATTTGAGGAAGTGTCCCAGCACAGCCACAAACCCCATGAAAAATGCAGCCATACAGCTTTGTAATTCCTGGGGTAAATTTCCTAAGGAATCCAGCACCTTACATGCACCCAGTTTAGGAACCTGTTTGGAAAAAAAAAGCTTAATGATTATTAATGCTGTTGCTGCAGTAACACTTGTTGCCCTATTGAGGACAGGGTTTTGTAGACACATCAGAAGAGCCCATTTAAATATACTGTCAAATATCACTAGAATAAAAAAGAATTATTTTTCCAAAGTAAGAAAGGCATGTATTAAGCAGGATTCAATGGATTAGACAAAAATATGAGCTACAATAAAGCAATACATAACAGCAATCACAATCTAATTGCTCAGGTGCAAAATATATATGTCCAATAAAATCACATGAATGGAAAAAACTGGAACGGTGCAGCAAGTGTAACTGATGATTAGAAGTTAAATATCAAGATGATAGTAATTCATAAGCTACTAAAACATTCCTCTTGATTAATTCTATTTCATTAGAAAGCCATCAAATCAATTCTGTTGAAACTATGAAAGATGATGCTGTGATAAATAATTTTTGAAAGAAATTCCAATTACCTTGGAAATTAATTTACTTTTATTTGCAAGAATTTGGGATCCATAATTCTAACTTCAGTGTTTCAGTTGCCATAACAACTTTGTACGTTTGTTCCTAGTTCATTTATGAGCACATAATTTTTTTAATTTGATTGCATCATTTGATAGATAAGACAGTTTAATGCAGTTTTTAAGCTAACTCATTTAAACTATTTGGTGGAGGATTGCTGGTTATTTCTGTTCCTGATAAAGCTCATAATCAGGGGGAGCTAATTTAACAGAAATTATATGCAATGATAATCTTTTCCAGTAAATTCACGTTTCTATTCAATAGAAAAGAGCATCTATTCAATAGATGGTCCTAATTCAGATGAGCGGTAATAGCTGTGTCGCCTGCTGTCTGTGTCACTTGCAAACCACCTGACTGCAGCTATGATGGTGCTGATGCTGGAGATTCCCAAAGACTTATCAGGTAAACATTCAGCTTCCATGACTTCATTCAGGAGAAATGACCCTGATTTTGACAACACGCTGCTCATCTCAGATGTCACAGACATAGCTTTTTATAACCACTACACTTGCCTTCCTCTTCAGTGTTTCTGCTGTGTTCTTCAGGATTTTGTTCATAGGCTTTCACAGCATCAAAATATTCTTTGCCAGAGTGGTTGGATTTTAGCTACAGTGTCCCATATCATGGATCTCATGCCATATACATTAAGACACACCTTGAGCAACCTTTTGTAGTATTATGGTGGTTTACCTTTGAGCTGTTAGCCATATTGTCTCCGGACAAAGAAAATGGCTTTGAGCAGCCTGATGTCTGGATCCTCAGAGCAGCACAGCTCAACCTGCAACGGTTTTGCTTTACTGATGAATTTCTGGGAACACTCAAAGACCTCAGAGTGGCAGGAGCGATCGTGCTGTGCTACCCCACCAAGGTCACAAAGACAGCACATGTGGAATTTATTCAGATGTTTAATGTAGCAACTTAAATTGTCCAAGTTTTGCAGTCGTACTGAAGACTAGTGATGACAACTGCATGATGCACAGCTACTTTTGTTTGAAATCAGATGCCTCTCTCATTCTAGACACACTGCTTTAATGTCCCAAGTGCTGCACTGGCTTTTGCTCGCCTCTATATGACTTTGTCATCAACCGTGATGTTTGAAACAGCATGCTGCCAAGGTAGCAGAATTTGTCTGCACAGTCCTATACTGCCCTGTTGACACACTCTGCTAACTTGACATGCCAGTTGGGGGTGGGACAGGACCTCTAGTTTTTTGGGAGAGCCTTAAAATGCATAAAACTACTGACAATAAAACCTAGGGTTTGAATCAGGGTCAATTGAGGACCCCACATACAGGTGATATGGGCAATCTCAATGGCTCCATCTTGGATAACATTTCTAAATTCCTCTGGGCAGCACCTAAGCAAAGATGTCCAAGCATGTGCAAAAAGGTAGGTACCTGAAATTCTTTATGGGTCTAAACCTCAGTATCCAACAGTGAGTATGTAACCAAGCTGGGAAAGGAAACAAGACCCTCAGAGATGCTAGTTAATTATTTTAACAACTCTCAGTCCGTCTCTTGGAAAGTGTTTGTTTAAATGGAAGCAGTCACAGAGCTATGCTAAAAAGTGGTATTTAGATCTTTTTCCCCATATAAGGCTTCCTTTCCTGTAGTAAATCATATTAGTAGGAAATACAATTGTCATTGAACTTACTGTACTGTTAAAATATTTTTTTTAACTGTCACACCTCCCTGATTATGTTTGTAACACAAACGCAATTTCAGATTGAATACTTAATCCACCTTACAGTTCACTAGATATCAGAGGCCATTTACATTAAAACAGCAGCAACTTTCTCAGTTGTCTTTTACATAAAAGGAGTAGTGTGTTAGAAGTTTCTTGTCAATTTATGGTGAGCGCAAAGAGCCGAGTCCTTTGCTTCACTTAGACCTTTACTACAAATGATGACAATATAACTGAAAAAGCAAATAAATGTGACAATCTTCTTTTTATTTTGCCTGTTGTAGTCCATATTATTACAGTGCCTTTGAACATACAGCAAGACACATGACCTCCCCATGCCAAAATCTGTAAAGAAATTACCAAGTTGAGGGAGTAAAGCGACGAGGTCGTGGCATGGAAGGATGCACTTTATCTCTAGTGTAACCACTGCCAACAGGTAGTGTTCTCCTTAACTCACAGAAGCAGTAACATTATTAGTGAAAGATTTTCCAAGGGGATATGGGTTGGAAGAGCAGGTTAGACATGACTGTGTCCTACAGTGCTATTTAAAGCCTACTATTTTCAAAAAGAAAATGACAGACGAATCTTTAGAGACATGCTTTCCTTCTAACAGTTGTCTTGGCTTCCTTTACACCATTGTAAAATCAACAAAAACTAGATAAGTCAAAGGATTCATACCAGTAAAATGGATGAAAGTAATGTAAGATTCAAGCTGCAGTCTGTTATACATCAAGATTATAATTCAGCATATTTTTCTAATTCCCCAAAAGAACGTAACAGAGGTCACATTTTCAGTGGCCTTCCTAAATTGCAACTACAGAAATGATGAATGCTTCCATGTGCAAAAGTACCCACCTGCCTACATAAAGCAACTGCACATAAACAGTGCTTGTGTACACAACAGATCATGTGCAAATACGCTGAGACACTTAGGATTTAAGTGCCTTAAACTACAAACACATGCCTATACTTCATGCACAAAAGAGAAGAGTAGGGTTTGGGTTTTTTGGTTTGGGTTTTTTTTTTTTTTTGGTTCGGCTGCCAAAGTGAAAAATGAGGGGAGGAAACAATTTAGTTGAAATTGAACCAAAATATGTTTTTTCATTGTTTCCTGCCCCCCCAAAATAATTGCCATTCATTCTTTTATGCCAAAACATCTTGGTTTCAGCTCTTTTGGGGAAAAAGAACGGAAATGAATGCTTAGGTTCTGAGAAGTGCTGAGGAGTAGGATGAGCATGTTCCCATTTTATCCAGAAGCTCAGTGGCTCCATGATGTTTTTTTCTGTTTGGTAAATTCCTGTCCAAGAACAACCTTTTAACATGTAAACTGTTCGGAAAAAATTGCAGATTTAATGTCTAGCCTGATGCCTTATGCAGAAGTAAATACAAGGTAGACAGTGAACAAAATGGATTAATTTAAAGAGAAACATATGACATTGTAGAGGATAGCTTTGCATCATTCAGGTCTCTGCTGTCATCTTACTTAAAGATCAAAGTAATTTGGGATACTTACAAAATTTTATAATTAATTCTTTAGCTAATTTTTTTTTCTTTTTTCCTACTCACGTATTTTAAAATCAGGCCTCTTTGGTCACAGGTAGGAAATTCTTTATTCAGACTTCACCTGGCAGAGCCAGAGTAAATAGCCTATGGTCACCTAAATTGTGGCTCCTTCATTTTGAGAGCAAAATATAGCAAAATGGAGTTCAAGGCCCCATCCAAAATTAAGTAAAATGTTTGAACAATTTTATTGTTGGCCTAAGTTTCTAATGTCTACCTCATCAGCAGCATTTATTAGAACTAGAAACTAAAATGGAACTGTCTCCCTGAAAGAGAAGTTAGAGCAGGGACTCACTTAGTGACAGGGGCTCAAAATGACACAAAGACTCTATCTGAATGAAAAAGTCACGTCACCCTTTTTCTGTCCTTCTCTCCTCCTTTAAATAGGGACAAGGTAATAAAAGATTCTTACAAGACATGGATTCCTAACCTTTCAGTTCCTCTTATTCAAATATATTTCCAGGTCTGCCCTCAAAATGTACTAAATATGGGCTTTAGCAAGACACTGAAAGCAACATGTTCCCATGCTTCTGAATATGTTATGAAAAGTTTATGGAAAGAAAAGAAATGTATTGTAGTGTCACTGCCAACCTGTGGTCTTGGAGCGCAAGACAGTGCAGGCATGGACACAGAGATGCCAGTAAAAGCATTAGACTCGCCACTAAACAGGCATCTGTACATTTGGATTAGCCGATATCTAGATTAGATTGAAATAGAGTAACCAGTTTACTTTTTCAATGCTTTTTTCACCATTATTTTCCTGACTTTCTGTATGTTTCCTCCATCTATTGACAGACAGATATGGTCTTCATTATGCAGAGAGCAGAACAACCATTTCATAACTGAGCAATGCTTCTCAAACAATAGATTAACCAGCTGCAAATAAAACCTAGAATTTGCCTTGGGAAACCAGCTATTCTCTTACATAATGAGGCTTTATCTACCATTTATCTACCTTTTTTAAGGGTTGCAGTATGAGAAAGTTAGTAGTGAAGAATTCACAACACAGAGAAGTGCCTCTACCTAGTAAAATCCTCAAAGACAACAGGAAAGGTAGCGTGCTGCCATGTGTGGCACAACAATAAGCCCCACAAACTACACGTGATGTTGGCTGTTATTAATGTTGTTAAATGTGAGGTTGACATTCCTAGCAGAATCGACAGTTGCAAAAATCCAGATGGTTCTCCCTAATATCTAACACCTGTTAATATCACATCCACCTTGTTTTGATTAAGTTTAAACTAGACTATTTTCTTGTTTCCATTATCACCTAGGAACCCAACAGGAATGCAACAACGGACTTTAAAGACAGCAAAACTCACATGCAGGAGTTCTGCCGTTCAGAGATGTCATAAAGTTCCCAGCAGCACCTTAAGCTGTTACTCTATGAGACCGTAGAAAAAAAATCTCTCTGGAAAAAAATTCAATTACCCATAAGGAAGATTTTGATTCTACCTGACATAAAGAAAAGCACTCCTTTTCTGTAACCTCTTATTGGCCTTTTAAAAGGGGCCATGGTCTGCGGTACCATGGTTATCGTGCCTACTGGGTTTACACTGCAACCTAAATAACCCGGTTTGGGAAACACTCCCAGAAGCTGAACTGTGATTTAGAAGTCATTTTAACAGGTTTGAAACTTCCATTACATGAAATACTTCCTCTGACGAGGAACATCAATATTTCAGACACACAAAAATTCTTCCTTTTTCCACTGAGTTGGGCCATTACTCAATCCAGCATTATTAAGTAATTTTTCCCAAATATAATATATTGTTAAGTATAACACTGGGTTGCAGTAACTTTCATTCTTAAAGAATTTAGAACAAAATAAAGCCTACTAGACCATGCACTATTTTGATGAATATATATCAATTAGTTGAGAAAATTTCTTAGCAAACCTTACGTATTCATTTAGCAATAAAAGGTGGATTTGAGCTCTTCATTTAGAAATTGATTTTTACACAGATTAAGTTTCCTAACCTTTATGAATACTTTATTGCTTATCTTTCCTAAAATTCTTAACTACGTCTATTTAGAAATTGATTTTTACACAGAATAAGTTTTCTAAAGTTTTTGAATACTTTACCACTTAAAACTCCTAAAAATCTTAACTAGGTCTATTGCAGAGCACAATGGAATAAAACATATTTTCCTTGGCATTTGAGTGTACATATTTTGAATACTGCAGGGGATTTGGATGAATGATTTAGATTAATATCGACTGGCAGATGACAACTCAGTTTTATGAAAACTTTTGACAAGTCAACATTTGTTTTTTCTCTGTTTTGGAGAAAACACAAAACTTTCTGAAATGAAGACTTGAGGCAACCAGGTTCACATTCCCCTGTTTCTTCAGTAAAGCTTACCAGACCACTTCATTTTGGGTAAGTTAGGACAGAACAGGAATTCAAATGGAAGTCCCTTACAAGTCAGGTCAACATCCCAGTCACCATGCTGGAGAATGAGAAGTCTGTCTTACACACAGAGTTACCAGGTCCCTTAATGTCTTTCCCAGATAATCTTTATGTGTGGTTTTTTTTTTTTTTAATAAAAATTAAAAACCTTGAAGAAAATCCCTAAGCTGGTTTCAGTGGAACTGGGATTTTATCCTACAGTAACAGCTGTTTTCCATACAAGTAAAATATTCTTTGACTCTTTTATGAGTTTATTCTAGAAGCTTTAAATAAAACAGTCTCTGCTCCACAGTTTCACTGTACACTTCTTCAGTTATTACCTTCCCACTTCAGAATTATGTTATCTCTACTAATTTATGCAGATTTTGACATTGGACTCTTTACTCAAAGTCCTTACTCAAACTCCCTACCAAAGGGAGAAAATGAAATTCCTGTACAAGTAAAAAATGTCAGACTAGGTTTTAGTAATGGATTTGGGGATTCTTTAGGGTGAAAGACACTGTTAATTTATTCCCATTACCATACACAAGTTCACCTTACCATGTTCTACCCAGAAGAAAAAACATGTTTTATCTAATAAAATGGAAAAGATGGCATAGTTGATTTTTTTTTTTTCTTCCAGGGAGTGCATATCAGTGGGTGACATTTCTCAAAAGCAGCAAATCACTGTAGATTAAGTCATGCACAACAACTCAGTACAAGCATGAAGTTTTGAGAGAAAATGACCTAAGCCAGACAGAATGATAAAAGGTCTTGATGTAAAGTCAGACAGAGCACCATCGGGCAGACAACGTCACCGTGAAGGTAAAACCCAATCAAAAGCAGTAGGAGAGACGAGGAAGCTGACATAATGGCAACAAGGAAACACATACTGTAAGTTTACTCTTCCCATTAGCTTTAGAGTCTGGTAGGAAGGCTGCAAGTCTTTTCAGGACCAGTCTCTGACAGTAAGTTGTTGATGTCCTCCATGTCCAGTAGAACTAGCTGCAAAGTAAGATCCCACAAGCCTGGCACTGAGATGCTGGAGTCAGACTCTTGTTCTGTCCTTAGAAACATGCAAGTCATACGATGCTTTTTTGTCAATCTGGGCTCATGTAACAAATCTAGCTACAGTTTTCTATATTTCCGATGGATCATTTCAAAAAGGCATTGTGTTTTACAAGAGCTCTTTAGCCCATTCAGCCAGATATTTAAAGACATCTTCACAAAATCACTGTTTTTAATGATACTTAATAGGACACCCCCCCCCCCCCCCCGAGCATATAGTCATCACACATTGTTTTATCTGCCAGTAAGTACAGTTTAGGATAAGCTTTTGATCCCTGTACTTCCACTGGAGGATAAATGGGACAGTGGAGAAAGAAAGAACGAACTAACAGACCAAATTCACCCCTGCACAGTACAGCGTTATGAACTTGGTGCTATGCTTTTAAGTACATCGGGTAGGATTTCTGTTTTGCTGAGGATCCTATACACAACTCCACGCTGTGCTTTTTTTTTTTTTTTTTTCCCCTGGGGCAAATGCCACTGGTACCTGTCAAAGGCAGCTCTATTTGTAACTCCTAGGAGAAAAAGCTTGTTGTGAACACGCTGAGCTCCAATATAAAGGATCGCACAAGCTGTTCTGACAGGAGCACACGTAACAACCTGCACATCTCTGAGTGCATTCCCCTTTCCTGCTGCAGTCAGCATGTGCCTTTCTCCCTAATTGGACAGGTGTTTTTTACTCTCACACACTTCTAAAATATTAGCGTTTAGCCGAGAGACGGAGCACAACCTGCAGCTCAGATCCGGATGTCCCTGGCCCTTTGGAAAAAGACAGATAAACAGGGGCCTGAGTTGCAGAATTTGGTTATTTTTAACTCTATTCACAGCATCTGCCTCAGTCACTGCACAGAATAAAAATGTGTATTTGTTAGCACAGTGTTTGGTTACACAAAGTACTGCAATGTTAGTTACTAGGACAACAATATAGTTGTTTTCACTGTGAAGACAATTTTCACAAGAAGAAAGGATAGATATTTAACATTTTTGAAGTCTGCCTAAGAATCTGTAGAAAGCAGAAAAAATGCAGGAAATAATTATTTTTTTACCTACGTTTCTCAGATTTGTATTTGCAGTCCTATTATTCCACTCTCTTCAGTGGTAACTTTGCTAGATTTCATATGAACATAACACTTCATCTTTACAATCTGAAATACTGCAGTCAGATAATTTCAAAGACAGGTTGCATACTAGGGCTGTTTGGACATCAGTGTAAGAGCCTGTGTGACTGCAAGAAGCAAAAGCCACTGACTCAAGGACTATCGCAAACATCCACAATTAAAAATATGCTCAAGTGCATAAGCAGAGAGAGCCCTGAAAAAAGAGATGAAACCAGAAACTTACGTCATGACCAGTGTCTCATCTCCAGGTTCACTAAGTAATCCATCTACAAAGACTGAAGTGCTGGTAAAATTATGTGTACTCCAAGTTTGGCCTTCATCTATGCTGAACCTGTAAAAAAGCAGAAATTATTTTCATTTACAACTATTATTATACAAAATAGAATTCATTCATTCAAAAAAAAAATCCCCTCACTACTAAAGCCCAGGATTTACGATCACCAAAATACAATATGCCTGGACAGTATATCATATTAATGTGATCTTTTTCTCAGCAATGTATCCAGGGGCTTACATCTTTATTAGAAGGTGTATAATAAATTTGCCACAACAATGGAAATTCTCAGGCAGATAAAAACTGAGGTCTGTCAACAAACTATCTTGCTACCTTGTAGGTTCAAGAGCAAGTTAATTTACACTTCATTCTTTCTAGTAGTCTCTGAGCTAGAGACCTGTTAAGCAGAGGTCGGTGAAACATGAGAGACAAAACAGCCCAATTGCTAAAACATGTGGGAGGTGCGGTAACTGCAGGCACCAAGATGATGGCCTTTCACAGCTGTTACCATCCACTTAAAAATTTGCAAAAGATGTTGATGAATCAGCAAAACATATTTCAAATACTCTGTGTGCCCAAAATTTACAAATCAAAGTCTCTTTTCTTTTGTACATTTCCTCCAGATCTTTTGCATAGTAGGTTAATGATGGCTTTCATTCTAGCTAACCAAGTATATTGCCTAGTTCCTATTAGTGTATACAGTATTATGCAAAAATGAACCTAGTCACAAGTGATAAAGATCTCTTACGTTTTTTATGCCAATGATGATAGTTTTGTATGCCATTACATAAGGTTACCATATTTTGCTTCACTGTCATGCAGTTTAAAACTCAATATTTTACAACAAAATGCTTTGCAGCAAACCTTTCCTGCCAAACAAGCTGAGAAGGCCATTTGCTGCATTATCACTATATGACAGGATCTACGCATACTACAGTTAATATGTGCATGAATATCTCAGATGAACTGGGCTTCTTGCATACTGTGTTACACAGCACATAAGTACACATAAGTCCTTTCCATGTTGGCTCCCAAATTATATTGCTCTTGCCAGAGCAACTCAGGGCTATTCTCCAATGTCTTCATCCACTGTGGCCCTTGGAGGGGACAGAGCTTTATTACAGTATGAATGAACTATCCTGACTGGATACCTAAGCCACGTAGGCATCATAGATTGAGCATCGTTGCCATATACTGCTGGTGCAAACCAGTAGCAGATAACAATCATGCTGAACATGGCTTGTACTGTAGAGTTCCAGGATAGCCTTTCAAGCAAAAATACCTACACTGATGCAAGAAAATTTTCTTATGATTAATGTGTTATGCCATGGTACTTTCAGCACCGTGAAGTAATCTTTAAGAAAACATCCACTTGTATTTTGTTGACTTAATGAAGGTTAAATTGAGCTGACCACCTGCATTTCATACATGATCTCATTGAAATGCTCATCTTAAACTCTGAACTTTGCCTGAGGTCTCGAATACACAATAGCTCTACTCTAATTGACTGTAGGATTACTTGAGTATTTTCAGAGGGATAGAGGTGTCTTTGATGGCCACAATAACTCCACCATGGTCCAGGTACAAGATGTGGTGCTCTTCTTCAAAGACCTACAAGTCAGACAAAAAAAGGCCAGCTAAGCAAATGTACAAAACAGCAGAAATAAAATGTATGAGCAAACCAGGATTAAAAGACTTCTATGTTTTATAATGTCCGCACTTCAAATTGAAAAGGACATAAAAGTCAGTTTAACTCTTATATTTCTCCCAGCTGTAAAAGAAAAGAAAGTTAAGCACGTGAATCAGAAAACGTTCAGGTTCAAATCACACTCAGATTAAACTGCCTAAGGTAATTTTAGCCCAAGCTTATATTTCTCACAGTATGCAACCTGCATTCCTTTCTATTATATATCACCAAGTGACCTATCACCTTACTTCGGTATTTGCCATATTCTGTGTATCTTGCAGAATAAAATGCTTTGTAGTCTAATTCTAAGAAAAATAGAAAACGTACTGCTGTCTGTGACTTTCTCACATGTTCTCCAGACTCTACAGAACTTGAAATAATTGGTGCAAGCATGTTTTCTGCATTTCCAGTGTCAATGATTTATTTAAATTCAAACTTTATGTGATCTCACACAGAGGCCACTCTGAGTTCTGAACCAAAATACATGTAATATTGATTTAATGGTACAAAGGATTCAAAATTTCCTAAATTATTTTCATTCATTTTCTAGAGGTCATCAGCTAAAATAAATGAACAGGTAGATATCTTCCCTTTTTTACATCTAAAATCTGTTTTAAGACAGGGTTTACTCATGTTATTAACCTGTGAAAGTTCATTTAACATAACAGCAGGTCATAAAGAGAGAGTTACTACACACACTTAGCAGTTAATAGACGAACATGCAGCCTCCTACAAGCTTTGGCAAAGTGAAGGTGAAAAACATAAAGGTTAGCTTTACTTTGCCTTGTGAATGAAAAAAAACTGACAATACTAAATGTTTCTTTTTTTGACAATACTAAATGCTACATTTACAGGATTTATCAGCAAGACTGAACCAGAGGGGGGAAAAAGTATCTTACAGCACATTCACAATTACTTCAAAAATAGTAAGCATTTAATTTGGGTTCAGAATTCAGTCTTCCTCTCATCTAGTAAGAGCATATTTTATGGGAATCCTAGGGCTTCAAGTGGCTGATCGGCTTTTCAGTGTTGCCAATTTACAGGCGAAACCCTGATATGAGGCATTTACAGTCCTATCTACTTGTTCCACGCAGCTGCATATTTTAGAAGAGAATTCACTAAAGGGTAGACATTAATTTTAGATGCACTTCAAAAGGATGAGATCAGCTGGAGTCAGATAAGCAAGCAGAATTTTGATCCTCCTCTAAACTTTGTTTGAACTTTTGCTCAAATCAAAATGAAATGGTGTATGCTGGGACACGAAGACTCCAAAAGCTTCACCATCATATGGAAGATAAAGAAAGCGGGTATCCGCATCACTTTATCCAAATTATCCCAGTCCTCATGCATGTCCTCATGCACCATTTCAGTACCCCAGCTTTACCCTACATCCACTTGGCATGCTATAAAGCACAGCAGACACAGTACAGGCACATTAATGCCATCTTTATATCACGCTCTTCTTGCACACGTTTCAAACATTTAATAACCAAAATGTGTGACATTCCTGATGAAAGCAACTCTTCATCTTCAGTATATTGAAAAGAATAAATGATTTCATGCCTGTGGAGTTCAGCACAAAAGTAAATATTTATGTCTACTTTCTAGAAACAAAACCAAGACAGTTTGCAAAGTATTTAGGCAAAGGTGGTCCCAGTGTCAGAGTTGAAGTTTGAACCCAGGAACAAGTGATATGTATGTACACAGCCACGAATTCAGATATATGTCTCTCCACTAACTAAAGTCAGGTAATAAATTTATTATGATCCTTACTAGTAGCCAGCAACTACAGAAGCAGATTTTTATAACCTATTTCTATGCTTTTTTCTTCTTCTGTAAAGAGCATGTTATATGGTTTACAATTGTAATGTCAACTTCTTTTCTCTCCCTCTCTCCCCTCCCTATGCTCTCCATGTTTTTTCCTGTGTCTGTCCTAACAACGTCAGCACCTATTTCAGGGCAGGATATCTGTTGGGAGCAATTAGGAGACCTCCATGAAATCAATGAAAACATGTTTAAATGATCCTAGAGAAACATACACCACACAACTTTACTCTGAGATACATAAGTTTCAAAAGTAACCAAAAATACCCAAGGTCACTTGCTTCTCTCACAGTGACATCCACTTCTAAATTCAGTTTTGTTTTCCTACACAGAATAAGCCAGTTGGACCTCCTCAGGGGTGAGAGGCTGGGATTGCAGCCTTTCCTGTTGTGTTTAAAGGTGTTACCATCCATCTTTTAAGATGTCTGCAGAAAAAAAAGTAGTCTTGCTTAAACAAAGATTTCCCAAATTGCTTTGATACAAAAGGATTTGACATAGAGAAATAATATTCCAATAAAAAAAGCACTGGACTAAGGCTCCAGAGATCTAGATTCCATTCCTACACATACAACAGACTTTCTGTGTAACCTTATTAGCTTAATTGAGCATTTTGTTGCTCCACTAGCTACTTTGGTAGCAGATCAAATATGAGAGGGTTTTTGTTGCTGATTTTTTCCTTTTATTTAAGCCATTTCTTTTGAAAGCCAGACCTTTCTCTTACTCTGTTTGCCCTATTTCAAGCACAGTGTTGTAACAGATGCTGTTGAAATAGCAATGGCAACCATTAACTGTGAACAGAAATCAGGGTGTTTTTTTAAAATAAATAAAACACACTCATTTGTATACACAAGGTCATCCTTAGCATTTGACAGAGTATCCTAATATTTTAAAAATCAGGACTGAAAAAACAGGCCCCACAAGGGAAAAAAATGTTTAAAACCTGTATGGTCTGAAATTGTGTTCAAAGGTAGCCCATTTCTCCCAGGATGCAAGCTTTATTTATCTATCCGACTCCTATCATGTTCATTAACACTTTTTATGATATTGTTTTCCTCGTATAATAGACAGAGAAATCTTCCAAATAGACATATCTGTCCCACAAGTTCACCTTAGGCTACATCTTCGTGGTTCACTTAGGATGATCTAGAGCCCACGTAGTTCATGATAATGTCAAGGTGAGATTCCCTTCTCCTACAGGCTGCTGCACGGGCGTTTAAGCTACTTGTCAGTCAGCTCCTAAACTACTGTTATTTACAGTGCAATGTTGTACAACACTGTATTGGGTTTGCATGGCAAGGGTTTGGTAGCAGGGGGGCTGCAGGGGTGGCTTCTGTGAGAAGCTGCTAGAAGCTTCCCCTATGTCTGATAGAGCCAATGCCAGCCGGCTCCAAGACAGACCCGCCGCTGGCCAAGGCCGAGCCCATCAGTGATGGTGGTAGCACCTCTGGGATAACATAGTTAAGAAGGGGAAAAAGTTACTGCGCAGCAGCAACTGCAGCCAGAGAGAGGAGTGAGAAGATGTGAGAGGAACAACTGTTCAGACACTGAGGTCAGTGAAGCAGGAGGGGGAGGAGGTGCTCCAGGCACCCGAGCAGAGATTCCCCTGCAGTCCGTGGGGAAGACCATGGTGAGGCAGGCTGTCCCCCTGCAGCCCATGGAGGTCCACGGTGGAGCAGATATCCACCTGCAGCCCGTGGAGGACCCCATGCTGGAGCAGGCTCCTGGCAGGACCTGTGGACCCGTGGAAAGGGGAGCCCACGCTGGAGCAGGTTTGCTGGCAGGACTTGTGACCCCGCGGGGGACCCACGCTGGAGCAGTCTGTTCTCGAAGGACTGCACCCCATGGAAGGGACCCATGCTGGAGCAGTTCATGAAGAACTGTAGCCCATGGGAAGGACTCATGTTGGAGAAGTTCGTGGAGGACTGTCTCCTGTGGGAGGGACCCCACGCTGGAGCAGGGAAAGAGCGTGAGGAGTCCTCCCCCTGAGGAGGAAGGAGCGGCAGAAACAACGTCTGATGAACTGACCGCAACCCCCATTCCCCGTCCCCCTGTGCCGCTGAGGGGGAGGAGGTAGAGAAAATTGGGAGTAAAGTTAAGCCTGGGAAGAAGGGAGGGGTGGGGGGAAGGTGTTTTAAGATTGGGTTTTATTTCTCATTATCCTACTCTGATTTGACTGGTAACTAATTAAATTAATTTTTTTTCCCCAAGTCAAGTCTGTTTTGCCCATGACAGCAATTGGTGAGTGATCTCCCTGTCCTTATCTCGACCCATGAGCCTTTAGTTAGATTTTCTCTCCCCTGTCCAGCTGAGGAGGGGAGTGATAGAGCGGCTTTGGTGGGCACCTGGTGTCCAGCCAGGGTCAACCCACCACAAATACACAGTCACAAATTTCAGTTTGCCTTAAAATGGTACGCAGTGGATCAACGGTTTCAAGAGGTCAGGCATCATGCAACAGAAAGGCAGAAGAACAACTGGAGCCAGCCCAAGTGGTATTGTGGCTACTGATAATCACAATCCTTGTTTTTACTTTTCCATTTATCACCAGTATTTACTTATTTTCACAAAACTCTCATTTGGGCATTTTTATTTCTACCTATAAACACTGTCTGTATATCCCACCTCCCAGCCGAAACCAGGACACATAGTAAGTCTTCCTGAACTCTCATATGACCGTACCATATGCAGGCTATGGAAATATGGGTTCAGTTGAAATCATTTAAGTGTATACAGCTGGTTAAGAAATTATGGAAGGAAAATGATCAGTAGATCATGGTTAAATTGAGACTGTATTACAAATTCAGGAACTCAGGGACTGGTCCCAGTTATGAATCACAAACTGAATCTGAGTCAACAATGTGATGCTAGTGCAAAGAAGAGAAATCTTCTGAAATGAGGTGCCAGTCATGTCAAGACATCAAGGGCAATCGTTTCATTCTGTTTAGTACTGATAAAATTTGTAATTTTGCATTCAGTTTTATCATGCTTCAGGAGAGGGATGTCATATTACATAGTCCAATCAATGAGCAACAAAAAGGAAAAGCACTTTAGAAATTTGATCCATTAGGAAAATCAGTGGATTTGAGCTTGTTGTTTTCCGAGGGGAAAAACCCTATACTCTGGGTAGACATGATAATCACCTTTCAACATCTGAAAAGTTATTCAAAGGTGACAGGAAACCACTCCTCTCCAAAGACAAGAAGAAATCAACTTATCTTGCAGAATTCGTGAAACTGCAAGAACAACAGCAAAAAGCACAGTCAGCTTATGTTAAATATTCAGAAAAATCTATGAAGAATGGTGAAACACCACATAGTCAGACTGGACAATCTCCTATAGTGAAGGATTAGCAAATAGGTCTGGCAAACCTCTGTTAGAGATGTTCCTAGTACGTTTGATGTTGTCTCAGAGCACACGGTTGAATTACATGATCTTTGACCTTCTTCCCAGTCCTATATTCCTATGAACCAATACTGCTATTATTTCAGGAAAGCTTTTAATTAATCCCTTGAACTGCCTTTTCTCCTAAGTCTTTTATATTTACTTTTCTGTGTTGCTCTGTCACTCTACACAAGCACAGACTGCTCCTCTTCTAGTCTGTAGGCAGCTCTGCAGCATCATGTGTGGCATGTGAGGAAGGTGACACGCACTCACTAATGACAACCGCAAAGTTTCCAAGTCAGTGACTTAAACCCACCTGAAGAGTTGTGCCAAAACATGAGCTTTGCTCTGCTTTTGCCAGCTCACGAGACACATAATTTACTAAGTAATTCCTGTATCATCTGAGTGAAGCCTTGTCTTTTGTTGCATGAACTCCAACAGAGAAAGGAAATGTACTGCTGTCCTCTGGAAGAACTGTTTGATCATGAACAGTGAGGCCATAAAATACATACAAGAATCTACATTTTCATTCTGATCACAAATATAAAGATTGAGTAAGCTCCTCCAAAGGCTTCGTAGCAGTTTTAATTAAAGTAAAGCTAGCAATGGTGTTTTTCATTTTGACTGTCATAATGAGGGATCAGTTTGTGGTTGGTTTTACAGCATGAATAGTCATCTTCAGGTCAAGTTTCATCACATATCATTTGCCTGAGTGTCTCACAAAAAGCAGAAAAAATATGAATTTGATCCCCTTCACTCTTTTCTTCTTATTTTTCACCCCAGAAAAGCTATAGAACTTTGGCAAATGGTGACAATAAATTATTAGAGGCCTCTGTGAAGTATTAGACAACACAGTACCCACTGTAAATCTTGGAAGGTTTTTGGTTTTAAACACCTATTTATCATATGCTAGACTTCAAGAAGGAATTTGGCAAAAAAATTTATCTTTTAAACCTCAAAGGACATTATCATGACAGAAATAATGTATTTCTTTTTAAAAGTCCTTCTGTGGAGTATTAATGGCACCCTACAATAGCAGCAGAAGACACTGTATTTTCCTCTTTTAATCTCAAACTCCCCAAGCTCAGTAACACTAGTGAGAACATTTTCACACTTGTTCTCAGAAAATAACACAATTTTATTTCAGCTGAACACTAAAACACTATTTTAACTGAAATTAAACGACTTTTTGACACACTTTAGTCCTTTGAGGGTGGTTTTTTTTCTCCTGGATATACATTATAAGTAGATTCCAGATCATATTCTGTGTTCTTGCTATATACACACAGAAAGAAAATATCCCTGTGATTAAGCATTGCTAAGACAGAGCAATTTAGGAAAAAATACATAATAAAGGTGCGATGCTTAAATTGACAGTAGGCATTGGAAGCAAAAGACATCCAGAATTCAAATGGCATTACAGCTACTACATGACTGTTCTTTTTTTAATACTTTGGTGTTTGTACTCTCAGAATTGATTAAATCATACTAACAGACATTCAAAGGTTTATTGTTTTTTTAAAATCTCTTTTCACTTTCTCAGTTTCAGTGAAGAACAAAGTTTAAGCTTAAATACCAGTTTTCATACTACAAAGCAGAAGAATTTCTACCTTTCTACCTAAACCATGTCTTTTAGCTCGGAATATTTGTACTGCAAGATCTAGCCCAAGTCCACTACATCATTAGCATGGGACAATTACTTAAATTATTGAAAACCTAAACAGACTCTAAGTTTTTTACGCAAGATACTTATAAGATGTTTAAAGAGACCAAAATATTCGAGTTTCAGCAGAACCTGACAGCCTGACCAATTTGAGTCTTTGCAAATCACCTTCTTAATCTCTCCCAGTTTCCAAATGGGGATAATAGTGGCCACCTCCTTCAAAAGAGAGGGTATATAAAGATTAGTTAAGCATTATAAAATTCATCACATTTGGTACATTAAAATTATTTCCATGTGCCTTTGATGATTTCTGTTTCCTACCTGACGCCATGTGTTCCCACAGTCAGACGTTATGTACATCTCTTCTTTATACTCAACCAGCTGGGACCCCAGGTTACCTGTCACGAAACAGGAGGAAACAAGGGTTGGATCCACATGAGGAAGAGAGATTGGATCTAGTCCTGATGCCAGTCAGAGTGGGAAGTTTCCAGGTCAGAGCAAGAACTAAACTCAGATGCAGCAGGCTTACTTCATTTCTGGTAGCACTAGATAAATCCTTTTAAAAACATGTATGTACAGTTTTATCTTCTTCCTTTACATTGCTAGCTAGCCATAGGTGGGAGCAATGAGGCTTAATTCTAAAACTGAAACACAGAGGCCCAAACCAACATTTTAGTTTTGTTGCTGCACTCTGAAAAATTATTATAAAAGAACACGTATTTAAGATGTAATTCTGAAATGTCCATAAACTCAGAAGCCATATCTTAACCTTAATCACATTCTGTAAAATTACTCATCTTGAACTTGACTTGTTAAAATAAAAAATGTTTTATCTGTAAGACCTTATGAAGTGGTAGCAAAATCTAGAATCTGGAGAAATACGTAACACTGAAAAGAGGGGGCAGGGGGTTTGAAAAAGTGTGTAAATACAAAAGAATCTAAAGCAGAATTACTTGATTCACCTAAATATTGACCAGGAAGCTACTGAATATTTTGACAAAAAGCACTGAGGAGCAGCAGCTAGCATTCAGATTGCTGCAAAGCAAATACAAGTGTTAAAACAAACTTGTGGAAGATGATCTTAGCAGATGCAATCCCAAACAGTGAGATCTCCATCTTTTAACATGCGGTATTTCAAATAGCAAACTATTAAACCACTAAGCAGTTTACAGTGTTCTAGGGGAGAAGCAATCATAGCACAATATCCCTTCTAAATTATATCCTCCAGGGGATTTTGACTTAAATATATGGTTTGTATGTTTTTACAGTAGAAATAAGATAAAAGTTATCAGATCCTCTTAAGCAAAAGAGACAAGGAAAGAAAACACTTGAGATTAGGATAGCAGTATGAAATTTCACTTGTGTGTTATATAAATAGCTGGTTTTAACCACCAAAACAGATCTGTTTATGCAGAGCGTGCTCACTAGTCCTGAAAGGTTCCTGAGAGGAATGACAGTGCCCACTGCCCAAAATACATGCTCTTTTTGGACCATCAAGATTGCATGTGCTCCACTGTTTAATGGTATAAATAACAAATGGTATAACTCACAAATGGTATAACTCTACATTATTTAATCCTAAATACAGCCTAGACAGGATTAGGATATTTATGTTGAATCAGGGAATTTATAGGAGTCAGTTCATTTCTTTCAACTGCATCTTACATTTCAGAAGATGCCACTGCCCCTTCTTGTGTTTTCATCTTTCCAACCCACCTCACGCTCTCTCATTTATCAAATAATTCAGCATAGATTTAGTTGGCCATGTCATTTTGAAAATAAGACCCTATTCCTGTAGGCCATAAGGAGATTTGATAAAGTCAGTACAGTATGGATGAAGGTGATGTGGACTGAACACATACTTGTTCAGAACCAGGCTCGTATGGATGAAGTAGATGTAAAACCTGTAAGATTAAAAATGTGCCAAAACCAGCTTAGAGTCAAAGTGCAGGGATGACCCTCATGACTACTGTTGGATGTGACAGCAGTTGTGCCAAGCAGGAAGGAAAGAGAAATGGGTAACTGTGGAGTGAACAGCCCCTGTTCTTTCCCTGCAAACATCTTCATCTTCGAAAAACAGCCCACCCCACCGAGGCTGTGGGGTGCTTGCCTGGCAGACACATGGTCTCACCTTCCCTCTGCTCTGCCTGCTGACTTGGTCCATGCAGCCAGGGTAGCGAGAGCCATCATATGGCTTCACAAAAGGGTTATCATTTTTACATAAGGCTGTCTAGCTTTAAGAAACAAAGGCTCTAGTGATACCAGCAATCAAAATGAAACCTCCATGACAGAAATGACAGAAAGTTACAACCACACCATCAGTGTTAAGGACAAAGGACCATAGGCCTAACAAAAGTTTCAATTTTTTTTAAGAACAGATTCAACTTTTGGTTTTATTCTGTCCAGTAGTCCTTGGAAAACTACATCTTTTGGTTACAGTCATGTTGCATTCATTTAGGCAGATCTTCCAGTTAAGAGAAAAAACCCCAACAATTAAACATGATTAAGTTGTGAATATTACCTAATGAGACAGTTCCAAAATGAAAGCTTCACACCTGAATTCGGTTGTATTCTCTCCCCAAATATAAGTTTATTTAAATCTACTTGGTTAATGGCCATTTTGAACTTATTATCACTTTGAATCCTAAAAAGCCATGTGAGCAAAGATCAGGAAAAATGATTTTATTTTCCCACGTCTCATAGACCTTATCGGGAAGTAGGACCAGATCCCATCAGCTTTGTGTAGCAAAGATTAGTCTGGTCACTAGAAGGAGGTATGAATGAGGAATCACCTTCTCAGGATTGAAGGAAGGGAAGGGAGATTTGATTTGCTATTTATACAAAACATATTTCTTTTGCTATTCTTACTTTCCTCTATATAGTTTTCACTGGTATATGTTTCTGTGAAAGGGTATATTCTTGTGCTTCTGCAATTACTCACAGAACTTTTTCTTTGGGATAGCTGAGGATAGAAATATTTATTTGCTTGCTAGAACCTAAAGTACTGCTGTCAGTCTACACCCTTCTTTGTACAGATACTTTTAACGAATGCATTGTTAGTTTTGCTCCTGGATAAATGCTGTTTATTCTACCTCTTTTCACCGCTAACTGAAATCTACTTGCATGAATAGGTCTTTATTTTGAGAATTGCTATGGATCTGCACTTTAAAAAGTGCAGTGGTAAATTGCCTTAGCTAATGGAGAATTAGTCTGTAAACTAAACAGCATCAACTTGTGCTTCTTTAGAAAGCCTTTTATATCCAGCTGATACGGTAATGACTGAAAGATATTAGCAACAGCTTTGTAATTGCAGCTCTGTAACAAGACAGACAAGACTTCTTCTAGTTTTGGTGTTACCTTTATTGCCTTTTCTTGGTAAATGAGCAAAAGGAGTTGGTGGACTCAGTTATAATTACAGAGAAATGCCATTCTATCAAAAAACATAGCTTGGCATAGAGGCTGGTGTACTGCTTTGGGAAAAAGGACTTCACTGCTCTTTGACCTTTGAAAGTAGTCCATCCCCAGGCCAAGGGTGAAAACCCAGAAGTGGTGCATGCAGCAACTTCTGATTGCTGACATAACGTTCTGTGCATTAATGAAGGCTGTAACTTTCACTACTTCCAGATTTTTTAGGAGATGCAATTATATTACATAATTTTGCAAACTTTATAAAGTCAAGTCTTCAAGTACATAAGAAAACCCTTTCTGTCAGGGAAGATAAAACTTTTCAATTCAGCTGCAGTTTCCTATGCAGGTACTGCAGACCATGTCTTGCTGAAAAACAGCGTCAGTGGATTCGGAAAGAAAAAGCAGGTGAGGCAGCAAGCAGGAAACCTGCATCACCAATGGAGACAGGGAGGTTCCTGCAAAGCACAGGGGGTTCTTTGCAGTGGGAAAGAGACATGCAGCCAAATCTCAGAGGTGACAGGCAGAAGGAAATTTCCATAGACCACATAGGGGTGTGTGATGAGTTAGTTAAGCCAAGGATATCTTTGAAAGCTGTTAGCCTGAAAAAGTAGAACTGGAATAAAACTAAGAAGTCCTTCAAAAAACTTAGAGGAGTCACCAGTTTTATTTGCAAACCTTTCTATTTAATATGTGTCACACAAGAGTTATGAGTTTTCTCTATTTAAAGAGTTACATTGTTTTAACTTTATTTTTTATGTTCTAATAAAAAATAACTTCAAAGATTTGGGACATTCTGTTCTTTTTGAGATTTAAAATAAAGCGCATAATTTTAGGCTCTAGCTACCTCGCAGTGTGTCATGTTACTGGATTAAGCCAGCTAACTAAACAAAGCACATGTAATAGCACCCTGTAAACCCCTTTACAACAGCTCCAATTCACATCAAACGAAATGCAAAAAATCCTGACATTAACATTACAAACAAACAACTGCAAAGTCACAGGAGCACTCAAAGTAGAGCTGAGACATCCTGAAAGTTTCCGTGCCGTATCTGAGGAGAATTATGAACCATATTTGTGGCGTGGCAGCCAATAACACATGTGCACAACTGACATCGCGGTCAAGTGATACAGAAGGTGAGAAACAGCCAAATTATGCTCAGCCCGAGGACTGGAAGCCAACACTTACAGTGTGTAAGTACCATTCCCACCACATCCTGAAGTGATGGACTGTACTGCACACCCAAAAACATCAGTGTGCTGTTTGCCTGGTGAATCACACCAAATCTGTGCTCCTTATTACAGCTGTAAATATCTGCAGTAACTCCTCAGGTGTGCCACTACAACATGGAAACTTTTCTATCATTTTAGTGGGTCTGTGTTAGATCTCAAAATCCATCTGTGGCAACAAGTAAAGGTAATCTAATACACTGAAGGCAATTCAGGTTCATACTGAAAAAGTTACTGCATCTGGAATGGGTAATGAAGTGCAGGCTTGTGCTGGTTTTGGCTGGGGTAGAGTTAATTTTCTTCATAGTAGCTAGTACGGAGCTATGTTTTGGATTTGTGCTGGAAACAGTGTTGATAATACAGGGATGTTTTAGTTAATGCTGAGCAGCGCTTACACAGAGCCAAGGCCTTTTCTGCTTCTCACACCACCCCACCAGCGAGGAGGCTGGGGGTGCACAAGAAGTTGGGAGGGGACACAGCCGGGACAGCTGACCCTGACTGACCAAAGGGATATTCCATACCATAGGACGTCATGCTCAGCAATAAAACTAGGGGGAAGTTTGGCCAGGGGGCCGCTGCTCAGGGACAAGCTGGGTGTATTGGGTTTGCATAGCAAGGGTTTGGTAGCAGGGGGGCTACAGGGCTGGCTTCTGTGAGAAGCTGCTAGAAGCTTCCCCTATGTCCGATAGAGCCAATGCCAGCCGGCTCCAAGATGGATCCGCCACTGGCCAAGGCCGAGCCCATCAGCAATGGTGGTAGCACCTCTGGGATAACATATTTAAGAAAGGGAAAAAGTTACCGCACAGCAGCAATTGCAGCCAGAGAGAGGAGTGAGAAGATGTGAGAAGAACAACTCCGCAGACACCAAGGTCAGTGAAGAAGGAGGGGGAGGAGGAGCTCCAGGCACCCGAGCAGAGATTCCCCTGCAGTCCGTGGGGAAGACCATGGTGAGGCAGGCTGTCCCCCTGCAGCCCATGGAGGTCCACGGTGGAGCAGATATCCACCTGCAGCCCGTGGAGGACCCCATGCTGGAGCAGGTGGATGCCTGAAGGAGGCTGTGACCCTGTGGGAAGCCCACGCTGGAGCAGGTTCACTGGCAGGACTTGTGACCCCACAGGGGACCCACGCTGGAGCAGTCTGTTCCTGAAGGACTGCACCCCATGGAAGGGACCCATGCTGGAGCAGTTTGTGCAGCCGGTGGGAAGGACTCACATTGGAGAAGTTTGTGGAGGACTGTCTCCCGTGGGAGGGACCCCACGCTGGAGCAGGGAAAGAGCGTGAGGAGTCCTCCCCCTGAGAAGGAAGGAGCGGCAGAAACAACGTGTGATGAACTGACCACAACCCCCATTCCCCGTCCCCCTGTGCCGCTGAGGGGGAGGAGGTAGAGAAAATTGGGAGTGAAGTTAAGCTCGGGAAGAAGGGAGGGGTGGGGGGAAGGTGTTTTAAGATTGGGTTTTATTTCTCATTATCCTACTCTGATTTGACTGGTAATTAATTAAATTAATTTTTTTCCCCAAGTCAAGTCTGTTTTGCCCATGACGGTAATTGGTGAGTGATCTCCCTGTCCTTATCTCGACCCATGAGCCTTTAGTTAGATTTTCTCTCCCATGTCCAGCTGAGGAGGGGAGTGATAGAGTGGCTTTGGTGGGCACCTGGTGTCCAGCCAGGGTTTACCCACTACACTGGGCATCGGTTGGTTGGTGGTAAGCAATTGTTTTCATTTGCATCACTTGTCTTTCTTGGGTTTTATTTGTCTCTCTCTTTGTTATTTTACTTTTCATTACAATTTATTATTATTATTTAGTTTCAATTATTAAACTGTTCTTATCTCAACCCACGAATTTTCTCACTTTTACCCTTCCAAGTCTCTTCCCCCCATCCTGCTGCAGGGGGCGTGAGTGAGCGAGCGGCTGGGGTTAAACATGACAGGGCTATATTAGCCGGAGCTATAAATGGTATCGTTTTAACATCACTTTTTGATCTAAATGGCCTCAAAACTCCTCTGACACGACACAGAGTGTTTTGCCATCTCATTTCAAGTTTTATTTCTAATACAGAAGCTTCTCAAGTTTGTCTTATATTATTTTATCTTCTTTTTGTAGCTAAATGACAGGAACAGGAAAGAAGACCCTTCAATTGCTCTGAGTGCTTGCTTCAACTTTGCTTTCTACATTTCTCATCCAATTTTAAATATATTGTTGTTAAAGGCATTGTTAGAGGTTCATAATTTGTCCCTAATAAAGAGATGGCATTATTGCAAACACCACACATACATGATATAAGAGAAGGCCAGAGACTATCCTGCAGCCGAGGCCAGTTGGCATGACCCGACCATGTTCACACCACATACCGCTCAGCCCCGGCTCTCCCCAGGTGGTGCTGCCATGGCCAGAAGATGTGTTTTCGTGTATTTGTGTATTTCCTCGCCTCCCCCCCACTCCCCCCATTTCGAATTACCTGAAACAACATGAGGGTTATGTTATAGGCCATGAAAATGGTGTTTTCGTGTGATGAAACTGAGGATGTGTGTGGCGTGCCCCCAGTCATGATAGTTTTGTTGAGCTGTGTAGATTAGAAGAGGTAAACCTCGTGCTGTCTTGACCATAGCACTTATCAGAAACAGTCTCATGTGTGTGCCTTCTCCCAAAACATGGCCTGGGGGACCATATACACCTGAATTGTTCTTAAACACTTCCCCAAAGGCTTTTGTCACCAACAGAGCCAGGATACTGTGCTAGATGGACTCTTGGCCTGAGTCAGTATGACTCTGCTGTTGTTACGTTCTGACACCTTGTTTCTTCAATTTAGGAAACAAAAGGACATATTTTGGCCTGCATTTTGGATTTTCTGATTAAGCGCAGTCATTTTTAATTTCTGTTACTTGCATTCTTATAAACCTCTTCAAACTATGCTTTGGGACGCAGGAAATCCTCTTTTGCTTTTTCACTTGTCCTGAGTAAAGGCTCATTTTAAAGTAACTGGGTAAAATCACACATTCCATCCCTGCAGGGGTGGCAGTCCCAAAAACTAGAATACAGGGGTACTAACTACTGTTCAACATAGTTCTCCAAGCTATTTGTAACTTTGCACTTGCCAGTTTAGCAGTTGGTAGCACAGGGATGGGAAAGAAAGCAATGTATTTTAGTGATGACTGGTGGCCAGCCAAGCTCTCTGGAAAGGTGGTATAGCTGTGAAAAACACATACAGATCTCAAGAGAGTAATTAAAAGTTTGTCTTTGCTCAGGCACTTTGGCAGGTTCCTACTGGGTCACACAAATATGGGAGACTACTTTCATTTACAATTTACTATTAATTTACATGTTTTAAGTGCTACTTATCACTGCGTTTACCCATATTTTCATGTGATTTTAGACATGCTTACTGTGACAAGAAATAATCCCCATATGCAACACTTCAATAATCCTTCTAATGTGGAAAATCTTTTCCAGCCACTTAAATTTAGCACACAGGCAGATACCTACTACAAAGAGAGAGATGTGTCTTGCCTAGATTACTGGTAATTAACATCCCTTCAGTCAGTGCACAATAAGCTAAAATTTCATGGTTTGTAAACGTGTAGTCACAGTGTAGAACAAACATACAACCAATTTGTGTTTAAATGTCCCAGATAGACAGTTTTTGCCTGGCAAGCTGAAGATGTGTTCAGCTGAGGGCTGAGTGATTCACACCATCAGAATGGGGGAACATGTTGACATGAGAAAAATCCAAGGGAATTGCAGCATCTTCACTCCAAAATGCACTGGGAAATGCTCAATCATCTCCCTCTTCCCTCACCCTTTTGGTAGTGGCATCCTGGTATGATACTTTTGTGAAAAATGATAGAAATTTATCACAATGTATGCAACGTATTTGGGCCTGATATGACAAAAAGTAAACTGAACTTTTCCAGCACTTCCTCAATTCGTGTGAATGTGCAGAATTTACTGCTTGCTTGATTTGCCATCTGGATTGGAAGCTAAGCAGATGATTATTGTAAACTAGCACCTGAAAAATCTACACTTCTCTAAACATTTTTCATAGAAACGTCCTTCGCAAGTTTATAGTAAGAATTTACACATCAATTGACACACATTTCATAGCTGATGCTGTGAGAAATAGAAGCTGTTGCCAAGATTAAAATGCACGAAAATCAAATGTAAATGCAAAATCCTATTACATTTCTTAAAGGGAGCAAAGCAGTTATTTAAAAGAACACTTTAATATGCAGCTATAAAATTTAATATTCTGTCTGCACAATTTATATATATACATAAGCTAAAAATATGCATTCCTTAGAACTATTTATACAACTTTAATAGAGTAGAATTTTTATTTGTAAATATGAGTTTAAAAAGATGCAATTTTAACATCATATTATTGCATTTTTCCCAAATGCTCTAGGCATTAAAGCTGTTTACCATTTAATTGTTTTTTAAATTAAAACAATATTCAGTAGTCTCTGTGCTCTGATTTTCAAGCACAGTATCAAAACTATCCTTAAGTCACAGGTTAGGTTTTCCATTACCACAAGCAGCTGTGTTTTATAAGCTTCCTATAAAGTAGCCAAACTCCATGTTAAAGGGATTTTTTTTTTTTTTTTTGCCTTTTTGATTGATAGGCACACTGCTGTTATTGACAGGATGAACTTCATGGCTCTTACGATTAGAAACTGTTGTCTAATTTCTAGTTCTTATCCACTTGTTTACATTACTTGTTTCTACCCCACGGTTACACTTTCAGGAAAAAAATCATATTCTTTATTGTCCTTTATTTTTTTCAGCTAATGAGGTTCCTCTTGTAAACATTCTCTATTTCCATCAACTGCCAAGTAGTCCTTCTTAGCACCTGCCCACTGGTCCTGAAAACTGATGATCAGAATTGTACACATTCTTATTAATAAGGTCGCTGTACAGTATTTGCCAGAGTATTAATATTTCCCTCTCTCCGTTGGCAATTATTTACCTACTTCACCCTCAGAATACACTTCCCTTTTTCACAGCACAAGGCACTGATGGTTCCTACACACACTGTGATCAACTGACATTCACAGATCTTTATCATCTTCAGTCATTTCCAGAAGATGTGCTCTCCCTAAATCTAACAGTAAAATTCCAATAGTGTGTGATGTGGCCCAACTAATCTGATTTCTGTATGTGCTAAGAAGCTAGTACTTGTGTTGATTTGCATAGGATTATCAGTTTCAAGGATCAGGCCAGAATAAATTCAAGCTCATTGTATGCAAAGTCTTTCTGATAAGAAGTGTAAATTTACAAGGATATCAGGTTTACCTGATAAGAACATGTGCACTGAATCCAGATGACCTGAGCATCCAAATAATGTAAATGCAAGTTAAAATCAGAGTTGATGCACGTTGTCTGTTGGCAAGGGGATGCAGTGGCTCTTCAAGATCTTCAAGACTACAAAATAAGTCCCTCGGCTCTGTTTACAACTACATGACCTTCTACATGAGAAGGGACGTACTGCACTACTCTTGGGCAAATTTTTCTCACTTTCACACCACCCCTCCTAGCTTTTTAACCAGCCACTATGAGTGACGGTGCCTCTCTACCATTTCCATTATATTATAGGTTGCTCCACAATCAAGTCAAATTTAACATCAGTCCAGTTCTTAATGATACCTGAATGTCATCAAAAAGGCTCCCTCATATTCACATTGAGGAAAGCTGTTGACAAGTTTACCTACTGCTACGGTAAGACAATGTCACAGTGATAAAATCTCACCCCGTTCTAGGAAGGAATTAAGGGCAAAATACTCCTTTCCAACCTGCCATCCCTAATATCATCTCAGAGCACAATGCACTTAAACTCCACAAAACCCAACCAAATGAAAACAACCCAAAATCTCAAAGAATATCAGTTCACCACATCAGATTATAATGCAAGGACAGCGAAAAATGAAATAGAAGTAATGGACTAATTAATTAAACCTCATTGCTTAATTTACTACTAGAAGGCATTCAGGTACAATGTGGTGAGGTTAAAATTAAGAACCTACATTAGAATAGGAGTACCTTTATGTTAGAAGATGATCCCTAAGATGAAAGTTATTTTTTTAAATACTGGAATTCATAAAATGTGAATGAAACATCTAATAGAAATATATCTACAAGGGCACTGTGTAAATTCTTAGTCTCATTCATGTCAATAAAAACATAGCAGCATTTTACCAGGTAGGTCTGCCTCCAGTAAAATACTTTAAACACCATTTACACTAGGGGAAAACTTGAAATCTTCAGTTATATTGAAGTAATGGCAGCTGTCAGTCTCTTTCAACACCACATATGCTCACCTTGATATTCTCAGGATATTTGCAATTTAGTAAGCTGTTTATGAGAGACTAGTGTAAGCTAAGGCAGAAAGCATTATTGATTAAAAACAGATATAATTTTAGGAAAAGAGAACCAGTACATGTGTGTATTTCACCTAAACATAATCCATAATATTAGAATAAAATAATGCAATTTAAAAAAACTATTAGAACAGCTAACATTTCAATAATTTTGAAACAAAGAAGCAGAAAATTAAATGAAATGAATAGATGAATCACAAGGATACAAAGTAAAACATAGTTATGTGAATATTTTTCTTGATGAGTAGTCAACACTGCAATGGAATTTCTTTTATTAAATGCCACTTCACAGCACCATGGCTCCATATGTATGTTATAATGGAGAAACCACAACCAGCATTGTTCCCATCACAGAGACACTTCCGCCTCTTTCACTTCATCTCTCTTTAGGCGAAAAGGGAATTAATAAAACTTACAAGACAAATTATCTGTATCTAAGCATAAAGAACAAAGGCTTGGCCACTGTTTACATCAGTTTATTGGATTTGCTGGGCTATTCATGATGCTGGAGGTCCTACACCCCACTTCTAGAGAAAAAGAACGGAGGACAAGTCCTTCAGCCACTGTCACTCCTCCACACCGCACTAATGGGGAAGGAGATACTACACAGCATGGAGAAGCATAATGTATCCTGTTATATATCTGTCCTAGAAGACACAGCTCTGGGACTTCAATTAAGTTTTATTAAATTGTTTGATCAAGAGAACCCATAAAGGGTTATTCTGCAGGGAAAGCCTTATATTGGCAATATTTCTAGCATGGTATTGTTATAAACCAAAAGACTAGATCTACAAAGAACTGCTGCCACATTTCAGGTCTCAAAAAATAATTGTATGCATTTACCTGCCCCCATTATGAGCCCTGGTGCAGTGTCCTTCGTATGGACTGTTCCTGACACATAGGGATTGTCTGCCCAGCGGAGATGGAGGTGAAGGTAGCAATCAGGCTTGTGGGGGAAGAAGATGACAGGTTTTAAAAAAAAAAACACAACTGGCAACCTTTATGCTCCTACAATAATGAAAGTACAGTCAGAGAGCAGCTTCAGCAATGTATGTCTTTGTAGGAAAGAGAATGGCTGTTTCCCATGGAGCCGAAGTCCAGTCTGAAATATCCAGTTAATATTAGCTATCTAACTAACAAGAATCTCTGGTGATGTCTGAGTAGTCTGCCACTGTCTCAGCAAAAAGATTTCCAAACTCAAAAAAGCCAGGATGAAATTATTGTATAAAAAACCCTTCTGACAGAACAATTGCTTAAAAATTATAACTAACAGCAACAAGCATTGCATGTTTTTTGGTCTCAGGTAACTGCTAAAATGATGACTAAAACCAACTCTTTGTACTGAAATTTCTTTTTTAGAAAAAAAATGCTATGAAAAATAGCTTAGTGACTTTTGGACACATCTATCATCTCTCCTTGCTAAGCAACTTACTGCTTCTTGCTCTTTGTGCATCGGCACTCAAAGGTCATATTGCTCACAGCAATCTGACCATAAGCTTTACCAGGAGCGGGCTGCCAGCACTGCCTGGGAGCTGCTGCCACTGCAATCTTTCCACTCGTCTCAGAGAGCTCTGGATCAGGCCCTGCAGGCTTGAAACATGCAGCGTGGTCTTGAACTCTTCAAAAGGGAGCCAGCAGCTCCAGCCCTCCACTTCTGCTACGTGGAGAGGGATCAAAGCTCTGGCAGTGGCAGGACTAAAAGCATTTCTTTTGCCCAGCAATGCAGAGCTTGGAGTCCCTCGGAGCAGAAAGTCAGTGAGAAAAATACAAGGTTTTCAGTACAGCCTCACAAATAACAAAATATTATGTGTAGCTAGGACATCCAAACAACTGAAATAACATCATCGTACAAAAAAGAAAGGACTTTTTCATGCAGTTAACTGTGGTATTTATTTCCAAGCAACTGTCAAGAGTTCCCTTTAACAGGGAACCAAGGATTACCTTGGTTTAAGATGAAACAACAATATGAAAGATGGAAAGAGAAAAGGTATTGTTAAGCTCTATTTGACTGATGATGTGCCCCTTATATCCAGACACAAATGACTGTTGTCATGATTATTCTGAACTGGGTTGTGTGGTTGACACACAAGAAAAAATGTCCTCTTTGTGTCAAAGTGATCTAAAATACGAAATGCAGTGCAACAGAGTCCTGACTACTCACTCTACAAGATGACTGGACTAACTGCTTGTGAAACCACTGCACATGCAATGCAAGTAGATTTTGGCTGGTAAACTCAGCACAAAGCTCTTGGGCTGTTGGAACTACTGCACATCCTCCCATACAAATAATTCTTGTGCACTGTAGAGAAAGGATAGGCTAAAAAGAGCCACTTACAGGTTTGCAGTTTGTCGGTTTGCCATTCATATCGATGTCCGGAGGGTTTAGAAAATCCCAGTCACGGCCTTTGTTGTAGGTTATCAGAGTTGTAACTTTCCCATCAATTTTCTGGTTGGCCAAAAAGACTCCTTTTACACCTCTGACCTGAAGCACACAGTAGAGATGGTTAATGACCAGCACATACATATTTTTTTCAACAAGGATTATCCCTGATTAGCTGCTCTTTTGTGGCTCGGTACTGCGTACCTCAGGTAGTTTCTCCACTAGGAAAGCAAATGATACCTTAAAAAAAAATAAGGAATGCAAAAGGGTAAGAAGAAAGGGAGAAAGGGGAAGGGGAGGACAATTACTAACTGATTTGTATTTCTAAATGTATTCAAAAAGGATATACAGTTCTCTCAATGTCAGAAGGCTAATCAAATTACATTTAGTTTATACAGCAAAACACAAAAATTGCGATAGCATGGCCTTACTGTACACTACTGTTAAAATTACAGCTCTGCATTTTTTAAAAATATGGACATCTCTAAAATGTAATTCCACAAATGATGTAAGCAATTTATAACAGCAACCTGACTTTTACACTGAAGTCATGTGACCCACATCATATAAATAGTACACAAATAGGTTACAATAACAAAATACAATATAACATCCTTTAAAATAACACTGAATTAGGAAGCACAATTGCCTTTTGTAGGAAATAAATGCAGACAGATCATCCGGGGAAGAAACAGTGAGGGCTGAATCGACCTCTCAAGCATCCGAAATGCTTCCACACCCAGTCCACCTCCACACATTTAGCCTCCCTCACCTGTTTAACTTCTGGGGAAAAAATAAAAAAAAAGTTTACAGGCTCTCTCTTCTCTTGGGCAAACTTAGTTATTTTATTTCAAAACAATCTGTATTAGAAAATTATTACAACTCAAAGCATTAAAGTTAATGGGGATAATTTTTAGAAGCAACCTGACAGTAATCACACCTTAATATGTTTAGTTCTAGCCCTAACATTTATGTTTCGTGTTAATATTCCACCCAATGGCATGAGATAAGATCATGTATTAAATTTGAAGGTTTCCTTAAGAGTGCTCTTGTTTCCCTTGTGATTATTTATGAGGCTTCTTGAATTTTTGAAAAATTCTTGACAATGTATATCAACTCATATAACATTTCCAGCATAGTACAGCTCTCTAATCTGCTTATGTGCTGACATTTAACAAAACTGAAGCATTCATTACAACTAAATGCACAAGATAGCCAGCTCTTTGCGTGATCAGGAATATTTGCCTCTTGCTGACATGATTCATTCCTGGACTTACTATTCATTTTGTATTTGAAATACTTACTGTTTCCTTGTTTTTCAACTACCAGTTATTACCTCCCTTTGACGTTCATTTAACAGAAGTCTGCATTTATGGTGAAGAGAAGGCACCCCTTCCAGCAGACTACAGATTTGATACCTATTGTTTATAAATATATGCTTTTTTTCTAAGGAACTGACCCAAATCTACAGAGAATAAGAATTTCTGCTGGTTACGGTAACAGCCTAGAACTTGGAAATATATTTAAGTTTGGATAACCAAATTCTGTATAGATATTTTAATAGCCCGCTCTCTCATGAGCTCCTTCTTCCTTAAACCCCATGCATGTGTGGTTGGCTTACTTATCCAGGATGCTGGAAGCTCAGAATCACCTCCAAGTCAAACATACTATAAAAGTCAACTATTTTGCAGTGCAGGTGAGAAAAGGAAGGGGAGGAAAGAAATGAGTAACCTGCTTTCTTTACTTTCAAAGCATTTTCATCTTGCTGGGGCTTTATTACATATTCTACCTTCCAGAAACAGCACAGCCATGAATATGACTGAAAAGCCTGGCAGTTCAAACATTTACGTGAGAAGGTAGACTTGGGGTTCAATTTCTGTGCATGTCTTTCTTCCAGTGAACACAATATAAAATATTTAAACAATAATTAGATCAGGGACTGCAACTGAGGTTTCCCTCTTCATTTGTGGATGGCAAAACCAGTCCTGCATCATGAATATTTTTGTTTCCTCTCTTTTTTTCTCTCGTTCTTGTTTAATGAATATTTAATCTTTCCACATAATCATTCAGTGGGAGTCAGGCTAAAATTTTTCTCCATTCCCACTCTCATCTCTAACCTAAGTGCTAGGGTAACCTCTCCTCTTAGAATATGGGACATAAGTGTTTGAATCTATCAGACACAGAAAGGTTATGAAAAAATTTCTTCCAGTGTCTCAGTTAACTTCTCTCACTGCTGCTCTAAAAGATAAAAGCCGACCAGCACTTCAGCAGTTGTATTTTGAATGAAAGGCATAAACCCTGCTTGAAATAATAAATAAGATTCAGGCATCTATCTTCAGAGTAAGTTCAGAAGTATGATGTTCGGAGTGGTGCATTAGCCTAAAAAATAATAAGTAATACAAAATTATGGTGTGTAAAAAATGGCAGCTTTAAAACACCCCACCCCCTCTGTAGCATTTTCTATTTTATTTGTCCTGTGACCTATGTAAATACACGCCTGACTCTTTCTGTAAGTACTGTAAATGCTGTATGTCAAATCTACGTTCTGGATTTGACTGTGATGCCAAGGCACCCAAATTCTTCTGTACTTTCTACTCCTTGACTCAGTTCCCTAATCGAAAATTGGGAGATTAGTATCTTTCTACCAAGAAGGGAAAAGATTCACATTAATAATAAGGTGCTATGGAAAAGAAGACATTTCAACATTGTGGAGTGTTCAGTTACTCTGATAAACAGTCCAGTAGCTACCCAAGACAGACGAACACAAGGAAATTCAAAAGTACCTTTTCTTAGATTTTCTTTGGACTTTTGGACTAGTTCTTGGAGCACCTATTTTCCAAAACAGTTCAGGGGTTAGTCGTTCCCCAGTACTCTTAGAAAAGTGCTTTGTACCTCATAAACCTATTTTCTAAACAGGTTTTCTGCTATGACTATGTGTTCTGTGACACATTAATTGCTGCATTGTTACATTACTGATTTTACAGCCAAACAATATTCTATACTAGTTGCTAGCAAGAAGCACAGTTCCAATGGCCCCACAGTGTTTATTAGCAGCAGTTACTGAAATACAAAAAATACTGCTATGTAATATAAGTTTGTGATAAAAATTTAAATATATACAATTTGTTGTTTGGGAAAAAAAAGCATGAAGAATGTGTACTGCAACTTGTGTAGCTCTTATCTATATAAGGAGTCATAACAAGATCCAATCTAGAAGTATTACATTAGTATGCCAATTTTGCAAATATGCCTATGTCAAATTTGTGACTGGTTCATATTGGCAGCACTTGATACAATTTCAAGGACATGCTCCTTTTGTACAGTCACAAATTTCAAGGGCCTGCTCCTTTTGGACAGTTACTTAATACTTTACCTTTCTTTGTCTTTCCTTCTTCAAACAAATATTTGGGAATTATTCCCCTTTCACACACACAACATGAAAAGAAATACGGTACAAAAAATGATAAAGCACATAATAGAAAATGAATGCAGGCAGGTAGAAACCTATAAAAGATTTTACAGCAGATGTACAAGTAAAAGATGAAGTGAGGTCAGCAGAAGACAAAGAAGATGAACAGTGCAAATTTTAAGGAGAATTATGCACTGGTGGAAAGAGAAATTGTCAACCACTGAGGACTGTCTCTGTGTTGCACTGAAGATTCCTCTTCCCAAGATGGGATCCTTGCCCAGAGAGAAAACCCAGACTAGACCAAAAAAATCTGATCTTCAAGGACTGCAATTTGTGTTATATTTATTAGCTATTTTGTACTGTCTAAATAAGCCATACAGTACTTGTACAGATGAGTACTTGATCACATTTTAGTAAAGATGATGAATACCATTTATTTATCATACAAGCTATCTGGAAGCTGTAGGCTTTCTTATTGTAAGCAAATAAAAGTGTTCTCCTATAATACAACTCTATTCCAAAAATAGCTCTAAAAATTGAATTGTATGGCTCCATGTGTATTGTCTTTCAATTACTCTTTATCATGTGCACATTTTCTTTTTAATGCAACCCTACAAATTAATCCAGCACACACAATAAACTAGGATCTTTCTCTTGCATGCATGCATTATCAAATACGCTCTCAGTAACATTGTGAAATTCTGAAATCATCAGTGAAACTGAATTAAGTAAATAACTCTTGTAGACAAAAGGACAGCCAAGGGTGGTATCTCTGTACAACTTACCTGAAATTGCATGCTACAGGTGATGCAGGGAGTAGAGATTGCATCTGACTCCCTTTTAGCTTTGCATCCCGCAGGAATGACCAGGAGCAAAGAGCTGCAAACTAATGCTCTCAATAAATCACCCTGTGGGAATATGGCTACACACAATGTATAGCTTCACTTACTAGGAAGCCTCATTTCTAAAAAGGTAGAGTCTAGAAAATAATCATTGGTAATGACAAACCTTTTTGTTTTACCACAGCCATTTGGAAAGAAAAAGCTAAACAAAGATGGAGGAGATAAGGGGGAAAAAACTACTATCATTTTCCCCCACCAAGAAGAGTCCAATTACAGCCATTTAACAGCTCTGTAAGTGCATGACTTGTATCCAGAATTACTACAAACCTTTTCCAAAGAAGTCTGGTGCGCTCATAAAGTTGTTGGTGTTTTTTTAAACTAACACTAGGCAGACTAGAGTGTAACAGTGGCCAGACTGGGTCAGACCAAAGGTCCATTAGTTTAATATCCTGATAATGGCCAGTCCTATGTGCTACAAGAAAGAACAGAACCAGAGCAAATGTACACCTTATTACATTTAAATGTCCTCACCAACAGGAATGGAATCGGTAACAGTTTGTGCTACTCTTCCAAAACACTATATTCTTCAGTCTTTTATTTTGCCAAGTGCATTGATGTTGAAATCCAAGATAGATTTGTTTACAGGAGAGTCTGTCTCATAGCAAATGCTGTTGGCACAAGACACCTACTGAAAGCAAGTGGATTTGCTGTCCAATACCTAATTTTGTTGGTTCTTCACTTGTCAGAGCTGATACAAAGTAGCACAAGGCTCGCAGGATTACTATTTAAGACCCTACTGGCTAAAAGATGTTCTGCTCTAAGTCAGGAAGCATATCACTGAGTCACCTAGAAGAAAAAAGCTGTATGTAGGCAACTGCATAACTTCTTCAATAATAAATTGTGCTGCCAGCTTCACTTTTCAATATCTTAAAAAAGAAATGTCTGCCAGTTCTGGTTTTGAACATCCACAGAACCCCATACCAAGAATCTAGTTCTTAGACTGCACAGCACAGTAGCAGGGCAAGAGGGAAACATGTAAGTAGTAACGATGCACTATCAACAAGAAAGAAATCCTAGTCTTTTTACATTAAAGACAACTGTGAAAATATATTAATGTAAAACTAATTATACTTATAATCAAAACTAAAAAAAACATTAAAACTCCACATAGACTACACACATTGGAAGAGATAAAGACCTACCTCCAGAATATCTATCAGGACATTCTCTTCTGGCTGCTTTGTGCTCCGGACGTTCTCCAGCAGGATAGAGTAGTAAACACCCTGCGGGTCAGACTGGTACAGGTTGTACGTGTCTGTCTGGTACCACTCCTGAACGGCCACAAACACCTGGTTTTCATCTGTACTGATTATCTGTAAATCCTGTAGAAAAATAAGATACAAAATGACTCATTTTTCCATCATTTCTATTTTACAAACAGTAAGTTGGCCAGGAGAGTTTAATACTGGGGGTGGGAGGAATGCGTCTGAAAGTTCAGTAACAGTAATCTCTCAACGTAATACTAATCAACATGCTGTATCCCACAGCTCCGAGGTGGTCAGTCACTGCCTTTGGCTACAGGTTATCAGAGTGCAAACCAGCTTAGTGAAGACCAAAATCATGAATGTGCAAAAGCTGTGATCTGCTTTGACTTTTATGGGAAATGACTTCTTGAAAAAAAAGGAAAAAAAAAGGAAAGGAAAAAAGAAGTAAATGATTTTCCAAGATCTGGATGAGAGTCAATGAAAGACTGAAGCAACATAAACAAAGCTAATCTAAAAAATAATCCTCAGGTACCTAGAGAATTAAGAACTATTTTGTCCAGGGTAAAGCCTAACACAGCACAAAGAGGATCAGATCTAATTTACAGCAGTTACACATAGGAAGTAATACATATCATGCATACAGCTCATGTATTTTATAGTACGTAACACTAATTTAGCTATCTATGTAGACAGATCCACTTAAATATTCAACAGTAATAACTTAACAGTCAACATTCTGCATTCATTTCTCAAGAATTTCAGGCGTGGATATTGCAACAGCTTGCTTTCAGTTTTCCCAGCTTATTTGCTCCAAACTTCTCAGACAAAAAATGCACAGCTGGGAAAAATAATTTAACACTAATATTAAACAGAAGAAATAAATCAGGAAGTAGCAATACTGAACTAAGCTTAGCAAACAGACAAAAAGGACATGAGTCTGCAATAGGATATAGCAGCATAAAGGCAGACGTTGGGACTACATATGAAATGACATCTAGTCACGGAGGCTGAAAGCTTGTAAACTCTTTAAGACCTTGGTACTTAACTGGGATACTGTATCCAGTTCTGGTCACCTTATTACTGGAAAAATAACTAAGGCGATGGAGTGAATATTAAATAAAGCTACCAAAATGTCAAGAGAATATGGGTTTGGGGAAAACTGGCTTTAAAAAGAAATTTTTTTTTTTTAAATCAAGAAAACAACTTTGTAGACCTCTAAGAGAGAAATAAAACAAATTCTATAAGAATCCAGTTAAGACTGAAGAAAACGTGAGTAACAGAGCAACACTGAATACTTGGCAAAGCATGGCAGTCACGCTTTAGGCAACATGCATGATGTGATTGAGGCACTCAGATTAAAACAAGACATGAATAGAAATAAAATAATACAATGGAAAGATTTTTAATATGAACAAAAGATGGTTATTAAATAACTAATCACTTAGTTAAAATTAAAGTATTTTTACATGTGACACATCTCAACACAAAAGAACCTCAGTGAAGTTTCCTATCAATGACAGCTCAATGCTGTTTCCAAAGACTTTCATGTTGAACTATGTACTAAAGTAGATTTTTGTTTAGCATCCCATGAATAGTTCTCTTTTTTCTTGTACTCAAAAATTACTTGGAAGCAGAGAGTCTGGCAGAAATGCCAGCAAAACACAGCAACTGATCCCAACAGGTCATTTAAAAAGCCTCTTAAGTGTACAGAATGCTTCATCTCCTGCCTGAAACCAGGGCAATATGAGGCTGGGTAGCCCACATTGCACCACATGTAAGACTGAATTCACCTATTCTTTTGCAGTGTGAGAAAAGCTCCCCTGATTATCCAGTAAGTAAGGATGGAAGTGAAGCAGAGAGTCAAAAGAAGGAACAAAGAAACAGTTCTTTTTTCATGTGAAAACCTCTAGAAAACCCTTACTCTCCTGTGATGCCAGGAGCTTTCAGCAAAATTATCATCTACATTATTATAATAAAATATTTATACGGTGCCATAAACAAACGCAAAACTCCAGTGAATGTAGGTAAGGCGCTTTCCTTGCCCCAAGCGCTGGTGGGGTGGCAGTGATTGCACGGGTGGCCTGTGGTGGCAGAGGTGAGAGCTGGGAGGACAGGCACAGTTGTGGTTCTCACGTCTCAGGGTGGGGTAAGAGCTGCTGAGCCATCAGAAGCAACGCACAAAGAGCCAGAACGTGTGGGGCAGAAGGACAGGAAGATTAATTTTGGGCAGACTGGAGGAATCAGGTGAAAGAAAGAAGAGTTGGACTGCAGAAGTTTTCTGCAGCAAATGAGAGTTCACTTTTCTCTTGGCAATGACTGTTACCAAGAAAAAGGTTTGTACACTCAGACTGCTGGATGCCAATTTTTTCTGAGGCAAGAACTTAAGAGATTGTGGTTTTAGCAAGTGAAATTGCCCTTCCACTGCCTTGAACTTTGTTTCTTCCATTCAGAATTCACACTTTCAAATTTCCACTTCAGCCTTACTGCTATTTTCCTTTCATAGTGATTTCTTTTCCCTCAAGAAGCAAACTAGTCCTTCAGTTATACTACCTTGCAATAATCCTGCACAACACTTTCTGCCCAGTCATGATATAATCCTCTGGGAAAATTGACAAAGTAAGGAAAACTACAAATTTCATGCCCAATTCTTAAATTTATCTTTTAAAATCCTGGATGACAGAGACTGCTGAAAATCTAGCTAAAACAAAGCTAAACTGTCATGTCACTCTTGTACTATTCTTATCCTGGAAAGGTGAATTTAAAAAGAAGAAGAAGAAATTGATTGACAAATACGGAGGCTGAGTCTTCAGTGTGCCGAGTCCATCCCTTCAGCCCAGCTACCCACTGCTCAACAGATGACAAGCACATGAAGACGGGATGTCAGCAAATATTGCCAGACAGAACTTACTGTCACTAAAGAGTTAACTAGCAAGGACATCTGAAAAAGAAGAAGTATTTTGATGGAGGGAATGCAAGTTTTTATTGCTTTATCTAATTCATGGCCCCAGATACTACCTTAGGCTATAATCTCAGCAGATCCTATAAGGAAAGCATTTATTCTTTGATGATTTCATGCTTGGACTACCGCAATTGCCTTCTTGATGGACCTCCTGCTTTCTCTCTCCACGTTCTGCAGGCTACTCAAAGTCCCGCTGATCATCTAATTTTTCTGTAATTATGCTATTCACACATGATTTATTCAAATTCATTTATAAAGATCTTCTTTGCTGATATTAGAGATCTTCAGGATTTGGAACATTCTTTACTGTCACGACTCAGATTTTTGTTTATCTGCAGGCTGCTTTTTTGTATATATTCAGTATTTGAGCACTTGTGCTTTCCTTTCATTTCCATGCTCAAATGAGAGAGTCCGTGCACTTTCAGGTGTCCCAAGGCAGAATCTTTTTCCAGATTTGCCATAGCAACCATGTTGTTTCCTCTGTGGCATGCCCATTCCTCCATGGACATCCTTTCTCTCATCGCTACCACTTTACTTTTGCTCTGCCCAGTCTGCCATGTCTGCTCTGTTCCATGTCTTGCTGACCCAAGCATCCATGCTCTCACCATTCTCACTTCTCTCTCTTTTTTTGTTTTTGCCAATGGCAAGATCACCAATGGCAATTTGTATCATCAGCAATAGGCTGTGATTCCCAAATACCAGTATTCTCCATTTACTTTATCTCATCTTCTTAGGTTGTAAGCTTTTGTACAGTTCTGAGATGTTACTAGCTGTATTGTCCAAGACTCCTTTTTTTAACCTCTAAAACTCCATGAGATTTCTCTGTTCTCTTTGCTAAGGTGCTTCTTGTGCACTATATTCTGTGAATTCCTTTGTCACAATGTTTCCTTCATCCTTCTCTCTTTACTGGGTAATGTTATACCACACTAAGCACAGATGCCTGTATGTTCATCACTAAAAATCTGCGGAACTACTCATAGGTCCAAGACAGTGGACCAACCCAGGGCCAGGCATAGGCCTACCTATAGGTGCAACCAAAGAAGCCTGCAAAGTGCTCTAAAATCCACTATGCAATCAAGTCCACGGAGTCATTTCCCTATGGTTGGATGAGAGTAGACAGAAAACAGCCTTCAAATAATGTAAACAGCCACCCCAAGGAAAACGGAATAAACTGTCTTCTAAGTCTACTTGGAGTTAAATACTGGCTATAAATCACAGCTAAGGAGATTCAGGTTAGACATCAGAATATCCTTCTATAGCAGGGCCTGGTCATCCACACTGAGGATAAAATGCTTAGGGAGATAAAGTAATCTTCATCCTCAGGAGTTGTTAAGAGTAGATTAGACAAATATCTGTCAGGACTGGTTTAGGCAGATGACCATGCTTTGGAAAAGGACCTCTCAAGATCCTTTCCATGTCCATTGTCTATGATCCTGTGAAAACAGTGGAAAATAAAAACACACCTTATTGAGATTACTTGAAATGTTACACATACAACTAGAAATATCATTAAAAAGACAGGATTTGGGGTTTTGGTTTTTGTTTTGGGGTTTTTGTTTCTTTGTTTGTCTGGGTTGTGGTTTTGTTTTTGTTTTTTTTTAATTCAAGAGCTATAATTTCTTAACTATGCTAAAGAAAGTAAACAATTTCCAGACAAATAAGTATTTCAACTTGATCATGGAATTGGAATTAAGGGTAGCTGGAAATCTGTTGATTCAGAATTACTTTTCTACAAAAATGCTAAATGAATCCTGAAAGGGATCAAAGACTGCGTATTAAAAACTGGTATGATTAAACAAGGCATCCAGTGACAGGTCATACCACTCCTGCTCTCTCAGGGACTTGTAAGCTGCTATGTTTGTACCTTACATCAGTAGCAGAGAACGTAATTGTTCAAATAAACGCAAAGACAGTTTCAAAGTGATACTAGAAATAATTAGACATGTATAGAAGGCCAAATTGTGCCAAAAGATGAGCGCCACTTCAAAGAAACTTCATATCACATGGACAGACCTGGTCTGTTAAACAAAATAAATGAGTCTGAGGGTGTGCATATGACATTGAAAGAACTGTGCGTGTTCAGCCATGACATGGAGAACAAACACCCAACAACTCTTCCAGCAAGTACAGAGTAACGATCAAATATTACTTCTTAAACACATCCACACTGCTTGAGAATTATTTCTCTATGTTTAACACAGAGATACCAACATGATCAGTCTAACATTTTCCCAAAATTGTCTGCTTTTAATGCAGTTGAGTCTGTTTTCACAGAAGGCTGAACGAACACCAAATCAAAAATCAAAAACCAGTCAAGAAGCTCAAAAGCATTAAACAATTAAAAGAGCTGGGTTTTGGGGACCTGAGGATAGGAGAGAGGAAGGAAACAAGTTTAGAGGAGGAAGAAAAATGCATTGTTTTCACTGTATACAGCCCCATACCATCTACATTTAGGAACTCACCAGCCTATAAGTCTGCTAATACTTTACAGAATTTTATATTCAAGAAATGCTCAATGTGGTTTACTATATTACTAACTGTGATAAGAAACCCTACGACACAAATAAATACAATTACACCCTGAAGACAGAAGGATATAAAAGATGACAAGGATCGTACAGCAAGCCAGCGCTCCTTTGTGTAGTAAAATGTGCTGATAACATAGGAAATATCATTAAGTGAAAACACTGTAGGCAAGGTTCAGCATAACCTGTATAATGCTACGCAGGCAGGACTGTGGTGCTTTAGTCAATAAGGCAAATAAAGAGAACCTCAAAATTCCTGTTTTTCAGATCTTACAATTTTCAGTCCAATGTCACAATTTTGCCCCTTTGCAATCTTTTAATGCTGTGGTTGGGCAATATGTTAACCTGAGGCAAGTGATAAATTAAACAGAGAATCACAAGGAGTAAATATATCAGAAGTGCAACAGATGTAAGCACTCAAGGCTGTGTAGTCTCAGCCTTGACCTCCAGATGCACCACATTTATACCCCTGTAATCTCTTAAGCACAATCAAGGTAACTGGATGGCACATAAAGATAATCTTCCTAATCTTCCTTGCCTGGCCAAGTAAAACGGTGCAAGGAGAGAAATCAATAACAAGTTACACTGTGAAGAAAAGAACAGTTCCTTGAATCCACCTTGGATGGGTTTGTACGACCGGGGAGCCAGACAGCTGCTACAGCTCAGGTTCACTGGCTACTGCCATGACACCACCCGGGAAAGGAATACTTCTCCTGCATCAAATGCCACTGCTACCTGTATTTCTACTTTGTTCCCCTTTATTCTTTGTTCAACAGCCATTCCAATGGACTTTCAGAAGAATGGATAAGTAGTCCTGCTGCAGCTGCAAACTGCTCTTCTGCCTGGCACAGAGGAACAACCTCAGCTGGAGCCTCCCAGGGCGGCAGATAGCAGAGTGGTGAAGGGGCTACCCAAGCGGAGAAACAATTCTTGTGAGACTAAGAGCCTTGCTAAATGAGCTCTCATAGCCTCAGTACTTCGTAATCCAACCATCGCGCAGCCAGAGCCTCAAGAGAACTTTGCTGACAAAAGGGCTGCAGGAATCTCTCCTGCCATTTCTGCTGTTAATGAATAGACCAATTTAAGGAATCCTTGAAAAAGTTATGGTAAGAGGGAGCTTGGTAGAGAAGGGAATACATGCTTCAAAAGATTGATAGCTATTTAGGGAGAAAGAGTAAAACTGCTCAAAATATTTTACTCTTGATAGTGTTATATCTATTATTGAATGATACAGACAAATCTGGAAGAAAACCTGTGGTTAGAAGTGATGTATACCTCAGATTGAGGCAAGGAAGGGGCCTGTTTCGAGCCCCTCAGAAGGGCACTAGGTGATAATCAAATAAAAAGAATATATGGAGTTGGTAAAAGGCATGTATAGGAGATTCATATTACCATGAATACATTAAAGACTTTAACTTATTTCTATAGGCAATAGGATTTTTTTCTTCTTTTATTTTTGTTTATTTTTCCCCTCTATTCTCTTTTATCTTGGTTACCTGAAAAATTTTACATTATTGCCTATTTCACAAGACTGAAAAGACATACAGAGATCAAAATAGATGAAAGAAGCTTTTTCCACACCATATCTTTTCAGAACTAAACTTTCTGAATTGCAGTAGGATATAACAGACAATAGAGCTCTCGCATTATTAAGATTTTGTAGCTGGCATGAACAAATGCAGAATCAATGAATGAATGTCTTGTATCAGTTCATAAAAGGAGATCATTATCAATGAGGTTTATTTACCAGAGGTGGGAAGGGGACTCAGAATAATTAAATTCTTCCAAATTGCAACAGTAAAACTACCATGATTTGTAGCAGATTCCTTGGTTTGGTCAGCAATTTTGTTAAAAAATGCTTGAATGTTCAGAATGAACTAGTTCAGAATGAACTAGTTCTGAGTTCTACTGTTAGTCACATTAAAGCATAACTCAAAATCCTGAATAAGGACCAGAACCCAATGTACTCCTCCTTCTCCACACCACACTTTTCTAGGTGAGGGCAATCAGAGCTGCAGGAACTTTTGTGCAATACAAGTGTGATGACTCTCCGGATGGGGCTGCAGCCTGTGCCCCTCGGCAGACCTGCTCTCCCAGCGGTGGCAGCTGAACCCCTGCTCCAGGCTGAAAACAGCCCAAAGGGGATTGCTGGATCTCCCTGGATCTCACTAGAACACCCCTGCATGCCTAGCCAGCCATCTCGACACACAAATGCAATCCTGCTGCTCTTGGCGTGATTTTGGTATTCCCTTCCTATAAGTTATTAACTTCTGATCTAGTTTTAGCAGCAGAGAACAAGCAATCTTGGCAAAATGGAATATAGTATAAAAACCAATTCATTTTTAAAACAACAGCTCCAAATTTCCTCTTCTGTTTTGGGCAGCACACAGGCAGCCTTTAATAAGGTCTCACCAACCTTTGCTACCACCCTGCCTGGCAGCAGCCAGCACTTGACTCCTATCAAATGCAGGAGATAGCTGCGTTATTGAATGTAGTGTCAGTATCAAACATGCTACTAAATAAAAAAAATCTCTCAACAGCACAGAAAAAAGCTAAAAAAAAAATCTGAATTCTGTTCATTAGATGGCCCCCAACGGCTCTGCTCTCTGTACATATACAGAGCTATGATGACAAAAAGGTGATTTAAGTGGCACTGTGGAGCTGGAGCCTAGAAACTTAGCACATGTAAAGCTTGGCTGGAAGCTGCTTTTAGCAGTCTTTGCTTCACAAGTAAGGAGGCCTTGAGATATGTCCAAACACAAACATTTATCCTTTTCTAGGTTTCTCTTTGGGGGTACATTTGGACAAAAACAAACACAAATGCAAATACAAACAATATAAAACAAGTGAGTCATTTTTTTGCAGATTTTCAACCTCTTCATATCGAAAGGAAAACGAGACATCAATAACATTTTCTAATTACTCAGTTTGAAAATGTTCATTCTGTCTCCATGTGTAAAATCACTGTGCAGCAAAAGAATAATATCTGAAGAGCCCAGCACTGTTCCCTCAGGCTAGAGCCTGGTGTTCCAGCACAGCTCTCCTAATGTTGTTAGACACGTCCTTGACCAGCCTGTAGTATCTTCTGCCTTGGTTACAGTTTTCCTTCCCTGTACACAATCACTGCTCAAAAACTCTGGCCAGTGACATGAAGCACTTTACAGAGACCACTTGGAAAGCGATTTTTTGAAGCCTCATTCAATTCTTTTGAGAAAATGAAATATAGCCTATTTCAGACCCGCTTCATCTCCTGGTTAGGCAGAATCTAATACTTAAAACCCCCTGAAACTCAGTTCTTTCAGAAGCTATTGTTTTTAATCAATCTTAAAAAAAAATTCTTTGTAAATTCTTTCATTCTGTTTATCTCCTACTACCATAAAAGCAGCAACCCCACAGTCACGTGTTCTAGATATACTCTTAATGTGCCAGTGTCTTTGCTGATATCCTGCCTCTTTGCAAAATTTCATCAGTAATTTGCTCATACGAATCTTCTCCCTTCTGTTCAAATTGGATTGGAAGATACATTTCTACTGCACTCTGATGATTCTCACTGGAATACAGTGTGATGAAAAATTTCAGAGCTGTGTTCTTATTTACCTCAGTATCTAATATTTCTGCTGTAATGTGAAGGTACCAAATGATTTCAAAAAAATGTATCTTTTACAGAAGAGGTTAAAGTCTCACACATTCACCACTGTTCTAATGGATGTCTGGCTTCCAGGCCCTCTTAGTGAAATTTTCAGCTCTGTTGTGTGTAGATACCAAAGAAACTTCTCTTGGAGGCATCATCAAAATGCTAAAGAGTTACAGTTTATTTTGTTCCACTCATCAGGTATTGCCTGAACTAGGAAGAACACAAAAACATCCCTTTCCAAATGACACAGTCATCCTGTTCCTAGCTAACTACTGAGTATCTAAAATGAAACCATTAACTTCTAATTTATTTATTCAGTCAAGCCTGGAGTTAATCTGCTTAGCAAGAAAAAAAAAAGACAAATAAACAAAAACCATATTTTCCAAGACAACAAATTCAGCATGCAGCACTATTTCAAACAATTCAGCCTACATATGACAGAAAAACTAGAGAGTTATGACTGACACTTCTTGAACGTCAGAAATGCATTCAGTAAGAGCATCTGCCCAGTAAATTAAACACCCTTTGCAGATTAATGGATTTTAAGGCTAAAAGTGATGAATAGATCCTTTATTTCGCTCTCTGCTATCTTTCCAACCAGAGAATTTCCAACAATTATTTCTGCATATTTTACAAGATGCACGAGGAGCAAATAACTTCTATATAGTTAGAGCAAATCTCACAGAAAGGCACTCAGTTATGATTTGAAAATTTCAAAACATAGAATATCTGTCACTTTCCTTGGCACTTTTTCAAATACATAATCACCAACACCATTACGAAGTTGAGCTCAGTTTCTAATTTGGATTCAGCTCCCAACTATAGTGGGTCTTTCTCTACTAAAGCGCTTTAAGACTCAGTATTTTCTCCCCATGAGGAGGCTTCTTCACTACAATCAAGTTGCCTCTTGATCTGCCTTTTTGAAAAACAGATTATACTTTTTTCAGAGTTATTTTTCACTGAGATCACTACACTGATCTTGTTTATACTGTGGTCCCACAAACACAACAGAGGTCATCGTGGACTGCAGAAGAGTAGTAGAAATAAATGACTGTGGAGGACTTCTTAAACTGATTTTGCTGCCATGGAAAGACATCGGACAGAGATCTAGGTCACCCACTGTGTGCTGTTGTCTCCAGCCCTCCCATAACATTCGCTGCTCTTCTTCACAACTGATGCAAGCTCACTTATTACAAACGTGGATGCCCACAAGACAATAGTCTCATACAGTTCTAGAGTTCTGACAACCTCCACTGATTTATTCAAATCTGTCAGATAGCTAGAACTGAACCCAAATAACATGCCCTTCATTAATATAGTGTACTGCGATACTGATATTTAAATCAGAGGCGTGTGTCATTAAGGAGGTATAGTACACATCCAACTTGTTAAAAATAATTCACTTTCCTGAATGCTTGAAGTAATCACCCACACATGGAATATGAACTACCATCTATACTTGTAACACTCTGCACAACTCTTAAAAAATTGAGTTACTATGTCTATCTTCTATGTGACGGCAGTATCAGGAAGGACAAATAGTGCTGCCTTGGCCAAACACAGCAGATTACTGGGCGTGAGAAGGAAACTGCAATGGAAAGGTACAGATTCCTCCTGCACAGGCCATCCAGAAGCAGAAGGAAGAAATGCCCTGGTCTCTCTTACAAGGTTTCTGTCCTTCCGTTTCCCAACACACAACATTTTCCCACACAAGTTAGCATAGTCAACACTTGCACTAAGGTGCTGACACTTCTTCAGGAAATTTGCCACGGGCCAAACATTTGCAATTTGGGGAATGTTACCTGATTTAATTTATTGCCAGCTAACACACACTTTAAATTACTGATTTGGGTATTGAGAAAAAAAAACCGCATAAACAAACACTTAGGGAAACATCCTTCCTCCCCCTTCTCTAGGGTCAGCTTAATCAAACACCTCTTCTCCCCCCTTCCTACTCTCAACTCCCTTGTTTCCACCTTGTGTTAATTTGGTTCCTCCCAGCTCCTTCAGTGAGGCAATGGGCTGTGCAGGAGGTTGGGGTCATCTGCTGAAGGGTTTCTTTCTGCCGCTCCTTGCTTATTCTTTGCTTTCCTCTGTTGCTCCTTACTTGTTTTCTTCTGCCCCGGCGTGGGTCATCCATGCGCTGCAGTCCCTTGGGGTGTCCACGTTTGGCATGTTTTAACATTTAAAACTGGATATTCTCCTGCTGTTTTCCTAATTACAAATTCCCCCAAGAAAGCATAAAGGCTACTTTGAAGGCCTTAAAACCACTGAAGTAATTACGTGGAAGGGTTGACATATTTACCTGTCCTTGGCTATACAATTCTTGTCAAAATAGATAGACAGACAGACAGACAGATACATAGATAGATAGATAGCTATTTCTATAGTGCTACTAGGAGCACATCCAAGTTTCAGATTCTTGTTCAACTAATATCTGAGGATTTGATTTGAGGATTTCGTTAATATGTTGTACATTTAAAACCAGAAGACTTCAGACCACCACTTAGACTAAAATGAAAAAAAAAATCAAAGATGAAAAAATGATATTAAACACATTCTTTGCTTTACAACAATAACAACAGAAGGAAATACATTGTACTCCACTGTCCTTCGTCAGATGAGCAATGAATTAAACCTGTACAATTCAAGACATGCAAAGATAACATATCTTAGTTCTCTGCTAAACAAGTAACAGAATCACACAGAATCACATGAAAAAGCAGGAACCTCAGGAGGTCTCCAGACCGGCCTCCTGCTGGGAGCAGGATGAGCTGTGAGGCCAGACCAGGTTACTGAGGGCTTTATCCAGCTGGGTCTTTAAAACTTTCAAGTCATTTTTCTTCAGCATTGCAGAAGCCTTCTAATTATAAATAAAATTAGGAAACACACTGTGTGCAGCACAAAAATTCAATTGCATCAGTTAGATCATATGTAAATATCTGTCTGTGCTTTATTGCTAATTTACTATGCAAATATAGAAACCCTGTCACTATAAAAATATGCTAGACTGAAGGAACCTCTCAACAAGCCTTGCGATTTTGTTAAGTAATTAAAGTCCATATTGGGATTCTTCAATGAATTAGAGCACCATCAACTGGCAAAATTCTCTTATATTACTGTTCATGCTTATACCAGAAAGCACCATGTGGAATTCAACTGTAATTGATTCTTGAAAAAACGCTCGCTCAATATCATTACATTGCCATTGGGTGTGTAGCACCGCTTCATGGAAGCAAAGCTCAAAAACTGTTGCAGTAACTGATGACAAATAAGCTGTCATATGTTCTTGCCCTCTATGGTTTATGAGCTACTACATTCCTAGAATAAAAATAAAAACAATAGGGTAAGAATATACCACAAATGGGATTCAGAAATCCTTGCAAGGAGAAATTGTGATCTCAGAATAATGAGGTTTAAAAAAGAAAACAAAACTAGTTTAGGTAGAAAGAGAAGATGACAAATATATACATAGAAAGAAAAATGTGTATACTTACTTTTGGCAATGCATATTTTGGCAACTTCATCTGTACAAAGCCATTTCGACGGTAAGACACATAATACTTGGTCCGATTTGCTGATGTTGTCTATACAAAGGAAAAACAGAACCCTGTGATAGTTTATGTTAAATCTAAAGAGTCTGAGATGGGTCTCCCATCTCATCTTTTTTTTTTTTCTTTTTAACCTGCAACTGAAATACATAGCTATTGCTTTTATTGCATGCGATTAATTTGCACAGTGTACTCCTAAAAGAATAAATCAAAAGTTGTGAAAAAATAGACTCCAAATAGACTCAAACTCTTTTGCTCTCCCCCTCTTTAGGAAGAAAAAAGTGATTTACTTCCCTCTTTTGCCATTTCAGCTGTCTTGGGTGATACCTGAGACTTCAGCGTCTCACTGTCCCCACTCCTTACTGATATCTCTGTACCCACTGGCCTCCCACATCTTTGCCCTTTCGCAGAAGTCAAGGCAGCAGCACCCTCCATGGCCATGCCCATGGAGCACTGGCCATGAACACCAGGTACCTCAAGGGCAAGTGGTAGTCCAACAGCACAATTCAAAGCAGAGCACAAAAGGCTGAATAAAGCATGCTAACATATGCAAAGCATTCACTATATTTGACTAATATTTTCTATTCAGGATAAAACATTTCCCAGTGCAAGATGCTGACATGCTACATGGAAGATAATGTTGCAATTCTGAATCCATTGGTCGGTCAGTTTGAAAGTCAGCAATATGTCCTAAAGACACAATTATGTGCTTAAATAGAGAGGTAAAACATGTATTTCAACTGCTTGCATGTGTGGAACTGAAGACAGATTAGGTTTTATGTAAAATACTTGGGGGCTTATGAAGATTTTCACTAAAGAAAGCCAACAGAAACGCACATTGAAAGGAACACCGCTGTATGACTACTACCCATTAGCCCCTTTCTCCTCTTTGTAATAGCAGATACACTGGTCATTTTAAGACTTTTACCTTATTCACAAGAAAACCAATGCAAATATTGTTCCAAAGTACCAAAAGGAAGATTCTAAATAAACATCGATGAAAATACTCAACTAACAGCCTCCCCAGGTTTTTCTAGTCAGAAATGTAATGCCAAAATCTGTGCTGGTATATAAATCGGCACATTTCCAACTAAGCCTCTTGAGCACCATCAGATGAGATTAGCAAAAGTTTTACCCTTTGGTAAATAATATTTCACATTTTTTTCACATTTTTTCCCCCCAGAAGATCAGCTAGGTAATGGCTATTCAGTCATTTTCACTAAGATTATAAAGGGTGGCTGCTTTGCAGGAATGGACTGGTCAAAAAAGAAAAGGGAAAAAGTGAAATGAAATGTCCAAAATTTTTCTCTGGTTCTCCATGACAAATCAGATTGTGGAACAGAAGCACAAACAGACTCGTCTTCTTTCTTTGACTTAGGAAATCCATTTAAAATCCTACCCCAATCTCACTGCTTTTCTCTTCAATGTTCATGTTTAAAAAGGGAACCTGATTTGGAAGACAGCCTATCCTGAAGCATGCAAACGTGACTTGGCTTGGTAAAAATAGAGTTGATGCATGACAGCAGGTGAACCTGCCTGAATATTTTAAAGATATCAAAGTATTTAATATTGTAATCATTTTCACTCTTTCTTTAAACCAATTTCCTTTTTTTGTGGTAGAAAGAATGTGATGCCCTTTAGGAATCTGATTTGTTAAATGACGGATTAAACCAAAAACCTCACCATTTATTTAATTAGTGTTAAATAGCAGTCTTATCCATCTTTTCATAGCCCTCTGGTTCATTATGCATTTTTTTAATGATGTCGCTCATTTTAAACGACTGAAGATGATGCAAGGCAGCAGAGAATTGGAATTGAAGCAGCTAGTCGTGTCAAGCCTCACTGACATTAAAGGCTGGTCTGTGCTTAAAACCAGTGTTGAAACTTTAATCTTCCTCCTAAAATCACCTCTGAAACTGTCTGACTGTCAGTGCAAACTGGAAAAGAAATGAGTATTAGAAAGTTCCTGATCTTTGTGGCTATAGACACACTAAAGAAATGGGGTTGAGATCTTCCTCTAAGATTGTAAAAGTCTGAGATTTGGGGCAGGATTAGCAGTGCAGACCTGCAACGCTCTGATTCACAGTTGTACAGCTCAGGGGATGTGAGCGATGCCAGGGGCAATAAGACAGTCTCAAACTCTCCTCTCTTTTTGCACAGATGATTCTGTCCCATCTTCTTTCTGACAGATATTGCTGTGATATTAAGAGGTCTCCCTGGTCTGATTCTAACTTATATAGCAATATTCTAACTTATATAGCAATATTTTAGTCTAGTGATAAAAGAATTTCCACGTTGTTTCCAAAGTATGCTGTTTCTCAGGTGTGCAGCTGCTGTGTGGTTTCACTGGAACAGATAAGTAGTGTCCTGCATCACACCTCAGGGGTGGCTGCACTTCAGATGTGACTATAGGATCCCAGAGTTTTCTTCTATCCTCCAGTAATATAGATATGCCTAACTGTAAACCAATTTAGCAATAAGAGAGATTTATATTACATACTGTGATTTACTGCAGGTAAGTCTGAAAGGAAAAGACTAGAGATGTTTCCCCTTTATGTGGAATACATGCACATCTCATCTACTGGCATTGACATGTCTCAAACCTACAGACTACGTTACCAATGGCATAATTTTGCTAGTAGCAACTGTCTATTACTTTATGTGTACATTTCCAGGTTGCACTTGCATTTTGTGTCTGCCCATGCCTGGCATGAGATAGAATAACAACAGCTCAAGATGCAATTATACAAGACATGCAGCAAAACAAAATGCTTGAAGAGGAAGCAGCCAGTGTTTTGCTGAGCACAGCAGTCTGGAAGTTCACATGGTGAGAAGCACTTCTCACTGCCTACACACCGTGAAATGGATTTTAGAGTGTGCCTGGGGGGAGCCACAGATAATAATACCTTTGAGCAAAACGAGTGCCATGAGTGCTAGATCTGAGCTGAAAAATGCCTACTTTAATTCAAAAATTCTTTCCCAAATCCGTTTTGCTGTTTCTTTGTGGTGCTAAATGTTCTAAGCCATGTGGGCCCTTGAAACCGCTGTGCCAAACAAGAGGAGGACAGATCTTTTGTGTCACTATTAATTACAGATCCTTTTGGAAGAAACAGTCACAAGGGGAGAAAGCTGCAAAGAAGCCAATCTGATGTACACCAAGGCAGCGGTGGGGAGACCTATCCATTGCCACGATACTGCTTTCCTGCAAAAGTCAATAAATAGACAAGCCTTTCAACAAGCAAATCATATCAAAGTAAGGGAAAAATGATAGCCAACCACTGAGGAAAGTAGAAGCAACTTTCCTAGTAAATCTTAAAAACCAGGGAGGACATAACTGTTCTTTGAGAAGTTTACAGCTCTGATAGATTCAAATCACAACCAGTCCCAAGCAGATAAAATGAAATTTTCAAGTGTGCCTGAGCTGTACTGGTGCCATAAGGCTAACAGAGTTCCAGCCCCGGTTTCTGCACACAGGTCTTGCAGTTTGGAAATGAAATAACCCCAATGTAATTTGGACCATCACAAGTTGTAGACATGGCATTTAGGGACATGATTTAGTGGCGGACTTGGCAGTGTTAGGTTTATGGTTGGACTCAATGATCTTAAGGGTCTTTTCCAACCTAAATGATTCTATGACTCTACTCAAAGTTGCTCCAAGCTCCCCAGATATGGCCATTTCACCCTTTCACTCCCTAAGCACAGCCATGTAAGTTCTTTCCCGGCAAAACCTCTTCAGAGGAGAATCCATATGAAGAAGCTGAGCCACTACTCTGTCAGTGGCTTTCCTTGGATGCTCTTCTCAGGGAACCTTTTTGTGCTATGGAGGTACTGGAAAGGACCCAGAAGAGGTTGTAAGCATAAGAACAAAAGGGTTGCATTTTGCCTAACACACAAGAGTATTTATACAAAGTAACTTTGAACCACACAATCCACTTGAAAATTTTCATACAGTTAAAGCTAGGTCATTGATAAATTAAAATCAACTGTATAAATAGGCAACTGGTTGCACAAATTAAACATGCATTGTTTTTTTTGACTGATAAAGGAATGCTTTGTTCTGTGTAAAAATTAATAAATCATCATTCATACTCTGGAACAGGTTTCTCCATGCTCCTAAATTACAGTGTTGCTGCACTGTTTAAAATTTTATTTTTGAATTTGAAAATGGGCTGTCTCTCCAGAAAGCGGCAGTACCTGAAGAAATATGTAGTCGTCCTGCACAGTCAGGGAATCCTGATCAGTGCCACCAGCAAACTGGACTGTCATTGTCTTATCAGAGCAATTTTGAATCTGGCAAGTGATGTAGCGATAACCTGAGGGAAGAGAGACAGAAACATATGACAGGGCTATCAAGGGAAAAAGAAGCAAGCGGTATAAAATGTTATTCATGTAGGGAAAGCGCTGCCTTTGCCAGGTGAGTTAGTTGTAAAATTATTATATTAAACCCTCATACAAGAGTTTTTCAATCTCCAGTGTACTGAGAATATATTAACTGCTTAGAGTTCAGATCATTCCCAGGAGGCAGCCTGTTATTATCCAAATTTTGCTGGTCCAGACAGATTAGGGGTTAGATGAATGAGACATTCATGGGTGGGGATAATAGAAGGAGCCTCTTTTCTCACTTAACCCATGCACAGAGCCAAATTATTCACTTGCAGAAATGGCAGCCTGACACAACATAACTGAAATCAATAGATCAACCCCAGTATAAAATTGTGATGAGTGAGAAGAGAATCAAACTCTGTTTAATAGACAGCGTGCAGAATTTTAGAGGCTATTTTCAAAGCTCTGTAGGAAAGTTAAGACACACTATTAACACACTATTGGAACTGCTCTGTTGGGGCAGGGCTTCTATATTCAGAGTTAATACCTTGCTGAAAAAGCCTGGACTGATTTATATCAGTGGAGGCTATGGTCTTTCTCTTCCTCTCCAGTTAGCAATGGGCAAGGAATATCCTCTCTGCCTGGGCTGTTAGAACAGCATCACTGCATCTTTGATGCAATCTGCTCTTATCAGAGAGAGCAGAGCCAATAATCATATCTTACACTAGCTGTGGCCCAAAGACCTTCTCCTAGATTCAAGCCCTTGTACAGCTCGCCCTTTGTCACAAGCTTCTGAGCACAAAGTACTTGAGGGACTTTCCCAAGCGCAGTGAGAAAAATGTCATATACACAATCCTGTGTCCAGATCACTAATTCTCTCCACACTCCAGATACAATATGAAAGAGCAAATAATGCACCCCCATGTCCTTCGTTACTTTTTCAGTGTGATAGGAAATGCACTCCACACTTTATGACTTTTAATTAGAAAAGGCCAAACCAGTATACTAGATACAAGTATTTGTTTTAAAATCTGGATCCGTTTAAGAGGCAGCTAGAATCAATCCAAGTTCTCCTGCTTATGTCCAAATTATCACCACAAGGATATCTGAGCAAGCGCAGCAATGGGCCATCGAAAACCCTTGCAGCTATTCATAATTCACATGACAAGCATTATAGTTCTTCATCAGATAGGTAGTACAAAGATGCTGTTTCCACTAAAATCAATGCTGACGCTTTTACTGACCATAAGTGCACAAAGTCAGTTTGTTGAGAACCCAGCCAGGAGATATTTCATGAGAGTTTTTCTTTTTCTGCTGTTTCTGTTAAATAAAAAAACATTCTTTCCATCCAGCTCCTGAAGAATCTTCTTACACTGTCTCTAAATAGAGCAGCTGATGGGGCTGTGTAGGGGTCACCATGTCTCAGAAATCTCACTGCTAAAAGATTTAGAAACTTTGTCATCCAGATTTTAACATGGTAACTTTGAAATTTTTCAATTTCAATTCTTCAAATGAAGAAAAGCTATGGGAACAGGGAAAGTCAAACTGTGCATTCTTTACAACTCATTTTTAAGACTGCACAGGAACTTAGATGATCTGATTTAAGGAATTAAATTATCTTTCAGGAGTACAATTGGTAACAAGAAACTACACAAGCTTTTGGAATCATGGTGACTCTTTAGCACAAAACATCCTGACTGCTAATCTGGTTTTTCATTTATTTTCCTTTTTAAGTCTCAAAGTATACTGGATACTGTAACATGAGGAAATTCTGGGAGATGGTGGTTAGTGCAGTAGGACTGACATATGCAACGATTCACTTTAACAGACACTTACCCAGCACTAACACTGCGTTGCCAGTTTTATTTGCAAATCAGGAAAAAATGTTCAATGTTTAACTGCCAGAATAAATTGCACTATTAATGGACATTTTCAACAGAGCATAGCATCTTGACGTCAATTCATCTTAGAGTGGAAAACAAGTAAATTTTAAATTATACTATATTTTTATACAACAGGACAGCTTTGCTGACTACATATAAACAGAGAAAGAATCTGACTTGAACAATTTCTCTTCTGACTAGTTTTAAAAACAATCCAAAAAGTACTCTCTAAACCAAAGAGAAATGACTATACACTAGGGTATCAATAGATAACATTTTCATTTGCATACCTCCACTGGAGTCCTGGATTTCCATATGAACTAAATCAGGGTCTCCGTCAACTCCAGCAACGGCCCTGAGAACATAATATAATCAAGTTATGCACAGCCAGCTACAGAATAGTAATTATGTGGATGGAAGAAAAGAGAGGATTTCATACTAACCAGCTTTAACATTCTAGCTGGGAAATTAAAATAAACCCCATTTATAATGTCCTATTACTAACATCTAGATGGAAACTATTTTTTCTGTACTTGACATTATGTTTTTCTTAAATTTCTTCAGAATCTCTTTTACTAAAATATGCATACAAATAGGATCAATTGGAGAAAAGAACAGAAATAGGTATGAAATTGGAAACAAAACTTCATAATCATAAATTGATATATATATTGATATACACACACACAGATATGCACACACTTACATGCACTGGCAAGTGCTAGAGCATCTTTTTACAATTACTTTTGACATTTGAGACTACAAGGCAGATTTAGTGCTAAAAAAGGCTTAGATTCCATAGTTATTAGAAATATCTTAAACTTGACACATGGCTTCCATACTGAATTGATATATCTTTGATTAGTATATTCAAGAGAAGAGTTGATTCTGTTTTGACAAAGGGAGAAAGTGAAGAATAATTTTGAGAAGAATATCTTGAGAAGGAAATTCAGTCAGAATTGATCAAGGTGCAGTTTAACTCTTGAAAAGATGTAATGGGAATACAGGCTGATTTTCTCTTAATATCTCCCATGTCAACTATGCTCAGCCAAAAGATGAGTTTTCTACCCTCAGGGCTTCCATCCCAACCTGGGAATGGCAGCCCCAGCTGCACTTTTTTCTGGCCCTTCCATTGTCATTAGTCAGGCAGAGAAAGTTTCTGCAGAGAAAGTTTTGAGCTGACAGTTGTGCTATCACTAAGCGAAGTTCAATCTGGCCCCATTCCCATAGCTACATCACTCTTCACAAGGCTCTTCACTGGCATGTGTGCTGGTTTTGGCTGGGATAGAGTTAATTTTCTTCATAGTAGCTAGTATGGGGCTATTTTTTGGATTTGTGCTGGAAACAGTGTTGATAACACAGGCATGTTTTTGTTATTGCTGAGCAGTGCTTACACAGAGCCAAGGCCTTTTCTGCTTCTCACCCCACCCCACCAGTGAGTAGGCTGGGGGTGCACAAGAAGTTGGGAGGGGACACAGCCGGGACAGCTGACCCCAACTGACCAAAGGGATATTCCATACCATATGACGTCATGCTCAGCATATAAAGCTGGGGGAAGAAGAAGGAAGGGGGGGATGTTCGGAGTGATGGCCTTTGTCTTCCCAAGTAACCGTTACGCACGATGGAGCCCTGCTTTCCTGGAGATGGCTGAACACCTGCCTGCCGATGGGAAGTGGTGAATGAATTCCTTGTTTTGCTTTGCTTACGTGCGCAGCTTTTGCTTTCCCTATTGAACTGTCTTTATCTCAACCCAGGAGTTTTCTCACTTTCACTCTTCCGATTCTCTCCCCCACCCCACTGGGGAGGAGTGAGCGAGCGGCTGTGTGGGGCTTAGTTGCCGACTGGGGTTAAACCATGACAGCATGGTAAGAGTTCATCGAGTCAGCAGATGTAAGTCAAAGACACACAAAGGAGATACATTGAGTGATAAAGTGCAGCTGGATGCAGATATTAAAAAAGCCCATTAAAATACTTAAAAGAAAATGATCATTTTGATATCATTATTAATAATCAAATGCAATAAAGCTATACTTTGGATTGAAATTACATCATTGTTTAATTATTTTAATAGCATTGATTTATGAGGAGTGGTTAAAACTCAGACTCGGTAATTGGTGGCTCCTTGGGAATGCAGGCCAGGGGGAAGAGACTGGATAATTTCCACTGCTGCATAACAACCAGAAATAATCACATATGCTGTTCTTCCCTAATAAGATAAATGATCAGTCCAAAGAAGGAAGGGGAGGGAGAGGGATGAGCCCCCGCCAAGCCATGAGATGTGAAGGAAACTTCTAGTGGGAATTTTTTAGTAAATGCATGGAAAAATCTTGCATTTACTAAGAAATTGGTCTCTGAAATACAAACTGTTCTAGCATTTTGGAGGCAACACATTAAGTCAGAGAAGATGTTATATTCACTGAGGTCTGATGAGAAAATACATGAGCAGAGGGAAGGGATCTGTGAACTTTTTTGCTGTGTGCACTCTATCTATTTTTCTAGATATTCACAACACCAAATCAAACCTGCTATCAACTCTGCAGGCAGCTTTTTGAGGGAAGAAAATGATGTTTGCTGAAATTTTACTTTTTGTGCTGGATCTCACGCAGCTGAACCACAAACTAACAGAAATTTTAGGGTTGAAGTTTTCTGAGGCTCAGCCTGACATGATGATCAGCATCAATAATGCAAAGATAGTTTTTCGGTACCTTTGAAACAAATTCTTGTATCTATAATTTATCACACATGATTTCATAAGCACAGTTTGAGATATTTGTCAATATCTTTACCTTCTCATATTTCTTTCAACAGCTCAGAAGTGACAATGATCTCATGTCTACCGCGTTCCTCCTAACAGTGGCAGCTGGCACAAGTAGCCTCTAATCTTGTTTCCAGTGTAATCTTTTAGTGCAAGAGGTTGTAACTGATCTGTTTTAATGAACACTGCATGGACACAGAAAATGAGTTTCCAACCCAGACTACTTTTCTCCTTTAGACTTTTATTTGAGTAGATGTGAATAAATCACAAGGAAGGGTTTTTTAATCCAGCCAGGAAAAAGTAATACCTCTTTCCCCCTGAAATTCAGACATTTCCCCTATCCCTCCTTTTAAAACTACCCTTTATTAACCAGGAGAACAGTTACTTCCAAAAGGTATGTCCTCTATTCCTAAACCAGCTGGATCACCTCCCATGATGTCCATTGACTATAAAGAAAGTTTGGGATGACAGCTCCATGCTGCAGTTTGACAAGCATTTCTTCTCATTGCTCTACCAGATTAAGCCACCCCATTCTGTGTCCCCAATCTTGCCTCTCCTTCACCGCCTCAGCCGTCCCATTGAACTTGCCAGGTCCCAGCATTGGGAATTGTCTAATTTAAAGGTGACCCTACAAAGATGTAAGCCACAAGGCTGCCAAAAGAAATGATCATTAAGCTATACCTGTAGATCTCTAACTTTAGACAAGTCTAACAGGTCAGATGCACTCTTTAAGTGCAGAGTTTATCCATTCTGAAAGGCACAAATTAAGTAAGCAGAATATTTCAAAAATATGTTTTGTGTTTTTTATTACTCTAATTGTACAGATGAGCTATAACAGCAGAGACTCTGTTTACTCACTGAAGACATTACACCCTCAAAGTCTACTTTTGAATGTCAGCTATAGAGCAGAGTTTCTGAACTCCAAAGTCCCTTCAGGAATAGCCCTTTCTTCTTTTATTGAAAAAAGACCCCATCTATTATAGCTGCTAAGAAAATCTTCAGAACAGAGTATAACTAATGCAGAGAACTTGAAGCTATAACCCTGAAGAATAAACCAATTTACTCATTTTAGTGGACCCCTTTGCCAACAGTACTTTAAAAAGCAATACTGTTATTTCAATTGTGCTTAAATCATGAACCAAAGGAAAAGTCATAGGACACTATGCAGGCTAAACACAGTCTAGGTCCCTCTGCCCATGCGATACAGCTTTCTTAAAATGATGGGCAAACAATGTACATATAGGAACACACACAGTAAATGATTCACTTAAAAGGAAGGCTCAATTATATGTTTTTTCACAGAGGGAGAAATGTAAGACAATTTTTTTTTGCATTTTCATTTAGAAACTTACTACTACAACAACATAAATGCATTGTACCAGTGTGAGGATTGTGTCTACACATCCATTCACAAGCACAGTTTACTGTTACTCAGCTGGCTTTAGGATAGGACCTCTTCTGTCTTATAAAGCACAGACACAATGGACTCTAATAATCCAACAGCTCTTCCTTTTTAGTTGACATTTCAGCATTGATTTTTATTTTTTTTTCCCCCAAGTAGAACAAGCACTTTCTCAGGAACTATCTATTTTTCTCAATTTCAGCAGGGTTTTTGGTTTGGTTTGGTTAGAATTCCCCCACTTTTCTTCTCACAGTAGATTGCAATGAAAATGTTCACATCTCAGCAATCTGGGATCATTTCTTTGTTTATTTGTTTTACTTGGGTAAAGGAGAGCTTGCCACTGAATTTAGGGTTTTCTGGTTTGGGTTGTTTTAGCGTTTTACATTCCACCATTAAAATCTCCAATGAAACTCAGACTAAATTTAATTTTAGATCAGACAAGTCTTCCTCTAAGAAAAGAAATATCTCTTGACTAAATATACTGCAGAATAAAGCAAGTGCAACAGGCCAGCACTTCAGATCACATAACAGCGTGGTTACAACACTTAAGAATTAAAATAGCCCAACTTGATTGTAGGGTGGTGTAAATATAGGCAGCCTCAATATGCTTCTTCCCTTTCCTGTGAACACAAGTTCCCATTATCTCCCTTGTGCTTGTCTGACACTATGTTGAGCCTTTTGGGAAAAACAGTCCTGCAGAATGTAATTTTAGAACTTTTTGGAGGGATTAGTTTTCTGTTTCGTAAAGCACTGGATCATGCCAGCAGTTGAGCACCAATCCTGTGGAAGAAAAGCGGCAAGACAGCCCCTTTTGGTGGTGCAGAGGTGAAATTGCCTCAGCCCCGGTGTGGCCTTTCTGCATGTCTAAGCTCGTTTACGTTGTAAAGCTGCATCTAATAAAACACGATGAGAAGCAGAGGGAAATCACGGCACCTTTGTTTCCATTCAGGCCTGAATTTGGTCTCCTGAGGGACACTAGAGCCCTTTCTTATGCATATGGTTTTTGAGACTTTAGGGAAGTTCTCCTGAAAGATTAGCTGTTGTATGACCTAATTCTTCATGTCTCTGCATTAGTGCTCCGCCAGGTAATTCCACTGATCTTAACAGCATTACATCAGCATGAAAATGGTGCAATGGAGGGGACTAACAAGCCCTCTGCATCTGCTTTGGTCTGTGTATAAATGTATACTCCATGATACAACCATTAGGTATTTTATACTTTTAAACAACCATGTTAAAATTCTAAGAATTTAGAATTTTCTGTTAAGAATTCCAATTATGAGACCTTTGGCATGATTTTAGTAATAATTTTTCTTTTATTCAGCTACCTCTCTTCTTCACAAACTGCCCCAGTATTTTCTTACTCTAATTACATGCAGTATTAGAAAAACACCAGTACTCACCTCAAATTTTATATTTATGTAATATACATGAACAAAAATTACCACTGACATGTAACACTGTATCTCAAAATGTGAATCACAAGCATCAGCCCCTTATATGATAATTATGAGTCATATTTTACTTCAAGCAGGAAACAATTCCTTGTTTCCAGTAGTCCAGGCTCATTTTGTAGGGGAACAGTTGTCTGCAAACACTAATCAAGTAGAGTCTGCTCTGGACATGTATTTTCTCTACCTCCAGTGGATCCATTGTTAAATATTTGATGCAGTTCACTTGGGTGCATATTAATGAAGAGACATCTTTAAACAGGGCTTCTGAAAACAAAATCAAATCAAAACAAACTTGCTCGCTGATGTACAGGAGCCTCCAATCAAAGGCCGTCTGAAAACTTGCCAGTCTCCTCAATCTGCCCCTCTCATAATCTGTGAATATGAAGTTTATCCAAAAGGTAACAAGTTTCCAGTTTATACTGACTGATTTCTAGCAAGACTTAAGGGCACTGCCTTGCTTAGAAAGCAAGTCAAAACCATGCAAATGTTTTCGCTGAGTAGCTTAAAATGGTATTGACTCTTGGCAACCTGGTTACTCAGGCAGACAAAAGTATGTTTTGATTCATACAAGCTAAAAATATGTTTATGACTGATTTGTGTTTCAGGTCTTGCCACCTTCACATCTGCTTTGAAAGATGCACCTTCAATGATTCAGTCAATGCCCTACGCAGCCAATGTGTGCTGCTACTTATTTACTCCCTATGCTTAAATGCTTTTTGACAAAAACATTTTTCCTGCCACTTTTATCCAAACAGCAGAGCTGGAGTGGTTTGTCATTGCCATGGGTTGACCTTGGCTGCACCAGGTGCCCAGCAAGCCGCTCTATCACTTCCCCTTCTTAACAGGACAGGACAGGGGGAGAAAATAAGATGAAAAGCTTGTGGGTTGAGATAAGGACAGGGAGATTGCTCACCAATTACCTTCACAGGTGAAACAGACTTGACTTGGGGAAGATTAATTTAATTTATTGCCAATTAATAACAGAGTAGGATAGTGAGAAACAAAAAACAAACTAAAAAAACACCTTCCCCCCACCCCTCCCTTCTTCCTGGGCTTGACTTCACTCCTGATTTTCGCTACCTCCTCCCCCCGAGCGGCGCAGGGGGACGGGGAATGGGGGTTGGGTCAGTTCATCACACGTTGTTTCTGCCGCTCCTTCCTCCTCAGGGGGAGGACTCCTCACACTCTTCCCCTGCTCCAGCGTGGGGTCCCTCCCACGGGAGACAGTCCTCCATGAACTTCTCCAACGTGAGTCCTTCCCACAGGCTGCAGTTCTTCATGAACTGCTCCAGCATGGGTCCCTTCCACAGGGTGCAGTCCTTCAGGAACAGACTGCTCCAGCGTGGGTCCCCCATGGGGTGCAGTCCTTCAGGAACAGACTGCTCCAGCGTGGGTCCCCCACAGGGCCACAGGTCCTGCCAGCAAACCTGCTCCAGCATGGGCTCCTCTCCATGGGGTCACAGGTCCTTCCAGGAGCCTGCTCCAGTGCGGGCTTCCCACGGGGCCACAGCCTTCTTCACAGCACATCCACCTGCTCCGGCGTGGGGTCTTCCACAGGCTGCAGGTGGATATCTGCTCCATCATGGACCTCCACGGGCTGCAGGGGAAAAACCTGCTTCACCATGGTCTTTTCCACGTGCTGCAGGGGAATCTCTGCTCTGGCGCCTGGCGCACCTCCTCCCCCTCGTTCTTCACTGACCTTGGTGTCTGCAGGGCTGTTTGTCTCACATTTTTCTCACTCTCCTCTCCCAGATGCTGTTGAGCAGCTTTTTCACCCTTTCTTAAATATGTTATCACAGAGGCACCACCAGCATCACTCATGGGCTCAGCTTTGACCAGCGGTGGGTCTGTCTTGGAGCCAGCTGGAACTGGCTCTGTCCAACATGGGGGCAGCTCCTGGTCTTTTCTCGCAGAAGCCTTGAATGATCCTGCTACCAAACCTTGCCACATAAACCCAATACAGTCATACACATCACCACACAGATAGAAATAGAAACAAATACCACCCCAAGTGATTAAGTCAAACGTAAGAATGACTGCCCACGCAGATTCTTGGCTTCCCACACAAGAGTGTTTCACACAAAATTCAATGTTAAAGGCTCAATGAAATCCTCTTTACGTTTCTCTCTCCTTCAGGGCATAACATTGCTGAAATCCCCTCTTTCACCTGACACTTGAATAGCCAGGAACCCGCTACACTTGACATTAATGGGTATGGCTGTGATTGATTACTCGTACGGGATTTCATGATGAGAACAGAACTTTCGTCCCCTGAGAACAACTGCTCTACCCAAATAAACTTGTAATTTTTTATTTTTATGTTCTCATCTCTCATGAAAATGGAGAACCTGCAGCTAAAAATGAGAGTAACAGATACCCATAGCGTAGGATCCACATATCCTAGTGAGTTGAGGATAAAGCATTTCTAAGGCTCTAGACAGAGTCATAAAGGAAATGTGCTGGGCCTAATTCTCTGGTAATTACTGACTCATGACTTACTGTCCTGGGGTATACTTGTGCTGGTGTAGACAGCTGATTCACAATCTATTCTTCGCTTATGTATTACTAAGCTCTATTGTGAGAAATCAAAAGGAACTTGACTGGTGCATAAGCCTTGGGGACTGAGAAGAATAGCAGCAGAGCCAGAGGAATCCCAAGCTGCACTACTCTTTCTTCTTCTCAAGGATTACCAGATAATACACCATTCTTTTTTTAAAATGGGCTTGATATATAAAACCAACTACATACCATGTGATGTGTGGGTGTTTAATGTTTGGCTGGGATATGTCATACCTCTTTGCATTCCCTCCTACAAATACACCAAGAACTGGAAAAAGTACTTATAAGGGATGGGCACTATAACATCCCTTAAACAGAAATCATCGCACTGGGGCAATAGTGCATGGCCAGTCGCAGTTTATATGCAGCAGTAAAACTGGTCATAGTAATCAAAGTTTCTTAATTTTAAAGCACAAGAATTTGCTCAAAATTAAAACTTCACATTAAGAAAAAAAGGGTTTTGAATCTTCCTAGCTAGTATTTATGCAGAAATACAAGATTTATTTTCTAAATGTTGATACAAAATGAATTTTTTTGTTTTGAATTAGTGTGACTTAGTATTTCATTTTAAGTTAATTTCAAATCCGCATTTCATGATTTTGCTTTGAAAAATTAAAAGCTTTTTATTTAACAATGTCAGAGCATTTATTTTCAGTATTTCCACAATTTCTGAACAGTTTTTTTCTGTATTTTGATTTTTTCATTTCAACTTGACTGAGAAAACAATCAAAGAAAAATAAATAAATTTCTTGAATGCATCTGTTTTGCAACCGTCTTTACATCTGTCTGCAGCCTTACAGCTCTTTTGTTTTTAGAATAGAATAGAATAGAATAGTTTTCAGTTGGAAGGAACCTACAATGATCATCTAGTCCAACTGCCTGACCACTTCAGGGCTGACCAAAAGTTAAAGCATGTTATTAAAGGCATTGTCCAAATGCCTTTTAAACACTGACAGGCTAGGGGCATCGACCACCTCTCTAGGAAGCCTGTTTTGCCTCCAAAGATGCTAAGAGAAGACAAACTGCTATGAAGGATTAGTCAACTTTCCTTTCCAAAAGAACAAATGAAACAAATTGGAAAAACAGCTGGGAGGGGTACGAAAATGCCACACTAGATCACAGATCGGAAGAAAATATTCTGTGCTCCTAAAATAGATATGGTAGTATACACTTTCCGCTGATACCAATAATCTTTCCATTCATTCCACTATCATGAAAGACCAAATTTCATACATTAAATCTGCAAAGATACTTAAAGGATGGTCCAGAACACTTGAAAAGCAAATAAAGCCTAGAAGATGATTTTACTATGTTGCTTATAAACCTATAGTATAAGAGCTGAACATAAATAGTTTAAAATACTCAGTCCCTACCGACCTTCCCTTAATATAAATACATAAGACATGCCATTAAATTAATTGCATTTAGATTTTCATTGAGTAAAAAAAATGCTTCTTCAGGAAATGCATGAAGATCTGGCTGCTGCTGGAGGAACAGGAAAAAATTGTTTTTACAAAGCACAGGAAAATACTATGACTGATAATATTTGTAGTTGCCAGGCTGAAATAAAAATCTTAGGCTGTATTATCAACCTCAGTGGCAAAGCTCAACTGAAATCAAAGAAGAAACATCTGCTAAAGATCCGCCCAGTGAAATGTTCTTGGCACAACCAGCCAGTATCAGCAAGACACATGCCCTCGTTTATAGTGAGATGTACAGTTAGTTTGAATTCATTTCACCTATGTTTAACACATCAGATGTTACATATTGCCAAGAAAGCAATACTGGACTCAGTGTCCTAATAGTCAAGGTATGACAAAGCCCATATTCTTACATCTGTTGAAAACTACACAAATACTTGTTTCTGTCTAGCACTCAGATAACTCAGGTGATGAAGGCCACAAAGTAGTGGGAAGTTTCATATAATGACAAACTCCCCCTGGAAGGCCATCACGTCCAACCCTCCACTCGCAGCAGATTCTTTATATATTGCAATGTCCCATATGACATTAGAAGTAAAATATATATCTTTACTTCTGTGGAAGTTTAAGAGAAGGATCATCTGGTACTGCTGAAGCACTAAATGTCTGCTCCCAAATCCTTGCTGTTGCTGGCTGATACAGTTCTTGAGAGAAACCAGAATGGTCTATATACAGAAAAGGGGAAAACAAAAACCTAGAAAATATTTCTGATGGCTATAAATGTACAGACTCCGAGAATTTATTATTCTTATCTGAGAGGAATGTGACATTTATGAACAACCATGACTTTGAAGTACTACATGGGAGTTATTCCTGTCAAAGCTCCAGGACACTTCCCTGATTGTGTCTGAATGATATAAGGAAACGTAAGGATTCTGAAACACAGCAAAATACAGGCTTAATATTAAACATGCACTTGCTGGCTTTAATTCTTACCTACAAAAACCACTGACGGATTGTTTCAGTCAGAGCAAAACTGACACATATTTCAGTGGTATGCTACTTCTTTCATAATTTAAGTGTGCTAAACATACCTAGACTCAGATAAGAAAAACACCATTAAACAAGTCTGCAAGAGAGAGGCTTCCGTTGTTATTTCTCACCTGTTAGTGACTTTGATGGTTTTCAGACCTAATACATTTGAAAAATTTTTTTGATTAAAGACAGAGAGCCACATGCCCTCACGATTTACACCCTATATAACTTGCTAAGGAAAAATTGGTTATAAGGCAGACATGACATTTCTGACCCACTGTATTACTTCTAAATGATTATACCCTTTCACATGGTAGTTAAGAGACCTTTAAAGTGTATTGCCTATGAAACTCCAGCTGCTGTGTAGAAATAAGTTCTTCAATAAGACTATATTTTGCAGGAGCAAGTAAGCAGAAAGTGTCAGGCTGACTCAAGTATTTCAGCAGAAAAGGTTGAGACGAACTGGAGTAAATCAGACGGGTGTTACTACAAGCCAGCCGCAGGCTGGTTTTCTAAAAGTATGGACAGTAAGTAGGTTGCAGATTGAAAAAGAGGCATTTGGAAGTGTGAAAAAGCTCCCTTGATATGTCCAGGGATAATTACATCAACAGGGCAGCAGGGCAGGTTAGGTCTTGTGCTCCCAGCTCTTTCAAACAGGGTTTAACCTGTCCACATGTCCCTGCCCTGGGTCACAACCTCCCCCCTGCCCAGCTTCAGCAGCAGCACACATGCCAGCACACCTTTGGACTTGCCAAGTTACATTTTGGACCAGTGGCCAATGTATCTGCAGGTACCATAACAGCTCTGCGTCCTTTGTAATCTCTGCAGCAGCAGTTTAAGCAGGTTGGGGTTTTTTTTGTTTTGTTTCTCCCCCGAGTGTGGCCAGGATGAGTATCTATTTCAACTCAAGAGAAAAGCAACTACCTGAAGAACAAGGAGGATCACAGCATGAATGCCAAACACATCGCAAGTCTTGCAACCAAGATCAGGTATATCCATTTCAATACTGGCAACACCACTGGCAAATTACAAAATACTGCTGAAAGCCAGATATGGCTCCATAGACATATGGATAATTATACTCTATGCAACTGACACAGATCAGAGTCCTTCTAGAACTAAAATCAAAAGTCATTTAGGGAATGGAAGTGTCTAGCATATTATGACTGATCCTGTAATAAAAAATACCAATTATTAGTAATCATACAGTTATGCACAGTCCATACTTACACACTGAAGTAAAATGTGAAAGGGGGAATTCTCTGGCTTTTTCAATAGAAATCAGATAAACGTTGAGTGTGCAAATTGACCATTTTAAGATATAAAATTAATTAAAACACTATCAAAAGGTTAATTTTGGTGTAAAAGAAGTTATACACTTTTCAAATTAATTTCATTTGTATAAAAAACAGGCATTGACTTATTTTTCAAACATTTTGTCAACCTGCTTAAATCACTTAAACATTTTGAGAGACTGCAAAATACTTGAGCTGAAAATGAAATCATTTGATATATGTGTACTCGATAAAGTAATATTTTTTACCAGTTTCCTTCACAGTGTAAGCTTATATATGACTCCAGTTAATAGGTCTGATTCAACCTCTCTTAAAAAAATGTTATAGATTTTTCTCTGCAAAAAGACTGCTCTCTTTTCTAAAGATCAATTTCACCAGTAAAACGAAGAGCAATTTCATTGGACATTACAGCTCTCTTTAAATCTTGGGCTCCATAGATCCAGACCTATAACCCCTATATGTGCTGACACCTGTTATGATCACTGGCATGAGTATGAATTTGCAATAGTGGATGCAGCAACGCTGCCATACTCAATCTGCAAAAGACGCCAAGGCTCATACTGTCCCCATCAGTACCTCTGGAAACATCTTTCTTGATTAGAATGAAATACTTTTGCTGTTCATTTTTTATTTGGAAAATAACAGACCTCTTACCAAAAAATATGATCTTTTGAAACTCGTTCCTGCAGAAGGATCCATTTTTTCCCCAAGTCAATGGATACATAAATCTACAAAAGAAAAAAAAAAAAAGAAAAATTAGATGATAGGAAACTGTTAATGTTGTACATCTTCAAAGACAGGTCCTATGTCACTATTAAAATGACAGATTGCACACCAATGAAAAAAAAAAAAATCATTACCAGGAACTCTCTACAATGTTTTTCAGATTAATAACCTTTCATAGAGAAAATCTTTTAAAATATAATCCATAATGAACAAAACTCAGTGACAATGTCTTCTTGTTTACCATGAAAACAATTCACAGTTCATTTTGGCTCAGATTCTTTTTTACCTCAGCATGGTTACACAAGAGGGATGGTAAAAGGATGCTTTTCTTCTCCTTCTTCCCATTCATTGACCAAACAAGTACAAATGTTCCCTTTATGCTTCAAGCCTTAATTCCATCAAAAATACTTAAGCCAGGAAGTCAATGGATTTAAAACTCTGCTAAAACAGGACCAAAAGATATTAGAGAAATGCTTAAGAAATTTGATGAGGAGAGATGCACTTGAGGTCTTGCTTCATGGATACCAATTTGTGACCTGTGAGAAATGGTCACTCAGTAGAGAGGCAGAAGATGGCCTGGAGGAGGAGGACTCCAGCTCCACCTTCCCTCTGAACAGTTCACCCCTGGTAAAAAACCAAATGCTAATGATATGGACGGATATCAAGAGTACAGATGAAAGCTGTTTTCCCCCAGAATAAGCTGGGACATAAAACAGCTATTAGAAAATCTCTCTCCTTCAGCATTTGCCTTCATAATGTGTTTCCTCTAGTTAAAATAGGACATATCTGTAAGATTTCTAAAAAGACAGATTTGAAGCCCCCTGCTGTCTGCCTGCATTTATTGTTTGATCCAATTTACATATGATAGGTTTTCTCTTGATACCTCTAATAGGGAAAAAAAAAGGCAAGTAAAACTGTTCTCTGATGTGGGAATAAGTCATCAGTTCAGTCGCTGATTGTTCTGGGGGAAAGTGTCTTATGAGGAATAGTAAGGAATGTTTTTGTTTTACAATGACAGGTTCAATGACAAATGAAAAAAAAAAAAACCAAGCCCACAATTACGTATTATGTTTTACTACAGAAAACTGGCAACATTAATATGTAAAGATAAAGGCTGAGGTAACTTATCTCAGCATAAACTCTATGGGTAAATTTACTAAAATTTGAATTAGAGACAAAACAGTATTTCCCAGTTACTCTGCACTTCACAATGACTGGGCTTTGTTCCACTGCACAATCAATTAAAGCAGGTATACCACAGTTCCGGTAAGAAACTACGATCAGGACTCAGATTGCTTACTTTAGCGTTCACCCAGTCAATGCATAGACAGAAATGATCAGGGATCAAAAAGCCTTCGCCCTCAGAGCTAAATGCGTTAATGATGGGGCTGCAGAGCCAGGCTCCTGATTTGCCTGCTAACTTTCTGATCTTAGTTTTAGTATGTGGGTTTGGGTTTGCTGCAACCAGCGTATTTTATAGCATACAGCTTAGAGCAACCTCCTGGGAGGGAGGGCTGTGGCTTTGAATGGGCCAGACTGTGCAGGATGCAGAACCTAAGCTTCTTACTTCTTCAAACATTTGTCACCACAGGCATTACAGAAAAGATAACCATTGGTTTGACCATTTTTCTAAAAGGGTGGACCCTGCTCAGCTAGTCACCTGCCTCAGCAGGTAAATCTGGAAGAGACGATCATTTAATGCGCTCCCCTAACCCTGGTGTTCAAGCTGCAAAGGAAGCCAAGAATTCAGAGGTTCCTGGCAAGAGGGAAAAGAGCTATTTAGGATAAGGGACAACACTGGCACATGAACAAAGGGATACAGTTTTGTCATGGATGAATTTCAGAAGAAAATGAGAGAAGATTCCTGCCATTAGAACAGTGATGCCTGTGCAGTAAGGGCCAAAAAAGACCAAACCAAGCCCCAAGCCCTACCACCAAACCCAAACTACATCCCCTCACACACATTTAACACTGAAGTCTGGGAGCTTATGAATGAACAGTTTGGCTTAGTGCAGGGGAAGCCCTTGCAATCTTACTGTAAGGGAGAGTGAAGTAGGACTAGTAACGCCTATTCAAACTGAGAGGAATTTTTAACTGATGCAGTATTTGAAATAAATAAAAAATAATGTGTAACTAACTTATGCACACATTCAACTTCCTTTAATTAAAAAAATGACCTGTATGTGTTTTGGTTTTTAACAGGTACATACAATAAAACTACTAAATGAGATTAGATATGAGATGAAAACAGTTATACTAGTGGACAGCTAAAATCTCTGGCTTCAGCAAACACATCTAATAATAGATCTTCTAATTCTGTTTATTACCACCCATGTAATAAATGTGTGGAATCACTTTTTAAAAAAATTGAAAATGCTTTTCTAATTTTTGCCATTTTTTCATCCTTTCAGCTTCCAAATGAACAATTAAAATCTACTGCATCCTTGTTGAGTTTTAAGAAAATCTAGAACCATTTATATAGGCTCAGTGAATAGCTGATTGTTATTCCTTATAACTGAGGTAGCCAGAAAAAGAGAGTATAGATTTGAGGATTAAATGGATTAATCCAACCACATTGATTGGATTTACACTCATTTATAGTGTCAGCTAGAGGCTAGAGCTTTATTTAAACAAAATCTTGGGTTCTGAATGAAAGAACAACACATATTTTGCAATATAAAATAAACCCTAAATCGAATCAGAAGTTGTGAGAAAGGCCATGATGCTCTAGTAGACAGAGAAGCCTTGCTGACTGCTATTTATGAAGGATGCGATCCTGTATTCCTTGTATTCTCAAAAGTGCCTTTGTAAGAAATCATTTGAATAACAGGAGGTAACAGCTTCTCCTGAGTTTTAGATTGTGTTAGATCCTGATACTACCTTCTTTCAGTGAAGGTAAAGTTACTTAACTCAAAAGTCTAGAGTATACCATCTCCCTAGGCCAAATTCAGATCAACACTATCTCTCAAGACCATTGATTTTGGTACAGTCACCTTTTCTTATGTCAAGTTGCAATTTCGATTTTGAACTCCTCCTTTGCCAACATCACTTCATCTTCCTCTCCCTTCTAGGCCAAATATATCAGATCTTATACAAAATGTAAGCAGGTTACTGACCCAATTATAGTTAAAGGTGTCCTTCATTCCTACACATCTTAGTAAAGATGTAGGACTTGTCTAGTAAGTCTTTACGGCTGACTCCTTTTAGTGTCATATTGAAAGCCTGAGAAAAGTCCATCAGATTATCTAACCCTTCCTGCTACTCCTGCAGAGCTATTCTTTACTGAATATTTTGTAGTTTTTTTGTCCAGTCACTTTTTAAGTGTGGCAAATAGTAACATCACTCCTTTTGGAAGATTACCCAAGTATAAAATGCCTGAAAATCTCCCTATCAGGCATAATTCATCAAAACACAAAGCAAATGCTTCACTTTGTGCTTCTGCCTCCTTCTCTCTCCTGGCAAATATTTCTAACCACTTGTAGGCTGGTCAACTTCTTCAATACACTTCCTTGGACTCTGACACTTAAAGGTTCTGCCATTCTGTAACTCTACAGAATTCAGGAAGCATATCTATCATCAGAAACAAAAGTCAAACTAAGAAAAGAGGTTTTCATAACATAGACTTTTCATAACTTCAGGCTTCCCCGAAGTATTTTGTTTAACATGCATTCAACATATTTGTAATTGTGTTAGAATTTCCAATTGAAGCTGCTAAGTAAAATATTTTATGTAATTTGTGACTGAGTTTGGTTTGCTATGGTTTTTATTCTAGTTCTATCCTTACAAATTGTAAACATGAATTGTTTTGGGATCAGCTATTAACTTATATATCCCAGAAAATATCCCAAAGGATGACTTGATATAAATCAGTGAAATCAGTGCACTATTTGGCTGCAGCATGAGCAACTTTCTCTGAATAATCCCACCACCTAAATATACACCTTCTGTGAAGGCTGACAAGGATTAAAATGGACTAGAGTTTACTAATTTCAGTTTAAAACAGGAGTAACAATGGAATTGAGTCAAGACCACTACCAGGACCAGAATCACAGTAACTTTACAGCTGCAGTTTTGGCACCGTGAAAAAGAGATGAACTACACACTTACAGACTGTGTGCACACTCATCAGTGCTTAGCCTAACCCATCCAGAAAAATTACTTTATAATTTAACTAGAATAAATCTGAAAGATGGTCAAAATTTACAAACATGATACAACTCCTGAATCTGAAAGTGGTATAAATACACCATAAGAGAGAGAATTATTCTACATTTCTATGGATTCACTGATTCCCCAAATCCTCTTCTGCTGTACGACTGTGCAGTTTATTTTATATTACTTTATTTTACATCCCATGAATGGCCTTTGGATGCACTACTTCAGCTTCATTAACTTTCTGCTACACTATAAATTACAGAGCAATTGCTTATGGTCACTTTCTAGGGAGGAGCACATTTCAGAGGTACTATTTAACTATATTATGCAGGAGGATAAATATTACCAATATCCACATCAACTGAAAATGCCAGGATTGAAATTACCATAAAAACAAAGATTTGGACACAAGACAATAAATATTTAAATAAACCTCGAAACCAGAATACAATTCCCTTCTGGGCTACTGATATTTCATAAAACCCAACACTAATCAGCATATCAGAACTGGTTTACTTCTCTTTAACAAAGTAATTCCTAAATTTCAAACAAATGCAGTATCTTCAAGCTTTACCTTGCCTTCCTTGGTGTAAGCAAGTACTTTATCTTCTTCTTTTGGGTGAAAAAGGAGAGTTTCCACAAAGAAAGTAATGGGTTGTTTCTGGAAAGTGGCTCCTTCATCTGTGCTTATGAAAAGGCTTTGGTCACGGTCATTATGGGAAGAACTTACAAGAATTATCTAAAAGACAAAAATGGCAGCATATAGTCAAAAGACTGTTTTCTCTATAACAACTTAGCCTTATTTTTCTTGTGTAAATGTCAGATTTGGTACATACCTTACCTATCAAAATTCTGTGGACAAGAAACTCAAAAGCATCTAAGAGGTAAGGACTGCAAGATCCTATTAATCTTTCCTGACCAAATCTGTGAGAGTTAAATTCTATAACTTCTCTTGCAAATCACACCAAATTGATCATGCTCCTCATCTGTACTCAAAATGACTGCCTTAGATTTTGGTCCTTGTGCAAGGTTCATGAGGCCACACGAGAAAATCTCCAGACTAATAAAAAAAGAATTAATACTAGTAATGACTCATTTTAACAAGTCCATATAAACACATCACTTTATCTAGTGAGGCTGCCTTTATAAATACTAAATGTAAAAATAATCACTGCTATAGTTATTTCAGAAGAATGATCCAGGAGAAAGAACTAGTTTATAACGTCTCTCCATTGCTTCACCAGTCTCCTCCTGCTGACACATTTTTGGATAAAAAGGCAACTCACTTTGATGCAGAAAAATATGCCAATCAATTATTTGCATTTCCTTCTCAGGTCCAAATAATACCTTGACTCAAACATAGTAATAGCTTGAGCTGTCTCCTTGTGTGAACTTCATGTCAGGCTTTCAGCAACAAATAAATTCTCCCCACATAATTTTATCAGAATTTCACTCTTTTCAACTTCTTCAACTTTTGCAGTTGGTCAGTGTGTTATAGCATGGTTCTAAAAATACCAATGTGAGGATCCATTTTTATTGTCTTTCAGATCAAACAGGCCCAGTTTGCATTCAAAAAGGTGCCTTTATCAACTGATAGCCTACAAACAAAACATGGATTTTCAAAGTCCAGCTGGGTTCTATTTGGCTCACACTTCAAAAACAATTAAAAAAAAAATAATCCTGAATTCCAAATGTATTTAAAATATTCAGCAAATGATGCAGAAGACACCACAGAATACTGATAACTGTGATACAGTGACTGTAAATTGCTTACAGAGATAAACAGCAACGAGTTATGCAAACAGAGTTACAATAACGTGAATACAGAGAAGGAAATATATTAGACAAAACAGTACAATTTTTATGTAGTCACTTTTTTAGAGTAAACTTGAAGTTAAAAATTTGAAATTTCTAATAAATTACACAGATATGACAGCTGGACTGAGCTTTAACTGCAATTGGTCTTGGGGTAAAACCTATAAATACAACATTTGTTGATGCTCTAATTTGACAGGTTACTTAAGCATGTGCACTTGTACTTGAAGCACATACACAGTTGCACTAATTTCTGCATAGCTTTCATATACCTAAAATGGGGCACATATTGAAGTACATTGTTGAATGAGAGAGAGAATTGCACATACTTCAGGGTCCAGGGTCCACTGCTGAAACCCCACACTAAAGCACATATTAAGCCAAATCTATTTCTGTTAGCTGTGTGACTAGGTCAGTAAGAAGAGCAAGATAATAGCCCATAATCTTGCAATGATCTTGTATTTTTTTTAATGATACACTTTACCCAAAGTAGGAAACTGTGTCATTTTTGTTGGAAAACCTCTATAAATGACACCTTCCCAAATGCCATCTCTTATTCCTACTGTATCCAATGGCTTCCTGTCTCTTGGTAAACTCTTCAAACAGTATCTGTTTAATTTATTACTATATACACTCCAAGTATGCTGCTGGTGGCCTAGATATAGCATTCAAAGATTCTTTTAACACACTTATTTGGCAGGTTTTCTGCAGAAGGCACGGCACCAAGCTAAAATTGAATGTGGCTGTCATGTGCTGCCCTGTCCCTTTGCTTGCATCGCAAGATGGAGTGAAGAAGTGTTTATGCCCAGCACAGAGATTTGTACTTTCCTTGCCACACTACCATCTGCAACTCAGGCTCAAAATATCTATTTTTCTTGGAAATAAATGAATTCAAACTATCTGCATGCTGAGCGAGCTGTATAGCGCTCATTCCTGTTGGTTCCTGACCAGATCACAGAAAGAAGGACCCAGCCGTGTGCTAAAGTAAACTCCACAAGCAAGGCTGCAATGTTGTCGTGGTTTAACCCCAGCTGGCCACTAAGCCCCACACAGCCGCTCGCTCGCTCGCTCCTCCCCAGTGGGATGGGGGAGAGAATCAGAAGAGTAAAAGTGAGAAAACTCCTGGGTTGAGAGAAAGGCACTTTAATAGGGAAAGCAAAAACCCCGCACGTAAGCAAAGCAAAACAAGGAATTCATTCACCACTTCCCATCGGCAGGCAGGTGTTCAGCCAACTCCAGGAAAGCAGGGCTCCATCATGCGTAACAGTTACTTGGGAAGACAAAGGCCATCACTCCGAACATCCCCCCCTTCCTTCTTCTTCCCCCAGCTTTATATGCTGAGCATGACATCATATGGTATGGAATACCCCTTTGGTCAGTTGGGGTCAGCTGTCCCAGCTATGTCCCCTCCCAACTTCTTGTGCACCCCCAGCCTACTCACTGGTGGGGTGGGGTGAGAAGCAGAAAAGGCCTTGGCTCTGTGTAAGCACTGCTCAGCAATAACGAAAACATGCCTGTATTATCAACACTGTTTCCAGCACAAATCCAAAACGGAGCCCCATACTAGCTACTATGAAGAAAATCAACTCTACCCCAGCCAAAACCAGCACAAACGTGAGCTCCGCAATTCCTGATGAAGCTTGTGTCCAGGCACATCCTTGCATTTTAACACATGCACAAGGCTGGTCCTGAGATGCATGCTTAGCTTGCAGCATGTAAAAGCCCTTCCATGCCGTATCATTAGCAGCAGTACGGTAGTAATTCCATATAGAAAGCTTAATATCTTTGGATATAGTCTTCTAGTCCAAATAACACTGTCTGTAAATATCACTATCTTCATTCTCTCCTGTTAACGTTTTTAAAAATGTATACAACTAAGACAACAAATCAGTAAGGCATATACTCCAGAAAAGGCATGAACTGCACTTGTACAGAACGGTAATCTTTGGACCACAGCGCTATTGTCTTGCTTTCTTTTTCTGGCCCGATAAATCTTACACTTCCAAAATTACCAAAATATTGGCTTCAAAATAACAAAGGAATGAGGTTTATAAATTGGGAGTGGTTTTCACTGTTAATGAGCCTTGAGTATAGGCACATCTAAGTTTCATAATAAGGACCCAAGAGCAGCTTGCAGAGAACATCATTCTAGAAACTGAAGTCATAAGAAAAATGCTAGCTATAATGACATGCAAACACACTGTGATATTTGCTAATGCTGTCCTTCCAAACTATTATGTATCTTTCGGAGTTAAATATATCAGAAAAAAAATAGCCTAAAGACTGTAGACATCTAAGCATGTATGGCAGAGTCCCTCACTATATTTTCATTCACACACACATCATAATTCATTTAATGAAATATTTTTGAATTTCACTCAGTGTTCTGATTTATATTTCAATAGTTTAAACTGATCATTATGTGCCAGGCATACAGATTTGCTTCCCACAGCTAACACACAGGGTGCTCAGACTTGCCTGCTGGCTAACATTACTTATTGAGGAAAATATTCCAGAATAAATATTGTATCCACATTAACTGCTTTCCATAACAAGTTTTATTTACTTTGTAAGTGGAACAAATAGCAAAACCTTCCTGCTAGCAACTGATGAAGGGATGCAACTGGGACATACTATCTGGAGAGCTGACTAATAGTGATTGCTGAGGGTTTTAACTCAAAATAAACAACTACTTGCTTGAATAATTGTGTATCCCAAAACCAGAACAGATTTTAATCACATCTAAACTTCACTTAAGCTTCTTTTAAACAACTTTTTACAGAGCATTTCTCCCTCCTGCGAGACTCTTGTAATATTTTTTTAGTAAATTGCAATTTTATATTACGCTGGTTTTCCCTGACCTCACTTCTTAATCTCCCATCAGCTAAATAAACCACAGTAACACATTCGTATACATTCAGATCAGACGTAAATCTACAACTTCCAATAGTTAAGCAGAGGTAAAAGAATATTTCAAGGAGACAAACCTTACCATGGATTGTAAAGAACATGAGTAAAAATAGGATATGTTATAGATCAACAGGGAGGAAAGCAAAAAACGATTTCTAATAAAAATGAAAAATATTACACCATGCCAACATATGAATTAAAGCATTCCAAAAATAAAGAAAAGCTATGCTTTGCCTCATTTCAGGAAAAGTTAGTGAGGCAGGAGGTAATATAAAAGCCAAATAAATCTGAAAATAACATAATTAAATCCATTTATTTAATCTCTCTTTCAGGACTGATTGGCCAATGTGTATGTCTAACCATTCCCTCTACTGGGTGGAATCACAATCTGAGCCCCAAAGGATAAAAAGACTCTGACAGCTTAGGCTACAGTAGCTTGCGTATCATACTTCTTCTTCCGCTATTACCATGAAGACTTGGAATAATCATAGTGATTACTAGGGAGTCTTAACTGTAGATTTGGCAGCAATTCAAAGCTATGCTGTAATTTCAAGTGGCAATAAACACAGGATATTAACATGCATCATTTGCACTCTGTCTGAAATATAACCCCCCTCCCCTCAGTTTAGGTCCAATCAAAATGTAAACTCAAGATAAATTTGATCTTAATCAGCACTTTCTCTAAAACAAAGCAATCTTCTAGCATATTACAATTGTGCTGTCTCTTTCAGTTTCAGCAACTGATCTTAATCTTAATTCTAGCTTTTAGTTTCCTTTCTGTTTCTCTAATATTAAAAAAGGGGAAAAAAAAAAGTCAAAATGTCCATCATGAAGAAATTTCTAGACTCACAGCGTCTGACTGGCCACAGGAGATTTCTGCAGTAAGTAGTGAGAGAGATGAGACACAACATTTTTTAATAATTTTTAATAATCTATAATCCTGCATATGGTCAGAAATCAAGACACCTCATATTCCTCAGCACTCTAAACTGACCTTGAAGGAAGAAGCCTCCTTCGGGCTGAGTAAGAAATCAAAATACAGAAGCTCTTCATTTAAGCACACAGCAGCCATGCACTGAGAGGCCAAGCGTGCCCAGGAAGCACCTACACCTCTTCAGCCACCTCCAGTAGATTGAACTCCCACTGGATATTGGCTATGGGGATTCAATCCTAAGGAGTTCTGGACTCACTCCAGCAAAAACATTAACGATGCAAACTTATGAGCCATCCCCACTAAGGTCAAATAATTTCCATTAAGAACATGTAATGTTCACGCCTAGATGAAGGTTCTTAGCCAAACTGGAGACAAGGCTGCTGGGCACAGGGCAGCACCGAACTCCTAGTGATACTATCACATAAACCTGCATGCCTACATGTGTTTTGAAGAGAAATATTCTTTGTGGCAGCACTGCCAATCTCAGGGCAGTATTCACAGAGCTTCACAGCACTGCAGGCACACCCTCAACATTTTTCAGATTAAGTAACTAACTTACCTATTTTTCTTGTTTTTACAATTTACATTATTTATGTGTTATTTGATATGCTTGGCTGATACAGAAATTACTCTAGCTCCTGGTCCCAATTGTAAATGAGATGTTGCTTCTCAGACAGCATTCATAAAACACACAAAGTGGACTGCCAAAGGTTATGATTTTTGTCTTGGATGGTATGAAAGACCTGATAACTCAAGAGTGGCAAAGCCACAGAGTGAAATATAGTCCCTTTACTCTCATAGTGGTAAAAACAATATCTAAAGAATCAATCCAGGGTAATTCCAAGCAGAGAGTAAAATAAAATGCCTTCCAGATAGCAGTTTAATCTTGTAGATTTTCCCTGGCAGTTGCACCCAAAATCACTCCTCACAAATGTTAGTTATTAGTGAATCTAATCACTAATGATTCACTGAAAATTAACAAGAGCTAGAAAATTAGCTTCTGTGTGCAACTGAATTGCATAAATGAACATCGATGGAATACATATATACATGAATGTACATACATCCCAGAACATTATATTTCTTTTCACGGTAAGCATTCACAGCTTCCTCTACAATTCGTATTTACTTTCTCTTGAAGAGCCCCTTTCAAGCTGTCACACAGATGTATTTCGAAACAGCAACTAGTCTCTGTGAGAACCGCCATAAGGGAAGAGAAGGTGGGAATGTTAAGGACGGCTCCCAAGAAATATCTGCTACACTGATCACATAATCTCAGGACACAATCAAAGGCCATCTGAAGCAATCCTGGTGAGGCTAATGGAAAGCATGTATTACAGTTTTGTCTCCCCTGTGTTGTGGTCAGCTCATTAATCATTTGGAATATCACAACTGAAGCTGTAACATCATTCATCTAGTACCAGCAACGTATTAGGCACTTAAGGATGTGGAGCGAATATTAAAAGGTTAGGATCTTAAAATGAGCTGGTTACCAACTAGAGCAGTTGGTTACACACGAGACATGCTGAAGAGGGAATGAACAGCAGAGTTAGCACCTTAACAGAAAAATGTGTTCAGAGCAACTGGACAGAGAACAATTGGCTCACACTGCAACCAGGCAAGCCTAAAGTGATATAATCTGATCGTAAAAGGAAATAGTTTTGAAACAGTTGGCTTTTCTCTAGGGCATTCACTATAGTGGAAGCAAGTTTAAGGGTGGTTACTTAACATAATAATGAATGTCCACAGCAAAACACCTACAAAAGTTCTGACTGATGTTGATGACCAGCCTGAAAATCCTGCCCTGTTGCACTTGTTGGCAACCTGCGTATATCTAAATCTGCCAGATCTCTATAACTGAACACCTCAAAGATGCTGACTACGGCAGCTCTCTAGGGGATACCAATTACAGCTCAGTTCTTCAGTCTTCTTATTTAGAGAAGTGTTGGGTAGGATAAGCAAGCTGATCATTACCTCTTCCTCCACAGGAACAAATCTCATCCATCTATAACCTGCTGGAACCAAAAAATTGTTGCCACTTGACTAGCGTGGCAGGCCAAATTTTCATGAGGAATGCTCTGTTCAAAAACATTTCAGAGCAGTAACTCGTGCTGCCAGCCCAAGAATTCTAAAAAACTGGCACATATTAAGCAAATTTGTTATTCCTGCAATATACTGAGAGAGGTGTGAGTATGCCAAAGATCACAACAGAGGGAGAGGAGAAACAATACTCAACATCTTCATAGACAGTCCTTTCTTTACTAGCTGATTTTTCTAGTGTTATTTGGACCTGTCTTGCAGAGCTAAGACACACATACATGGTTTATCTTCTGCAAAATACATTGGTACTGTTATGAGCAAGTAGTTAATCAATAAGGAATATCTTTAATATATCCAGTGGATCTCTTGGCACAGGCTGAACGTACCCTGAGAGGAACAGAAGCTTTATTAGGTACCTAAGGTTGACATAAAGGAACCTAATACTGCGTGTTACGGATACTACTTTTTCGTCTCTGTTTAAACTGAAAACAGAAGAGTCTTTTGGTCTTCCTGCAAGGTCTAATGTTAGCCTGGCTATTGCTAATTCTTCAGCAAAAGTGATTATTTAATATACCCTTTGTACAGTTTCTACATCTAAAAAGAGCAAAACTTAATGTTGAGATGTTTTGTGAGATGATCATCATATTGATATCTTTACATATTCGAATGGTTTCATTTAAAACTATGCACTCCAGTATACTAAATCAGATAGTCTTTCCCAGTATGCTCTAAATCAGCAGTTTGAGTGGGGAACAGCACTGGGGGAGGCATAGCGTCAATTCTTGTCACAGCAGGGGAATGTTCCCTAACCAGGTTTTATATTGCCCATAAAATAAGGACATTTTGCGTGTCTTGGAGAAAAAAGGGAGTTGGATTGCACAGCAGAAATGGGTAAGTTTCACTCTTTCTCACCAACATCTCCACAAACATTAGTATTTCCCAGACAGAGCAGGCACACACTGATCTATTTAGCTTGGGCATTCACAGACGAATCTAATTCAAGAAGTTATTTTGCAACCTCCAATAAACCTGCAAATATTTTCTGCCTGAAGACATCACAGAGCAAAAATATAAAACAATGCTTCCCAAACAGGATAATGGATGCACAACAAATGACTGCATATGTGTGTTGATCTAATTTAATGAAGAAACAGGTCAAACAGTTCCTAGTCGCCAGACATTAATTTGTCAGCAGCAAAAACCGCACTAAACTCAAAAGAGAAATTACATGGACGGTAATTAGTGGATGGGGAGAAAATATGAAGGAAAGAAAGGCAGTTGTGGTGGTTAAAAATATCAGTCATATGGGATTGATCAGTAACTCATCGTTTTGTGTAACAGGTAAACACTCATCTGCCTTAGAAATATTACAGGTGTGGCTTTTGGTCTTTTATTATGAAACTCAGTTGTATTATAAGGCTGCATAAGAATTTTCTGGGAAAACTGGGAAAGGGAGCTCTCAAAACATTACTCTGGGGAATCTCACTTTGCACAAATTGTCCCCTCCAATCCCAAATACTCAACAGGTTCCTGGTGTTCTCACAGCCAAAGGCCTTCCCATAATGTTCCCAAGATATCCCTAACGCCAGTTGAGGCATCAACTTCAAGCACCTCTAGTCCTCTCTCTCCCAGTTCTACAGACCACTTCTTATGGAGATCAATGTACTTAATGACTCTGTTAGAAATCAGAAAGAATAAGTAGCATTTTCCAAACTTGGGGGTGTGGGCTGGGGGTGTGATACACACAGGTACATGCAACCAGATGGACTACATCCAAAGTTGCTGAAGCAGCTGGCTGAAATCACTGAGAGTTTTGAAAGGCTCCTGTGATTTCGAGAGGTTCCTGCAGACTGGAAAACAATAAACATCATGCCCATCTTAGCATCATCTACAAAGTCTCTCAGATGTGTCTCACACTGTATTTTGAATTTGTCTGTTCCCATATCTAAAGGGGTAGCTGCCACTATGAAGTGAGGTGTTAAAGCCCTTACCCTTCAGGAAGCACCTGCTTCCTTTGGAGAACTGTAGGTGCTCTCCTTAATGGAGGTGTGGGTATAGTTAACGATTGAACAGCTCTTCTCTCCTAGACCACAGGGGAAAATACAGACCTGGGGGAAAGAGCTGTGTTGAGCAAGTCTTTCGTATGTAAGGCACAACTGATTATGTGGTTTTGAAGGGGAAAATGGAAGGGGGAGAAGAAAGGGAGGCAGAGCAGCAGAAGCAAGCGCTGGAAAAACAGTAATTATTTTTCACTTGAATTTGGCCATATCTCCATTATGTAAGCTACAAAGCTTAATTATAAAAGCTCTTGCTATTGAAATATTTCCCCTTATCTTTGATATCCAGTCCAAATGGACTGGAAAAAAGCCCTTGAAAAGCAGAAAGGAAATGTCTTTTAAAGTAATTTTTGGTCCCATTAGGGTGAATCTCATTAATAGAAAAAGGACTTCACTGAAGAATAGAGCTTTTATATTCAGAAGCATACAGTACTGCTGTGCCTGATTCTAGCAGCACTGTAGATAATAAACCTTTCTCCATCAGGGCTTAGAGTTTTGCAGTTGTAAAGCACCCATTTTATATTGAGGTAGGGTTTTAGTAAATGCACATGCCTGGCGCTCATTGCGCTAGTTTTCTCCAGGTGTACTTCGGATAGGTGTTGATTGGAGCTTTTGAAAGATGATGTATAAAACATTTGTTCTATTGAAAAGCATCATTATGCCATAACTGAAATGTATTGCTGAAAACTTACATCAGAAGATTTACCAGCATGATTCCTAAGGCCCATGAGGGAATCAGGGGGAGAGGGTATTCCTTCTGGGGCTGTTCCACCTTATGCACATGGATAGAAAATATTTGTTGGGACAGAGACACTGACTTTGTGGATCAGTTGTTAGAGCACGCGCATGTGTCGTTGCAGGAACAAGTCTTGGTATCTTCCCAGGTGAATGCTGTGATTACTAAAGCTTAGGCAGTTCTGTACATCACCAAAACCAAGACAGAAACAGAAACAATGTTATTTTGCTCATTTGCTAGATTGGTAAAATTTAGGGATAAGGGTTATTGTTTCTGTGTTTTTTCCCAAGCATGTTATTTTGGCTCTTTTTCAGTACATTTTAATGAAAAGTTGAAAAGTGAGTAGGAAAGTAAATGAAATGAATGCACAAATATTTCTGCTAATCCCCTTTCTCTCACTTTTACTAAAATTTAATCCTCATGAAAAGTCTGTAATTAATCCAGGGGATTTTTTTTTTTTTTTTAAAACATAACATATTACCGAAAATGAGAAGTTGGAGAGCTCGGATCCTGGCAGTGAGTTTATAGACACAGAAGGCAGCTAGGAAGATTTCAGGAGCTTTCTCTCTTGGCAAGAACATTGCTAGAGATTCAGCTATGAATTATGGCTGATACTGAAAAAGAAAATCCAGGTGATATTGTTATTTTTCCTTCTAAGACAGACAGCTACACAGAGCTCTAAAAATGTCAGACCGAGGTTAGTCTTGGGGTACCAATTCTGTTCTCAGTCAGCAGAAACTTTGTAAACTGACCGTTTAGCAGACCCTGGGACTGACCCCATTTAAAGCAGAATCCAAATGAAACATTGGTCTTACCACCGCGTTGGCACTTAGAAGATTTGGCAGTAGTTCTTGAGGCTGTAACACGAATGTCTTATGAGACTTTACATATATCACAGTTTCTCTACATTTCACATCAATACCAACAAGATGGGAATAAAAATACGTATGTGCTTACAGGTGGTGTTAAAAGGGAAATGGAGGAAGTACAAAACCAGAGAAATTCAGGAATGGGAACAAAATATTGAAGAAGATATACTGGCAGGAACAACTGCATTTCAACAAAGAAAGGAGGAAAAAAAAACCTCTCTACCATTCTCCTCAAAATCTCCATATTGTTCATATTTTGATTTCATTAGCAGAACATACCAGAAACCATGCAAGTCACTGGATTGTCTCAAGCATATTGGAATTAAATATGGGACTATTGGAAGCAGCCCCATATTAACAAAATGAATTTTAGGAGTAAATAAAAAAGCAACTCCTCCCTCTTACATCCCCTCCCCCACCCCCACCCCCATTGCTGTCAATGAAATAAGAATTAATCATGAAAAAATGTTCATATTAATACCAGGAGCTGTTCTTATGGAAAAAAACCCAAAACAAACAAACCCTACTGCAATGTAACTTCAAACTTTCAGTTTAAAGTGCCATCCACTTCAATGACTGAATAATAAATTTCATCCCTTTACTGTACGTTAAGACCACACTATACTGATGCTTTCAGTGGTCTCAGTATCCTAGAGTTAACTTTCGTGACGGAAGAATGCCTTACTGCTCCAGAGCCAATTTCTAATCTCAGTTGTGCAGATGTGTATGTTTTTGATTAAATCTACTGGTCAACTGGCATGCACATACACAGCAAACAGAACACAGACCTGTATTTCTTCAGATTTGAACAGGCAGTCTTAAATAACCTGGGTTAGACAGAAAGGATGAAAACAATTCATCTCAGTTGGTAATTAGGTATCGTTCTGGGAGACACAGTTCCAGTGTTTGATAGACCCAGACAGATACTGCCTAGGCGTTGCATTAGAATATAGCACTTTGACTTGGAAGTTGCATGTTTTTACAGTCTTTCCCTTTCTTTCTTTCCTTTCAAATGAACATGCTCTTATTCCTAGGTAAGAACTTCAGCTCATCTCACTGTTTTTCCCTCTCCTTTGCCTATGCTCCTCAGATCATCTGTTGTGCTAAGGGACAGGCTATGTGGCTACTGGGAGTTATTTGTCCAATGTAACTCCTAGAATGCCGAAGAGAAGGGCATAATACAAACATACAGGTAGGAAGGGACCTCCAGAGGTCATCTAATCCAACCTCCTCCTCCAAGCACGGCCAAGTAGAGCACATAGTTCAGGACCATGTCCCCTCCAGTCCTGAATATCCCTAAGGATGGAGATCCCACTGTCTGGATGGCCTGTTTCAGTGTTCAACCACCCTCATCATAAAAATTTGTTTCCTTGTAAGCCGTTGGAGTTTCCTGTGTTCCAGCTGGTGTCGTTGGCTCTACCTCCAGTCCACACCACTGCAAAGAGTCTGACTCCAGCCTCATGCACAGCTGGTTTTAGACAGCCATAAGATCTCCCCTGAGCCTTGTTAAGGCTGAACAATCCCAGCTCCCTCAGCCTCTGCTCGTGACTCTTCTGCCTTAGCTCTGGATCTAGCTGCCCCTCCACTGGGCTCCCTATGGTATGTCAATGCCTTTCTTGTCCTGAGGAGCCCAAAAGTGGAGGACCTATTCCAGATGCAGTCTCAAAATTCCTAAATAGAGGGGAACGATCACTTCCCTGGACCTGCTGGCTACACTCTTTCCAGAGTATGCAGTTGCATTTCTTTGCTGCAAAGGCACACTGCTCCACCCTTGGGAGTTCAATGAGGAACCCCAGATCTTTCCTGCAAAGCTGCTTTCTAGCCAGTCAGCCCCATTTGTACAGTTGCTGGAGTTTTTCCATCCCAGATGGAGGACTTCTTTTGTATTTGCCTTTGTTGAACTTCACATGTTTCATACCAGCTCATTTCTCCAGCCTGCACAGTGAATGTGACTCTGAAAGCACCATCCTGAAAAAAAATGTGTGTAGACGGAGGCACCTAACAATTGCTGTTGTCTCAACAATGACCACCTCATTGTCCCCCACAAATGCTGCTCCCTGTACAACCCATAGCAAAGGGCAAGCACTAAAGCTGGGAAGACTAGATTGCCCTCTGAATTTTTCAGAGGTTTCTAACTATCTTGTTGGAGAAAGCGAGATGCCTAGGTAAAGTGGAGTTGATTGCCCTGAGTAGTCCAAGCCCCTAACATTTTGATGAGGCAGGATCTCAGATTCCTAAATTAGAAGGATGAGATTCCACCCCTGATTTTCTAGCATCACTTATAATTAGGAATGTTTAATTGCTCATCTCTGATCTAGAATACATTCAAATGATCTTTTCTGGTGCTCAGATTTGTTTCCAAATTTGCTTTTTTTTTTCTTTTTTTTTCCCTGTTGGTATTAGCTCTGCAAACAACATAGCGTACTTTCTGATGTTTATAAAATCCTTTCCAGTATAACTTTCCAGGACACCTTGCCCTTCACCTCTGATGTTTTAATCCATTGCAGCCCTGGACCATAGCTAGCCACTGATAAAAAGTGTAAGAAGATTTCTGGTCTTTTATACCAATTGTGTTTGAGGTAATGCTCTTAAAAACTTGTAAGCACCATCAAATTCACCGTAATACAACACAACTAACTGGGTGGAGGCTGAGTGGTGTGAGTTAGCCATAAAGGATGAGACATAAAAAAAGACACACTAGGAGATATGAAGACCGTCTTTCACATAATTAAAAGTTAATTGAAAACTCTCAGTATAATCTATATCCAGAAAAAATAGCCTTTTGTAATTTCTACAAGTAAGTTTCCTTAAAGAAGCACTCATCTGAGACTGCAGCCCATTCCAGAAAAGTAAATAGAAATCACACAATAATCAACAGCCCGTCCCAGGTGGCATACTAATTTACTAACAGTTCTTGATAATTTATTGCAAGTTAAACAGTTCAGTGACAGGCGGGGGGGGGGGGGGGGAAGAGGGGGTTATTTACTCTCTTGCCTGACAGTGTCTCACAGCCACATCTACCTCGCTTCATCAGCTTGCTCCTAGGCATTTCTTTGAGAGAATTAATAAGCAGACAAGAAAAAGTTTGTAGAGGAATAGGCTATAACTCATTCAATGCTACTGAAAACAAAAGGGCCTATGGGACTTAAAAGACATCAAAGATGCTACATTTACAAAAAAAACCCCACCAACCCCCCCAAAAATCCAAAACCAAGAGAAAAAATAAGCCTCATTCAAGAAGAAAGATTGCCCAGGTGGATGGCTAGTTTTCCCAAATTACCTCCAAACAGACCTCTGTGGTCTGTGAAATAATTTGTCTTTGATAACTAAACAATATTGCATGTTTATACAGAACCAAAGGATCCTAAATCAAAATGTTTCAGAAAGCAATAACCAAAATTTCTGTGAGTTTTAGCTGTATAAATCAAGGTGGTGATTGGGGATGCAGAAATAATACTGAAGTTAGGATTAATAAACAAAGCAGCAAGAGGATCTCACCATCTAAAATGTGGTCAGCATGCCTACAGTCCTAGCTAAGTTTTCAAATGGCTTCAGCACATCCATTTCTCTGTCAGCCTGATTACAAGTTGCCCAGGGCAAGACTGTCTCTCTGCTTCACATCTGGACAGTGCCGAGCTCAATCATACCTTTGCCTGTAGGTGAACCATGATAAAAGTAAATAAATACAGCTGCAAAAACCAGACTGGTCACACTGAGTGTTTTTTGAACTCAATTGTATTTTTTTAACTCCTAAATGAGAACTTATTGATTTTTAAAGAGACATCAAATATTTATGGCAAATCAATTCAAATGAGCTACACACTGTCCTCATTTCCACCATCACACACAGAAAGCAGCTCTATTACTTTCATTCATTGTACTATGGCTGATACACTAGTGGTGTGATTTGCAAACTGCTCAGCATCAGAAATTCCCAATTGTATCATCTTCTTTCATGCCTTCCACAATTTTCGGAGATTTTAAATCTATGCCTACAGAGAAGCCCAAGTCTGCTTAGCTGCCTATTCTGAGCATCTTTTCCAAGGTTTATCACTAGGAAGAGTTTTCAGTATCCCGGAGCTATGAATGTGACTTTGCAAACAGTCATGGCAGTGGGTATTAATGAAAGGTTAGATGTGATTCAGGCTGCTATAATTGCTGCAGCCAAGGAGGAAGAGAGTAAAAGAGAACAACGCAGGTTCACGCCTGAACAACCTGTTGTGGCACCATGCTAACTGACAGTAATCACTGCAAGCCACTGAGAAGCTGAACTATTCACCTGGAAAATAAGCTCTGACTAAGAAATGTCAGATTGCCAACAGCTAGTTGAAACAGGATGAAACAAGAAGTTGAAGCTATGTTTTTGGAGTGGCCCATATCAGTTCTGGGGAATGGTAAATCTCTGCAAACTCTCAACAACAACATACCCAACGTGTCAAGCCTCAGGTAAGACCTGCTCATCTGGTTCCCGTCTCTCTCCCTCTCTCGGTGACATCAGGGGACTCTCAGGTCCCTCTGCTGAACAGGGCACAGGTCAGCAGTACAAGTTTTTACAGAAATCCAAACAGGTAGGGCAGCTGCAGCATGATGCCAATATTTTTCTAATACAAACCAATTGTTGACATCTTTCTTATCCACATTCAAATTTACAATTAGTGAGTATGTTTAGTCTTTGGTTTTTGAGAGAATTTGTGAATTCAGATTTAGGCCACAGTTTCTTATGGAGTATGGGACCTACATCCACTGTAGAGAAACACTTTTCAGTGAACTGGGGCCATATGACTCAACATAGTGCAGATTTGGTTTCCAACTAAAACCAGTTCTACAATAAAACAATCCCACTGAAAAAAGTCTGCCTCATATTGAGAAATATCTCAGAAGGACACGAAACAGCTAAATTTTGCAGCCTACCCACATTTTCACATCATTACCTATTCACCAGACGTTATCTCTGTTTTTCATCAGTAAAATGAATATGGACAAAGTCTTTACATGTCTGCAAGGCTTTGGAAACAATCATAGGATACATATCATGTTACAATATGCATTTCAAGTTTGTATTGTGATTAGTGTCCAAGATTTACCATGCTTAGGCTGGAAATCTATGTATTTTGTTCCTCCAACCCCCAGGTACATCTTTTGACTTCTCTCTGTTATTCTTGTCTAAGTGAAACTGTAAGTTGATGAACTATCACTGAAGGAGGAGGAGAATGAGCAGTGTAGGTTATAGGTAATTTAAACATTCATATAAGCATCTCCATCAAAAGTTGCAGTTAAAGTGATTTCTGTGCTGCCCTGTATCTTTATCAGATCTGGGCCCCCCAGGTAAGAATTTGACGGTCTGTAGTTCTCATTATGTAGCACAATAGCAATGGCTGATCCTGTGATACTCTAAATTCTCACATAATGAAAAATGGTTTGGTTTTATGTCAGTATTCTGTCTACATTTGCCTTCAGAACTTAGGAATGCATTGTATTTTTTTGTATCTATTCCCAAATCCAGCTGTTGTATTTTTAGGCAAAATAATCAGCTGTAACCTTTATTAATACATACTCACTTTGTTAAATATAGGGGAAAAAAAAAACCACCTTCAAAAGTTTCATTCATTGAAGAGTACTTTTTGCAATGTAGTGACAGCAGCAAAACCATTTGCTGTGAATGCTGTAACATAATGCAAGGTGACAAGACAAGTAACTGTCTCCCAAAGCACACTGCACTCCGCAAACATAGATCATGGCTGCAAAAACCACATAGCCTTTTCTCAACAGAAGATTTGTAATAAATTTACATGCTCACAAAGCCTTCCCCCTCAACACAAGACCCTAAAGCTATGCCAACTCTGCTGTATTTTGAGATGGGTGTCTGCAACCTCTCTGCTGAAGGTTACACTCTAGAAAAGGAACGGCAAAAATGCCTGCTCTGGTCATAGACCAGTATAATACGACAAACCACTACATTGATAGTTTAAACAAGATTCACCAGAAGATGACTCTTGGATCCCAACAAGGACGTGGCTGTGATGGGCAGGCAGCAAAACCAGGCATTAGAGAGTCAGGATCCCAAGCTGTATTTGAGATTTTCTCAGCAATTCATTATAAGACCTGGGGGACTGTTTACCTCACCTCTCTGTGCTTTATAATACCCATCAACATAATGGAGATAATACTTCCGTGCATTGTAGGACTAAAATGATGGAATTAAAATATGACTTAATATTAAACTGTCCTCTGCTGTAAGTACTTCAGAATATCCCTACTTACACGTCTCCAAAAAAGCACACGGGTTTCATCCTGTGTGGGTTTCTTCTCATTTTCCATGCTGACATTTTGACCATTTAATGTAAGTTGTTGTAGTGGGCATAATGTAGATCAAAATAGTAGCCACTGAACATGGAAACAAACAGTACGGTGAGGAAAAATAAACATCATCTGTGCTGTCAAAAGAAGTCTCAAAAGCAGATTTTCCTTAAAGTGTAACCTCCACCCATTCAACTTCATAGTTCCCTCGAGAAATGACAGAGCCAAATACGAAGACCGTTAAATCTGCTGAAGCTCATTCTGACAGATACGAATCTTCACCCTGAGAAATAAAATCCCTTGCTATAAAATCTGGTTCAATCACATTTGCCAGTGTAAAAATTGTAGCTAAAGCTATGAAGTAAGTCCAGATCTGTTTTGACTTTTGACCTTTCAAAAAAATAGAAAGTTGGAGGTAGGGGTCTATACAGTCCTTCTTCACTTTAATATATGAGGTGTTTTAGTGAAATAAGTAATCCTTTCTTATGTACGAGGAGGCTGCAGAATCAGGTTTTCTGTGACCATCTGTTGAAGTAAAACAATTTGTGATGACTGTCTTGTTTTTCAGAGGTGTAAGAATTCAGGCCGTGGAGCTGGTTTACCCTCTATAGCACACCAGCATTCTGTGACTTTCATATTATCAAGAGGTGCTCAATTCAGTGTGAAAAGTTAACATTTGTACTAGCACTCTTTTTTTCCCCCCTATTTCTGATCTGAAAGTTAGCTAATATATCTATTTTTAGATCTAGGAATTACCACTAGCAGTCTCACCACTCTGAAGAAAAAGTAGAATCACAGCATTCACCATTATATTACAAATTCTGAAGGGACCGTACTTGAATTACTTACTAAAAAGGAATCAAAAGTCACATCATGTCAAATCATGCTGACTACAAGTCAGTATAAACAATTCTTTGCCTCAGAAAAAAAGGTCACTCCATCAGCATTGCGAGTTACCGGTGTTTCTGGATGCTGAGTTCTGTATCGGTTTATTTGAATTAATGGAACGATACAGTCTGATCACAGAGAGATCCTTAAAAATATTTTTCAAGGAGGCACTTGTGCACACTCTCAATCTGAAGTTTTATTAAAATATACACACTTCTGTACTCTGGCGAACATAAGATCAAGAGTGCCCCTTGCAGATGGAAGAGAAGACACTGAGGTTGCTAGCAGTTCTTAGCATTCGCTCAGACCAAACCCCAAGAAAGCTTTGTCTTCTACAAAGACAAGCTTCCCTGTTGGGCTAGGGAGTGATATGATAAAGCAGGACTTCAATACCCATGGAGTCCCACTGCAAATAAATAAATAAATACATGATTTGCAAATACTGCTGAATTATCAGAATATTTGTTTCCCTCACTCCCCAATATCTATACTGAATTCAATCCATTCAATTCTGAATAGCAATTTGGAAAGCATTAAGTGTGTACCATAGCCTTCCACCTTGAAATGGTCATCTTGTAAAAAGACAAATGGCTAAAATGAAGGAAAATCAAGTATGATTCTTACTTCAAAGCAGTACTAGTGTGTTCCAATGCAAGTGGGAATATATACCATGGCAGCAAAATGTGGCAGAGAAATACAGCAGTGCAAATCATTCTAAGATTTAAGTTATTTTGTTTTTATCTACATAGAAAATGTATTTACCAGAGTAATTTTAAGAACCTTTGAAGAACAGTATTTGGCTGCTTGAGACATATTATATCCCAGAGGGGCTTTTGTACAATTTGTGTAGACAAAAATTGCAGGAAACCTTACAAGTCCTGCTGCCTTCTGAGTAATCATGGGGGATATCATCATTACTCACACCACATAGGCAGCTTCTCCCAAGTCATAAACAACTGTAATTAAGGAATGATTGGAAAGTGTCAAAATTTATCTTCAGACTGGAGTACCAAAATGATTTTCTTAATCACCTCAAGAGAAGTATAAAGAAACATTGCCAGTAATAGAAAAGATTTTTCTTCACAATTCCTACTCTATACATAAATAATTCTATTTTCACCAAACTGGATCTTTATTTGCCTTGTTTTCTGTAACAAATACAGATACAAACTGAATCTCAGTCTTACATGAGAACAATACAGGTGCTTTTTTTCCTCCTTCATCATCTCTTTACTATCTGTCAGTCTTGTTTATTTAATTACATCCAGAACAGAACTTGCTACATTTTACAGGGACTAACCTTTTTACATTTCAATAGTGGCTCTTAGTTCAACCCAGCTTCCTGCTATTCAGACACATTTATTTCTTTATTTTCACTACAATGCTGAATTAACACATATCCCAACATTCAACAAGGAGCAGCACTGTAGGTGGCTTAGTTCAACGTGGCTGAATTATTGACACGACAGTTGCTTCCCGAATCACTTGTCAAAAGCAATCTCCAGCTTCTACAACTTTCTGCTCCTGCTCTTCCTTTCTCTCCCTGCTCTTGCACCTTTCTTGATTGCCCTTGGAAGGAAAGTCTTCCTTTTTCAACCCACCCTGGCTTGGTCCTTCCCCTGTTAGAAGCAAATCTAACACTCCTGCTCCTCCTAACTTTGACTGGCACACATACTGGTCGTCTTCTTAAATACCTCCAACAATTAAAAGCAGTGTGATCCTGCCCCAGAAGGCTAAAATACAACAGATGGATCTGAAGGACTTCTGAACACTTCTGTGACTCTGTGCCAACCACAGAAGATCATGAATGTGAGCACAGAGAAAGGGAGATAGATCCTGACCATCATTTCTAATGTAAAAAAGAAAATAGACTGAAGTACAAGGCAAAAATACTACCATCGCTCTCCATGTTGTGAATTGATGAAGAAAAACAAAGACCAGCTTCCAAAAAACCTTACCTTCTATTGAGGCATGTAAATAAAGATGTGGGTTTCAAAAATGCTGAGCATACAGCAACTCCTGTTGTGACCCCATGGGTACATTTTCCAGTTATGTCAGAACTTGGTACTCTCAGCTCCTGAAAATCTGATCTTAATCATAGGCACTAAGCATTTTTGATCCTTTCTCTCCTCTCCCACCATCCCCCAAATCCGCTCCTAAAAGGATTCTGTAAATGCGAAGTCTGTTCCAGAGCTGGGTATTAATGCAATGCATTTTCTGTTTCACTCAAGAACTTATTACCACACATTTCTTAGTTTCATATGTATATTATTTTTAATATTTATGGCAGTTAAATACCTGTTCTCGACATGTGCCATTAATACCAAGCACCTGCAGTCTGGAGACATCACTTCAGAACACCACACTATTCTTATGAGTAACAACTCATCCTTTCCATCAGATGAAAGAGAAATAATAGTTTCTGATCTCAGATTACAGCTGTGATGTTGCTGATGGAAAAATATTCTGTTTAATAGAATGACCTGTGTTACCTTTTGTTAGGGAAGTGTCAATCCTGAAAGGCTTCATTAAAAAGAGAGAACGAACGAGCAAGACAGAAAAGCCCTTCAAGAAAGTTGGGCTGTCAGGTTTTCTCTGAGGGAAGTAACAGTTCTTTTCACACTGCTGTGTGAACTGAATTATATTTGACATTTATTCCAACTCAAACCTACCTAAAAGTTACACAGTCAATCAACATTCATTAGAGTCAAGAGTTAGGATTTATTAAAGTGTTTTTCTCTTCTGAATTTCACCCCCCTTTACAGATCCTCCATCAGTAACTTTCCAACTCAGCATCATACAAGACAGTCAGCTTTCTCCTGAGCTCTGTGCATGGAATATCCTTGTTTAGTATGTTTTATGAAGGTGGTATGTACCCATGAAACTTCAGAGATAAGTGCAATTGAGAGGCAGGTATCACTGCTGATACACAGCTGACACAGACGTGCACCACTGCCTTTTACTGGACCTGTTCAAGTCTTTGCGACAGCAGCCCACTACTATCAGCTATTTGCTGCTGGGGTTTTCAAGTGAGAGTTCAAACGGCGTAGCATTTGAGATTCCTATCCTGCCTCCCCAGTTTCTACCTCTTAATCAAGTTTTTATAAGCTATCACTTGGACAGCAGGTTGTGAATTTACAGATTAGACAACAGAATCAACTCAGCTGTGCTCAAATCATGACAGTGTTGGTTTTAGTGCAATGAAATTGGATCGCAATATGATACCATTAAGCAGTGTTCCTGTTCAAATGCAGGGCATGCTTAGGAAAGTCAAGTAACTGAAAAACCTGAAGGATTGAACCCTTTATTTCTCCTTCTGTGATATAAAAAAGACAATGAAGACCTGTAAGAAAATCATAAAATGTTTTGCTGTGTGCCTTAATATTAACTCTGAGCACCAGATAGTGCTCAAATTTATCTATTATGAGGCTTTCATTTGTTGGAGGAATTGATCTAAAAGGCAGACTGCAATCCATATGTAAACAGCTGAGTCAGTTATGCATTAAATTATTGACATCAAGCAATTTTTAGAAGTACTTATTTACCACAAAAATACAGAGCAATTGCTGTATTTTCCCTAACTATAAAAACCCTCACAGATTCATACCTTTTAAGGCTAGAAAAGGCCACTACAACAGTCTCTTATGAGTGCAACACTGCTGAAACTGCATGGGATAGTACTGTAGATTTCTAACATCACTTTTACACTGGCATAATTTAGCTGGCTTGGTGGATTTTCCCCAGAGCTCTACTAATTGTCTCTTTAATACTATGCTGCCTATATTTGTTACATAAAAACACTGTGATATAGAGTAAACCTTCAAAACAGTGCAACTTTATTTCCCAGATCAGGGTTCACTGCATGTGTTCTGCTTTTGCTGTGAAATGTAGTTCATCTCATGAAGCAGAACAATCCAAAGATCAAGAGGGGCTGGTGAGAGTCATACTAACACCATCCTAGTCAACATCATAGCGAATGAATCACCTACGGGGGGGATGTAGGAACACTTCAGGTCTTATCAGGAGATATTGGGACACCATTAGTATCCAAGTAACCTCAGTACATCTCTACATTAATGGAATCATATTTCAACTGAAGAAAGGTCTGCAGCTGTCAAGGAAGAGCATTACCCACACTAGGAATTGCAGAGGTACCTGTGGCAAATAAATGGTGCTCCTGAAGTACGCTATATTTTTTGTCTGGGGCCTATTTCCAAGCAATTTTTCAGTGCCATTAATGACATCAACAAAATTAAATACTTTGTTTATATCAGACCTGAAATTCCCACTCTTTAAAAGAAACAAACAAAAAATCCACTTTACATAGCTCCTTTCTTTAATCTGTATCTCAGATAATGACCTCTGCACAATCACCCCAAAACATTCCCTCTGACTTTAGGAGAACACCTGGGAAAAAAAAATTTACACAGTAACATGCCAGATACGTATGGCTGTCAGTTTGCCATCTGAACTATTCACTGAACACCTCATCTTAGTTGAAATCCAAAGGCTTTCCATTAATTTTAATGGAGTGACTTTGGAATTAAACTAGCATGAGAGCACAATTTGCCCCTTAATGACAGTTATTTGCAAAAGGGACGCTGTTTTATGTAATCAATCTGAACACCTGCTTTTGTAATCAGCCTATGTAATCAGACAGATTACATGATTACTACCAAATATTGTGCAGATACATTCTGAAAGAAGAATTCATTGCCATTGCACTTTTTTAATCAAGGTGACAGGAAAAAAACACTGAAGAAATAAAAGTAAGATTCCATCTCAGCAGGTATTCATAAAAGGAAGATGGAAGAGAAGCATAAAGTTTGGCTGAAGCGTGTTTTTGGAATAGATTTAAAACCTTTAAACCTAACTTTTCCCCCAAAATTCCAGAGAAAAATTCATCATTTGATACATAGAAGCTACACACAGGGCCTGAAATCAACCAGCAATTCACTGAGCACATCCTTAACCTTAACATCATTTTAGAATAGCAAGGGAAAAAAATTGGCAGTGGGCAGGATGTCTCCTCAGACTCACAGCAGATATGAAGGACTTGCGTGAATGATGAAAATTAAGACACCAAGCTCTGCCCAGTGAGCTCTGCTATGAGAATCCACCATGGAATAGAAACACTTGCTAGAAAACCTCATGAAAAGTATAACTTTGGCACACTCTCCACCGAGTTACTGGGCATTAGTATAATTTTTGTTGCTCTTTTTAATTTCTAATTCTGTTGTAAAAACAATTTCCTGCGAAGACCACACTCATTAATATCTGGGTAAAATACCTGGCATCAAACAAGTTGAGAAATAGCACCAATTCAAAAACCTTGCAGATAGTGAACTTCACGTTGGATTTGTATAATAATTAGTTCAGAAGTAAGGAATTAGACTGTGTAACACGTAAAATGCTTCAGCATATTCATAAATAGACTGGAAATTACTGAAGGAAAAATAAATCTGCAATCTGTTATCCTGATACACAGCAGCAATACGGAGAATCAACTAATATATCTGATTGTATGCAACTCAATCACAACAACGCTGTTACAAACATTTTCATTATGAGGAACTTTAACACTGAACTCAGTACCCTATATACAATAGAAACCTTTTTAGTATAAGAAGAATATTAGTGTCTTGAAGGTATAGTATGATGCAAATCTTGAAAATCATATTATGAGCTTCTTTTAGCATTTTGAAAATATCTTTGTGTGAAGTTTGAGCCAAATTACTTTGCTTAGAAAATTAAGCAAAATGCAAGTCTTGGAGCTTGTTGATTTGTAGCAGACAAAAGTTTTGCAGTAAGAAAGATTCTTCAAAAAACATTGGTTATTTTAAGTCTTTTAACAAAATTCCCCTAGTTATAAAGAAAACACAAGAGGATTCTAGCCTTCTTTTTTTCAGCTTGGTTATGGACAATGGCATGGAAATGTTACTTTTCTGCACCTTTTCCATGAAAAAAAACCCCAAAAACCAAAACTAAGCAAATGATGGTTGTCCAAAGAACTGGCCCCCAAAGGACAGATATGCTTCCAACAGTTGAGTTCAGCACAGAAAGACTTAGGTGCTCATGCTTCCGAAGTGCTGCCTGCACTATCTACAATTTATCAGCATTCCCAACTGTCTGTGGACTGAAGTGTTTCTGTAATCATAAACTCACTAACCGTATTATACAAATGGACATCTGTCAAGCGTGCTCTTGAAACATTAAGATGAATGACGTTTATCAGTGGCAGAGTAACCATAATTATGAATGACTTAATTTTTAAAAAGTCGCATGCACAATTATGCATGCAAGTAGATGCAGATATGTAACTGGATGTTTATAGGAGTAACTACTGAATTTTCATCATCACTATGAACATAGGTTAGAGTTTTGTGCTCACAGAGATCTATATACTTTTATATATACATGTTCCAAAAATATTAATAAAGTCACTGAAGACTGTTATTGAAAACAAAATATTGTCTCCTGGTTTCATATATGTTTGGAAAAAAAACAAGAAATCAAGTTACAAAGAATAGAAAATGCTAAGATTAAGATTAAATGACAATGCATATTCGATTGGATAGTGATTTGAGGTTTATAAAATGAAACATGTTTCACCTGACAGAAAAATGGACACAGAAATGTCAAGCAGAAATACAGCTACAGTATATTTTCCTTAGTATTTACAACAGAGCCACTTGATTTCCTCTACCAAAACCATTTCTAGGTTGATTACTGGCCCATGCAACATGGCATGATGAAACCACACATTGTGTCTTTCTGGAATGGAACACGTCATGTGTCACCATTGCATCAGGTTGACCGAGTACAATTATATTTGTTTGGTCAACCATGCACATAACTACTCACATGGCTTGTGCTTTGCTATATTTGCAGTGTGCTGAGCTATTAGCATCAGAATATCTTTTTTTCTCCTTACCAAGAGAAGCCAAATCTTGACATGCTACCTCAGTATTTATTCCTTCCACGTTCCTACAAATTCCTACTAGCTTTAACAGAACTTGCTAGAAGTCAAAATTAGAAAGAAATAATGAAGACCTCAATTTTTTTTCTTGCCAGATCTTCTGTCTGGTCTAGTACTAGAGAACCACTTCTCCGCATTTACTCATGGTGAGAGACCTCTTGCTCTATGAGCAGACCCAATAAATCCAGTAGGGCTACTTCTGGAGCTAGATGCTAATGTACATGATGAGTAAAGCCATTGAAATTGGGCTCCAACATGTTATTTGTTGACAATAAAACCACGCTTGTTTTCACTTATAGTTCATGGGAAAGATTAAAGAGGTAACATGTCTACCACATAATTGTCCTTCTGTGTCAAAAGGATAAACGGTTCAGCAAGGGACATATTCTTCAGAAAATAGCCTAAAGTAACATTAGAGTCAAGTCTCCAATTTTGGGAGTGGGAGGAAGGAGGTGGAAGGCAAACCAAATAATACTTCTATTGCCACATGTGCACAGGAGGGTGAAGCACATACAGCACACGAGGAGAGATCCATGGTATTCGGCACTGCCTTCTCTGGCACTCCAAGGAACAGGGAATGCCCCTTGGTTATCTCAGGCACAGTGTTGCACTTGAGCTGATAGAGGCCTCCAGGATTCACTTGTTTGATGAACAAAGCACAGAAATAACTGATTCAGAGCTGAATTCACATGGGCCTGCACAGACATGTTTACTCAGCTCTTAATATTCCAGCACTCCTGTTCCAGAGATACGGACCAGAAATGCTGTCTGTAATTGCCAAAACTTAGACTGACATTGCTTGTGCAACCTTGGCTCAGCTTCTTAGGTATATATTACAAATGAGTCTTTGAGCATATGTTCCTTTCCCTCTTGCACATAGTTCTGCATACTGCCTTCATTCACTGGCAAAAGATGTATACCTAATCTTCAAAGGCCATTCACTGCCTAATATTACCAAAAAAAATGTTAGAACTTTCACGGTTAATTAAAACAATCACATAACAGATACGTAACATAAAAATTCAGTCTAAATTTTACCAAACTAAAGCCAGGCAGAGTTATAAGCAACTGAAAAGTAAGTCCTGTATTAGGAAATACTAGGCAACTTTAATGAAAACCACAAATACTTGGATCATCCCTTTGACAACACACACAGCATGATCCCATGGTTTTGGTATCTGTGCATTTTATTTGCTAATGTCACGGTATTTGCTGGCAATAATGCATTGCCATTAATGGGTTATGAAAGATGCCTGGTAGGATTTGCTTCCAACCCTTGCTATCTAGTCTGTACCTGATATTAGCGGGAGGTTTGTGTAGGATGCTGCTGCTCGGTGTTTTGTACACGAGCCAACTCTCAGCTCCATCAGCTTGCAGGGAACCCAGGGAGAGGACTCTTACTTTGCACCACCAGAATCCTTTACCAACTTCTTCACTTCCACTTAAGGTAAAAGTAAATTTTTAGCAGCTCCTCCCAACTTTACAGACTGCAACATATTCCTCCTTTCACATGGACTGGCTTTATTTCAGCCTCATTTTATGTCTTCCTTACCGGCCCTTTTACAGACATGTTAGGGTCAGATCACATTTTGGCTAGCAAGAACTTGAGTTTAATTTATTGCTATCATGCTGAAAAACCCCTTTATCTACCATAGCTATCAATATGACGCCATCTCTGTTTTTTGTTTGATTGCTGAGTATATGACCTGGTGCATACTCTGTACGTAAGATGCTACATTTGGTGAAGCTCAAGTTTGAGAGGACTCATGTCTTCTTTTGTTCCTGTTTAAGTGCTCCTGTCCTAGGGTTTGTCCATAAGGAGAAGGACGTTTCTGCCCTCCGGTTGTATTTGTTCTTTATCATGCTGTCCTGGTTTCAGCTAGGACAGAGTTAATTTTCTTCCTAGGAGCTGGTATAGTGCTGTGTTTTGGATTTAGTGGGAGAATAACGTTGATAACACACTGATGTTTTTAGTTGTTGCTAAGTAGTGTTTATACTAAGTCAAGGATTTTGCAGCTTCTCATGGCCAGCCAGCAAGAAGGCTGGAGGGGCACAAGAAGCTGGGAGGGGACCCCGCCAGAACAGCTGACCCAAGCTGGCCAAAGAGCTATTCCATACCATATGACATCATACCCAGTATATAAACTGGGGGAGCCGGCTGGGAGGGGCGAATCGTGGCTCGGGAACTAACTGGGCATCGGTCAACGAGTGGTGAGCAATTGCATTGTGCACGACTTGCTTTGTATAGTTTAATTCTTTTAGTATTACTATTGTCATATTATTATTATCATTATCATTGTTTTTCATTCCTTTCTGTCCTATTAAACTGTCTTTATCTCAACTCACAAGGTTTTTTTTTTCTGATTCTCTCCCCCATCCCAGGGGTGGGGGGGAAGTGAGCGAGCGGCTGCGTGGTGCTTAGCTGCCGGCTGGGGTTAAACCACTACACATGCTCTTGTTGCAGAGCTGGAGGTTTAGGCAGGGAACATCGTGCTTTTTTGTGGGCATTTTTTATTTTAATGGGTTTCAGCTATTCTTCTGTTTTAAGCCACCAGAAGCCTTTAAGTTACAAGCCTCCAGTAATCCAGTTAAACATTGGGAAAGTGCTACATAAGCATTAAATGCAATTGTTAATATCTCCTGGGGGCTGCAAGCAGCTCAGATCACTCTTAACTGGCCCCTCTGACTGCCACACAGGGCTGCATTATTCATCTCTGGAGGTAGATGTGTCCAGCCAACTTTATCCACAGCCAAATATGTTTGTTTATTACAGCACTCCAGTATGTTCTCTAAGCTCTTCTGTTCAATTCTCAGGCATTTCTGGTGTAAGAGGCAGGATTAAAAGAATGCTTCTCAGCATCTTTGGTTATCTTTAAATTTTTCTGCAAAGACGTGTATAGAGACAGAAGCTACCTCGTGGCTCTTAGTAGCACAGATGATTAAGTGATCCTCTTTGGCTGTAAAACATACTTTGCAGCTGTCCCTGCTTTTTACCTCAAAAGTTCACTATCCTCCTTGATCTCAGTTGTACTTTACTGAAAAAGTGAGGCAAAGAAATGTCAGGTAATAAAACAAGGGAACGTCCTTTTGGCAACAATTTTTTGTTTAAAAAAAACTACAACAAAAAGGAAGGAATTCATGCCTTAGTGCAGAGTATCACAGTATCTCTGCTTCCAAGCAAAAGCATATTAAAATATTGTTTAAACAATGAATTTTTCTGATGCTACAGGCTCTTAAGGTAATCTCTACATGGAAGGGGCAGAGAGAGCAGGAAGCCAATTATCTTTAAAGGTACTCACTAGTAAGTGAAAATCAATGTGTCACTTTTTTACTCTGTTAACATGCCCATAGGGACTGCTCTGCGAGCCCAGAATACTGCTGACTGGTTTCACTATTCCAAACACAACATCACCATGTGAAAGCACAGGTTTCCTCTGAATAGTCTCCAAGTCCAGCCCTCTCCCGTCTTCATCATCCTCCCTTTCTGGCTTCCTCCAGGGAAGGGAATCCTTCAGATTCAAAGGTGACATATTATGACTAAGAACCCAAACACAATGAGGCTGTATTTATTTGACTTACGGAATAAACTGTCTTTTACAAGAGCTAACCTGAAAGTATCTCACTCCATGATGTCACCTTACTCTTACAGCTGGTCTTTGGACATGCTTGCAAATAATCAAATCTTCTGCCTGTCTAGAATAGCTTAGGCAAGACAAAATCCACATGCTAGCATCACTAGTTAGCCTAGGTGCAGATAACAAAGCCCCAAAATAGAACCTTGAATCCCTAATATTTAGCATAATCCAACAATATCTTATCTATACATTTGCTCAAAGAGTCATTTTTTTCCCAAAGAAAGAGTTCATTCTTATTAAAGAACAGTAAAACCATACTCATGGGGTACAAGGAGCATGAAACTGTTGTCTTCTCAGAGGTTGCCGCTCATTAAATTTTTTGAAAGGCTTATTTCGGATAGGATAGATTTATTGGATAAGGAAGATTAAAGAGGCTACAGCTCCTCAATTATCACTAGACACAGTGGTATATATTCCTGAATCACATGACATGGTCACAGTTGTGTAGATATGTAGCTTGCCTCAACCTTTCACCCTCCTTTCTCTCCATCTATAGCTGGACTACAGCTGCTTCTAAATTCAACATATTCACTGGGTAGGGATTACCTTACATTTTCTGTGTGCTGCACAAACATTAACTTATTAACCTTCATAATAACCATGGGAGATTCATCTGAAACCTATTCAAAACCCAGTGGAGGATATGGGAAGATTCAGCTTCGAATCAGGCTCTCATATAACGGATAAGTAAAGCAAAACGTAAGATTCTGTTTAACTTAAGACCATATAGCAACCCAAACTTCAGTCAAGGTCAATTCCATTCTCTCAATTATTTACGGATGTTCCAACTTCTCTGGCTGTTTAAAACATTCCTGTTACTTCTGGTTCTGCTTACAACTGACACAGAGTGTTACAGCAAATCTCAGAGAGAGGATAAAACTTTCAAGGCTCCTTGTGGTTTCATCAGCCCATTTTTAATATTTTTAATATTTTTAAAGCAATGTTCATGCTCTGAAAATGAAGATTTTATCAAAATCATTACCGAATGCATCAGAGTGCTTGATTTGATTGTAGCACGTTTTGCCCTATGCATTTGTAAAGTTCATCATTATCACAGATTACAGTAAACACAGAATAGTATTTTCAAAGGTATCTAAGCACACCATTTTCACTGCTACATGTTCTTGTAAGTCATTTAGTCACTTTAAAAATTCTCCTTGTTATGGTTAATTAAGATAAGCAATGGAAAAATCAAACAGGGTGACTCAGTGCTATATCTACTGTGATTACTTAATGAAGTTTTTAAAATTGAAAATGAACCTAATATTTAAAGTAATTAAGTCCTAATATAAAGGCCTTTTCTCATTTTTTCCTTTGTTTTGTTTTGGTTTTTTTTTTTTTGCAAACAACCAACGGTAGGAATCCTTAAACTAAAAAGCATGTCACTAAATTAAAAACCCAGGTAAACCACGACCTTATCTTAAAAGGTAGAAAGAGACGCATTGATTCTGCTTGGTAAGGCATATCGCTTTGTGCCAAACATAATTAAATTCTTCAGGTTCAATATGAAAATTCAGCATTTATTTCCCAAATGACCAAACAACTGCCACAAACTCCAAAAATCATGTAATACTAAGGAAACAAGCCCATCATGAAATGGGCCGCTGTGACTCTTTCCTTTAAATGTTAGTACATAGAAAAAGGAAAACTTCAATGAGTACGTATCATTAAATTAAGTAGCATTGTACTCGTGTATTTCCCCAATGCTTTGTTCAGAATTCACGAACCAAAATGATTGGACTGAGATAACCTGAGCCCAGGTTCAAAATGAAAAAGTTTTCTTGAAAACTCATACAGCCATCTGGTAGTTGAAAGGCTTTAAAATGTTCTAGCAGGACCTACTATCAGAGAAGAACAGATGCCTGCAGTATACATTAGACATGTCATCTACGGGTTCCCTGCCAAAAAATCAATTATGTAAAACAAACTTTCAACTAGAGGCCAGATTTGAAAAGGAAACAAACATTTGCAGGAAAATAAAACACCTTTGCAAGAAGAGCAAAAGAAAAGCTCATCTGCTTCTGCACGCTCTTTCTACTACTCTTTATTACTGCAACAATTTTTCATTCCTTTCTCTTTCAGTGATGATTATTTCAGGAAATTTTGAAATTTCTTCAGTAGACAGTTGTACAATAGATAAGTGGCTCAGGCAGGAAAACACTGCTGTAAAAGTCCTTCTGTCGGAAGATCTGTGTTTCTGATTCATTGGGACAGAATGTGTCTATTAGAACACAAAGCTGAATATAAAGTATAATAGGAGTTGCTGAAAAACTTCTGTATGTCATCTGCAAGTTAAACACTGTATCACAAACATAGATAAAGGCAAGTTCCAACCCTGAGCAGCCTGTAAAAGCAAATATGATCAGTACTTGAATAAATATACTGGTGCCCCCCTGCAGATCCTGGTTTAAGATTTTATTCTCACAACCAGTCATGAAACAAATTATTCATTAGACTATAACAGAAATTTGGCAGATTGGATGGCCTTGACCCACAGCATGACATGCTAACCTAGCACAAACCCACAGTCACAATTTTAGGGAACTCTGTTTTGACCTCCAACTGCAGAACTATGGAACCTCCTAGGGTAGGAGGTTCTACTTTATTTCATCTACTTTATTTCATCACTTGACTTTTCACACACATCCAAGCTTGTCAAGGACTGAACTAGTTGGATGCCGTATTATCTGACAACTACAGCTACATGGTATATGGGGATTGGGAAGAATTTCAGTTGGATAATTTTTTTGATGATAAAATTTCACTATACAAAGTCGTTAGAACTTTTCATCTACAGGAATCCAAAACACCATGCACAACTTTATATTCCCCTTCAGCTTTTCTCTTTTAATATGGTACAGACTTGAGAGGCTTAATTTCTACAGAAAGGTACATTATGCAGCTTCAAGAAATTTGCTAATACTTTTATGTCACGTTGGTCAAACTATGATGAGACATAAATGTGTCAGACACTAATAATACAGGATCTCAAAGTAATAGGCTAAATGGGAAGTATTATGCTAAGCTATCATTACACATAATATAGTTTTTCTTTATTAGTGTAGTTGATACAAAATAACATACTATATTAATGGCAAAACAATGGGATTTCCTAAGGAAAAAAAATTGAAAGATTCCTAGTTTCTGACACTATTATTTATGATGCTTTTGTTACAATGATTGAAAATGCAAAAAGATCCTTTGGGGTTGGTCATCTTTTTCTTAGCCTGGGCTTGATTTGTGCTTAGACTACAAAGAGGACATCAGTTCTCGATTCCATTTTTGCTTTGATGTTCAATGATGCTCACATCATTGAGTTTTTTTCTCATCTGGTTTTAGCTGGAAATACAAAATCACAAAGAAACACAAATTAGAGCAGATGAGCCCCAGGCATGGTACGTGTGCTTCACATTTCAAATGTTAAAGAATTTAAGTAATAAAACTAATGAGGAAAATCTTTTGTAAACTGGATAGGTGGGCTTAAGCAGGCTTAAGTCTGAAAACAGACAAGACAACAGACAAGACAGTAAATGAACATGAGCTACAAAGGCTACAGTCCTCAGAAGAGTGAAGGAGAAGATGGAATAGTGCTACTTTCAGAGAGAAGTAATTGTTTTAATTTAGTGAGACAATAAAAATTACTCACATCTATAGCTGGGATACGGTAAAATAAATTCTTTACAACAAACATCAAAGATTTAAACAGGAGATCTGCAGACAGTAAAGGGAAACGAGTCTATTTCATGACCCATGTCTTGAGTAAGGAATTTCATACTTTCGTAGTCCAAAATCCACAACAATGTACAATCCCTAAAGTCACACTTGTTTTCACCTATCCTTCCCTTACACACATGAACATAAAAACACCAAGATGTGCCATACCCAAAATGCAGAAGACAGGAAGAGACAAAACAAACGTTTACTTTTCAACCCACCTTCTAGTGCTTGATTTCCATGTATCATTAGTCTTCAGTTCTTTGTTTCTTCACATATCAGTGACAAAAATATTCACTGTAACTCAACAGACTGAAGGCTAGTGTGAATTGGAAGAAATCTTCTCAGGCAGGACTTCACTGGAGTCACGAAATACATGTTTGATGTGCAATCAGATTTCTTACTTAAAAAGTGGGTCTCACTACAACTGAAACAAAACCATTTCCAAAAAATCTAACTGGAAACTGGTCACCTACTGGGTGGATTCAAAGCAGGAAAATAAGACTAGCGCAATGAGGAATTACAAAAATCTGATGGCTATACTTGACGCATACCCTGCATAAGAATAGGAGAGGGAAGCTGTCTTGCAACTAAAAATGGCCATTCTATTCACAGAGATTTAGCTCTGAACAGATTGCATAGTCCCCTTAACTGGATAGGAATAATTAGAAATCTGGCTGAATATTTATGCTTTCACTTCCATGGCAAGGAAATACAACAGCTATGTGCATCTTGCAATAAATACTGTCTCATTTCCTAACGTAGCTGCCTCTGGCCACCTAGCAGTTCTTATTAAATCCTTTCTTACCTCTCCTCCCAGCACGGTTCAGTAGTCAGAATTGCACCCTAGTGACCACCCGCTCTACTCCGGGCGTTGTCATTATCTGGGGCTGACTCTCTGCCAGTGAATCATGATGAAGAAGCCTCTTCACTTTCCTGTCTGTTAGACTTTTCTGTAAAGATTATGATGATGACGGTAATACCTTTCTCATCATAACAATGAAAGGGGAAGGACAGGGACTGTTAATGATTTGTACAACACTCTGATAATGTGGAGCACCATTTAAGCGTGAGTGTATTTGAGTTATGTCAGCTATGAAAAAGAGATCACAAAAGCATACTGGAGCATGGAGTAACATTTTACGCTAATTATTGGTGGAGAGAGAATGAAGAAACTAGCGTTCCTATATCCAGCTCTAATGAGACTCAATTTATGCCTGCTTTTACATAATCTACTTACGAGAACAAAGAAAATCCCCACCCTATCTCCTAGACGTATACTGGAATAAATCTCCTCCCACAGAGATTTGCCTCAATCATGGAAGCAATCAGAATGTTTAGACTTTGATGTGAAGATGGAGGCCAAAGAGGAAAATTACTCTACAAATTAAAAACTGTGCCTTCTAAAATAACAGTTAGAAAACTTTCTATAATCAACACGGTATGAATGATCAGTAATGATGTCCCAGACCACAAGCTAGCCAAAGCTTTTCCTGGGCATAACTGTTTTGCTTTTGAAAGTGCTTATATGCTCTGAATAAGTTTCATTTGAAGTTAACACACTAGTTTTTCCTTTCTCCCCCCCCCAAATTACACATATAAGGCTGTACGTTGACAACTCTGGTTAACTGAATCACTCGTTCATGTGCATGTATTGGAAGAAATTTAAGAGTGCACTATAAAATACTCTCTTGCAGCATCAATACCTTTCCTAGTCAGATTTTATTTAACCATTTTTTACAGAACCAAACCCACTAGCTCCATCAAGCTCTTAATCAAACTACTGCTCTTACCTGGTTGTTTAAAAGCATAAATTGCTTTTTAGCCTCAGAACAAAAAAAACAAAATTCAGAAATTCACAAAGTAGCTACAATGTAATGCTAAAAACCACTGAAAAAGCAAGTGGAGACAATATTTTATACACTTGCAACATGCATATTCAAAGAAAGACCAGTAAATACTGGACAAAAACTAGTCACAGTTTACCAAAATATATCCAGCAAAGATAGTTGATCACACATTTGTTGAAAGATTAAGCCAAAGGCAGACTGGGTATAGTCAATGACAGGTTTTCTCCAAAGGATTTTTCCAACCAGAAATCAAAACAAGTATATACAATAATAGCTAATACAAAAACCTTGTTCTTAATTGGCACCATTCCACACACTAATCTTTTTGCCAAGGTATATTCCCTTCAGGTATGTACCTAATGGCGACGTTCTCTGAAGTGGGACTCAGAGTTGTCAGGGACCAAAGCTGCAAGATTTCTTGGCCAAACATCTGATCACTCTCAGAGATTAACAAATTTCTTCTCTTATATGACCCCAGTATAATTTTTAGATTTATATGTATATAAATATATATGTGGATATATACATACTCATATACATACACACACACATAACATGTCAATGGTATTTATTGACATTTATGCTACCAACATCAGTGCTAGCTAGGCAACTTAATGAAAACAACAGCATTGTTAGTTCACATCTGGTGCATAAAAGTTGGCTCATTACATACATCTAGATGATTTAAAGGCACTTGCTTGCATCTACTAACACATCTGCTACTACTACTTGCATCTACGACATCTACATGCATCTACTACTGATTTAAAAACATGCAAATGGTTTTCAGCAAATCAAATGAACCTGAAACACATTATTCAATTATCCCTACGCATTATAAATTCCAAACAGAAGATGATGTGTAACAAACATGCTAAGATTTAGAAAATCTTTGTTCCTGAAGTAATCTGAGTGGAGTCAACCTCAGTGTTTTTCTTTAAAATCACTTGAAATATGTATTTTGGTGCAAACTCAGGTAATTTGAGCCATTTTGAGTTTTACTATAAGGATCTATGTTTTTTTTCCTACTGGAACATTTAGTGAAAACTGTTTATTGTTACACTTCAGATCAAAAAATTAGGAGAAAGCCTTTAAACAGATGTAGAAGACATAAAATTGCTAAGCTTTGCTCAGCTGTAGTTGCTAAACAATTGATATGTTATCTTACTTGTAAAGTGTTATCTCTATATATACATCTTTTTTGCATGCCATCCCTGGATGTCCTTGCATATCATCCAGTACTCTCTGCTTTCACCAGTTAGTTCTGCATATAGAAATCAACAGGGTGAAAACTTATTGACCAGCACTTCCACAGTAAAGCAAGAAGACCAAGGTAAATTTTAGTTATTTTCTATTAAAGTTTTAGCTGATGAAGGTAAGTGATGACACGATTTGACCTCCCATTAAGAAATGTGAGCAAGTGTTTCTTTGCAGACAAATTATCAATAACATTTTAATTAAGGTTTGATTGAGCCAAAGCAATTATCACATGGCAGCAGGTAGTGAGCAGTGAAGTGCTCGGGGTATCATTCTTCAAGGGCTGGAGGAAGAGGGAGTAATTACTATCGACGAGGCTAATCTTCCAGTCTTCTAACATCAGGCATGCTTAGATGAGACAAATCCCACTCAGCATTCCTTGTCTACAAATTGGTCACTTACATAAACATGTTTTCTCGCCAACATATGCTATTGTAGTAGATTACCCAAAGATGGCAGCAGGCCAGCCACTTACTTCGCAGCCAATGTTCATGTCTTTTGCATAAACATATGTGCTTTTCTAGCCTTTACATACAAGTCTGGAGATTAAACCTTACTAAGGGCAAGTTGAGCTTTGGGTCAAAACCTATTGATGAAGGTCCCTGCCTTTGAAGTCAATCCCTATCATCATAACAGCATACAGCTATAGTGCTTTTTTTTCTGCTGGACATATCCTGTCCCCCCAAGGAAACTTTGAAAGTTTTTGGAAATAAAATTACTGTTAGACAGACCATACACAAATTTTTACATACTGGTTTAGCTGTCCAAAAGCATTACTTCAACACTGCATCTGCATTATCCACACAAAGCAGTAATCCATGGCATGCCTTCCCCATGTTGTTTCAATACAGCTTTTACATTTGTTTTCCAAATACCAAACGAAAACTAGGGAATGGCATTATTTCATTCACACGTTTTTTCATATGCAGATGCCGTATTTATTACTATTCACCTCCTTGTCCCCACAAAGATCAGACTGATTCCGTTCTCAAGGAATGAGAGCACCCTGCCAGGACGGTTATCTGCAATGTGACTACTGTAGATTATTTCAGTAATAATTACTGATAATAGCAACTGCCCATCCAGTTCCTGCATATTTCTGTGGTTCACTACTTGGCTTACTCTGTTCTGTGAAAAGGGACAGGGTACTAGGGGGAAGAAAAAAAAAAAAATCCCTGCATCTACCTCTCATTAATTCTCCACCTTTTTTTTTTTTCCTTTCTTTTTTCCAAAACTAAACAAACTCAAATGCTGCAGTATAAAATAAGCGGCTACACAAAAATGTTGACAGAACCTGGATAGATTTTTAAAAAAGTGACCCCCATCATGTCCTTCAAACATATTGCCTATGTTTGAAGCAGCTATCCCTGCTGATGAGCAGCTATCACGTCTCACAAGGCTTCAATCACACTAGAAACAGGATATCTAACTGTTCTGCATCCATCACTGGAATGATCTAAGCTTGGACTAAGAAATAAGCACCAAGCCATCTCATTTCATAGTAGATATATTTGAAAGGCTGATCTCTATAAAACAGATTTCCTTGTACAAAAAAAAAACGAAAATCAAACATTCCAGTGCATCCAATTTAAACATTCTGCATCTTCTCGATTATTTCCACAACGAAATTTGCAAATGCATTTGCAAATCGTGATTAGTGTCTTCCAAAGTCTAAAATTCCAGTCATCTTATATGAGTTTTTTTCTACTTTGCCAAGTAAATTTCTCTGACCAAGTATCCCCGACTTCTCACTGCAGGTCAGGTGAAATTTTGTTAGTATTTATCACTTGCAGAGCGTCAGAAAGAAACAGTAATGTACTTCAGACAGATAGACGCTATTCTGAAGGGCATAAAATCAAACTAGGTAAAGAAAAAGAGAATGGATAAAAGCATGGCTAAGCTCAGCACACATTTTGTTGGCTCAACTATATTTGCTTTTCCTTCCACATCTGTACACATTTCTTCGTAAATAAAGTCACTGCCTGATAAAAAGGTAGGCAGCAATGTGTACGAATCCTGCAATATATACTCCTCCTTGGTATCATCCATGCTGGGGCTAAATGGTAGAATAGTATCCCAGTGCCTCACCTGAATACATTCCCAGGCTGCCTATTACCGCAAAAAACCATGTGTTTTGCTTAAGTTACTTTACTAAGGATTTTACCTACATTTTACACTACGAAACTAAAAAATCACTGAATCAGTCTTTGCTTTCAAAAGGGAATTGTAGAAATTCAATATGGTGACCAGTGTAACAAAGATACTAGATATCTTTGAATACAGGTAGTATCAAGGACATAGGTAGTCCTGCGAGGAGCAGGGAGTTGGTCCTTATGGGTCCCTTTCAACTCGAGATATTCTATGATTCTATGATACTCAACAAGTGAAACTGGAAAAAGTAACTAACTGAAATATAAGATGTATTTATTAAACTTCACCTAACGATTCAATCCCTTTTGTCCTTGAAAAGTCTAGTTACAGCTTAAAGATGACAGCTGTAGATTTCCCTCCATGGTGTTTCAGAGCAGTTTTCTCTCAATATATTCATCATGCATTGATACCTTTGTAGGGCTAATGCAGAGATTACACTTTCTCATATCTGTTGTCAGATATCAATAAAATGGATTCTAGTAAGTCTGTGAGGATTTGGTCTGTAACTTTTCACTCTGTGTACCAGTTCCTTACAGACTCTTGGTGATGGGGTCAAACAAGGAGGAAGGGATAACGTACTGGCTGCTCATAAACCCTGGGCTGCTACCTCCTTGTTCATCTGTTTTCAAGAATAGTTATAAATTTTGACATTACATTTCTGCACTAATGAAACCAGAGAAAACCTTCACAAAATATCCAGTTAGAAGTGAAAAACTTTTGCTGTCAGGTTCCCAAGCTGGCCAAGGGAAATACCCCGTAAGGTGCTTCAGAGGCACCAGCTGCCCCCAGCCCTGCGCGACCAGACATTGGTGGGGAAGACCCTGGACTGTGTCCTTAGTCCGAATCTGATTGAAATAACACTGATAAAATTTGCTCTGCCCTGATTGTTGTAAAAAGTGTTGCTTCATAGGCTGCATAATTCAAAAACATAGGGAGTGATACACTCTCCTAAACCAAGCATCGCCTCAGTGGCAGGCACAGGTAGATGGGATTAGTCACCACGCAGCTCCTGGAGCTCTTCATTTACCAACATGACTGTAATTAACCTTTCAGCGAACACATTGCTGTTGCCATGGGAATCCACCCTGGACATAAAGACAGTTTCATTATGTACTGCATACACCGAGGAAAAGTTACGCTTCTGACAACTGCGTTGTCACACAAGGGTGTCAAAGCAGTTGTGAGCATCATCGTTTCTGGGGAGAGTCAGGATGACAGCTCAATAGGAAAGTCATGACCAATCTAGAGAAATTAAGGCCACAAGAGGTGCCAGGGAACCCAGAAAGCCATGTCACACCAGTTCAAATCACCTTTCCTTCTACTTCTCCAGACTAAGCAATCACTGCAGAAAATAAAAATTTCAGGGCAGGAGGGAAGAGAGAAGGAGAGCACTCTTCTGTATCTTCACATATAAATGGAATCATATTAACCAACCCCATGAATTTAAAAAAAAAAAAGAATTAGCGCTTTAACCTAATGTACAATAGGCATGGAAACTCCGTAACACTATTTATTTTGAAAATGAATGCAGTAGGTTTATCTATCTGAGAAAACAAGAATCATAAAACCTAAACAGAATAGCACCTTACTAGCTAATATTTAGTTTGCACTCCACAATTTGCATTATAATCACCGTCTACTTTCTTCTCAGAAAGGATTTCTAAAGACCGACATAATGAGATTTGCAACTTACTGAACATTACTGTAAGAATCTCAAGCTTTACTGAATTTATCAAATAATATTTATTAGTATTCTAGGAAGCCTTTAATTCAATATTAATCTACATTTGTCACATAAGAACTAAAATACTTTTTGAGTTGCATTATATTTTCTTTCTTGAAAGAAATTGAATTTGTATATTCACTAATTTGCAAAATTCAGTGTCTATTACATCTTTAGATCATTAGCTCCTATCGGATCCTAATACACTTTTAATGAAAAGGAAGGTAAAAAAAATCCATCTGTAGATTTGAGAACTAATTTCTAACATAAAACATTCTATAGCAACCTAAATGTACTCTTTATGTGTGCCTCAATTTTCCCCAAGACATATTTTATCTGTCTATATTTAGGGGGGAAAAAAAGCACTCAGGCATCCAAAATTCAAATCAGGCAAAATTTAGGCAGAGTCCAAACGTGAAAGCTACAACATAATTTTCATCATAACACCTTCCATGACTAATGGTCCCTGAGAACTTCTGTTTTCCCCAGAAAAATTTCTGGGGTGCTTTGAGTTTGCTGTTGTGCATTTGCCATCTTTCCTCAGCTGTGTATGTAAATGTATGCCAACTCCAGCTCAGATTCATAAATTCAGGCACCCATGGGCCTAAAATTTGTGTCTACTAATCTGGGAGATGTACTTACCGCATGCCCATAAGCATGGACAGCACCAAGCTCAAAAAGGAGGAAAACGAAGAGCAGAACACAGCAGCGGTTCTTACATTTTCTAATAGCATGCGGTGGCTAGGGCCCCTGCCCAGGAAATACAACACCTGGCTTCTAGACCTTCACCTGAAAACTACTTATTCATTTTTCATTGAGGAGTAAAAATACAAAATGCATAAACCACAGTCAGACAGAAGCTGCAGCCTGATTTCTTCAGTGCCCTCTCTCCTGCCAGCCGTCCCAGCTTTTGCAGGGAGGCAGGGCTGTGCTGCCGAGACAAGGGATGCAACTTAACCCGGCTGCCTGCTCGTGGGGAGGGCATGCAGTCATGAGGCCATTGCACAAACGGCAGAATCCTCTTTCTTTCCATCCCAAAAAATTAAGAAAACAGTGATAAACATAATTAAATTCCTGAAATTCGAAACAATGAACCCCTACCCCAGAAACACTCCAGTCAGGCCACAGACACATTTTTGCACCCTGTCTTTGTTCACCTTTTCCTGTCAAATGCCTCACAGGTGATTCCAGGCTTCAATATTGTTAGCGCAATTCAATTTTGCAGTGGCAACGCAGTGGGCTAAGAACCACAGAAGGGGCAGAAGCAGATATCAGCATTTCAAGGGCTAGAGGGGCTGGTGGGGCTTGTGTGGGAAAGACTGACAGCAGGATTCAGGAAGAGTACTGGGATCTGCCCGACTTGGAGGAACTGGGTTTGAGGGACGAGGGATCACAGTTATTCAAGCTGCAGATGGGTGCAGATCTCTTTCTTTCTCTTGCCCCAAACCATGTCCCTTCTGGGATCTCACTCTCTCCCCTCACTTCTTCATGATAGAGCTGACAGCCTGCAGTTGCTGCTGAGACATGTTTGCATTACCTCTTGCAGCCCCAGGCAACTGGCTACAGCTTTGAGCTGGCTTAGACAGTCCTGCACAGTTCACATGCTTGGACACCTGACAGTCTCCATGTGCTTTATAAAGAGCAGATGCTGGCAGGTGGGCTTGTGGGCTCCGTTCCTAGAGCTGGATATTCAAAAAACAACTGTGATGATGTTCAGCAATGTTACAAGTCCTCTCCCAGGTCATCTGCAGATCTGCTGGGTGATACGATATGCTTTGAAGGAATGAAGGTGAGGATGCCTCACTGTCCCTTTAGGGGATTCAAGACTTTAAGGTCCTTATTCCAAAGTTGTTTAAGCAGAGATGAAAATTGCTTTTCTGCTCTTTTTGCTTTTCTTCTGCTAGGGACCTGCTCCCAGCCTCATGGAGTTGGTCCAAAATTCACAGAGGTCAATAGGAAGACCTGTAGTGACAACAGTTTCTTTGAGCAGGCTATTTGCTATTGAATCCAACAGTGGTGGGATCAGGCCTTCCCCCCTCCCCCATTTTTGTCCCTCCCAGTACAATGAAAAACCAGCCACAACAAAGATTTAAAGTTGCTCTCTGTGCCAAAATAAAACTGAAAAGAAAGATACGCTATTGCCTTCATTACTTCAGAAATACATAAAACACCCCAAACCATGGGATTATTCTGACATCTCAAAAGGAGAAACGGATAAGAACATGGTTCATTTGTATATTAGCACAATTTATTGTCTGATAATCTGGATTATTGACTCATGAGAAGCAAATGAGCAACAATCAATCCCTCTCTAGGCTTTTTGAAGTCCACTCTGCTCAATGGCTGCCTGGTTCAGACCAAACGCTTTGCAGAGAGTTTTTTGCCTTGTCCAGCACAGACACTCTTCATGCTTAAGAACAGTTACTACAGAGAAGGTATCAAAGTAGTCCTACCGCCTCAATTACTAAAAGATATCCTTTACATTTAATTATTTTCATGCTTTCTTGAAGGCTTGAGTATGAAGGCAACCAATGGCTGTCATAGTTGAGTTTTTCATAGTTGGAAGCATTTACGTATATCCACTCTGTTCAGGTATTAAGCACAGTTAATGTGCTTTACCACTAAGTAACTTCTTCAGTTTAAGATCAAAACATGATAATAAATTTTTGCTTTCTTCGGCACTCTTGCAATGATAATCCAAGAGGGGAGGCAGAGTAAACATACCTCACCTACCCTGCACTACATCACTGCTTGAAAGGCACTTAGCTACGTCATACAATAGCTTTTATCACTTTGATTATTGAGTAATCATTTTTTGATTACCAGTTACATCCTCCTGAAATGAAAGTGTTGGAAAGGTACTGCATCTCTGTTTAATATTAAAGCTTACCATTTGGCTAGCATAACTTTCCAAATTGCAGCAGTTGTTTTTGATAGGATTTCTATATGTTCTTCCTTCCGGTTCATTTTTAATGAGACCATGCAATCAGGTACTTAAATCAGAGGATAAAAAGGCTAGGGAAAATTAAGCACTGAACCATGAACTTTACTGGGTTACCATAGACAACTTTTCCTTGTGATTCATCCAATTTATCTAAAAAAAAAAAACCCCCAAAAAAACCTGTGTAAAAAAATCTCAGGTCTTGCAGAAAATTGGAGGTGACATGTCAGCTGAGCTCACCTTCCAACACCATCCTATTGTGGGGCTGCGCACATTCCTGGGATTTCAATTTTATAAATTATGTGTGCTGTAAACTGCAAGATGTAGTAAGTGCAATCCTGAGAAGTCAGCAGTGCCAGCTTGCTAAACCACTATATTTCTTTAAACTTACATTCTGAACTTAGAAATCACTGTGAGAATTTCAATTAGTGCAAACTATGGTGTACTTGAAAGCTGAGTACAAGTAAACATCCTTCTAGTTTGCAGTTCTGATGTGACAAATTCTTGAGCTTACCAGTGAAACATGAATAATGTTGTAGTAATGGATGTAGATGCCTACCAAAGAGAAATCAATCTAATAAAGAATTTACTCAGTTAACACTGCAGTGCCTTTTTTGAAGCCATGTGTGCAATTTCTCTTTAAAAGGTGCAGCAAGGATTGAGGACATCATAACATGACCCATCGTTTCCAATCCATGACTTGAAAAGATGTCCTATTTCTGGAAATATTTTTGCTACTATTTCTTTCCCTGTCTGTCCCCACTTCTTCACCACTTGGGCTTTAAAAATTTATTGCTTATCCTCTATTCCTCCAAATGCCCTTTTCTATCACTCCCTGCTGTCTTCCTCTGCACTTGTCTGGAGCTCTGAGTTGAAATGGATTATCTGAACTCAGCACTCTCTCCAGAGGAGTCACCACGATGACAAAATTCAAGGAAATAAAAACATCTCAGTCACTGATTAGCAGGAGAAAAGGGTCAGACAGGACAGGTGGGGAGGAAAGGGAGATGATGACAGATTATTATAAACCTCCCAAGTGAGTCATGACGAATAAAACCCTGCGCCCAGCTGAGAACTAGGAATTTAGGAATCACGGATGACATACTTTAGCAAACTGATTTACAGTGTTTCCCATACAAATATTTCCCCTTGAAGCACAATAGAGTTGCAAAGGGAGTATTTCTGAGTTGTATTTTAGAATACCTCACTGACAAGTACACAGCAACACACCTTCACAATTCATCTCTTTGCCCTAATTTACCAAGAAAATCCATGACATGAAGGAATTCTGGGTTCTACTGCTGTGTAGAAATGATGGAGCTCATTTCCAAAAACTGCAGTTAGGTGGCAACAGACTCCTCAGCCTTGTTGAGAATGACAAGCAGTTGGAAAGAAAGCTTACGGATAAAAACACAGACTGCATCCCTTTCCTCTAAATGGGAGTCAATACTGTGCTCTGCAAAGGGTGAGGGGGAAAAAAGAAAAATCAAGAAGTTGTCAGGGACTGAGAGGGAGTAGCACTGATTCAGTATGAATTTAGAAAGCAAACAAACAAAACACCAAAGAAAATGTCCTTGTACAGATGCATAGCTTGGTGCTGGATTTTGTCCCAAAATAGACAATTTCCAGATATAACAGCCTAGCAGTACCAGGAAATCACTTTTATGAGAACTTTCTTGTTTGGTTATTATTTATTTTTTTCCTATTGAAATTATAGATGTTCTGAGTTACAGAAACCTCTATAATAAAATCATATTTAAACACAAAAATAAATTATTTTAAAACCTAAACAAATGCCTGCAATGAGCAGCAAATGTCTCTTACTGAAGACCAGATATTATTATTATTGTCTCATGCTATAGCAGACATTTTATAATCCTTACATATATTATCCAAAGTACTTCTTCATTTTAGGTATTACACACCTCATAAATTAGAATATTTTAGTAAGACTTTGCTGACTTAATAATCTAATATTTTAATAATACTCAACGTATCTTGTAATGCCTTTACATACAGACTCCAGACAAACTGCTTTGCATATAGACTCCAGACAAGCTCTTCAGCTCATCACACTGGTGACATTCTGTGATCTGTATTACACAAATAAGTTCAATGGACCTTCAGGCCTAAGATTTATTAATTTATACATTTCCCTTAAAAAGCAACACAACAGCAGCAGCAGTTACAACTTCCTCACAAACTGTTTCAAGTCACATATTCTTCACTGATCATAAGTAACTCCCTCTACCCCAAAAAGGTCTGAGTTTGACCTGGTAACTTGGTGAACTCTAGTGGTCAAAAGCTATCTTCCTCCAAAAAGGAAGAGATAGCTCTGACACACTTCACTAGTTTTTTTAATACACAGCATGAGAATGGTGGAGAACCCTCCTCTCCTTCTCTTGATGTCTTTATTGAATGACCATCAATTCATTTCATTTCTTGGATAGCTTTTTCTGTTAGACACAAGCATTTTCTTATGAAATTTCCTCTATGTCTGTTATCTCCTGGGATATTCTGCTCTTACCATTCATTTAATACCACTTTCCCTGACCTTTACAAATCCAAAAAATCCTCCCAATGGTGTGAAGAGCAGTAGATGGGGATGACAGGAAAGACTGGTGTTCAATACCATTCACAAATTAGCAGGCAACTACTAAATCACAACATTATTACAATAGCTTGCAGGAGAAATATCCCTGTTTAGGGTGATCAATATGAAGAAACACCAATGAATGGCAGAAAGTGACCAAAACTTGATGGATTGACAGGTCTATTCTAGCAGCTGCAACTCAAGCAATATTACGCCCGTAAAGCTGGTAACATCTGCATGAATAAGGAAAAAAAAAAGAAAAAAAAAGAATTTAAACCCTGAGAAAGAGATCAGGTACATCAACTACTGATGGGAGTGACAGCCATGCTATTACAAGATCAAGTCTTAACATTATCATTAGCTCAGAAAAGATTCAGAAGAACATAATTTCTAAAAGAGATAATTTGGACAGATTTGCAGCCATCCATTTAAGTCAGAGTTGGTCAGGTCTGATAGAAAACAAATGAAGAGTAAGAGATAGCTCACCATTAGTCTTGGAAAATCTAAAACTGAAACCAAAATGTTCAGCCAGTCCTAAAGAACTGGACACAAAGTTTGGGATAGAGTCCACTAACAGTGATACAGATGGCTCCACTTACTGTAACAAAGATGATGTGCCAACTGCTCATTCTGTTTGGGATGTAGAAGGGTAGAACAAGCCAGATGTAACTGCCAAGATCTCATGGAAATTTTATGATTTTCAAGTCCCCTATTTTTCAGATCCACTGAAGAAAGGTTTTCATTCTGCAAATGAAGCTTAGTTTAATTTTTTGGTCTGACTTAGCCAGTTTATTTTTAATAAGAATTTGAGAGGTCAATGTTAGCCTAGTTTTGCCAGAGTTTTTTTATTACTTGGAAATCATTGATTCACAGGTTTCTAAGGGAAGGGATCATCAGAACTCCTAGCCTGAAATCAGTGCAGAAAAGACCATGCAATACCACTTACTATTCTCAAGTTCAACTAGTAATTTCCTACAGTATATTTCATATTATAGAATAAGTCACTAGTTTCAAGCCAGGAATCTCAAGAGGTGAAAGTCACAACCCATTAAAATTTGCATGCAGAATGAAGTTTAAATTGTCTGGCTTAGTGTTTCTGGAAAACTATCTCCTGTAACCATACCCATAAATCATAGTCATGTCATATCTTGGTATTTCTTTTGATAAACTAATGAGATTGCACTACTTGACAATTGTTTAAAAATATAGATATAAAATTCCCCAAAATATGCAGCTTTCTAGCAGCAAAACAGTCACTAATTTGTGACAATCTGGACTTTTTTATTATGCTGCAAGAGATTCCAGCTCTGCGTGAAGTCATGAGCTGCAAGGTGAACCACAGGTAACTGAAACTGCCATCTAACCCCCAAGTCCATTGAAGAGTACTGGAGGTTACTAGTGATTTTTACTCATTTGAGAGGATTACCGCTACAGTTTAAAAAAATGTGCAGGCATTCAGTCTAGGTGCCCCTCTTATCTTACTTTCTGAGCCAAATAAAACAAAGATATGCAAATCTTTCCCTCACGCCAAAGAAAAAAAGGAATTGATTTAGTTTAGAGTAGGAGGAAATATTGGGGTACTGCCTTTTATTTAATTGCTGGCATTAAATGCTGATAAGGTTTTAGTACACTGGTATTACTTAAAAGCCTGAGAAGCCATCACCAGGATGGATGATGTGAGCTGTGAGAGAGACTGTGAATGAGGGTGGACACTTAGAGATCCTGATAACAACACACAAAATCCACTTGAAAAATCCACTGGAAAGATTTATTGTTAACCTGCCAGGACTGAAGAAGTGCTGCATCCTCAATCGCATTCTCAACTGGTGTTGAACATTCAAAGCATACACATGGTACGTCTCTAGCACCTTTCCTCCTCTCTACAGCTCCTACAGCCTCAGAGCAGCAGCTGTTACACACCCGCCGCCCAGTTGCCTAATCCATTCTTTTTTCTCTGACAAACGATTTGGCTATGCTCAGGTTCTGAATCTTCCTGCAATTCCCATCTGCCTTCTCCCTTACCCCTCTGCGATCTTCCCTTACCAATGCCCAACAGAAAATCCATCATCTACCAAGTGCAAAAATATCCCTCCAGCATAGTGATATTTTTTCCCATCCTTCTAATCCAGCTGTAAAGATGGTCCATGTTCAGTATGATGTGCCTTGAACCCAGCTGAAGATCTAAGGGTTAATATCCTGTCATCATGCACCCAGATCCCAAAACCCAAATCACATAGCATCCAAATTCCTGCATATATTTTGCAGATGTGATGTCATACAAGCCGTGATACTCTCATGCCCATAAGGAACTGTAGCTCCTTTGACTTCTCTGCAACACACTCCTTTTAATTGAAGATGTACCTTAGGCCAGTAGCAGAGTTGTTAAGAGAGGAGAAGAAATAAAATACCTGCCAATATGTCTAACAGCAGAAAACATTAAGATAAGCCATAAGCACAAGACTGCACTCTGGCATTTTTGTTGAGTACGTGCCACAAAAGGATCGTTTACAATACGCTGGTCTCAGAACACTGCCTCTTTTGCTTACTTATTCACTTTTTAAACGGAATGAGATGCAGAATTCTCAGTAAAAAATTCTTCACGTTGAAGAGATTGTATCTTCCCACCAGTAACGTTGCTCATGTAAGGCAAAGTCATGATCAAGCATTAATCAGTTTTTGTCCATTCTGCAGAAAAATTTACTTAATGTTCTTATGAAGAATCTGACTAAGCTACACTTAGTTAATTTTTAACTGTCACATATCAAGTACTCAAAACTGAATTCTGCATGTTTTTAAAAAAGTACTAAAGAGGAGAGGAAACACTACATTAAGGGTAACTTTATAAAATTCTCAAAAGACTATGCATACATATTTCTCAATGCTACTGCCAATTAAAAAGAAATTTATATCTTCTGTAGTAATGAGCCACCAAGTTCCTCTTTATCTACAATTTAATTTATACAATAAAACTTTTAGAAGGTCTTCTATTATTTACCCTGAGAACACCCTGAGAACACTGACAGCAAGAATGGATAGAGATGTCATATATCCTCTAAAATAACCACACATAAACACACACAAAGCCAGGTAAGAGAACAGCACATACTTCTATCAGAAATCCATCATGCGTGTACAGAATACAATGGGGACTCAAGTGTCAAATCTCACAGTGGCGGACTTCATCAAAGAAGGAATTACAGCTTTGTGTCTTCTTTGAATAGCAGACCAGGATTTTCTTCAAAGCTTTCTGTGAAATCTACTTCTAACAACCCCATAAGTCACCTTTAATCTTTAAAGTCAGAACCAAAAAAGGTGCAATTTTAGAGATGTTACAGACACAAGAGTGAATTCTTTAACCAATTGACCATTTTTACTAACACAATTGAATTTTAACACAACTTCCTCTAAACCTAAGCAATAATGAGATCTAAGAATTCAAGCTTTCTCATTAAGAGGAGGATATCTCAAGGCTTCGCCTTGAAAACAATACACTGAATGAGATCTGTTACTGCAAGCGCATTTGTTCTCCAGAAGAAAACAAAATCTGATGTCACTGTAATGTGATTGATAATACCTTGTTACCACAGAAGAAAACCTGTGATAAGATAAAGAGATTTCCCTGTAGCGTAGGACAAACCTGTCTGAACAAGGAAAGAACATTCCTGCTTATCCTGAAGTACAACATATTTAGTGAAATTTGTGTTATAAATATGACTGCAAAATTTCATAACAGAAGACATTCTCTTTTGGAGATTTTCACAACTATTTACTGGTCCTCCACTCCAAACTCAATCTGGGATCTCAAAGTCAAGCTGAATTGCTCAGAAGTTTGTCATCACCAGAAATACAGCTTCGTGTATTAAATTATGATTATATTTATTCAAACACATAGTACTCAACCCTGACTTTATTAATATGTAAAACCAACTGCTTTCAATGGATTTTTATAGGTACAACTGCTCTCAGGTCAGTAAATAATCTGACTGACATATAAACAGAAACATTAATGAGTTTTCATGAAGATAGTAAAATCTAGTATGATAACAGTATAAGAATGATGATATAAATGGGACTGTTTAGTCTGGAGAAGAGAAGGCTCAGGGGGGATCTTATCAACGTATATAAATACTTGAAGGGAGAGTCCAAAAAAGATGGAGCCAGGCTCTTTTCAGTGGTGCCCAGTGACCAGACCAGAAGCAGTCAGCACAAACTGAAACACGGATGTTCCCTCCGAACATCAGGAAACACTTCCTTACTGTGAGGGTGACCAAGTACCGGCACAGGCTGCCCAGAGAGGCTGTGGAGTCTCCCTCCTTAGAGATATTAAAAAACTGTCTGGACGCAGTCCCGGGCAACTGGCTTGAGCAGAGGAGTTGGACCAGATGACCTCCAGAGGTCCCGTCCAACCTCAACCATTCTGTGATCACTACCAAGAGTAGCTATAACCCTGAACTAGTGCTGGGCATGAAACTTTTCATTACACGTCTGACTACCCAAGATCTTCCCAAAGTTAAAGTCTCATCAAGGCAAACCACCCAAAACACAGAGGTTAGGGCACTCAGCTGCTGTATGGGAAGTAAACATTCATATCTCAGGTCTAGGTACAGAAAAAACTTGGATCTCAGTCTCTCAGATTACATACATTCCAACTCTATTTTTTTACATGTGTTTTACCATAAGTGAGATGTGAAATACATTTCTGTTAAAGGCTATTGCCATAGCATGGCCTGAACAACATAATTCCAGGTTTCCTTATCCAGTGAACAGGAGCTCTTAATTCTGAGATTAAATAGAATTTTGTATAATGATGAAAAGCCCTATCTTTAAAAGCAAAGTTTATTCTGGAGTTTAGAAAAACTAGAGAGCCGCAGATGGTCACAAAGTCTCAAATGAACAGTGTCAGCAAAGAATCAAAGTTTGTCATATATTCTGAAAAAAACCACTGGCCAATTTCAGTGAAAGACCCGATGTTAATTACAGAAAAAATATTTCCCACTACCGCTCTCACCTTCCCTGAGCAAAGAAAGTTTTTATTTGCCAAAAGACTCGATGTATTTATCCTACACTAATTCCAGTACCTTGAAATGTCACCACTGGAGGATATTGCAGTAGAAGCTCAGCTCCATACTACAGATCAGTTCAAAATCAGAAACTCAGTGAAGCAGCACCCATCTGCCTCCTTCTTGCCTTTGAGTCACTTCTGAACAGCCCAGGTTGTACTAGCAATTCTGCCACAGCTTACGATGCATACAGCACTAGCTAAGCTAGTGACAAATTGAATTTTGAGGTAAGTAAGTACTTAGAAGATAAGAAATGTGAGAAATTTATTCTGGGTTTTAAAATTAAGTCTGTTTTGGATTAGAAGAAAAAAACTTATATTTAGGATCTATACTAATATTTAAGTAAGCTAACAGTGAATATTCTGGCTAATACTGAAATTAGTGAGGTTTTCCTATTGCAATGCTTTTTTTTTTTTTTTATGCACTGCATTAAGCTGTTTTACAAATCTGCTGAAACTACCACTTTGAATGGCTTTGACAACATAGGAGCTATCCATTTTTGCACCCAATTCCAAGAGCTGATGAATGTCCTTTTTCCACTTAAGGAGAAGAGAGATGACAGGTCTTCCATCTGTTGGGACTGAGAACCTTTGTGACTGAAAAACAGTTAGGTCTTTTTTCCTCCTGAGGGAGGAAAACAAGAAAAAATTGGCCATGTAGATGTTCTTTAATAGGCAGTGCTTAAATTGAGAGTCTATAGCAACATGAACTGCTTTCTATAGCTGGTTTGTTTATGTCTCAGGCACAGGAGCCAAGGGAGACTGCTGCATTATTTGCTGGATGTTGCTGTTACTGCAAGATAAATACAGCATTCTGCTTTTTATCTCTGAAGTGCCTTTCAGATAAACAGTCTGACCTGAAGTGAAGCCCTTTGCTGTTTAAAAACAAAACCAGAAGAGAACTCTTTTCCCAACAAAAGCAGCACCAAGCAGAGAGGTGGCTTTGGATCTGATGTTTAAGAACACCATTTGATACAATCCCAACCAGAGTTACACAAGCAAGGCGGCGGGGGAAAGAGGGAGGGGGAAAGCAGCTCAGTGCCCATTAAAGAAGTTATGAGACATAGAAACAAGACTATAAGAAGGCTGGAATTTGTAGGACCTCTGCTGTCAAGTTCTGCAAAATCAAAGTCAATAACAAGCACTGGCCGAGAAGCATTGGGCCCAGCAGTGCCATTAGAATGGGGTTAGGACAGAACTACAGCTCTCCAGTGGAAATGTCATGTTCTGAGCTGCCGAGTGCTGAACCAGCATTTTAGGAGGAAAAAAATCTGTAAAAGCAGCTCAGATTTGTTCTCTACTTCACCTTTGAAAGACTAACAGGTAGAAATGCCTTTGCACGGAAGAATGAGAGAGCAAGGGAATAAGTATGCTCTTAGGTTCAATGCATATGTAACTGCGTTACATCCTAGTATTTTGACGTATCAATATCATACAACATTCAATTACAAACACATTGTTTCCAAGAATCCAGCATAAAGCTAATAGATGTTACTCAATGCATCAGATTCGTATGCATCTATTACCCTAGGTCAAAAAGCTCCCCGTGCTCCTGCTGTATTCCCCCAATACCAAGTACAGACACTTGTTCTTGAAACCTCAAATAATGGAAACCTCACATTCTCTCTAGACTATCTGTTTCAAAGCTTCACCATCTGTACTGTCAGAAGTTTTTTTCTGATGTATAACCTAAATCTTCCTTGCTGCAATTCTAGTCTGTTTCTCACTGATCTCCCTGTGAAAGACCGTGAATGTATTCTCTACCTCTTTGCAACAGCCTTTTATATATTTGAAAGCTGTTATCATGACACCTTAGTCTTACCTTCTCTGTATTCAAAAAAATCCAGTTCCTTCAACCTTTTCTTATTAGTCTTTTTTTTTTTTTTTAAACAGACTTCTGAGGACTCTCGTTATTTTTTTCTGAACTTTCCTAAATTGGTCCATATCCTTTCTGACCTTAGGAGGTTCAAGGAGGGCTAACAAATTCCTTCTGATGTTTAACACAGTGTTCCTGTCACACACTCCAGATGGTGTTTGACATCATTGACAAGACATTGTTTATCTAAGTTCAAGTTAAAATTGACTATTAACCCACATTTTTTCTTGTATTGCTGATGCCTAAGGAGTCATTACCCATCCTGTGCTTGTACAGTTAATTATTTCTATCTAAATATAGAAGTTTAAATCTGTCCTTTCTACATAGCAACCCAGCTAAGCTTATTTTATTTTTCCCATAGTGTTTCAGTAACAGAACAACTAGAATGAATTTATATTCACAGAATTCAGACCTTGCCTCCCAAACATCCTTGTACATTTTCTAACGTTGTTGTCACCTGAAGACCGGATAAGCAGTCTCTATCCTTCATTCAAAGTACTTAATGAAAATACAGGATAACAATTGGGCTGAAGTCAGGTTCCTGAAAAGTCCCATTTGATGTATCTGTCCATTCTGACAGATTTTCTAATGTGTATGTATACAGACATCTACGGCTTCTCTTCTATCTACCAGAACTGTTAAGCTGTCAGAATAGAAAATTAAATTCATATGACACATTTTTTTTCTTGATTAATCCTGATTTCTTGATCACAATTATTACGCATTGTTGTAATCTTCCAGCTGCTTACAAAGAATTTATTTATTTGTTCCAATGCTTTTCTTAAAAAATGAGTTAAACTGACAACCTTGTAATGCCAAGATTCTTCCTCCTTCCCTTGTTTTACAGATGGCCTTATGTTTGCCCTTGCCACTCAGGTTTTGCTGAGAAGTATAGTGGCACTGAACACCAGCCAATTTCACAAAAAACCTAGATTATTTCTTGTCTATATGCCTCTGGAGCCTCAGTCTGGTAGGCGTTCTCAAAGTACTAGTAACATTTACCACCAGCATAAAAACCTGCACAAAATGCAGTTGTGACAGAGTAGAAGATTGAAGTCCAACATCTTCCTCTACCTGAAAGGATTCAAATCCTTGTCTCCTATCAAAGTGGCTGTAGCTATGAGATTACCTCTGGGGAGGATGGAGCAGGGAGGAGCAGGGATTATGAAGCCTTGCATCCCTGCTTACAAGACCACTCGTATATTTTATAGTAATCAGTCTTTGCTTAATACAGAAGCTGAGTCACAAGGATTTATGTATATCACTCCTGTGTTTTCTTTCCTCCTCACTTGCTTTTTGTCTTGCTTCTCATGCCCTACACTCTGCGCAACAAGACAGTTTCAGCAGGAGTGGAGGGTCACTGTGCCGTCGTGCTGATGACAGCACCGAACCTGTCTCTTTCATCTCCTAAGCAAATATTCCACTAACATAAGACATGAGTATCTTCAGAAGATTCCTCCAAACTACAGTTAGAAGACCACTGTCTGATTTAAGACTTATTTTCCTCACTTTTCTCCTATTGGACTATGCAAAGGAACTGACAAGTGAACATGTACTTCAGCAACTCCTCCTGCCCAATATTTAGCTCGTTCTACTTCCTTAGTCTTCCTATGGTGCACCCAGCAGTACGGTATGGCTTCTGTGCCAGAGACAAGGAGATTGAATGCCAGGTGCTAGAGCTCAGCTCTCATCCTCAACCTTTCTGCACCTGGCCCCATTTCCATTGAGCAGGCTGCTCCAGCAACTACTGCAGTGTCATTTCAGGCTAGGCAAGAAATCCAGGCATGTGGTTATTGTACTGGCCAAACTCAATGAGTGCAAATACTGCAATGTAATAGTAGCCTGCTTAAGTACTTTCTTAGCAATCCTGGTATTGGTTCTTCCCATGACTCATGACAGCTCTTTCATTTACAGTTATAGAGACCATATACTTAAAGGATCCTGAAAGTTGAAGTTCTTCCTATAGTGTGACTATCTAATAAGGTTTCACAAGTTATGTGGTCTGTCTGAATTATTATAATTGACAATATTTAAAAATATCCATTATTATACACATATATTCTTAAAGTTAATGCTAATACTTAGCAAATCCCTTTAGAACAGTACTTTCTATTTCACCCCAGTGTATTAGATTCATTTATGTCAGCAGAACTGAAATCACCTTGCTAGAAAAATACCGAGTGAGGCCATACACTTAAAAGTAAGGACTTACTCTGTGTGCCTAAAAACATCGCTGCAAGAATGCTTACTAACTCCTTAGATAAACTGCAAGAACAAAGACTATATTAATTTCCTAATACATAAAAATGTCTAGCTCAATGCACCCATACACACAGAGCTGTGATCACATTCATCAAGCATAGCCTGAAAAGTAGTTAAATGATCAAAAAACCACAGTCCCTACCCCCAAAACCCCACCTTTTAATGGTATCTGTCTATGGTATTTTTAATTTGCTTCATAACAGTATCAAAAAAACTCTGCATTTAACATAACACAGCAATTTTCTGCACACCATAGTCATCCTCCATGCTGGATTGCTTTAAATGTTAAAAAAAAACCCAACCAAACCCAAAAGATTGCACCTATTGAAACAAAAGTATGTGGAAACTATTCAAGATTCCTTACTTCAGGATGGACAGAATTAGTACTGGCAGAGCAAGGAAAGCAGGTAACATAAGCATTGAAATGTACTGTAACTAAGTTAGAAAGCAATAAAAGTGGCTATATTATAAGGTACAAAGCATCAGTAATTGCTTAGAAAAGATGCTTGCAAAAGCCACAATCCTTATGGTGACAGAATCACATTACAGGGGAATGCCTGTGGGTGTTCCCCTTATACCTCTGTGATTTAGCAGCAATAAAAATGTATACAAACAAAGGAGTAAGAATCCCCTTCAGACTTTGGTTTAGCCCTGCATGGCTGCCTCTGTCACTTGACCTGATCAATTGGCTGTTAGTGTTAGTAAAAGGTTATCTTGGATCACATTTGCATGTTTGCAGGCTTATTCAAACTGTACCACAGTAGAAACTGTCAGCACCTTTGAAGCAAGAAGCTGACAAGCTTTTTGGAGGTAACCACGAGACATATATAGCTACATAGCTTATAAATCCAAGCCAATTATAAGTTCTTCAGGCTGTTTTATCCATTCCTCTTTGAAGTCTATTCTAAAAACCTTTAGCTCCAATTTAACAAAAATAAATGTAAGTTTCCTGCTAAATTAATGGCTCAGACTGAGAGCATCTTCAACACACAACGGCACAGGAACACATCTTGTTTTTGAATTCCACACACAGAGCAACACTTCTGAGCGCAGTGAGAAAGGCCCAAACCTGAGGAGAACACTGTCTCCGTAATGCAATGGAGGAAGAAATGACCACATTTGTTTTGCAGAATGTAGAAGTGTGTATATTGCCAAACACACATATTAGTTCCTCTGCTTTGCTGCAGTTCCTTTAAAATGCTAAAGTTAACTCAGGTTCATCACCATTTCATTAATAACACACAGTTCTTCGGGGGGGGGGAAGACCTTGGGAGCAGTGAAGTCAGCAAATCCCAGTTTATGTACGGCCTGATCCTGCGCAGCACACTCAGTGCTCCAACTGGAAGGCTGGCAGTAGCCCCATTAACTCAAGGGAACTGGTAGGACAGCTGGAGTTGAGCTGATGACTAGGTGTTTTGCTGGAGCGAGGCCTTAGTCCCTCAAAATGTTATTAAAATCAATTAGGTATAAGTAGAACCAAGAGTAGCTCTTGCCTCAGGGCAGATCCCAACCAAGTAGTTTTATGCACACTTGTCTCCTTCCAGTTTGTAATACAACAGTGTCTAAAACTCAGAGCAAACTGATTTTTCTGTAAGTTTTAAGCGAACAGCTACAAGACTTGCATCAACTTTATATTGAAACAGAGCTCCAGCTCCACAAAATGATGCAAGAGAAGCCTTCCACTCGACGACTTTAAGTTCTCTGCTAACAGAAATACTGTCCACAAAACAACAGGCTACGTGCAAGAGGTTACACAGCTCCAACTCCAACTTTAACTGAATGAAAAATTGTCACTGACTTCAGTTAAGTGCAGTAACCCACTGGAGGTCAACAAAAAGTCTCTGGTATAAACGTTGAGTACCTGATAGCAGATAAAACGTGCTGTCAGATTTCCTAAATTTACACATAGCAATTAGCACAGAAGTCACTTTCTTTTAAAAGGATAGTTTTGATTTCTACAGTCTTGACCTCTTTCTCCCTGGAGAGAAAAACTCAGCCTTTTCCACTCCATCCCACAAGTACCAAACTACCTTCTCCCAAATGGTCTAGCTGATATCAACATAACTAAACTCTAGCAAACTGTTCTTATTGAAAAAAATTCTGTTTTGAACTGGAAGGCCCAAAAGCTTGTCCACCTTTTCCCAACTCTATGGTCGATGCAACAAAATGTAACCCAGATACGCTCTTTTCACGGAGCATCCACCCCCTCAGGAGAGCTGGAATGTACAGCTTTTTCATGGAGTTCACATGCAAACTCAGGGCACATTTAGTTTATCATTTGAAGACTGATCACTGACAATATTAAATCAACCACCAATATATTCACACTATCTCCTTTGCAAGTCTTGGACAGAATAGACAGAAGGCTAGGTCTGTAGTTTACCAAGGTAGGTTTTCAAGTTTTAAGTAGAATTCCTGTTTCCATACTCGGACAATGTCAGTTCTACAACTCAGATCTTTGAAGCATCAATGCAAAAACTATCACAGTAGCTCATTAACCAATTGAAGAGTGAATTAGTGCTTTAAAAAAAAAAAAAAAACCCACAAGAAAAAAACCCAAACAACCAAAACCCCAAAACCAACAACAAAAAACCACCACAAAACCAAACCAAACCAAACCAGAAAAAAAAACCCAAACCCCAGTTGAGTACAACACAAACATTCTGACAGGTAGATAAATAGATAAAATTTCCAATTTTGCTAATTTCTGCTAGGAAATTAGAACACAAGGTCTAATAACCAAGGCTTCACCACAACTTAAAAGAATCAGTTTCTCTAGCAATACAAATTTTACACTGTCTCATAAATGTATTGAAGAGGAAAAAAATCATCTATAGTCTGACTAACCAGAATTTTTCCTTTCTTCTTCTCATGAATAATGTTGAAAATGCTACAATAAATTCTAATGCCAGGATCTATCAAAAACTTCTTGCTGGAAGAGGCTTGATTTTTAGGGGAAAGAAATCCATAGAGATCTGACTTATTAATGGTTTATTAAAAATTAATTCATGCCAAGAGCACATTAAATGTTCATCTTATTAAAGAAAATATAATGATTTCAGTGAAGATAAAACAATCTTACTAAGAAAAAGATGGTAAAAAATATTAAAGAGATTAATATTAAAAATGCATTGTCTAGAAACACAACAAATGAAATGTTAACATGGTAATCAAACAGCAGATTTATATATTAAAAAAAATATTCTCCATAGTTATTTTGAAGTTAAACAAATTTTGGAAGCATTTATTTTCCTGAGACTTGATCACTTAAGCCCAATAATTTTGATACTATGAAAATAAACTCTTCAGCAATCCTTTACCTAACCCCACAGTGCTCCTACACTTAATAGAATTTCTTCAATGAGGTTAACACAATGTTATTAAGGGAATTGGGATTTGAATTCCAGTCCTTCCATATTTCTGTTGTGAATGTAAGTAAATAATTTTCTTAAAATTATAGTAGCTTTCTAAAGGAGGGTTTAAGGATAGACTTTTGCAAAATGTAAGGCTTTCAGGTATAATTAACATGCATATAGAGATACGTGTACAGACAGTATATTAAGATGTATATACAGATGCTAATATACTTCTGTCAGAAGCAATATATGATATAAAGACAAAGAAACAAAGTGGATAACATCCTTTTAACAACAATATTCAAATATGATGCTAAACTACTTTTACCAAGAATATTGCCTTTCTCGTTGTTACAAAGAGACAAAAATTGCCTCGTTACAGAACTTCTATTCTGATATTTTCAAATGATCAAATAAATTGTATTTTGCCCACTTAAATGATAAAACATCAGTTAATACAAGAAAAGCTTATGGCTGGGTAGAGTGGAGGTATCAGTTGCAATGCTGAAATTGAAATTTTTGGCAGCTGTGATATAAAATAGCCTTAAAGTTTCATATCAAAGATTTGTACTTTTCTCAAATAGATATTATGTCCCTTTTCATTTGCATGGACTCTTTCACCCAAATAATTAGACAGAAATATCACACCTAAAGTGCTAACATGAATACTGAAAATAAAATCTTTATCAGTTGTAATCATCAAGAAAAATAGCAAATGTAATGATCTGCCATGCTTTTCATTCAGCCACAATTTATTTTAAACTTTAGCAAAACTGAGGCGTTCCCTGCTTATTGCAATGTCATTACATTTTCAGGTACCTCTCCCTATGCGATCACATTATAACTTTTTTTCCTGATCTTCTGCTTCACTATTTTCCAAGTACTTACAGTACTTCTCAGGTTGGTGTCATCTACAGACTTAATAAGCACATTCTTGACACACGCTTCTTTTTGACAGTGAAATATTAGTAACACTCTCCTATTATAGCTTTTTCAACAGTTTTCTATCCACCTACAATAATTTCTTCTGCTGAAGTCAAAATATATGACATCTACTGCCTGTCCTTTACCCACAAGACCTGTTATTTTATGAGAGATGAAAATTAAATTGGTTTGACACATTTTGTTCTTGGCAAATGTATGTTTACCATCCCTCATGTCCTTTATTTTTCTGGGTGCTTACAGGTACTTTTAGTGACTTCTTCCAGTATTTTTCCAGGAACTGAAGTCAAGTAGGTAATAAATCTCACTGAATTGCTGAAGTCCTGTGTAGAATGGATATATTGGCTATTAATTTAAAATGAAGAACATTTTTAAATTCTTAGTTGATTCAATTTTCATGCAACCTAAAATACCTAGGCTTCTTAATCCCAAACTGTTTTCTCCTTAGAAATACAGTTGTGACATTTGAAGAGTTGGAGAAAATTACTTTATTCAAATATTTCACTTATTTAAGCATAATAAAAACATAACACTCAAAATCCTACCCAATTTTGAGTGACACAGGTTTCAACATGCTGCAACCAATTATTTGTTGAACTTTTTAATGGATTGATTTTATTGAGTTCTAAATTTTTATGATTTTTACTAAACTCAAGAAAGTCTTTGAAAGTACTAGTACTAAAGACATACGAGATCACATGCATATTTTCTGCCCTACAGCAGACCAAACAGCTGTTATCACACCATGGCTTTGAACAGAGGTGTAATTAGCACAAAAAGTAGCTCAGGTGATATGTTTTGCATCAGTTGTAACCCCTCATCTTTCATGAGAGAGACAATGCTCACCTTGCTTTATTTACAAGATCTGTAAAAGAGCTGTACTAAAAAGATGTCAGTGGAATTGTGTTATTACAAAATAGAGTGAAGCACATCACTTCTTCTCCATTATTTAAAAACAAAACAACACACCAAAACCCCCAAAATGCCCAGTTCCTTAGAAGTTTAAGATACTGAATAAGGGACATAACAAGAAGGAACAGACAGTTTTTCATTTCCTACTTTAGGATCTCCTTCCACAGCAAGCCACCTAACTGCATGCTTGACAGAAAATGTTTAACACAAGCTCTACTTCAATTTACAGCAAGGCACTTCATATTACGTTGGCCAAAATGCTACTGTAACATCTTCTGATATTATTATATCATCACTTCTTCAGGTGAAGAAAAAAAATAATTCTGGAGAACCTGTACTATTAGATTGTTCACAAATCCAGCAAGTTTTAACAATATTAAATGGCATAACTGTATATTGACAATTGGCATTTCACTTTTACTCTTCAATGCTTACAGGGAGAGGAAAAAAAGATCATGCAGATGTGATCGTTCTGTTCACTTGAGTAATGCTTTCACGTAAGCAAAGATTTGGCTTATTTTCAGTTGACCATGACTCACGTATCGCATTGATGTGTAACATGCTTAAGTTACACAGTTTACTACAGACTTACAACTGCAAATAAAAGCAGTTAGGTGACTGTCTTCAGTGTAAAATTGGGGAAAGGACATTATATTTCTAGCAGAAATATCCCTATTTGCAACTAAATTGTGTCTTCCAGGCTTAGAGCTTTAAGAAGATGCATATGCCTTTTCACAGCACCAGGACTTGATGCTGTGATGGGTATACTAGTACCAAGCTGCTAGAAGTGATTAGTTATCTCCTGTGGGTGCAATCAGCCCTGCTCACGCTCACTTCATCCAGAACGGGAAGGAGGAGTGAAAAGAGTATGACCCCTTATCCTGCAGATCAGGAGAGAAGAGCTTTAGTGGCAGAGCTGAAGACCTGAAGGGGTCTGGGATGTGTCAGAAACCTGCCTAGTCTAGCTAAGTCTGTGACTGTGAATGTTGCTGCTATGTAAGCCAGTTCACAGAGAGAGGCAGTAACATACACGTGTTCTTGTTTTGCTTTTAACCAAGGACCCTGTATCCCCTTAAAAAAAAAAAAAAAATCACCAGCAGCAAAGCTTCCAAAGAATGACCTAGAAAGTCCCAAAGTTAACAAGGAGAAACCTACAGCTAGAGATCAGGGTTGTCTCCAAATTCCTGCCATGCTCTGAAACAAAGGCACCTGTCCAATGGTGGGTGACAATAATCGCTTACACAGTGCCCTGTAGGTTAGCATATATAACCAGGAATGGAAGAGGTGGGGTCTGGATCTTCCCTCGGGTAGAAGAAACTCAAACCCACCTGTCATGCATCTCAGAGAGGCAAGTCTTCCTCCATCTAATTCTAGGTGCTTTCCTAAACTCGGAGACAATTTGTTGTGGATCTCTCTGAGTTGAGAGGTCACATATATGTGTGTGTGTGTACATCTCATGGGCAATTTACCTGTAAATATGTTTGATGGAGAACTGCTTCTCTCTTTCCGTTCATTATTGACAGGCTGAGAGAGTTGGGGTTGTTCAGCCTGGAGAAGAGAAGGCTCCAGGAGGACCTTCTAGCAGCCTTCCAGTACCTAAAGGGGGCCTACAAGAAAGCTGGAGAGGGACTTTTTACAAGGGCATGCAGTGACAGGACAAGGGGTAATGGCTTTAAACTGAAAGAGGGTAGATTTAGATTAGATGTAAGGAAGAAGTTCTTTACTGTGAGGGTGGTGAGGCACTGGAACAGGTTGCCCAGAAAGGCTGTGGATGTCCCATCCCTGGAAGTGTTCAAGGCCAGGCTGGATGGGTCTTTGGGCAACCTGGTCTAGTGGAAGGTGTCCCTGCCCATGGCAGGGGGGTTGGAACTAGACGATCTTTAAGGTCCCTTCCAACCCAAACCATTCTATGACTGAGGTAAGATCCTGAACTTTTAACATTTCAATTAAGTGTCTAGAATTTAGTGGGAGGAACACAAGTCAGAGTGCCCGTCCACCAGGCTACAGGAGAGTCTGGAGAAGATGCGTTTCATGGCTGCCCAGTAGAGGGGTGAAGGTATTTGCAGGCAGAGTGAGCCATTTCTACGGCCTCGTACTCAAGGTACTCAGAGGGAAGTGGGACAAACTAGGTTATACTCCCTGCTTAGTTTATGCATTGTACATTACACAGCCACCATATGAAAAACAGAAATAATCCCAGGAGGAGGGCTCTGAAATCAGGTCTGAGTCCCCTGACATTTGACTATGTAGCAGCTTGCAAAGGTGACACGAGTTGCACCGCATTTCCATTACGTATTTGTGACTGAGGTGCATGAAGCAGAACAGGGTGAAAGAATTACATTGCATCCCTCACCTTTTATTAAAGGATAACAAAATAAATAAATAAATAAATAAAAATCTGTCTTACACTTTGTATTGCAGCCTGCCAAACATTTCATTTTTGGAATACCATTTGTCCAAAGAAAAAACAGAAATCCATTAAATAAATGTACTCATTTCATGGCTGCAAATGCTAAATGAGTATTTTTCTGGGAATTGTTACACTAAGTGCCACAGATCATCCTCATCTGTTTCCAGCTGTGGTCTAACGCTTTAGAGGAATGCAAAAAACCTCATGCACCTGGGGATTAGGAGATTTCTCTTACTCCAGCTGATCAGCTTGCAAACCTAAAGCTTGACAGTTTCTATCATTTGTACTTTATATTAACAAGAGTACATGATGATTTCACATTCAGTAAATTTCACTGTACTCATTTTCGCATTAAAAACAATTCTTCATGTTATTTTCACATTACTAGTTAGGAATTATACCTTTCTAAGGGGTGGAGAGGGTGAGAGGAATCTTGCAAAACAAGCCTGGTTTTGTTGCTATCATGGAAGGGTTCCCCCCCTCCTTGAGTCTATTTAATAGGTTAAGTCTCTCTACTGAGACTAGAGAGTACCATAACAATATTAATGAGTTTTAAGAGAGTTCTGAAAGATCCAAATGGCTTGCAAATAAAAAAAAAAGGGGGGGGGGGGGGGAAGGAAAAAAAACCCAACTATTTTTACTGATGCATTCACACTTACACACTTACTTTATTCTCATTTTTAATGCACACTTGGTGAAATATTGCCTTACGGAAGCTGACGGCAAAACTCCTTTGATGAGAAATATGTTGGAGGGGAGGGGGAAAAAAAAAAAGAAAAAAACCCCTGCATTTCTCTAAGCCTGGTGCCTGCTACTGGAATGTTGTGGTGGAATGAGGTTATGCAGAAATAAACTGGGATGTGTTAGAGTTAAATGCAGTGCTCAGAAAACACAAAAGAAACTGGAATGTTAATGAACCAGAGAGCACAGTTAGAATGCAGAATTAATTTGTAGTCAAATGAAGCCTGAAATTTGCTATTGGATTCTGCTACTTGTTGACTGTGGTTTGTGTTAGGTTCTGAGGCTTGCTTGCTTTTTTCCTCCCTCTACTGGGATTTAGCATTAAAGAATAAACAAAACTTAAGTATCTGAGTCACACAAATGACCAAGGAGCAGGAGGCTTTAAAATTGCTGTTTCTTGGCCAACTGAGGTTGATTATACTCTCAATCCTTTGGTAATAAATAAATAAACAGAAAGAGAAGACAGAGAGTCCTTCAAATCGAAAAAGCACAGGGTGGACATGATGAACGACAAGAAGCTCCACATAGTTCCTGGCACACCAACACATTTGTACTTGTCTGCAGTTCCTCACAAAACTGTAATCTTTGTCACATTTTTCAAGTTTAGCATAGGTAGCAATACCAGACATACCAGTGCATATGTTACGCTTCTGCATATGACTTTATTTCCCCAAGCACAGCATTCAAAAGTACCTGTCTCATTTCCGCAGTGGCCCTACTGGACTACTTGCTCATGCTAATTTATTCATCCTTTCTTAGCAGTACCAGCATCTTATCTATTATCAGCACCAATTCCCCATTTCAACACCCTGGGCTCACTCATAGATGCTCATTCCACAAACAAAAGGTACTAGAGATTCTGAATTAAAAAATACACACCGGCTGCTGCAGGGCCTTGTGGCCCTTGGAAGCATCCATAAGTATTCTACACCACTGCCTCTTTGCTTTGCATCTAGATAGGGGTAGCACCCCTCTAGCACCCTGAATGCATGGGGGTAGGTCCTCTCCTCATGGAAGTAATTTGCAATTCCCGAGCATGATGAAGCGTTGCCCTCAAGCCTCGTTATTGCATGTCCCAAAGGTTATTCTCTGCTCTCCACGGTGAGCTGCATGGCACATCTCTGCAGCTCGCTTACAGGATTGGCAGTTGATAAGCAAAACAAACACTGCTTGCTGCCTGGCGTTTAGCTGCCCCATGCTTTTGTTGCAGCCCTACAACCACTGCCAGGTTCTGCTAGGTATGCAGATCTGTTTCTTTTATTTTGTGACTATGTCTCCAAGAAGACGGTCTTCATCTTGTGTCTTACCCGTTCCTGGACATGCTGTGATGTCCTTGCTGAACTTGTGCAGTGAGACTGTCCGAAGTTTCATAATCTGCTAACCTTAGCTGTTCATCTCAGTTCTCAGTTATTTCAATTCACGGTGTAAATGTTTGCTGTCAAATATGGTTCACATTTAAATTAATGGAATCCCCAAAAGAAAAATATAGCCATTAATTTTATGGGTTGTTCATGTTGAATGGTACTTGATAATACAACTCATTCCCACCACTCACTCATACTGATTAGCAATGACAGAAAGACAAATCAACTAAAAAATTTGGGAACTGACCTCAGTGTGGAGAACTGAGCTGGCATTCAGACTAGTGAAAATGATCTGGCAATGAAAGAAAATCCTTCACAGATTACTCAGGACTATAGGTACTCCTGATTTCATTAGTAGGTCCTGTTTTACTTTCTTAGCAGAGAACCATGTAACAATTACTAGGTGAAGAAGAGAAGCTAAGAATGGGAACAGGATAATTTAAGATAATTTTTCATAATGAGTTCTTCCATATTTTAATATATTTTTCCAAGAATAAATATCGGAAAAATGTTGGCAACAACTTCTTTCAGCTAAATATTTTAAGTAATGCATATTGCTTTTGGAACAGAAAAGAAATAATGGGAAACTTAAATCCTGTGCTGGGCCTCTTTTATCTGTAAACTTTTATTGAATTTCCATGTTTGCAAACAGTAAATAATAATAATAAAACTGAGCATTTTTATAGCTGTTTTCATCCATAAACTCTGAGGTACTCTTTAGTACGCTTGTCTAACTATAGCCAATAATTTTCCCCTGTTGACTGGTGTGGAATGCTAAATGCAAGTGTAGTCCATTAAAAGGGAAATGAGGAGAGAGATTGTCTTGTGGTTAGTGCCTGTGACTGGGAGTAATAATTCTTCAGTTTTATTTCCAGCTCTGCCATTGACTCACAGAGTGACCCCGGGCAAGTCACTAAGGCCAAGAGACAAACAGAGAACAAAGTTCCTACATTTGATTTAACCATCAATAAGAAGTTTGATTTTCATAACTGCCAATTATCTGGAAATTCTGTTTGTGGAAAAACTTTGCCCTAATCTCTTGTTCCAGTAGTTGATCCATCTGAAATTCAGTCTTCATGAGAAATTGAACTGGTTTAACTTGAATAATTTTTAAATTGATCTTATTAATTTGTTATAAATCTCAACTGTATACATGCTTAAACCAACTAAACTCTCTCTTAAGTAACAGTTAGGCTTATTTGGCAAAATATATGTTTTATTAAACAAAACTCAGCAACGTTCAGCAATTTGAGAGCTTCTGGATTAGGAGATGGCACTGTTTTACCCTGGTTCAGACCCATCTTTCCACTCAGGCACCTTTTTATCATGCATCTACATTTTGCAGGCACTGTGTGTCAAATCTAAGACATGACTTTCCTTTCATATTATTCAGTCTTGTTCAATATATTACATTGTCAAACTATTACTGCAGATTCCTTTCTCCTGGCCTTTGCAAATACAGTCTTCTCTCACTGATACTCATCTGAACAATTTTCTTATCCTCCTCTTCGCTCCCCTCTCTGGCTCCTTTTTTCCTGTCCCTGTGAAGTACAGCATTCCTGGCTTCACTTTCAAGACTTTTAATGACCTTTATCTCAACTTCGACCATTCAATGACTGCTGAGATGTCTGCTCCCAATTCCAACTAGCTGATCTTTCTTTGCAAATGTCTTTGGAAAAAAAAAATCAAACCATCACACCTGGAAAAGATTCTAAATGGTAACACTGGTCTGGCAAGACTTCTCTTGATTAATTTACTGTCAGTCATAAGAATAGTGAGGACCTGTCAACAATTTATGGTTTTTAGATCAAAATGTGAACTATTTGTTTTCTCAGTAAATGGAAAAACAAAGAAAAATCATGTGCTAATATAAGTGACGTTGCTGCCAACCTTTTCTATTGATTACTAGTAAAACCTGACAGAATATCAATGGCACCTTATTGAAATTATCTCTACCCACTCTGAGATATAATAGAGTTCCTCGTGTGTGTTTAACACATTTAAGAGGAAATTATCATTAGTGCGTGCATACATTTTAGAATCAAATTATCCACAAATAGAACCTTCCTGATTTTCATAGTTTAACCAAAATTAAGTCACATTTATTAACATTTCAACACAGTGAAATATTGTCTGCAGCAGAATGACTTCCTCTCCTTCCTTGCAATGTACTGCAGTTGGGAGAAAAAGTTCTTGCACTGAATGCAGTGGGTATCACTACAGACCCTCATTTGAGAAAGAAATTACCAACTTGAATTTTTTTAGATGCCTTTCAGATCTTCTCACTGTCCTCAAATCATACATATAACAAAGTAATTTGTTTGTTAATTGACATGGCACTATCCCCAGTAAAATCGATGGTCTTTACTTCATTAATTCTGAGGTCAGCAGAGCCTTCCAAGACATTTAATTTCTTCATTGTGAATTCTTGAGAGTCTATTTGTCAAATTGCAGAACAGAAAATAAATAATACAGAAATGTATTAATCATTTACTTTTTTGACTCTAATGGCAGTATTTCATGCTGGACATTTGTGCAAATAGGGTAAAGAAATTGTGCTTAAAGCTACAAGCAGCAAAGAAACACCATTTCTAAAGAGAGAATACAGGGCTGAATGTCCAACTACTCAGCAGATGGGTCAAGAAGGAATATCTGCCAATATGTTAAGTGGAGAACAGGAATTTTACTTCTACCTCCCTCCACTGTGGTGGGTGCAAATTTGCGATTTTTCTGTAAATTCACGACTCCAAATAGAATGTGAAAACTGTGAGTAGGCTGTGGAAGGTTAGGATGTTTTTACAGGAATGGAAATTCTGTAGACAGAAAAGAGGACGAATAGCGGAGGACAGAAGCTGGTGGTCAGAAAGGTATGGGCACCACACAAAAGAAGCAGCAGCGGTAAGGACAGATGGGCGAAGGAGAGAGGCTTGAGATAAAAGAACTGAAATACTGAACAGAATTCTGTTCCACAAAACCCAACAGCCTTCTTAAGCTTTAATTTGCTCATTGAGCAGTTTTACAATGGGATGCAAAGTAGTATATAAATTATTTAACACCTTTGTGAATAAAAAGATCGAAAATACACCCATCTGTTAGGCTTTCTACAGAAAAAAACATGTGCTTATAACATTGCAATAGCATGTTGACATTAGAACTTCAACAGGAAGAAAAGCATTGCTTTGTAATGCTTAAGATTCATAAGATCATGGAGTAATTCAGCCTTTCCGATATATACATATAGCAGTTTCAAAAATCGTAACTACCAATATATTTTATATCATCATCGAAAATGAGTGAACTCTTTTCACCAAATTTGAACCCTCTCCGTCATGATGGTTTGATCTTGAACATCGCAGCACTTACCTGCTCTGTAAGAGAGAGAAGGAAAGATGGAAGGAAATATCTGAAACAGGAGTAACACTGGGCAATAATATAAAAGAACAAAAATGAAGTTCAGCGCTACTCTTCTAGCTAGATTTAACAGCAAAACAGGCACAGAAGATACAGACATTTTTTAACGGCAAAGAGATCACAAGAGGGTATCTCGGGTCTGTATTATGTTACCGCTATATTACTATTACTAATGTCATCACACAAAACCTATGGTAATTATACTTAATTTGCATTTTTTTGATATGTTGCAGGTTTCTCTGGTAAGGACCATGTCTTTTCCTGTGGCTTGTGTGGCAGAAAGTTTAAAGACTAAGAATGGTACCATAAGAATTTAAAACTCTAATACAAGTGAGCATGGGGAGAGAACTGAGTCTTGGCTCCTCCCCTAGCACTCATTCTTTTCTGAGCATTTCCAGTGAACTACATGCAGCTATGGACTGTAAATGAGAATAATTTAAAAAAAAATCGCCAAAAGTATACATTTATTGGTGGTTTTAGCTCCTGTAGTCAGATTTATGAAGATATTGAAAGCACCCAAATACAAATATGTGCTTAAAATGAGCTACAGCAGTGCCCACAATGGTTTAGCTAAACTTTGGTTTTAATCACCAAATTGTTTAAGCATTTATGCAAATTCTGCAAGACGTCTGTCTGCTTCCTTTAGTCCCTTAATCTCTTTATAAACCCTAACCAGAGTCTCCAGTTCTATTCACATGGCCTTAAAGCTTCATGAAATCCTAAACAGATCAACAGATCTATGCAGAAGGGAGCCAGATCTAATTCCAGAATCTCTATTGAACTATTTATTTGATTCTCCATGTATGGCATGATATTAAAAAAAAGAAAAGAAAAGGAATGGCCTGTGGTTTGTCCCTACAACATTATCCCAGCTTTGTCCAAGACTGACAAAACACCTCATTATACAAAACAGCATGTGTACAAACTGCATATGGACACAGAGATGACATTTATAAGCTCTGCATGAAATTTTCAGTGGAAAGCCCAAGGGACAAGCCCATGTTATTTGCTATGGTTTGGAACAAATTTAGTTCATTTTTAAGCAAGTATTGGGTCATGTTGCATGGTAGATTACCTTTTCCCCTCTAATCTAGGTAGCATCTGGTTAATGAACAATTTAAATACACTGGGGATATGCTAAATCACTGAGAAAGAAGCATGGAGATAGGAGTGCTCTAATTTCTTTAGAAAAAGTTCTATTAAGGTGAGAAAACGGTAATTACCCTTACAGCACAGAATCATCAGCATCTACGCTTGAGTAGCTGTAAAAAATTCAGTCTAAAAAGTGGTTGGACTGAAACAGCCAAGACAATACCTACTGTATGGCTCTCTTTGAGGTTCAGACCTAGGTGGGACAAGTGAAAGCAAACAAACAAACATAAGAGTATAGTATTCCAGTTATAACAGCATGTCTTATTTAACTACTTCCAAACAGCCTTTTCCCCTGCCCCTTCCCTACATAGCACTAATTCCAAAGCCAGGCTGATTAAAAAGATTCCCAATATGCCACTTGACTTATACCTGCTATGAGATATCCATCACCACTTCACACTACTTTTTTTTTTTCCTGTCCCCCCCCCCCCTTTTTTTTCTTCTTTTTAAATTTTTTTTCAATAAGCTGCAATTTGGTACTTTGATTGGAATTAATCTGATTTCACCCTAGCAATCTAAAAAGACAAACACCTCATTTCTTTCTAATGTCATGGCAGAGAGGTGGGCACCTTGAAAGGGCGACTTCTGCTAGTCATCTTAGACATCTATTTTAGGACAGAACAAATCATCCTCCGTAGATGCCTCTGTCCATTCACTAGACAGAAACGCTAGAAAATCAGCTCTAGCTAGATGCATAACGTTTATGCTGCTAACGGTAAGCCAGATACGTTCCAACCTTTAACATTTGATGTTGAGAATTCTGATGTTTATGGACTATTAGTTCTAGTAACAGATGTTAAAGCCCTAATTGATATTAAACTCTAGCTTGCCTTTTTTTTTTTTTTTTTAATTTTTTTAAACCTGAAGAGATAAAGCACTTCCACCATTTTTGTAGATATCCAGATGGCTGGAAATATTCTCAAAGGCCGTCTAATTAATTGCAGTATATGGTTCATAATGGAAAGCAGATAGTCACTTTAAGCATGTACAGCTAATTTTGAATGCCTTGAAACACCATCATATTCTCATTTAATGAACCTTTCTCCTAATGTTGCCAGTTTGTGGTGTCTCCCTTTGGAAAGCAATGAAAAAAGAATCATCTCCCTTGCAGGCAAAGACAAAGGTGATAAAGGAAACCTTTGGTTACCATTTCAAAGAGAGTAAACAATAATTTTGAAGTTTTCATTAGTGCCATCATGAACATATCTATGACTATTTCTGCTGATTCTCAAGACTTAGTCATTAAAGAAAGCAAATTTTTTGATGACATTTCCATTCCCAAGCCCAATCCTTTTTTTTTTTTTTTTAAAGGAAATTAATACAAGTTTAGGGCTACAGTCACTGGTACTCTGTTGGTGACAACAATGACATAGGAATAGGTCTCATTTTACTTTAAACTCACTTTAAACCAGACTTCCATTCAGTTTGCAGCATTAGAGCATACCAGGCACTAAGAAGATACAGTGATATTCTGCTTTCTCATCAAATTTACATCAATATCATTTACGTTTTAAAATAGTGTCAAAAAAACCCAAGAATTAAATCCAGCTACTTGGAAATCAATCTTCATTCTGCACCAGCCGTGAGTTTTTATTGCTCCCACTTTCACTTCTGAAGTCATACTGACATTTTTTCCTGTTTTTCTCCGCAATGGCTGTGACCATTTTGTGTGCTCTGCAAATCCAATCATAGTTGAACTGGCACCAAAAGAACACTTAAACACAATCATGAAGCAGGCATACAGATAGTATCAAAAAGCTTCAAGAGCAAGTGGTCCAAAAAACCCTCTGAAAAGCTCTATGCCAAGGTTCAATTCAACAGCAATTAGCAACAAGCATCATTTGAAAAAGACCCACAGATGCTTCGCTGGCTCAACAGACCAAATGGACATGCTCTGTGGCCTGCCAGTCACTATGATACACAGAGGAGCACTAACAATTTAAGATAAACATGCTACTCATCATCTCCTTAACACTTGCCACGACACGCTCCTCTCTCAGCCTACCTGCGACAAAGCACAGGTTATTACACAGGGTCGTTCTTTTATTTTGCTCTAACTCAACCCTTTTTTAAATGCATGTGTCCTAAATCTTCATTCTGAAACACTTCTTCTGCTACAGATGTAAAGCTTTCATTTATTTTTATATATACACACACACACAGAGATTACAGACAACTTCTGGTTGCCTGTTAGGCAGAATAGATTTACTATGATTAATACATGCCTATACTAAAGTATACGCATGGAAAAACTTGGCCAAGTATCCTCATTAGTTTCAGCGTTTGGATTCATGCAGAGTTATAATGCTACAAACTCTCTCTCCCTCCTTCATCTAAACACGCTTTCTCCTCAAAAACTATAATACAAAGAGCTGCAATGAATCTAGCTGTCTATGTTCTGTGCTTGCAGAATTCAAACCAAGTTCAGTTTAAATATGCATCCACTCTTCTTTCATTTGGCAGCTACCAGGTAAATATAACTTCTTACACAGTGATTGTAAGTTAATCTCCATCACTTAGGACCTGAATGCAGAAAAATTTACAATTTTTGCATTTTGTTTACTTACATTATCACTCTTCACTTAATAATGACATAGATATAGTACTTAATAATGGAGCAAAATAGATCAAAGTACATTAAATATATTTTGCTGTGAGAATGGAATAGTTCTGAGGAAATTATTATTATTACTTTAGAAATGATGCATCTGGCAGCAAGAAGGTTACGAAACTTCAAGCAGAAGCTCCCACTAAGTCTAACAGATTTGCATTAAGGCTTGGAAACATAAGGACTGATTTTCAGGGGAGATAACCAGCATTACATCCCATGGAAGTCCTAAGAAACAAGACCTCTTCAGGACCCTTGCAAATCCGGGCCTTATTTGCTGTGCGCCCACCCCCCAAAAGGATTTAAGAGATTTAACGTAAGGCCCCAATACAGGTTCATGGTGCACAAAGATAAAGAGCTATTATGCTGGATCGTTTTGCCCTGGCAGGCGTCATTATACGTCTAACAGTATGAAGGCACATAAGAAAGAAATATAGCCAGAATGGCTGGAGAGACCCTATACAAGCAGCTGGGTGGGGCTGTGACAAGGAGGAAACCAGAATCACTTAGGCGAAAAATTCTGTACTACTACAACTTTTGTTGTTGTTCTTCTGGTTTAAATTTAAGATGAAGAGAGAATGCCAAGAAACACATATGGGCTTTGGTCCGCAGTGCTGTGGAGAAGGACACTAACTTTTGCCCAGGCACATGGAAATGCTTTTTGGGTTGGTTTAAGAGAGCATAATTATATCGCTTATTCCAATGCCACAATAAAAAAGAATGCTAAAAAAAAATTAACACACTTCATCAGTGAATATCTGACAGTTTGCAAGCTCTTTGTTTTAAATCTGTTTTATGAAAAAAGAAGTTAATAGAAAGTTCATCACTGAAATTGGAAAAAAAAAAAAAAGAAAAATTCATTTCAGCAAATGGTTCCTAAGATGTTTGGGGCACAGCTACCTGCGGTACGCACATACAATGTCCAGCACAATCTTTACAGGTGCTCTCGAGTTTTTACCGCCAGACTGTGAAAAATAATAGTCCTCTCAATGACATCCATTTTCCCAGGGTTTAACAAAATAAATCTAAAAGATGAATGACCTTCCTTTTTCAAACCAATCTCAAAATTACAGGGATTCACCAGTACAGTACAGCAGTCTCTCTGAAAGTAACAGAAAGCAGTCATAAACCTAGTTTAACCTCCTGATTTGATGATGTTTTCATACTCTTCACATCAAAACAGAGCAGCTGGTATGCACTAATGAATACAGGCCCATCGTTCCCAGTTTAAAACTCCTTCTTGCTCATTCCAAGTCACATTCTAACCCAATTCGACACTCATAGCAGCAGCAGCTTCATGGAAATTTTTGGTTAGTAACAGCATTAAGGGTTGGACCACAGCAAAATACACTGAGAAAGGGGAGAGAAGTGCACACAGCCAGAATATCATTCCAGATTAGGAAGCAAAAAACCCCATGGTTTAGTTCCTTTTTTGTTGCTTCCCACCACCCCTAATCAATGTGCTACCTCATACATATTTGTCATACCCTTCTGGAAGTGGTCTCCCCACACTTTTTCCCTGTGGACCACAAAATGACTGCAGGAAGCTGCTGTGTGGCCTTCTCACACCAATCCCATACAGCCCAAACCCCATCCCAGCTTGAGGTGAGAATCAGGGAATTGCACAGCACAACACAATGCCACCAAGAGGAGAGGACAATGAGACAAGGACAGAAATTCCAGATCTGCTTGGCCAAAAGAGGCATGGAGGCACTTAAGAGAGGGTTCAAGGAGCACCTCGATGGCAGGTCCTGGTTAAAACAATCTTTAGGCTTTCAGAAAACTTAGTTCTTCTTAACTCAGAGAGACATAATCCTTGTGGAATAGACCAAAGCGGACTTAGAAATGGACTGCATTGCTACGTTTCATCCCACAACTGGAGCAATCAACAAGAGATCACATTTTTGCTAGCTGCTTAAGTAAAAAACCCACCAATATTTGCAACAGATATTTAATGACCTTCAAACAGAACAAAATCTAAATCATTACATTGACCTCTAGACACAAGACTGAAATGAGTGAAATTGGTTTGATAAATCTAGACTTTAGGAAGAAAAAGTACATTTCCCTTTAATTCACTTCCTCTTCCTTCGGTTATTCATGTAAAGAATAATGAATTCTCATTCTCTTCCTTAGAGGCGCTATCAATAACATTGCAGACAAACCCAATTAGCATTTAAAGGCTGCAACCTGCTTGAATTGCTTTGAGATTCCTTTGAGCTCATCTCCCAGCCAGACAATATACTGAAACTGATTTAGCCCATTCTTTTTGAAATATTGCTGCTATTTTGCCCTTAATATATCACAAACAAAAATATGCCTTCATTCTGATAGAGGACCACAACGGATATTGCATAAAGTTGAATAAATGAGAGCAGATGATAACCAAGCAATATCCAATCTGATGGTTTCAAACAGTACATTTATTTTGCATAAACAAATTAACTATTGAAAAAAATTCCTCAAAACCATTTACTTTCTACTTGGTTCAGAAGTGGTGAAATCTGAAATCATCCCAAAGTCACGCTGTTCTAGGAGTATTGAAATTGCTTTGAAAACACTCAAAGCTCCTCTCTTGTTTTTGAGGGGGGATGTTGCATATTATCATTGCTGTAGCTATTTTGCTTGTTCCCATATAGATATTTCCAGTACCTTTTCCAAGGCTGGTAAAACACTAGCCTCAATGCCATCTTAGGGAAATGACTGCCATGGGTTAATTACACGATGCGTGAATAAAGTCTTTTCTTCCATCAGTTTTCAATTTTCCCCTTCCAGTTTCAATCAGTGTTTCCTTGTTCTTCTATTCAAGCTTTAAAAATAAAATACAAATTCCCATCCTGCTTTTCTTTAGTGTAATCATTACTTCGGCTAGTTTTACTGTTTTCCTCTTATTCATCTCTCCCTAAATAGTCCAAGTCTTTTCAATCTCTTTTCATATGAGAACATTTTCTCCATACCCCCGTCATTCTCATCTTCTCTCTCAACCACTCTATTTCTCCAATGTGTCTTTCTGATGCAGCAATCAGAACCAAACACAATATCCCAGGTGAGGGCACAGCACTGACTTTTCTTGCTTTTTAATAAAATCATAGTAATAGTGTTCTCAGTATTTTTCTCTGTCCCATTCTTTTAACTTTTGAATATTTGTTTATTCTTTGGCAGCTGTTGCACAATACATAGAAGCCTGAATTCAGCTGTCTACACTGATGCCAAGGTCTATTTTTGACTGGATGCTGTCAAATTAGAGCATAAAATTAATTTCTAAATTTAGACATCTACACAAATACCTAGACCTGAGTTAGTTATCCAAGCTTCTCTAGGCAACGAAGAGAAACAGGCACTTTTAAGGTACAAATTCAGACATCCATTCTACGAATTGAACTGCATCCTGAAAGTGCAGTTCCTTCCACCAATTATAATTAACTGAGATGTTGACATCTAGGCCTGAGGAATCCTACCCCAAAAGTTAACCATCTTTAATTTTTACAATTCCATCCATTCGTATTTCTAAAAACAAAAAAAAAATTGAAGTAACAAAAAAGCATGTGAAAGACAAAAATCACAATAATAATTTTAGGGGACTTTCTTCTCAGGCTTGAAGCCAGAGTTTTGCAAAGTGGTCATTACCAAACCAAAGAAAAAGAGATTTAGCAGAATGGGTCAACAATGTTTACTGTGATGACAACATTTCAAAATCAATGTTGTTCCATTCACAAATTATCACAGCTTTGTCACATTTTTCTGATGAATTGTTCAAACAATTTTTTTCTTTCCTTAGAAAAAAGCTTCCTTTTCAGTTTGACAATTTCCAGCTTGAATTACAGAGTTGAATTCTCAGCTACTTTGTTGAGTCGGTAACACTTTCTAAGTGCAGGAAGGCACACAGATAAGACACTCAAAGCGCAAACCAAAGAGATCAAGAGTTTCTCTGAGACGATGTCATTTAAGCATACTTCTCCACTTCTTTGCAATTTGGTTGCCATTTATGCCATTTTTAAGAAGTGGAGCTGGGGATGGAAGCAGAGGAAGAAAAGAGGGAAGGGAGCAAGAACATAGAGCTGAATAAAAAAAAAAAGAAAGAGAAAAAAAGTAAAACCTTTCCAAACAGAAGTTACTGCATTGGTACAGCACATATGAGAATATGTGATTTATTTTCCACAAAAATAGTTGGCTGTGCTTTCTGTAAAAAAAATTTTAGAAAGGTCCTAAAAAGAAGTCAAATTTAATGTAAAACTCCAACAGCATTGCTGCTCTTTTGTGCAAATACTGAAAGTTGAAGCAAGATTTCGTCTCCCAGTGGCACAGGCAGCTGTGCTCAGGAGCTTTCCTGGGTTTTCGTTTTGCTTGTTTGTTTTGCAATAAAGTACTATTGATTCCCAGTCAGGTGGTACAAAAGGGTTGTATAAAATAGTCTCTGCAAAAATAACCACAATGTCTTTACTCACCTCCCGCCCTCTCCTTCCACTGGACTTAAAAAAAGGAGAGTTAATGATTATCCTGCTTGGTGCTTTGAAGAATAGGAAACTGCACTTAAAACAGCAACTGCTGTTTGCTTACCTAGTCTTTTATCTTAAATGCAGACCCTTTAAGAATACTTTGAGCTGATTTTAAAAACTACAGACAAATTTTAGAAGCTTTTTCTGTATAATTAGACATCAAAGTTTGATGTGGAATATGGTTTTGCAATAAAATTTCGTCCTTTCTCATTTGCATTTCAAATAAACTATTAATATCTTACAAAAGGACTGAGAACCGAGATAAAACGTACTTTACACTTTGATATGTCAGCTGTTGTTCACCCCTGTGGCTTCAACTTTTTTCTGCTACTAGAGTTACTACAACTTCACACCACTTTTTTTTTTTATTTTTTTTTAATTTAACGTTATGTCATCACCAGTATCTGAAGCTGAAAAAGCTGCCCTGACGTGGGTTTCTAAACACCACAAAAACCTATGATAGAGATGGATTATGGCTTCAAAAGCTTTCAAAACGGACTTGCAGCTTATTTTTCTCTTTATCCCCATTTAGTGTCCTCAAACTCCCTTCTAACCCCCTTTTGTAGCAGGCAGCATCTGCTGCTGGACTCCACATCCGCCTCCTGCTGCAACCTTCTGTAATTTGAAAACAAATTTAACAGAAACATTAAAAAATCCCATAAATGACCTAAATTATTAGCCTGAGTTGCTTCAACCAATGTTGCCAAGTCTGCTGCTAATTTAGGAATGCCACCAGGAAGGAGAGGAAAGGAGAGGTTGGGTCACCACGGTGGTGCTCGTTCCCACTGTCACCACACGCTGTCTGAAATACAAGCGAGTTCGTAGCAGCAAGGTCCCAAAGCAGCAGCTCTAAGTTCACATCACTAACTTACACCTGATTATGCACACCACGTCAAGGAGGGGAGAGCAGGAAAGACAACACATAATGATCCAGAAAAGATCTGTTTCTTGCCTACCTGACTTGTTTAAAAAAAAAGCATTTTTAGGCTATAAAGATTGTGATTATTCTGGAGATAGTCTGCCTTTGATTCAGTGAAAGGTCACTCCTGTTTTGTGTGCAGCATGGGTAGAGTCTTGTGGGAGAGATGCACATCTTAGAAACGCTAATAGAAAGATGCTTGCAACGCATTAAGAAAACAAACAAACAAACAAAAGGGACAAATACAGTCACACCTCAGCCACGTTTACCAGGTGAACGACCTCTGCTCTCCCCACTAAACAACCACAACCTGACTCTCACCACCGCAAATAGAGATCGTTACCATCACCAATACAACTTCTGCCAGCGTATTTCTATCCAAAGCCTGTATTATCAGAAATGCATCAGCCATAATGAGGATGCGGACTGCATAGAGCCTTGGCATGCCAGGCATTAGGTTAAAATAAGACTTTCCAAAGCGAAAACCACCAGAGCTGGGTGTTAAAGGATCAAGTTGAAATAGCATTTTTCACTTCTAACTGGGTCTTCTCCATCGTGTATACCTCCTCAGAAAGCATACATCTGGGATGATCTTTTTCCTGCCTGGTCTTGGTTCCAAAAGAAAATACTTTGGAAAGGTTAACATAAGATTATTTTGCCAATTTTGAGTTATTTAAGAACAAGGGAGAAAGCAGTTGTGGGTTTTTTTTTTTTTTTTTTAATTATTCTGTACTTTTCTGCACGCTGATAAATCTAAGCCTGGTATATTATGTGTAGTTACTACTTATTGTTTATTTAGAGTGCTGACAATATGCTCTGCACTGTCATGGATGAGAAGTAATCCCTGCCCCAGAGAATGAGGGTGATGAGCAGTCTTAAACTCACAGGTAGTCCCCACTGAATTAAAAAAGATTACTTGTGTGTAAAGTTACCATTTATATTAAAGGGAACAGATATTCAGAGCTTAAAAGCTGACAAAAAAACCCAAACCAAACAACCAAAAAAAAGCCACTGGAAAAGGCAGAGGATGGAGTGGAAGGGGGAAATTCAGAAAGAACTTCCTACCCCTAAACAAACCGCCCAAGAACATGAGCTTGTGCCACTGTAGCATAATTAGCCACAAATCTTGAAGGTAATAGGACTGTTCACATGGATATAGTTTCCCCAGGTGAGCTCAGGCATTTTCAGCAAAACATTCAGAAAAAAATTATGGTTGGGAAGCATGTTTTATTTAAAATAAGAATAAAAATTGTTCTTTAAGTGAGCACTTTCATACTGTTGGCATTGCACTTAATCTAACTCCTGATGCTTGTATTTGTGGAAACAGCGAATTGGAAATTATTATCCTTGCCTATACAAATAGTCCCACTTGAGACACACCTCATGGGTCAAGTACAGGATTAGGCCTTAATATGTTGTGTTTGGAAATCACCTATTTCTCTGCATTAGAAAGGTGTTATATCACCTTCTCACATGAAACTCCCAGCAGTGTTACCAGGACTAAGATGCATTAAACTTCATCCCTCAGGATAATACAGGACAGCTATATGGTTTTCTGCACACCAAAAAAATTAAAAATATTACATCTTGTGCATACATACGAAACAAATTACTTTGAGATCACAAAGGCTATCTTTGGATCAGCATTACTCTTGTATCAGTTTGGATAAAAGGTTTGCATTTGCTTTTGAGAATTGCCTCTTTACCAACTCAAATACATACCGTATCTACAGGAAAATTCAGAGCGCCTCTCTGTCATTATATTTTCGGATGAAATATGATAAAGTGTCTGCTCTCCAGTTCCAATGTGTTTTGTATCTACATGATGCTATTAATTCCTAATTCCTGATCATGAATTTCTAAATCTCTAAATTAGAGAGATTTAGGAACTACTATGAAAAAAAACCCCAACGGTTCTAAGACACATTTCCTTTATTCCCAAATATTTAAAGTAAAAAAGGGATTAAAAACTGTGCATAATATAATCACCTACCTTAATGCATTTTTTTTCCATTTAGGACAACTTAAAAATGAAACTCAGTTTAAAAAAAATAAACCAGTACCTCACATATCATAACCATATTTTTCAACCTCTTATGTAATGATATTAATTCAACGCAAATTTTAAAGTAGTTTTATTAAGCAAAGTTCTCCATTTTTCACTGGATACAACTCTTATAGGCAACGTAATGACTCCCAACTCTACTGAACAGTCATAAAAGACCTTGCAGAGGGGCTGATGTGATTTAAGCATCGTACAGGGAGACTGCTTGAACTATAGTTCCATCTGAACCTGAAGAGGGTTTTAATAGCCAGCGCTGTCAACCTGAAGAGATGTTGCTAAATTCAAGTAAAGGGAAAAAATTAAAATCAATATTATTATAAATTATATGTTTTCTTGGAATTTGCAGTCATTGAGAGACATTTCTAGGGAGCCAGATAACCATTTGTTTGTAGCGCAGGCCCTTGCGCAACAAGGGTGATACTAATAAAACACGTACATGTGTCAATACTTGAATGAGTAGTTACTAAAAAGGTTACAAGTGCAACAATTCTAATCCAATTATAAAAGCAAAAAAAAGTCCATAAAATCTATATCAAAAGCTGAGGTATTAGTCTAAAACTTCTTTTCATTCCACGGTGACAGATGAATGTGATATCGTCCTTAGCGGTATCTACCGAGTGATGCATTTTTTGCTATCATTTAATAGTCTAGTTATATAAAATCAATACTCCCACACATGCTGTCATTCTTCTCCTTCTGTCCCCTTCAGGACTGTGGAAGCAAAGAATCCCCATATGTAATTATAAATCCATTTAAAACAAAATATTGAACCATGTCTTCAAATCTTCTTCATACTATATGGCATTTTTAACGTAATTACTTCTAAAACTTCCACAGTTTAAGTTACTTTCCTTATGGAAAAGGCTTAGGAATACTTTAGAAATGCAGAAGAGGATGAAAACACATGCTGGAATTCAACACAGGTATCAACACGGTCCTTTAGTCATGTGCGCACGGGGAGTCAAGACACCTACCTGCCAAAGCAGAATTAACAACCCTGCTTTTTTAGAAACTTAAAAGGTTGTCTAACCAAGTGCCCCGACAGGGCTTCCTGAGCCAGCCCTGTAAGTAGAAGCATGATGCAAAGACACTTGAGTTGACACTCTTACCTATCATGCAAACACAGACATATTGATTCTAGAGGTAAAAAAGGTAAATGCGTGTATATTGTGTCTTGACATCTGGGTTTCCCTTGGGTCTGTGTTAATTTTTGATTTTTCAATTTTATTATTTTGTTTTTTTAAATGCACTCTCTATTCTGAATGTAGAGACTGAGGCATCTAGAGTGGAATTCAACTACTGTTAGTCCACTGAATGGGGCAGAGGATCAAGAGTGCACCTAAAGTAAGCGAGATAAAATGGTGAAAAATACCACCTCTTTCTAGAGATTGTACACTGAGCAAAAGCCTCCAGCTTGATACTGACAGAAGACCAGGATTATCAGTTTTCCCCTAAATTAAATGTTTCACTTTGTATAGACAGAAGTGACATATGCTTTTCCTTTTAAGTTGGAGGAAAGGGTGTAAGAATTGTTATTTACTATACTATATGGTAAGCTACTCACAAGGTTAAAGAGCATGCCACCTATCAGCTTTCAGCCAAACCGGACAAGGGCACATGTTAATGCTTGGACATTGGGTCAGTAAGAAGAGGAGATTCAGGGAGGCAAGAAGAGGGGAGTAGCAGGATCCTGTCTCTAGGTCCTGTCTCTAGGTCCCCTCTTTTGGGAATCATCTGGGAAGGCAAAGTCCTGGATTTGGCCCTGGCTTTCAGAAGTACATTTCATATTCACTGATCACTTAGTATAAAACAGAAGGTCTCCTAGGAGAACAGAAATTTAGGGGACATCTCTGAAAACTGCACGCTCTGGCTTGGATTCCCTCTACTAAAGCAGTCCTAAGATCCTGGTTTTCCACTCCCTGGACAGATGCTCTTACCACTTACCTACAGGTATACAGGTACAACCACCACTCGTAGCAATTACAGTAGCCATAGCTTTGCAACACTTTCAGTATAGGTTAGACGTGCTGAATATACCTACTAGATTATTTGCTTGGGGGATTATGCAGGGAGATGCCAGCTGCGTGAACCATGCACTGCCTCAGGTGCCAGGTAGGTGCCAAGACATTCAGCTCAGCTCAGACTGAGGCACCTCTGGGCTTGCGTGGCAGTAAAAGCCTAGGCACTTTAATAACTCCACTAGTGAAAGAAGCTGGACTTCCAGGGATTGTAACTCACCCACTGACATTCTCAGGATTATTCTCCTGCACTTCGATTCCATCAAAATTGTATTTAGATGCTAAGTTTTGAGCTAGGCTTAAGAGAAAGATGATGAGTGTGCTATAAGAAGCAACAAAGAAATTAATAACTGGGGAGAGGTGTGTGTCATATTCGCACAGAAGACTGTATCCATATCTATCTGCTGAAAGAAACGAGAAGATTTAGAAAGTGATGAGAAAGTTTAGCACCCAATACTATGTTCATCCATTGAATCCATCACTTAACAAAGACAATATATAGAAAACATCACATGAGAAAGCTATAAGGGAATTCCATTCAGAATATTGAGAAAGAGTATGTTGAATCATTTCAGGAGCATTCAGATGTACTCTGGTACATCCTCTTCTGAACAGAATCATATACCTTCATACTGGAATGGTTTTAAATTAAGTAAGTATTTTCAATTATAGGAGAGTAAACATTCAATAATAATCTATTCAGAGAACAATTATAGTATTTAACTTAAAAAATATATTGGGTGCATTTCTCATTTCACGTTAAAAAAAATATAGCCACAGGGAGCACTGGGCAGTGGAAGATGCAGATGCTACGCAAGGGCTTTTGCAGTTTTATACTCTTCAAATATTCATAAGATTAGCCACACCGGTGCTGACAGAGGGTTCACATCAATGTCTTTTCTCCAGGACTGGAGAGGAATAGATTTCTGAGAAAAACTACTATAGGAAAGTAAATCTTTGCTCAACACTTCTTGCCCTACAGTTTTTCTGCACTGCCATCTTCCACCAACTCACGGTTCAGTAGTTTCCAAGACAAGAGTGGCAGCTTTGTGTTTAACAGGCTAGATGTACTTTTCTTCCATGAATTTCTTAATCCCTTTTTAAACCATTGCAAATGTTTAGCATCCACAGACTCCTGTGCCAATACTGAAACACACAAAGCAGCTGTAGAAGAAGGAAAGTAGGACCATTAGAAAATCCAATTAGACTATCAAACAAATCTTTCTTGTTCAAATATTGGTTGGTTCCTCAAAAAAACCTCTAACATTTTTGAGACATTCAGATACATATAGAATCCCTTCAATATGAATTTTATTTATTATTTTTATTCTTTAAAAGTGTTTCTAATGATTAGTTATGGGTGTTGGGCTTACTGGGTAGTTCCACAGATCACACATCTTCCTTCTTCTTCCTCCTCCAATTCTGAGGTATATTTGACACCTTCCAGTCCTCTGGTGGCACATCAGATCTCAGCAACAGGTACAAGGCAGAGCTATTTCATCCCTAAGTTCCTTTCCCCTCCTGGGTGACTACCATCGGCTCCTGGCAATTTATTTTAGTACCTCCTCTACTGGCACTTCAGTTTCATCCTCTCGGATGTCCCCCGTGAACAAGGATGATGTTGGGAGGACCTCTTGACTCATTTCAGGCAATACAAGTTTCTTCCATTCTCTTGATTATTTCAAAGTTTACACCTGACACAACAGACACAATCAAACCCATTGATTATCTGCACTGTACATCTGTGAAGCGGGGAACAACATGATGCCTACCTTCCCATTGATGGTTATAATTTAAAATCAGAGTAATTGTTACTAAGTGTTCTCACTCTAAGATGCTATTTTACTGCAAAAAGGACATTATGTATTACAGTACAGCAGAATACAAGTAATTATCCTGAATAGCAATTAAGTTCTTTCACAAGCTGAAGTTAAAAATGTATTTCATCCATGCTGTCTTAAAAGCATTAAGGAAATTGGTCCATCTGAATGGGAAGGGAGGGATCAGTTTTCTTATTCCTTGCTGTCAGGGAGTATAGGGGACACTACAATGCCCACAGACACGTTGTAGCAGCTTTCTCTCCTGAACTACTACTTGCTCTGTATGTTTGGATAAAGCAATTACACTAACTTCACTCTCACTCTGGTTCCATATATTCAACATGATTGAAGAAAGACATTAAACCAGTTACTCAGATGTAAAACTGGAGACAGTCCTGAACGGAGTAGCTTGGTTTGGACACATCGGTAGCTTTGAGGGCTTAAATAGAAAGCTTCATACCAACCAAGGAGTGTTATTAAAAAATATCAAACAACTGGATTTGATCTTTGTAAAGGTATTTCCATAAAGAATCATATTTAAGCCAATATTTCATGTTTAATTTAGGGAAAAATTTTTGAAAAACCAGAAGGTGTTTTATTTTGGTTTTTTAATCACACAATTTAACCTTTCTTCTGTTAGAATATTTCTGGACTTTCAGGATTTTGCCCCAGAAATCCAATGGCCTATGGAATCCTTTACTTTCTTCAGCAGATTTAACTATATAAATTTCTTTAACAATATTACTGTAAAGCCATGTCATTTTATGGAGGGGAGTTTGTTTGCTTTATGTTTTTGTAAAGCCAAACACTTTCCCTGGCAAGACTGCAGGTCCCCAAATAAAATGTTTATTCCCTTTAAAAAACCCTTTATCACATTAGTAAACTTAAATTGGAGCTGTCAGATTTCTTCAAAGCATCCTGAGGAATCTGTCAGCAGTGTGACCGAGTGCATAAATTCTGGCATTTCTTTTCACAGTAGATCAAAAACTAGATGGACGAATGATCTGAAACTGTTATATGTGTGCTGCTGTCTGAAAGAGTTGAGCTGTTTGGTTTAATGCCAGACAAATCTTCTTCCAGCTGCATTATATGACATAATCGTGATGTACAGTCAATGGTCAGATTTACGGTCTGCACTATAGCACCTTTAGATATGTGAAAGCAGCAGGCAGCATGCTGCCCATTCAAGTTTCTAGTTCTAAAAGGCAGCCTTCAGTCAAATACTTCTTACAAGAGACACAGCTCTTTTCTAACTCAAAGGTCTGCATCAGCCATCAGCAAGGAGATGGTTAGAAGACTTGGCTTGGACATTGAGAGATTGGTCCTGCCATTAGCCTTTGCTGCCAAATGGTGATTTCAGGGAACCATGCCTGCATTTACTTCTAGAGTAGAACAAATAGCAAAACATGCTCAGTAAAATGTACTCAAAACCAACAAACATCTACTGCAATCATGAATAACTTGTTGACCAAGTTCAGCAGCAAGAGTGCCTTCAAGTGCACCAGCTTGACCATCAGAAGTATATGGCAATGCAACCAAAAAGGAATTGCAAAAATAATAGAAAGAGGAAAGGCAAGTTGCTAAATGCTATCAATAAGATTTAAGTATATTTGCTCTTCTTACAGAGAATTTTGACAAAGAAATCAATACTTCATATAAACAGGAGACACATGAGTAGAACAACACAAAACAGCAACCTGTTGTGGGGTTAGCAAGTATTGTCCACTTTAAATCCTGGGTTTAGGCTTTTGCTACTCAAATTGTACTAACTGTGATCTGGTCTCTCTTCATCTGGCCTCTGCTAAGAGAAACAGATTCAGTCACTTTAAAATTGTCCAGCCATGGTGGAAAGTGCTCCAAGCTGAACTAATTGCTGTTGCCTTTCTTCTTTTTCTTTTAGAAAAGTTTTCTATTTTCTCCCTGTATGAGAATTCAAAAAATTATTACCGAAGTTTCAATTCTTGTAGCTGCTGGTTAACAGTGGCGAAATCTTAGAAAAGAAGAAAGAAAAAAAAAAAGAGAAAAAAATATAACTGAGAATTACATTCTTAGATATCTTAACTACTATCATACTGAAATATACAAATATGTTACACTTTATTATAGAATAAAAACTATTCTAAAGTCTCCTACTACCAATGTTACTTAATTTCTTGAGCATTTCCATACAGCTTCGGTATCTTTTAAATCATTAAGTAACTGAGTAATTGCTAGAAGAACTGTTCAAAATCTCAGACTATCTTGGGAAACATTTGAAGTTGCAATGATTTCTCCAACAGTAAAAGGAGATACTACCCATGAGAAGCTCTAGTTTTATCCTTGGGATCTTTATAGCAATTATTGCTCATATCTTTAGATGGCAGAAATGGAACACTGATCCTTCAATTTAAATGGTAGCCAGACATCAGCTACATCATCCTAAGTCCTGGCCCCAAATATGTGAACCGATATGGAAGCAGACTACCGTGGTTTCTTTCTCAAATAAAGGACAGCTGCATAATGACCATGGATTAATTTAACTGTACAATTGTGTGTACTGAATAAAATAGGTGTTTCACCTAATATAATATCAATGAGCAAGGAAGTGCAAGATTTAGTAAAGGAATCTTTGCTAAATTTAAGTTAATTAGGGAATATGCAAAATTGGCATTTATTCAGCCTTTATATATAAAATGGAGGACACCCATTTTGCATTTTCCCATAAAACTAACTTTGTTGTGTTTTTATTTTCACTGACAGAAGAGGAAGTCTTCTAGTTATCCTTCAAGAATTATTTTCCAGTAGCAAAATAATACTAATAAATATAACCATGATGAAAAGTCTACAAAAATGCATATTAAAAGTTGAGTTATATTCATAGAACACAAGTTTGAACATGGTCTAATTTGCACCCATTTTACTCGAATTTCCCTGACCTAATACAAAATTCAGGCAATCTCTACTATTATTCTACAGTGGCAACAGCAATCTGTTTCAGATTACGGTGGGAATGTATACTCAAAGACAGAGTTAGTAGAGATTAAGTCCTTCTTTGCTCTCTTCTTTACTACCTAAAGACTCCTCAAACAAGGTATGTGCAGTCCCTGCTGCACGCAGCCATGGTCTGGCAGCACAGACACTAGTTACGAAAGATGTTCCCCTTGTAGCATCTTCTGACTCCTTGACAAACAATAAAAAGCAGTATATAGGAAGATGTACCAACAACTTTTGACTTGCCCCTGGGCTGGTCATGAGTTGCCTCTTTCTGACCTATCTTTTCATAACAGTTACCAGGTTTGGACTAAGACTTCATTACATGGAATTTGACAATCAATCAGAAGCAATTTTTTAAATGAACACTGATATATGGAAACAACTGCTCCTATCAAACTTGCTTTTTCAATTTTTATGTAAAATGTGTTTCATCAAGTAGTCAGACAGCTCAGATCTATCTCCCAAATTGAAAGCCAAGTTTTGAGATGTACTTAAATCTAGTAATTTTCCAGGATGTAATAATTGTTAGGCCACAATTCTGCAAGGACTCAGCAAGTTTATGTTTAATTTTATACCCCATAATTAATTCCAAAGACTTTATTTGTATTGTAAAACAAGTCATCTATCGCTATGCAAGAAATATATTAAGCTGTAAAACCTAATTTAAAATGACTCTAATGCCTTGGTCCTTTCAGAGCATCATTGTGCCTGTGCAACAGCAAACTAAACAAATCTTGTGATTTGAAGAACATCCTGACATGCATTCTAATGCTCTTGAATGCTCTCTCTCATCCGCAATAACAAATTGAGTGCCAGTGCTCAAGTAAAAAAAAAACCCACTTATCTAAGAGACCACCATTGGCATAAGAGACTTCTAATTGAAATAGTAAAGTTTTGAGATGTGAAAAAAGTCTGAGGTTTTTACAGAGGAGCCACTTTTCTGTTCAAATTCCTGACATATACACCCTCATCCACCCTCAAGGTCACACAGCTCTCACTGCTCATTACACAGAAGACTTGGATTCTAACTCCAGTGCTCTGATTCATACCTAGCTTACAGGTCCTCAATACACCAAAAAAAGTAGCCTAAGGCAAACATTACTAGGTGTATTCATACCATCTCACAGTATGTTGCAATCATTAGCCAACATAAATTTTTGAAAAATTAAAATATTTAAGTATGAAAAAAGATGTCTAGACAACATGGATGAGGATGACTTCACCAGTATTAATTAAGAAAAAGATGAAGACAGATAAAAAGGGATGCTATAATTGGAAGAAGCAATTGAGACAGCAAAAAGAAGTAGTCCAAATGTTGTCCTGATTTATTCTCATAAATATGTAGATTATCTTTGTTCCTCCAGTGACTGTGTTGCCTGGTTTATGCTTCCCTTTGTTATCCGTTTCTAACACACTGCTGAGGAACTGAGCAGTCCAGCATCTCCATTCAAGAACCCAAATACACAAATTGCAGATTTTATAGGAAATATGTTGCTCTTTCCCTATCCTCCAAAATAGAACAAGACAGATTTTCTCATACTAACTCCAGATATCTTCAGTCTAAAGGTAGCAGCATCAGGTCAATGAACAGAAAGGGTATTATTTTCTGACTCCATCTTTTTCCACGATGCTTTGTTATAATACAAATGTTATATTTATCAAAGAGTTTGCGTCTGGAACATACTTTTAAGATTAGCCATATTTTTAGGAATTCTTTGTAAACAGAGCTTCCTCCTTTGAAGTAGGATTTGAAAACATTGATAGTGTTTATCCCAGAAGGGAAATAAACAAGAAGATGCATAATTAATGTATCAAAATAATGAGTTATATTGAGAGGAGCTTTAGTTCTCAGTCTCATGACAGAAGAGTAAGGGTCATTCAACATAACTGACTAGTGGTATATTTAAAAAAAAAAAAAAGGAGAGGAAACATTAACTCTCCTCTCTCCCCTTCACTCCTTGTTGTGAGATATTGATGTTTTTCACAAACAAATTTCTCTTGGAGACAGGATATTAAATTAAGCATATCACATCTATCTACCTTAGATCACATCTATTAATGTAATTCTTGGTTTCTTAGCGCACAGATACTCTAATAAAGAAGTTCAATAACAACAATACTCTTCATGCACACATTCAGCCTGGGATTAGATTCCAAATCCAGTTATTATAGGTTATTCAGCTACCAAATATCACCTGACCCATAGCAACCATCAGTGTGCATAGTCTTAGACCATAATAAATGCAAATTAATGCACTACAACTTAATATGCAGTGAGAGATTGTTAAAGATAACTTGCATGACTTTGTCAGAGGCAATTTGTTAGCACAATAACTTGATTGTGTGTTTGAGCTGTTAACACCAAATTCATCCCACCTAATTGTAGACAACCAAGGGTAATACTTAATCCACCTGTATGAAATGGCATGTGATCCTTTTACAGTGAGTGAAAAGACCAAGCACAGGACTATTCACATCCTAGATGGAAGGAAATGCACCCTCAAAATGCCAGTCCTCCTTTACAGGGGAAGACTGAGATGGCAGGTTAGGAAGGTAAATCAAAGATAGCTATGCAGTTTTTGGAATGAATCTGGAGCCCAATGTACAAATCTCACTCTCCCCAACTTTCTTCTCCAAGAGATTAAAATAAACCAAGAAAAACTGAAGGCTGGCATTTCCAATGGCTACATGTTTCTACAAGGTGTAAGCCTTTCCCTTGTACAAGCTCTTTGCTAACTCTTTGGCTGGAGACCACCCCTCCTACTGTTGATTGAGGAGCTGATTGTATAAACATCCCTTCTCTTCTTCACCACAGACTCAGATGGCTTGACTTGGATAACTAGTGAGACCTGATTAAACAAAGACAGTTGATTTTACATGAAAGCTGCTGAACAGCGCTTGGACGATTTGTTCTGCTACCTCAACTGTCTTCCAGCCCAATCTCCAACGCAAAAGATGAACAATCCAGGGATGATACCATCTGAGCCCGCTACAGCTGTTTCTTGAAGGTCATCTGACCACACCTGAAATCCCACTGATTTCACAGAACAAAGTACTATTCCTTCAAGGAGGACAGGACCCAACCGTGGATTACAGGCACACTGTGAACTGGCAGCATCTCTGTTAAAAATGGTTAATAATTCATTATCGCCATTTTATACCAGTCGGCCCCTGGAGAAGAACAAATTAAAAATACTGCTTTAAATATCATCCTTGTCGGCAATACTGGGGAAAAAAATGCAACTCCTTTTCCCTATTCACTGCATGCAAACACACAAACAAAATGGCCTTCTTTAAAAGAAAACAGTTGCTGACATTTTACATTTCTGTTTTTACTTTATTTACAGAGGACTCTGTCTACTGGGAAATGACATTTTCCTTCAGCTAAGAAAATGAAAATATATAGAAAAATGGTAGAGCTGGCATTTACAGGAAATACAGCCAGATAATTACAGGGGACAAATAACCACCGATGTTTTCTATAATTACACAGAAATATGAATTCGAATTCATATTATTGTGGTATATTTATCATTCTATTTATGACCTCCAGAAAGAAAGAATGGAATCCGTTTCATAATCTACCTTTTATAGCACCAGTCAACACTGACTACCACAAAGAACGTTTCCTGAAATTACAGTCTTAGGGTGCAATTATAAGTTTTTGTAATATGGTAACAAAAATATTATATTGCATAATGATGAATACACATAAGTATAGATTTAACATTTGATCAAAATTACAAATGAATTCTTATCTCTTATCCAGGAATTACCATAGATTTTTATTGTAAGATAATGTCTTGAAATCAAAATCACATGAATTTATTTATGGCCTTGAAAATACAGGCAGAAAGATGAAATGCTAAACTCAAAGCCAGAATTATTCAATCAAATCTATCATATTCCACCCAGAAATAGGATATGGGGTTAAACCACGACACAGGCTAACAGCATACCGGGGTTAGGCAGCACAACTTGACTAAAAATGCGTATTTTTATTCATGACTTCTACAAACTGTCAGCAGCTGTAGGAATACAGACTTTATGTTGCCAAAGATAGCTGACAGCACAAGTGAAGTAACCAGCTTTCCCTTCTCTACATGCTTGAAGAATTGTAATATCATTTATCCACTGCAAAGGTTTACAAAGGCCTGGCAGAGTGAGATTAATATGCTTCTTCATGAAGCAAGCAGCAATGTTTACATCCTTCCTTCTCCCCGAGTAGCGTCTGACTGCAAACCCTTCATATAATCGGGCTTCATGGGTGTTACTGAAGGCTCAAAGTAAAATAAATGCAAAAATCACACTTTAAGACAAATGGGAGAATATTAACTCTTTGTGGAAGAACTACAGAATTCAAGCAGGATCAGCTACGTTTCTGGCTTTCGATTTACCTTACATCATATGGCCAGCTTTTCCAGCAGAACAGCAGCAAAGCATTGCAGACATCCCCACACATCTGCACTGCAAGACCAACGATACCCACCCTGAAAAGCCGAGAGACTGTATTCCCGTCCTTCAACTCAAATACATGAGAAAAACTTTTCTGCATGCTTGCCAGATAGACTGTGAAAACTGAAAGCAACCAACAGGTTACACACTCAGTCTCCTAGCAAGAAAAAAATTAGATGCTTTTACCCATAGGAACTTGGCTACCTCATTCCCAAGTGACATTTTCATCAGCCTCCTACGACGCCGCAGCCCGGGATGCAGCAAGGGGGAGATGCACTACTGGGAGTCACAAGTCAGCAACAACTTGAGTGCTGAACCTTGTTAATCCACCCACGAGTAAAGCAGGCAGTAGGACAACATAGGTTATATTCTGCTCTCACATAAACGCACCATGAAGTTAACACGGATTTGGTAAATTTAGTGGAGCTGATCGGGATCGACTCTGGTCTAAGTGCTGAGCGCAACATGGTCCCGTGTCTATTGCTCTACTCACAAAGCAGCACCTCAGATTCCTTCTGAAAATCCATCTTTTTCTGCAGTTCTGCTGACAGCAATTCACTTGCTTGTATCAACAGTCTCACTATTTTATAAACTGTAACTAAAAGATTTCCAACAACTTAGCTAACAGTAGTCTTAAAGAATTGCAGTACTTAGTCTTAAAGAATTGCAGTACTTTGGGTATTACCTATATAAAAGAAAAGTAATAAGGATGCTGAAGAAGAAAGTAATCCAGATTCTTGAATAAATGTTTGTAATTCATCCCAAGGAGGGCAAAAATTGACAAAGTTTCTGTGTATACATCCAGAACACACAGGCACATGCTTACATGCACATACTCTCTTTCCAAAGCATCCAACACTTATTTCTCAGCCCTGGAGGTCCAGAAATGACAGGCCTACAACTGTGTCTTTGTTGAGGCATAAAAGAGCTCCTCTAAGTTATTTTTAGGTTGAATTCCACCCCCCCACCTCCCCACCCCCGCCAATCATCTTCAGAGTCCTACAGAATCAAACTCCCAGTGGGTGGCTTAGCTTTAAAAAAAGAAACCAGAGACAACCATTTGCTAGAAAATTATTTTTGGTTGTAATTGTAGGGTGGGATTTTCTAAAGCTCTCATTGCCTGCCTAACTTTGCTCCCACTGGCTAGGAAGAGAAAGTTTACTATGGTCTCCAGCAGGAGCAGAACTAGGCCAGCAAGAAAGTCTTTGAAAAGCCAACCTCACAATTACAATTGCATATTTTGTAAGGAACTCAAGAAATAGTTAGCTGCCTCAGTTGTAGCATATACAGTTAAGCAGCATTCAGGGTTCTTTATCTCCCAGTAACTAGTCACCATCACTGATCATATAGATTCTTATATAGATTCTTTGCTGGTACCGTTTGTAGGTGACAAAAAAAAAAAAAAAAACAGGGTATTAGGCAGGTAGGGCAGGGTATAGTTAGCAAATAAATTTGCTCGGATGTAAAATGTGATAATGCCACAGAACTGTAAGGGAAAAAAAAAAAGCCACAGAAACGCACTAAGGGCTGAAAAGTCAGCTTTACCAAGTAAGGTCTCCAGAGCTCAATCTGTTCAGCAAGAGCAAACTGTTGGTACTTAGACGGGGAAAAGATGTAATGAAAGAGAAATGCTCAGTTTCGATGATGTATGCATGTTAGGTTATGATAGCTGAAAGCAGAAATAAAAAGACATGATGCTGTGGCAGTGAAAACAAACCATTTTTTAAGTTCATAGTTTCGTCTCCTCCATGTTCACATGAGATTTAGGATTGGGAAGGAATCTTACCCCAGACCATGCTGACCAAGAACTGTTCAGCCAAGGTGTGCAGTGCAGACCTGGAGCAAGTAGCATCTTCTGCCACTGCTGAGGCTTCAGGCACTGGCCATGCCTGAGACTGTCCTGTTTGCTTGTAGTGTGCAGTGCTTTGGGGCAGAACTGGTTTGAGCAAATCCCTTGGGCTCAGTGCAACACTACTCAACACAATTTAATAGCCAGTCTGAACTTTGCATGATTTCATTCTCCCCTTTCTGGTCTCAGACACTGTGAAATGAGGATGAGTCTATGGTCACTCCCCGTGCAATATGCAGCCCTGTGCTTCCTGTGCTAATAGCATCGGTGCTCTGATTGTTCTCCTTATACATCTAGCCTTGCTTTTTTCCACCTCCTTTCAACTGCAATTTTACTCATTTCTAAATACAGAGATGAACTTTTTGCCTATGGCTTCCTGCCAAGCACTCTTTCTTTCACGTTCTTGAGGCCTGGCTTTATTAGCCTTGTATATCAGTATGCCCAGAAGATGCTCTCACCAATGCACCTGACAGGCTGTTCCTAACATTTCCTGAAGTACCATCAGCAATGAATTGTCTTGCTTCTTACTCTGAAAGAATTTTAAGTTTCTCCTCTCTCCTTCAGCCTGTCAGTGTGAAGCATTCCCTCCCTGGCATTAGGCATTCTGCTGATTGATCCAGTGCAATAAGAATTACAAATGTTTGGAAACTGAGTGACTTAAAAGTTCAGTAATTTTAGAATATGAAAATTCGCCTACAGTAATTCTTTAAAATTTTCTCTAAAGATGTTAATGCCATCTGCAGCTGCTGCTTTTATTAAGATTATAATTAATACATTTGTATTTTGGTGCAGATTTGTATAGTGGTCCAGATGCAATCAGGGTTCCTCTCTGCCAGGCATTCAGTCAAAATTTGACACTGGGGACTCCCGAATCCAACACGGTCATGCATTAATGTGCAAAATCACTGCTTTCCAATAGATTTGCCTTCCCAACTTGTGCTCCTGAGGCTCTAAGGAGGATTTTCTGAAGGGTGATACTGGGTTACTTATTTGAGAAGTGAGATGTTCTGGCCACTTACAGGTGATCTAGGAAAGGGATATAGTGGGTTACCTGCCACAGGCCATGGACAGCAAGGGTGGTACACTGCCCGCTTTGTTGTGCCCCCATTTGCTCTTTTTGCCTCAGCAAAAGGATTTTTTTTTTTTTCTTTCACATGGAAGCTTCAGTAGGTTGGCTTGTATTCTGCCTACAATTTTTAATCCAAGGGGAAATGCCCACCAAATACCCCACCATGCAAACCTCTCCACGCCTCTTGAAGTGACACAAGCCTTTTACTGACATCTCTGACACCAATAAATCCTAGCACTCTTATTTACATCAGACTTTTTCCTTGCTTCCTAATTCTTCATTTCTGCACATTGGCTTTTATCTAACATGACAAGAATTTCTCTAACCATTCAGATAAATACTCACAATTCTCTTTAAGAGGTACTCTCCCTCTATGTTGGATATGACATTGTGTGTTAGATCTGAGGTCAGTTTAATTCAGCCTTTTTTTCTTCCTTTATCAGATACCTGAATACATCTGGGAAAAAAAGCTTAAGATAAAGACATTAGAATATCGGTATACACCTGTCTTCTCCTCTCCCTATAAGATGAGCTGGTGTACATCCATGCATACAGCAAAGACCCTGCCCTGGTCCGTCTCTCTAGTTTTTATCAAGTCTTTAGATTTAGATCCCTTCCAATTTCTTTCATAACCAGTCAGTACCAATTTGTGGTACCTGTCTTCTCCTTAAAGCCTTTACTCCTTCCCCCCTCCAGGAGCTCAGGTGGTTCAACACATGTGTCACAGGACAGACATGTGGCAGGTCCATGGGGTGCTGCTCCCACAGATCCAGAGGATCATCGGCAATGGGCTCGGCCACCTCACAGAAAACAGCACCAAAGGGGTTAGCCTTTTGGCTCTCAGAAGGAATAACAGATCTGTGGTTTTGTCGTCAGCACTACCAGCAGTTAGGCTTTACCACAGAAACTGCCGATCCAATTACCAAACTGAATTAACTGAATCTCAGTCATATGCGCATTTATTGAAGAGAGAAAAATTAACATCTTTCAAGCTGCAAAGTTCATTCTTTCATATCACTGTTGTGGTAGAAATTCATATCTTTGCCTGATGTATCACTGAGTAACCTCTTGAATGTCCAAGGATATCACTTGCTCACCTCCCAGTATAAGCCTTGAAGCCTTCTGAAATCCCTATTGATCCAGCACTAACTCCCCTGAATTCGTAAGTCAACAGCAGCAGCGGAAACTATAGCTTGCAGGCCTTACTGCAGAAACCCATCTGTCAAAAGCCTGGTAGCACACACAACTGTTTTCTCAAAGAATTGTTAATTTGCCTCCCTGCCATCTGTGACACTTTGAAGAGTCAAAAGGCAACGCTGCTCATTTCAATACCCAAATCTCTATTGCTGCTGCTCCTCACAAAGGTTCACGACGTAGATCTGCACATTCTGCAGATCTGAATTTCCCTGGATAATGTGTCTTTTGGTATTTACATTTTTATTAGCAATACTTCAACACAGCAGTTCTGCTCACCCCAGAAGGCTTCAAAGTCACGTACCGTGCCAATGAGAAGCTCCAGCTTCTGCAACAGAGTGACAGCTGACAGCTAAAGAATGTGCCTAACAATTACAGACTTCAGCAGATTACAATCTTAGTAACAGAAAAAAATCCACCTTTAGTAAAAGAGCCATGGAATCTAAATATCCTCATGAAGGAGGTAGCACTCTGATATTTCACCTTCAGTGGAAAACACCTATGTGTTAAATTGAACGACTGACAATTAACTTGCTTGAGAAAGGAGATGATAATCACACCTGCTGCCAAATCTGGCATGTACCACACTGAAGCAGTCCACTGATTATGTATTTCAGAAAGCATGTATTGGTATGCAACTGAGGAAGACACTCAAGTTCTACAAATACATCACAGTAATTTTCTGTACATCGTAAGTGTTAATACTATTAACATATAACCTTTATGAAGAATCTTTTTTCTTCATTAATCACATTGAGACTTTCATTAAAGGTTAATTCTAAAGAAACTTAATTACTTCAATCATACATCATTGACCATAGTTTCTTGTTAGAACTACCACCTTTCTCAGGCAACGTACCTTTATTAAAACAATGCCCACTGCAAACTCTTACCTAGCTCAAAATGACTTGCAAGCAGACTGGATCTACAAAAACAGAGTTACCTTTATCAAGAGACCACCTGCCTATTCATTTTTAACAAACTTCTCTATTTGATTAACATTAGACACAAAACTGTTATTGTCCTCTAGGTGCCATGTCTGCAGGAAAACCTGCTTAATATTAATACCACCGTGCTCTTGAAAAAGAGACAGATTGTACTTCAATAGAGCCCTTCAGAGGGGAACATGCAGCAAAGACTTTTATGCCCTTGTAATCAACACGAAATGGCCACGGACAATGAAGACTATTTAAAAAGGTGTCACATCATCTAGCTGCATATGTTCTATTAAATTTTCCAAAAAAACCCCAATCAAAGTACTGCTAGTAGAAGTGAAAAGTCACTTCAGCAGAGATGGAGCTCAAGTCTAATATCTGCCATGTGTGTACACAATTCTGATTTTTTTCAGGTAATTTCTTCCTGAAGGTTAACAGTGCACACACAATTGAGAAAGAACATAGCTTTTTCAAAGACAAAAGACCTGGATTGTAGGGAGATCAGCTACTAAGAAACGAAAAGTTAGGACAGATATCCCCAGTTCACTTTGTTCATCTCCAGGCATGCTATGATCTTGCCAAATAAAGGGACCCTTCTAGTTTTACTATTTTTTCTGTACTGCTGCACCTTCATTATACCAATTCGCAATCTGTATCACAGTTCCCCAGGTTCAGAAGTCATATTTTTACTGCTTTGGGAGGTGTTCAACATGCCTCTTGGTGCAAGGAGAAGTACCAACAGCAACAGACACCCAAACACCCACCTAACATATTCTTAAGAGTAATAATAACAGCAATTTATACCAGAAGACATGAACGCCTGAGCAACCAATAGCATCGATTTATCATTTCAAGCCAGTTTATGATGCACAGTAGAAATGCAGATGGAAATTAGGAATTCCTTATTAATAGTTTTCATTTGTCAGACATAGAATAAACTGCAAGCAAAATTCTCCTTTGGTTGTATTGATTTAGAAATGCAAACTTCACACAGGATTAGATGCTTAAGGTTTTAACAGCAAACACGCACAAAGAAGTCGTCAACAATGACAATGAAAGGCCAATTTCTAAATCTTCTTCACTGGTTATTTCTAAAAACCTGCCTCTCTGTGAAGATCTCCTCAGTCTCTAGACAAAGCTGGTCACCTCTGTACTTTCCATATTCAATGACGTATTTCAATTATCTCTCACTCCAATTCTATGACGTGTCATGATGAGATGCCATTGGCTTTTCATTAATTTTGACAACTAAAATGTACTAAACGCCTAACTTTTTGGATTGCTACGGTTGAAGGAAGCGAGTCCCTCCTCTCTCCTAGATTACTAGTACATAATTAGTATCAATATTTGTGTCACTTCTGGATCTTACCTACTGTGTACAAGACTACAGAACTACAGCAGCAATAATTTTACTTTTTCCTTTTTACAAGTCACTGAATCAAAGAACTATGAGGGGCAAATGCCATTCTTAAAAAAAAAATACAGTTGTAGAAGTTCTCCTTTTTCTAAATCATGAGGAACTAGAGGTGCAGTTTAAGAAGCAACTTTTCCTTTTTCCCCATTCATCTTTTCTTTAATATTTCACAAGCTACTTCTCTGTCCAATACATTTGATCAGTCAGGACCATTGAGTCCTTGCAGCGATTACAAATAAAGGACAGAGGAGTATCAATAACCGTGTTTAAAAACTGCAAAGTTAAAAGAGCCATAAACACTGGACTGTTTTATACCAACCCTCGAGTTCAACTTGAGGATCACACAGCGCACAGATTTTAATACAATGAATGGTCTTGCAGGGAACAAGATGAGCAACACTCATTACTGTGACTATAAAACCAAATACAGGAGCAAGCTGTAAACACTTGACACACACTGCTGGTGCGGACAGCACATCCCAATGGACAAGACATCAAACCAGCACCAGGAGACTCAAGTTATAATTTCTGTCTCCACAACCCAGCTCCTGTCTGACTTCAGGGAGATCACTTCAGTCTCAGCTTCAAAAGTAAACACCGTAACATTTAGAGAGGAGGGCAAAAAACATCTCTAAAATGGCTTGATTACTGTTTAACAGAAAGGTTTGGGGTTTTGTTTTAAATGAAGGGACAGGTGAACCTGTGAGTCAATGTCTGAAGTCGGTGAGTGCATGGGAGGGTGACAAACAGGAACCACTTTGAGTAGTGCTTGCCTTGCACTTAATGCAGGGAAGGTAAGAGCCACCAAGGTCAGGTCTGCTGTCCCCTGATTGCCATGAAGGTGGAAACTGTCAGATTTTCACTGGTTGTACATATGTATCTAAGTGACTTTACAGTGATAATGGCTGAAACATCAGTCCTGGTTCCTGCCCATTTAAGTAGCTGTTTGCTAACTGAAAGCTTAAAAATCCAATGACCTTTTATAGTTGCAGCAACGGCTGTGTTATCCTGCCAATATCTACTCTCTCATGAACACCATGCTCATTAGTTGACATTAAGCGTGATTGCCATAAAGGTGATGTAGCTGAGCTTTAAATGATACCTGCATTGTCCTATGGATACTTATTCCACAGCTACTCTGTAATTAAAGGCTTTATCAAGCCCTTTGAGAAATTCACTTACAAATAGAGTTAAAGAAATGTGAGTTGTTCTAAATTACTGTATTTTCACCCAGCACTTCAGCAGACTGCCAGAAAACGCAGCCAAAAATCTCAAACACTTTTTAGACCAGGAAATGAGATTAGCAACAATCAGATCACACAACTACTATGTTATTTTCAGAGACCATTCAAGGTACTGACCTAAACATCAATTACCCTTCTGTCTCACGTGCATACAAATAACTGTCTTGAATCCCACAATTTGGAAAACACAGCTGGAGATTCTGACGGTTGAACAATACATTATGTTCAAGAAAAACCTCCAGAATGCACTTCCTTGCAGCAAAACAGAATGAAGTCTACAGTTCCCACTCAACCAAAATGTTGCCACTCTGATAGCTAAGAGACAGAGGTAAGTTCAGTCAATAATTCTTTTTGATATGTTATCTGGGTAACAGTTAAGCCCACCTCCTACCCTTTCATAGCTAATTCCTGCCATTTTAAGTATGGCTAAAATAAATCCACAGCAAGTCAACCCAATATAAACATGAGATATCACATAAAGACGGATCACCTGAAGTCTACAAAGCTCTCCTCTACAGATCAACTCATTGTCCCAGCCCTTGATTTTAAAAGTAGTGACAGTTAGGTTAAATGTGAGTGCTGAAGGATGCAGACACACAGCACATTATATCTCCATTCTAACCTTTCTTAAAGGTAGTCTTAGGAAGGGCAGTAAACTCGATTATTTCAGTGAAGTATGCTAGACAGATTTAAAAGATTTTTTTCTTTCGACATCTATCGACATTCATTTTTAGTGTAATTAAACTGCTCTCAAGGATTGATGAGCACAGATAACAACTGTAAGTAGAGCTAGAGCATCCATCAGCAATATTTTTCATTAAGTACATAACCAAATATTATTTGTTAGGCTAAAAGACAAAATCATCTAAAGGATCTCATTTTGTCCAAAACCTGAGGGACAGCCAGAACATGTGACCTTCTGAGAGATAAGGACGTACAACTGAAGCATTCAGGAGCAAACAAGTCAGTCCTTATTACTGCTATGCCGTTTAAACGTAATTTCTACAGGTGAGGCTCCAATGAAAATATAAACACAATAAAAATGGTAGCTGTTAGAATTAGGCGCTTAGCAATCATATAACCACAAAATAAAATAAATCCAAAAGCTTTAACAAAAAACCCCTAAATATTCTGGATGCGTATAAGCAAGTCCAATTTTCAAGTTTTGTCAAGTTGACAGTTCTTTAAAATCATCGTATAAGCAGGAAATTCAGTAGAAATTATCATTTAGGAAGCAGAGGAAGAGTAATGAGAGAGGTTACAGAGAAAGTAATGTTTGGTTTTTTAATCCAGCCCCTTGACGTGTCATTTTTTTCCTGTGTGTTGCTTAAAATATTATCAGCACTAGTTGTGACACAAAAATCTGCTTCTATACTAACAACACTACCAGCACCACCACCAAAGCAACAACAAAAAAATTACTTCAAAATACCTAGGACACAATTTTTTCTTAGGGAAACAAGGACACCTTTAAGTTTTTTCAGTCTTTAGAGAACCTGAATTTGGACTTTGGTGTTCTCTTCTGACTCTGTCCCAATATTAAACCCATTCTTACATTCAAACAGAGCTATCTTACAAAGGTCTGTGTATTAAAAAAACTTCACACTGTGTACAGGTCCTGCATGAACAGCCTTGTTGTGGTTTACCCCAGCCAGCAACTAAGCATCACGCACCCACTTGCTCACTCCCCCCACCCAGTGGGATGGGGGAGAGAATCGAAACAAAAAACCTCGTGGGCTGAGATAAAGACAGCTTAATAGGACAGAAAGGAAGGAAAATAATTATAATAACAACAATAATAATAAAATGACAAAAATAATACTAAAAGAATTAGACTATACAAAAGAAGTGATGCATAATACAATTGCTCACTACTTGCCAACCGATGCCCAGTTAGTTCCTGACCAGCGATCCGCCCCTCCCAGCCAACTCCCCCCAGTTTATATACTGGGCATGATGTCACATGGTATGCAATATTCCTTTGGCCAGTTCGGGTCAGCTGTCCTGGCTGTGTCCCCTCCCAGCTTCTTGCGCCCCTCCAGCTTTCTTGCTGACTGGGCATGAGAAGCTGCAAAATCTTTGACCTAGTATAAACACTGCTCAGCGACAACTGAAAACCTCAGAGTGTTATCAACATTATTCTCGTACTAAATCCAAAACATAACACTATACCAGCTACTAGGAAGAAAATTAACTCTATCCCAGCCGAAACCAGGACAAGCCTTTATACCTGGAACAGTGACAGTGGAATCAGCAGAGAAAGTGCAAAGCATCACAGCTACACAGTACATAGACCAGTGAGTGATGACGTCCATTTAGTAAAGCTTGTGATTGCTCTATTTCTTCATAAAAACAAAGCCATTTCAGTAAATTCTAGAACAGCAATATTCCAGTTTTCAGACAATCCTGGCCAAAAAGATGCATATTTTAGATCAACTTGCATATTTTTTACATTTGAGTACTAACAGAATTTAAAAGCATTAGCACCATTGGTATTAATAGACTTTGCATGCTTAAATCCCACAAAGAGAAGTGGGACTATTTCCCTTAGCTTCCATTATTCAGCGCTTTAACTGCTAAAAATGTCCCTGTTCCATTGCCCCTGCAAGAACAATTATACTAGGCAAGAGACTATTCGAGTTTTAGAAATCTCAAGAAGAGGCATCCTATTCAGTTACATCACCCAAAGATATTCACACTTTACCTGTGAATGACATGGAGGCCAAGACAAGGTTAGGACAATGATCTACTGTCAACTCATTAACGGCCCTACATCACATCTGCAAGCCTGCTCTCAACACGCAGTGGCAGAAATGGTTATTCAATTTTTCAGGATGATTGGAAGCTTCATATTCCAGGTGTAAAAAGAGAGTCTCAGTCCTCAGTATATCTTACATTTCTAATTATCATAAAAATATTCTTCTGCTTTTCTGAAAAGGAGAACTATAGCTGACAGCGTAATCCCAACGAGCAATACAATTACTTGTGTTGGTCTTCTCTTCCTTAACAGTTGCTCATTAAGAGCCTTGATGCTAGTGAAAATTGTGTCAACATTTTCCCTTAATACAAAGCAGCAGCTTTCCAGTCCCTGACTATTTTGACATTTCTAGCTGAAAGAAAACACATTTCAAAGTCTGTATTCTCTGTAAGGGATACAGAGAGTGGACTATCTGTTTATTCTTGCACATTAGCTTTCAAGGTTTATCACTTGGTCCATGTACGAAGAGGGAAAAAAGGCAAAACATGCAAGGAAATTACAAAGGGAGTACAACAGAGGAGCTTATCTGCTTACATACGCTGTGAGCAAACTGTACAATTGGAGCAAAGGGGGATACAGAGAGTATGGGGCATTGACCCCATCGCCTTCCTCACATCCAAAGCAGGAGCCAATCTGGACAGAAAATTGCCACTGCTAGGTGGGCTGAAGATGTGGCTCTGCTCCTTTTGTATATTGTATATAGATTACAGACAACGTCTCTCACAGGCAACATGCATCAGCAGTCTCCACAACACCCCTGTGAAGGTAACTTACAGGACACGTTTTGTGACTCTACACTGATCAGTCTTCTGCAATCAAAAGAATACATGCAAGCCAAAGGCAAAGATGCTGTGGTTCCCACCACAAGGCTGCCACACTGAGCTGCGCAGGGGAAGACAGAAGAAAGCCTCCCACAGCCTGGGTTCTGTGTCTGCCTCGCATGCCTGGACAGCCCCAGACAAGCCTCTTAACCTGTCTGGGCCACAGTTTCTCTATATAATGCTTGAAAATTGTACCAAAATTGTACCAAAATGCTCGGATGGGAAGTGCCACAGACAAGCTGATAGTGGCAGTCAGCAACAAGTACACGCGCATCAGGTTTCCTGCCACAGGACTTCACACGTTAGCTTACCCCTTAAATGTGGGGATTTATGAAGCGGGCGACAAAAGGCTATCCCAAGCTTAGTTTCTTTGCAGTAATGTATTTTCACTTTTTACCATCTTTTGCAGCATTTCTGTCTCCTACTCTTACCCTGGCCTGTTCCTTTGTGCTGCCCTTGACGCTTTCACAGGCTTAGCCAAGGAAATATTACTCAAATATATAAAGCTGTTTTCTGCCACTATTACTAATACTAAACAATACCATATAACATATAATTCTTCCTCTATAGCCTTATTCAGTACGAACAAAGGAAATAAAACCCCAACCACAGAATTTAGTAGAGTATTTTCTTTCAAAATAGTTTTCAAGCTTATCTATACAATTTTATATAAGGAATAGAATTTATCTAATACAGTACAATTACTCCATAGAGAGACACCAAAGTGTAAGGAAAAGCAAGAAAATAAACAAAATAACCCTGGCAGGATATGCTTAGATCTCACCCTGCAACTTCTCCCACACATAAAAAACACATAGCCACAGAAGTCAACATATCCTATACAATATTTATTATCAGCTTATTGATACAAATATAAAACTATTCATTTTAAGAAAGCATATATCTAAGTTTTGCTTTTATGACCAGTTAACATCTAACTGAACTTAATTTTAATAGAAAAATCAATGATTTCTAGAGAGTTACAGTCTTGCAGTGACTTGTGTTTATTATTAGATATCCTAATCTTACTTTCCTAACCATGATGTCTCTCTCAGATTAGTCAGTGGTGGATGTCAGCTACTCCACACTTCTGAGCCCACGTAAGTCTCAATAAGGCAGCTGACCACTTGAGACAAAAATCTCAAATGTGGCGAGTCACCACAGCTCCACTGACTCCATCAATGCCACCAAGAAGGGGTCTGGTTCTCCAGACACAGATGTATTTGACACATAACTCTGCTACAACAGTGGCCTTATTAAGCTCTCCAGTATGCCTCCCCATCCTCACCAGCATCACCTGCTCGTCTCAGATGCAGCTCTCATTGCCACCACTCTTCTCTTAACCTTCCCAAGTCACCAAATCAGCTTGGAGATGGTCCTACTTTATTTTGCTGCACAGTAGTGCAGACATGGGTGCCTTTTGTACATCATCTGCTGACAGCTCAACAGAGATGTACCACTCTCCTTCTTTCTAATTAACTTGGGCTAAACGATAGGCTACTTCTGAAAAAAGATTCAGTGTGGGAATGACTACTAATGTAAAACAAGGAACTGAACATCTGTACCCATATTCTTAAAATTACTCTCACTTTTAACAACCAGTTTCTACTTGAAACACTAAGCATCCATTCTTAAAGAAGAAAAGAAGCAGCTCCAACTATGACAATGCAGCTATTGTGCCTGTTCACCAGTTAATGTGCTGCAAAGACCTACACATAGATATTTTATCTTCTTTAGCAAAACAACTAGCTGCTCCACCTATTCATTCCATCTCCAGTTTAGCATCATTGCCTCTCTAACATTTCTAGCACTGCATTAACCGGCCTCTTTAGTCCTCACAAATGCATTAACAAAGCTTCCCATCAAAGTATCACCCAAAGTACTATTATTAGCTTAGCTTTAATATAGCCCAGAAATTAAGAATGGCTGCAGCTAGAAAAAGCCTATGTAGATGTTACTCGTCTGACAGCTTCAGGCTTATTCTCAACATGTTAAATAACTCAAAAATGACTCAGCCAGCTATTTACTGACATCAACCCCTGCACAGCTGAGTAAGTAATGTTAAGGCCCTGTAAAGGGAAGGAAATCCTATTATGAATGCCAGGAGGAGCATCAGTCTTTTCTTCCAAGCCACTGCTCCCTGTGAATCAGGGGAACAGCACTAAGAATCAAACACAAAGCCTGATCTCCAGCAGCTCCAGTAAAGCCACACATCTTCCAAGGTGGGGTCACCTGGGGAAGCTCCAAAGGACTCCAGAGCTGCTGAAATACTGACAGTTTCAGAGGCAAATCCTAAAATTTCTACAGTAATAGAAACTTAACAGAGACTATACTGGGTAAACAACACCTGGCTGTTCAAGCTTCTTGCAGTTTTGTGCTTTTTTAATTTGCTTTTGCCATTTTCTTCCTTCAGGTTCTAACAACCCCAATGCCATCGGCCAGCCCACGGCCGGGCAGGCAGGGAGAAGCTACAGCCCTTGGTTTGCATCTGAACCATCTGCACTGCAAGTTACCTTTTATGAAGAAAAGTAAATTGCATTTCTGGGATTTCTCCATCTGCAATGACTTCTTTTGCTGGATAGAACACATCCAGAAACCCAGCAGATGCCTTACATGTCTCCCAATAGACAAAAAAAAAAAAAAGGGAGTAAATAGATACACAAAGAGAAACTTTCAGTCACCACAAAATGTCCTGCCAGGGAACATTTGGCAAATACTGTTATTGAGGTGCATGTAAGCGTAAGCAGATCCTTTCTGTCACTTCAGTGACTGAGGAGAGGGAGGAAAAAGGGGATGAAGGAGGTCTTACAGAAGGGAATATCTTTGCAGAAACGGCAGCTGGTCTGGGCTAACCAGAAAACGCTAGCTCAACCTCAAAGCCAAAGTCTAACTCACCACTCAGAGCGAGGGAATTGAATTCCATTCTGGTTTTACCTTGGCACAGATCCTTTGGTTCAACCTCTGAATTACACCATTTTCTGTGATTAGGACTCAGGGCCACTATTTCTGTCCTTTAAAAAAAGGACTGAACTAAGCTGAGAGTAACTATATCTAGTATTAATACAAGTTGGGCAATGGGTAAGTTTTAACTCAGATATATTTCTCGAAGAAAATTAAAGCAATGTAAAAACATCTGACAATACGCAAATTAGTACGACTAAATGTCTCACTTCTCATACTAATTGCTTCTGGGGTTAACAAAGGAGCTTTTTCTCCTCTCAACTGTCCTGAAAGGTTTGCATTTTCCTCCCTTCTTTGAATCCCTCTAAGGTATTGCTATAATGAACATTTGTGCTGGAGACTGCTGCACAGATTCAGCATGTTTTGGCTACCATTTCCATGTGACAACCACTAAATTTCATCAGGAGAGCTCACGTGAGCACCACTGCAACACTTGCTGGACAGGACCACAGTTCAGTGATGTGTTAAAAATGGGAATGTTGCAGCTCGTCCCCTCTGCGGCTTCTGCCATCTCAGGAGGGCAGAGATCAGCCCTGTAACACAGCACTTACCTGTAGGCCACCAAACTGGCCTTTATATTATTTTCCTCATTAACTGTAGAAAGAGAGAGCTGCCCATATAGCCAAGGGAGAGCCATATCTCTTTATAGATTCACTCAGAAAAGAAAAAAATAAGTATTTTCAGAGGATTACATGTTTTATAATGACATCTATTTCTCTGTCACAAGCAGCCTGACAGAGGCTTTTCCTCTTTACAGAAATTATAAAATACTGACTGCATATTCCTTTAAAATAACCCTACCTTTGGCTCTTGCTACAAGAATTTAATTCTTCCAGTGCTCACACACAGCTTCAGTTTTATTTACACCAGTAAAAATGAAGAGTATTTCATTTCAAGATTATCTGAATCATACTGAAAACAATTCATGTAACTGAAACTAAATCACAGCCGTGATCTCAGTCACACTTCAAATTTTGGTGCAACTTACATGAAGTAACATCAGAAGACATCATCTCTGAGCAAGAGACACTCAAACTCTCAGATTACTCCCCATTTACCACTAGAGGCCAGCAGTTCACCTACTGCCGCTACACCGAGGAGTACCTGGCCACCTGAAGATAATTCTGCTCCCTCTACCACTTGCTAAACCATATTAAAATAGGCTAGAAATACATACACTCCTATCTCACACATAAGGAATAGCTCCCCGTGGTCATAAGGGATGCTATATATTGGGAGAGAGAAGTAACAGGCAATCATAGATTTAAAGAAAGTACGCACACACACACACAAAATCTTTAAAGAAAAATATAAAAGTATTGCAATGGCGGGGGGGGAAATTCTTGGTTTTGTTTTTTTTCTTTTTCCACTGAAAGCTATCAGTCCAAGAAAGGGTACTAATTTTTTCTGAATCTTAATGCTGTCTCTGAAACTAGTATCTATGGCCTGAGACATGTCATTCAACATTTGGCTGCCCTTCCCTCTAGCTGTAACAGGCTGCCTAAGAAGCAAAGACAAAATGGATTTGATAGCTCATTCCAGCACATCCACTTGTAGACAATCCCTACTTTAGAAAACGGCAAGCAGTAATCATCTGAAAAAATGTCTCAGTTTAGACATCCAAAAAAGTAAAGATGTTCAAAATGTCTTTAGCTTATATTTATTTACCTTTATTTCTTTTCAAGACTTTTACTTCTACATATAGGGGTAAGCAAGGGCTACAAAATAACACCTATATCATAGAGCTATTACTTCACAGTGCCAAAATAACAATGGAAAAACCTCAACTTATCACAGACATTGCAGCATTGTAGACAGATACTGAAAAATGCAGTTTTGGACAAAAGCAGCTTAGCATTTTTTTCAGGTCCCTCTGGACTTAGCACCCATCTCCTAGGAATTTTATAATTTAAGAGCACTACAAGAAAACTACTTAAAGAGATTAAACTATTCATTCAAAACTTTATCTGATATTAAAAATCAACCAGCCAACCACCTGATTTCTAGAGAAGACAAATCTGTCTAAAGGAGAAAGCTTTAGTTATAGTTTTCCTAAGGAGCAGGCAACCTGGAAAAGATGAGCCCACCAATTTCTTCCCCTTATTTCCACCTACCTGCAAACCAGTGGCTAAGACCACAATGCAGATACTTCTCACGTGTAAGTATCTTCAACGTGTTACAATACAGTTTCTCCTTGAAAATGGGACCTCCTTTTAAGAGCTTTTACACTATGAAGTGACATAACGTATCACATGTACTTATGCCTACCTCAGGGAGGTTCCACATCTGCGACCGGCTGGTGCACTTCCAGCCAGGCAAACAGTTGGCACGCTGCGCTCTTCAAGAGCTGGGAAGCATTAGAGGTGGCAAAAGCTCAAATTCAGGAGACTCTTCAAAATCCAAGAGAGGAATCTCTAAGACTAAACCTAGATATTTGCACCATCTCACAGTAAGCAAAACAGCACAGCACATGGGGAAAACAGCAGTCACATGCTGCACATCAGCCTCAGAAAAGCCCCAAATACCAGACCCTCAGGTTCATATAATGAGTGGAGCTCCCCTGAACGCAATATAATTGCATCAATTTATACTAGCTGCGAATCTAGTGCATGTTTTTTTCTAACTCTCTATTAACAGCTGGTATAATTCTGTGAAAACTGTGTCTTAGCACAGTTCAGCTGCAGGTCAGTCTGTTTCAAAGAAAGTAAAGATGATAATTTTGGTGAAACGGTTGCCTGAAATGTAATAAAATACTCATTAGGAAACAGGCTGTTTCTACCCTTGAGAACATTTATTAACCCTTGTATTAGCATCCTCAAATCCTTTCTGTTTGCTGTCTAAAACCAGCCCTGTTTCTCTGCTGCCTCCATTTTGTATTGTCACAGAGTTGATGGAGTACTTGTGTGCTTGAAGCTTCTCCTCACAGTTTTGGAAGTCACTAAACAGGTTTCAGGACAGCAAAGAATCAAGCCCCAGGAGTATCAAAATTATTTAGAAAAAAAGCCATAACTTCTAATAGAAGGCAATTCCAGCCATTCAGCGTCATTGAATCCTTCCCTTCTTTTTCTATGGATTTTCCAGGGATATCAGGTTTGCACACTCAGCAAGAGGGATGGCCAAGCTATTACATTTACCAAAACAAATTATGCAAGCTGATGAGAAGAGTTTCTTGCAGCAGTAACAACCAAAGTGCAGGAGAGGGCATAGCAAAGACAGGGCTCAAAATCAAGTGTTGTTATCAATGAAGCTTTGTCTGTTCACGTCAACAGAGAATCTGTGCTCCAGAAGAAAGGAAACGGGGAGGGAATGGCTGTAATTCCCTAGCAAGCAGCCAAATTAAAGAAGGACATACCTCTAACAGAGCTACTTAGGAAGTACTTCAGTAAATACACCTTAGTCCAGTAATTGCAGCATTCTTACAGCAGTAAATAGATTACTAAAAAGCAACAGCAATTCTGGAGAAAATGTGATTATGGGAATGGAAGTTCTCATCTAACTGTTTTGTGTTATTTAGCATGTATTTTCCACTTTGTACATGACCTGCATTTTCAAAGAGGAGAATAACTGCTTTACCAAACTCTGGGAGAAAAAGGCAGTTTGAGAGACTTGCCCATTAACATGTAGCATAGTGGTTTGCAGATATCCAGATAGGCTTGATTAAATGAATTAATTACCCTCAGCTCCAAGACTTTAACTATCAGTTTTTCTTGACTGGCATTTAGTTTGCACAAGAGGCCCAACACTTACACTAAGCCCAGAGTTTTTATGTGTACTGGAGACTTAAGACTCCCAAAACTTAAGACTGACATGTCTGCCAATGTACAAGAAGAGAGCAGGTATACAGTTGTAGAGGTAACAACACATAATGCATCTCACAGTTCCTAGCATAGTCTTGGAAACAACAAAAATTATATTTGTATTCAGAAATAAAATTAAAATGAGTGATAGTGTAGGTCAGTTGGACGTGCGATAACAACTTCATTTGTTATTATTAATTTGTAGGATTAGTATGCTATATTGAGACAGTCTCTCTCTTTTTTAAGGTAGCACACTCAGCTGTCACAATCTACCCTTTTAAAATCTCAAAACATTTGTTTCACGTTATGGTCACTGCTCTGAAGACTGCAGTGACAGGCTCAGATCATAAAAAGCATGTTTCTCCTTTTCTGCTGAAGAAAGTCCACCAGCTCACAGCAGTGTGGGAGAAGAAAGAGATCTGAAGCGATCTGAATCCTGTCTTGTGACACATACAAACTGACAGGTGTGGTTGGGTATGGCTGCTAGAAAATATAGTACACTGAGCAATTACGAACTCGCTGTTTGTCTCGGGAAAAGAGAATTGTGTAATCAGTAAATCTAACTGAGCTTTATCGATCGAGCCAGCAATGTTGCCTCTTCAGAAACCTGATGAAAATGCCAACACAAAGTCCATCAATAGGTGCTCTACTGTTTACAGGGAGAGCTGAAAGAGGTCACCAAATGTGCTGTACAGAACGTACTTTGCCTATAGGTACACCGCAGATTCTCACAGCCTGCCTGCTTTAAAAAGACTTCAGAAAAAAAAAAAAGAAAAAAAGTCCTATACAAGTCTACCATCAATACCCTGTGTGAATAGCCAAAGACCCAGCAGTTCACGCACTAACAGTGAGGATACACGCCTAAGAAACTAAAGGTTGAGAACATACTCTATTAATTGGCATGCAATCAGCACTCTGCAAGCAATCCCTGATGCTGTCACACATGGGGTGTGACCCACCTCGATGGACAGACCTCTCTCTGTCTCTTTTTCCACGAAAAATTGCATTCCAGCACCTCACACTCAGTTTTGCCATGGGTTAGACAGATTTGTAGCATGCTTTGACGTCTTTGAATGAACAACCTGAAGTGAAAAGTATAAACCAGTTTACCCAGATAGTCATATTCTAAACAAAATTAGATGGAAGAGATGGAAAAAATCCATCAATAAACAGGAAAGTATGTAATGTATAGAAAAAGAAAAAAACCTGCAGAAGAGTGGACTACTCTGGAAGGGGGTGAGTACTCCATGTGCACACTACGTCCTTCTCTTTTACCAATGAACTTGGTACAAAGGCACTTGCAAACCTTTTGCTTAAAGGGAAACCATAACTAATGGCATCTGCCACAGGAACTGATCAGCATTCACTGAATTGCAAACCACAGCTTCAGACACCCTTAACTCCCACACAATAGATCACCAGTGCCTCTTGGGTTCAGCTGGTCTCCAGCGTGCCACTAGACTTCAAAACAGGAAGGTTGTTAAGTGACAAGTCAGCCAAGTGACAAAAGAACCAATATCAACATACATAATGCAACAAAACCAAGTGAACTTGGGTCATCTTGCTTACAATGGCATGGCTTTCCATCCCTGGAGAATTTGGGATGCTCTCAGCCTAACAAGGCACTGATTCTTGTCTCACTCGGGCTCCGGGGAGCACGACAGGAGCAATCTTTTGTCCCATCAGGGGAAGGGGAGGAAGGAAATGCTACAGTCTTGAAAAGTCTAGTTCACATACTTACAAAAGGGAAAGGATATCAAGGAAATGAGAAATAAATGTTTAAAATGGGGTCTGTGGCCAACTGGATGATTGAACCAACACATTTTTGTACAGTGAGCAGTGAGAAATTGGTAACTTCAAGATTCAGAGGACCTGTTTCAAGGATTTATAGTGCATGCTTCATAGCATTTTCCTTTCTCATGGTGTCTTTAACTCTACAATATAACCAGATTGTATACATAAATGGCCCAATTCATACTGCTTGTCTTATCCGAAAGAGAGTCTTAAGCAGTTTTGAATTTAAGTTAAACAACTGGACATGTAAAATAAAAAACGTTAAGTAAATCATAACCTCTGACTGGAAGAACCATGAAACTGAATTCTGAACGTGTGTGGCACTCAGTAACCCCAGGAGGCTAGCAGACCTCAGGAGGTCTCCACTCCAGCCTCCTGCTCAAGCAGACCAGCCTGAGGGCTGACCAATGGGATTAGCAGAACAGCTAACTCGGGTTGAAAATATACATGAAAATTTTGGGGTGGGAGGGAGGAAGAGGCTCCCAGATGCCCTGTGGGGAGGCCACAGCGGGGGCTGACCCCCTTGACTGTGTCCTCATGACCGTGGATGTGCCTGGCAATCTCTGTCCCTGCCCCACTGGCCACAGGATCTCCCTTGGCTCCCAGCTCCCCATCCCACAGGGAGCAGCCGCCCCACGATGCGCCCTGACACTGAGCATTGAAGCTGCAATAAATTGCATAGACTTCCTTAAGCCAAGGCTGTCACTCTGTATGGTGGAAATAAAAACTAAGTAGCACTCTGTAGAATTTAAGTATTAATAGGAGGGTTAAAAAGATGACAGTATAACTACAATAAGTAAATCAAGCAGCTTCCCCAAACCTGTATGCAAAGGCAATCTTATTGTTTAAGATCTAATAAGTTTCAAAGTGAAAGAATTACTTTTTAAAAAATATTTTTTAAAATATATTGTAAAATAAGTTACTAGTTCATAGAAGGTATTTTAAATAATGCAAAGAACTTAAAGCAACTTGAGTCTGGTTCATCAACATTAGACAATACATGCTGTGGTGCAGAATCACATCTCCACTTACTGATTCACATTAGTAATTTACCCAAAGGTAATAAAATAAACCTTTATTTTGCAGGTTGGTTACATTACCAGACCAGTAAAAAGCAGTTAGGTGTGTTCCAGGCTTTCTGGGGTGAGCTATCTAGTCTACTTATAAATGGCATTTATGAATTACATAACCAAAAAAAGAAAATTGACAGTATATTTCTTTTTAAGAAACATATTTCAATTATTGAACAAATATCACGTTCATAGAAAAACAGCTGCACTTCTATAACAGGCAGCTCTAATGAGTGTATTTCCATAAAAATGCCTGATTTTCAGCTTCAAACCACTCCAGTGCCCTCCCTCAACTCCCTTGTTAGGCATCTTATTAAAAAGAAGTATTGTGAAAAATATTCACTATTTTATTCATTTGAGTCTTATTCCAGGACTATTCCCTGATATTAGCCTTACCTGTTTCCCATGAAATACTCTAGGGCACCCATTGCTGATAAAGACACATGCACCCCACCCTCCGCCCCCATTTCAAAGAAGATGGATTAATTTATGGATTGCAAAATGGTGTAATATTGCTTGCAAAATCTCCTGCTTTCTATTGCAATGAAAGTAAACAAAGAGTCACCTTCACAATAGAGACTATTATTTGCCACTTCCTCAAGAGATGGAGGTTTCATTTCTCTACTCCCTGACTTTCAATTTAGCCATTCACAGCCGCGCAAAGCTAAATACACACCACCCTACCCCCTCACCAAAAACAGCTGGATCCCTACTGAGCTCCTACAGCATGAGCAGAGCAGCCAGCCTCATCTGCACCATCCCAGGCAACAAGCACCACTGCCTTTTATGCGGGAAGGCTGCTGCATCAGGCTTTATTTTAAAGTCAAACAGAAGAAACACCAGGACTCACTCCATTTAACGTCCCTTGGGTCTGCAACTTTGCCCTTCAGTCATTTGGGGGATGTATCTTTCTCTTTGTGAGAAGAGCTCCTTTGAGCCCAACCTACTGCTCCCCCTTTTTAGGGGGGAGGGAGAGGGGGAAGATCCTTTTCTGGAGCTCTGTACCGGCCTAAAACCATATTTAAACTCACCGACTGGGAAACAAGGCCCTGGGACAGATCCCCAGCATATACGTGCCCCTTCATTACAGAGCAGCCGTGGCACCTCTGCATGGTCCGAACTCAGTCATCTTCCCTATTTCAGTGGTGCTTCTCATAACAGTAGCTTAAAGCCAGGCCTTACTATTGGTAGCATTTCAAACCCCTTCACATTAGATTTGCCTGAGTTTAAACAGCACTGAGCCATGCAGTGAAGATACAGCCCAAAATTCAAGCCCTTCCAGAAGAGCCCCCAATGAACAGCTGACCAGGAATATAACGACATTATGATGCTCCTCAAATTCCTCAGGAAAAAATAAGACAACACTTTTTCTCAATCATTACTATGGTCATTAGCCATACTACTGTATTTTAAGATTTAACATTGCCCTGATTCACAAGCAATACAGAAGGGACAGAGAAAAGCAAGAGCTCTGCCAGGTCTGCTCTGGTCTGGTCTGGGTTCTTTTCTGGAGTGTGCAGTTGCTTTCAGAGTGATGAACTGCCCATCGCTGCTGAAGATGTTGCTTCAGGAAAATCCACAGTGGTTTTAGTCCTTTTATCTCAGCAGAGGTCACCCTGAAAGCTGCACTGAAGAAACAAAACAAACGCACATCCGATGTAATAAGCCTGGCTACTAAGAAAGAAAAGCCCCACAAGCTTGAAACAAAGCCTCCAGCAAAAGATTTTTGTGTGGCCTGTGGCACACGCAGCCATCAGCAATTTATGACTTTAAAAAAAGAGCTAAGGGAAGGCTTCAGATAAACTGCATTTTGCTATAAAACAGTGATTTCATTTGCTTGGAAAAAAGCTACTCTTCTCATTTATAAATTAAGATATAGAGAGGTTACTGTCCCGCTCCTCTGGTAAAGACTAACTTTTGTACATTCCATTTTATTCCCCAGTTCCCAAATGCAATTGTGCAAATGCTTAACCTTATGCACTGAACTGAAGGCAATAGCATCATCCACGCGCTTAATGCCAAACATGAGCAGTTTAAAATTCTGCCGAAGCAGAACACAGAAACCAACCTGAAATTCAGGTCTCCATTTTTCAGTTTTGATGAAACTCCAGCTCATGCCGGACACTGCAGGACGAGGGGACTGTTATGAAGATTGTCCTTAATACCCATCTTGGAGACACAAAATGACACAGCAGCAGAACAGAGAAAGGAGCCCAGGATTTGCAGCTTCTCTTCATTTCAGGCTGAGTCTTTAATTTCTCAGACCTATATGCTAATGGAGTAGTTTGTTAAGCTGTTTCAGTCCTGATCCAGACACACGAATGCATATCTTACTCCAGACCTTTACTGAAGCTGCTTGAATTAAGCTTGATGTTAAGCGGCATGAGAAGCAGAGAGTAACAAAAACGTATCACAGGTTCCTTAAGCCAAATTCTTACTGATTTTACAGGACACTTGAAAAGCTGAAAACCTAATTAAGAAAAGACATACATGGATGCTATATAACCAGTATATGTTTAATAACTGAACTCTCTTAAAAACTTGTATTAGCCCAATTTTACAATTTGAATGTATGAAAATACATACTGCAGTCTGTGTGTACATGCTGGATAAAGCTATCTGACACACAAATATGACTTTCTGAGGCAATGAACAGCAATCATTTCCAGAGGAGCCGATGGGAAGAGATGCTGCCCAGCACCTGTGGGAGATGAGGCTCACGATCCATGGGATCACCTCCCTGGAGCTCCAAGAGCATCACACCCCTTTTTCCATGGCTTTCTAACTCAAGCCTAGAGTAACGGTATGTCTTTTCTACATAGTGAAGCCTGGTCTGAGAAGGCCATGGGTAAGGGTGCTAAGCAGGACCCTTTCATTAGCAGTGGTTATAAGACAGAACACTGTTACACAATGCAATGATGTATCACAGCAACAGTGTACAAGCAGGCTTGAAACATCCAAATATAAAGCACGTTTACACTATAGATTAGCTTAATATTCCTAAGCAAGCAAAGATTTTGAAAATTAAATTTATAGCTGTTTCAAAATATTGTTTTCCAATAGACAAGCCGAAACTTTCAACCTTAGCACAAGCAAAAAATTACTGCATTTTAGTACAAATACTTGTTTGTAACAGAATACCAGCAGCTCTTCTCCCCTTCTTTTACTGAAAAATCAATTGTTTGCTGAGGAAAAACATATGCAAGGAAAACATTTGAATCCCTATTAAGAAAAGTGCAGAGCATTTCACTTTCATAGAAAAATGTGGACAAATTGGGCTATTCCTTGTAAAGATTTATAAATCAGCTAGAGATTGTTGTCACAGCAGGCCCGAAACAATTTTACCACACTTAGAGGCTCAGGAATGCTTTTGTTTGAGCACAGAACTTTTCTAAACACACTGCAGCTCTGCTAACAGCCACCAGCCCTCGAGTTGAAGCCCTTGGAGAGGTATTACCCTGAAAGCCATTTATTTTTTACTTCAATTTGCAAGCAAACACCAACACAGAGAGCCATTAGAGAACAAGTGCTCTCTGGATGCTGAAAATCAATGGAGGAAAATTAAAAATCAACAAAGCTCTCACATACAGCCTCCTAAATGAAATGGCCTGTGATCCAGTCAATCCTTGTTAAGAGGAGAGTAAAATAAATTCTTAATCAAGGATGAGCTCTAGTGACACTTCTTATCATATTTATATTGCATATCATACATCTCTAGCTATGTTCTGTGTCATAAGGATATAATCTAATAATAAAGATACTCATAGTGCATAGAACAATTAAGAAACTATTTTCAACACTCAAGTTCTAGTGGCAGACAAAAGGCTCAGGCTCTGAGAAGGGTGATGACATGTGAATGAAGTGACACAAGTAAACATAGCAGAAGTTTTGTACAATATTTTGATAAATGCCCCTTCGCTTACATCCTGAAGACTAAATCCACCTAATTTACATATTTTTTCTGGTGTTTTTACAGTATTCAGCTAGTAACCAATCTCTTTAGGTCAGCTCATAAAGCAGCACTGGGAGCAACGCACTGCCTGTGATGCTCTTCCATGTTGCTCACAGCCACGGAAAAGTCAAAAAAGAAAAAAGTAAAAATATTTAAAAGACTTGTCTATGCTGTTTTACCTACTAGTCATTGTCATCCACGAACCAGTCAAGCCACTGCTCCTGAGAATGTGACCAAGTATTGACACAAAGATATCAACAGAATGCAATGTCACATGTACGAACTGCTCCTTTACCTTGATAATTGCAATGAACATGCAAGAGCATGAGGTATGCTAACAAAATAGGAGATCATTCATCAAGGCAGTTATTAGCCATCCTAATGTAACAATTTCCCCATAGTGTAATAGGTATGGCACAACTAAGTAGTTTTGTCCAACGTGTATTAAAATAATCTGTACTGATTGAATTCATTTTCCATATTATTTCTGAATGAGGAAAAGGTCAGTGTTTCCACTTTTGGTGATAATTCCTCAACATGGCAAGAAGACAGAAGATGAAAGGATTTCCTTAAATCCTTCTTAATTTCCATTATAAACATGACTTCTGTGAAGAAAAAGAAATTCTGAGGTGAAAAATCATCAGAAACGAGAGGCCTCACACCTAAGGCATCTCCTCCCATCTGCCTACACCCTGTTCAGCAAATAGCACTAATACTGCTAAGTTAATGCAAAGGATAGGGTAGGAAACTCAGCGCAACAGTTTTGATTGAGATCAAGCAAAATGTAAACAGGACCAGATCTCTAAGTTATCTACCTTTTTACCTGTTGCTGCAATTGCTTCTAAGTGGATGTGCAAGAGTACTGCATGGCACCATGGTAAGAATTGATTGGTTCATAATAGTACTAGGTGGACACGTTCAAGCGATGAAGCTGTTAATTACCCCAGAGGATCAGAACAGTCTGAGCCTTTGATATCAACATGGTCATGGATTTCTCCATTAATTTATGTGTCACAGTCCCAGCTGAGGCTCTTCCAGTGAATCATCCATAGTTAGGTGTTGTGGAACCAACCCCTGCTTCCAACCTCAGCCAGCCAAATCTGGGCAGAGTATGCTTTCTCTTTCCCTGTGCTTCCAGAGAAGAATCAGTGCTCTTCTGTGAAACTCCTTTACCTAACACCTTTTAACTCAGACAGCATAATGGAATTACAGATCCAGCCAAAGCACATAACCCCTCCATGCACTTGACTGTTACCTCTTTTGACCAGGCTGTTTTCATCAGCAGCAAATGATCCTTGCCTAGCACTGGTGATGAAATTGCTCGACCTTCTAGAAACATACGGACTTTGAAAACCATTTCACACACCTTTCATCTTTATCTTGTACAAGGACTGACTATTTTCCACAGTGTTTGTAAGCTGCTGGGCATAAAAAGTCTCTAATGATTACCATCTTTTCTTCTTTACTAGTATGAGGGTGCTAAAAATGTGGGCATCACTGATACCTTCTACCACAAAATACAAACTCTAAACTACCCAAAGGGTTACACGTAATAGGTTTCTTATAATCATGAAGACAGACGGCATGGCATATCTGAACACAAACATGACAAATTTAGGACTACATACATCTGCAGAACTGACTCTTCACCATATTTGTTTGGCAGTCAAAGTATTCTTCAAAATGATAAAAATAAAAATTGACAATTTATTTTTTCCAGAATAAAGACAGGTTCCACAGGTCTCCCCTCTGGTGACTAACTCAGTAAATCTTAGGTGACAAACTCAGTAATTTTTAATAGGTAAGAGAACAGAAGCTAAAATACAAACTGTATTTTAACTTTCTGTTTTATTTTCACTTCTAAGGTTAAAATTTCAAGATGGTTGGGTGAGAGAGAGAGAATAGCTCAGAGCATCTTTCTTTATCGTAAAGCTCAAGAAAACTTGTGAGAAATCACAGTAAATTTTCTCTGATTAAAAAAGGCAAAGGTAAAATGGCAGTTGCCAAAATCTTGAATATGTTGCTTGCTCTTCCCTAGCAAGGCTCATTTGATTGCAACTTGACTCATCAGATGTTGTTTTAACACCTCTTGAGATGCATGAAGTTGATGTCAATGCTCCCCTGAAGACAAGAACATATTTTTCAAGGCTCTAGGCTGCCAGCCACACTGCAGTGAAACATATGCTGTCCTGTTACTTCAGATAACAAATGGCTTCTCTTTTGTTCAGCAATTCAGCCACACAACTTATTTTGTCTCCTGAGATTTTTGAAATGAGTGAGGTCTCTTCAAATAGGCATCAACTGCATTGTGTTTACTGGGTAATATACTTCTAATGCAGGGCTAGATTATTCCAACCAAGGTATGGTAACTGAGCTGGCTTTTGTAAGTAACAGCTGAGGCAATCGGTTGTGACTCCGCTATTCCCAACAGTAATCCTTATGGAAAGACTATAAATATTGCATACCCACCATTACATGTGATGAACAAATATTGACAATATACTGTATTCTGAAATAGTCGGTAAGTAACCTCATTCATGTGACAGAACCCCATTTACAAAGAGTTTTTTCGATCGAGTAAATGTATCCAAGATTACAAAGACATCTGGTGACATAGCTTTAGAAACCTGGAGTACTGACAACAGTCACCAGCTCAACCCCATGAGGCACCACTGCTCCCAGTACTGTCATTCCTTTGGCATGGAGAGCATTTAGTCTGGATCATAGGTTCTACACATAAAACTAGTCTCATATAAAGAGGATCATGAGGAGATTAAGAACACCACAGCAACCATCATCACACTTTTTGTCTTTGGTATTTGGAAGCCACCCATCACCATGGTGCACTAAGTCCCCTCGTCCAGATCATTAATATTGACGATCTGGATGAGGGGATCGAGTGCACCCTCAGTAAGTTTGCAGATGACACCAAGTTGGGCGGGAGTGTTGATCTGCTTGAGGGCAGAAAGGCTCTACAGAGGGATCTGGACAGGCTGCATCGATGGGCCGAGGCCAACTGTATGAGGTTCAACAAGGCCAAGTGCTGGGTCCTGCACTTGGGTCACAACAACCCCATGCAGAGCTACAGGCTTGGGGAAGAGTGGCTGGAAAGCCGCCTGGTGGAAAAGGACCTGGGAGTGTTGGTCAGCAGCCAGCTGAATGTGAGCCAGCAGTGTGCCCGGGTGGCCAAGAAGGCCAATAGCATCCCGGCTGGTATCAGAAATAGTGTGGCCAGTAGGACTAGGGAAGTGATCATCCCCCTGTACTCAGCACTGGTGAGACCACACCTTGAATACTGTGTTCAGTTTTGGGCGCCTCACAACAAGAAAGACATTGAGCTGCTGGAGCATGTCCAAAGAGGAGCAACGAAGCTGGTGAAGAGTCTAGAGCACAAATCCTGTGAGGGGCAGCTGAGGGAACTGGGGTTGTTTAGCCTCGAGAAAAGCAGGCTCAGGCAAGACCATATCACTCTACAACTCCCTGAAAGGAGGCTGTCGCAAGGTGGGTGTCGGTCTCTTTTCCCAAGTAACAAGTGATAGGACGAGAGGAAACGGCCTCAAGTTGTGCCAGGGGAGGTTTAGATTGGATATTAGGAAAAATTTCTTCACTGAAAGGTTTGTCAAGCATTGGAACAGGCTGCCCAGGGAAGTGGTTGAGTCACCATCCCTGGAGGTATTTAAAAGATGTGCACACATGGTGCTTAGGGACATGGTTTAGTGGTTGACTTGGCAGTGTTAGGTTTACAGTTGGACTCGATGATCTTAAAGGTCTTTTCCAACCTAAATAATTCTATGATTCTATGATACCCCAGTGTGAACAGGATTCATACCCTAGAGCTTTAGAAAGCTAAGAAGTGAATTTACATAGAGATTTGAACAAGATAATGCCAGCACATTTCTTTGTCCAATCAATACAGGCTGAGCTGAATGCTGCTGCTCCTGGGGTGAAGGTACTGGGAAAAGCCCCCCTCCAGGCTGATCTGCAACTGGAAGGGTGCAAGAAGAGAAGTGGAATGGAAATAAGCTGGAAAGAAAAGCTGGAGGGAGAGCCAGTTACACCAGGGAAACACTTTTTCAGGGCTTTCACACAAGCAAAGTGGGGAGAGACATGCCATTTCCAGCAGCCCACCGCCCCCGGGAACTGACTGCTTTGCCTGGAGCCATAAGGAATAAAAGCAAACCAGGTCACAGTGATGCCAGACCTCCCCAGGTTATTATTGCAGTTCTCCCTATCTGGAAAATCAATACTCAAAACACATGAAAGCCCGGATTGCAGCACTGTGTACTGTTAAACAACAGCCCTAGATGAAAGGTCATCAAGCTGGAATACCCCTGATTACCATATAATATACTACAACAGAGCTGGGCAAGCCTAAATTGGAGGTTTCCTCCTGATTTTTGTGGTTCCTTAAGAAATCAAAATAAGCTGGAAACTCAGACCCTTCAGGGAAAAAGCACAATAACATCTTACTGTGCAGCCATCAACATATATTTACTGGATTAAAAAGTGGACTGAAAATTTATTGTGCATTCTTATGTTATTCTGCACCTTTCTAAGATCTACTAAAAATGGCTACAGCGTTGAGAATAGACCTTTTTTGGAGATTTCTGGTAAAAGCCTGTAGCCCCTACCACAGTAGATGTCATTCCCAGCTTACAGCTTCAGTGTTCTCTGGAGATAATTTTGTTAGCTGAAGCTTATAAACTGACCTGCAGAGAAGGCAGAAAGGGGGACTCTTGGGTTCTGCCACCGCATCACTTGGTGATTTTTAAACAAACTTATTTGCTAGCATGAACATTTAGAGATTTACCCTTTCTCTGGTTTTTACCTGGGTGATATTTAGCTTACATTTGTGAACATGGCTTAAATGCAGTGGCAGGTGACATAGCAGCATTAAGGAACAGAGAAGTGTCCAACATCAGCCACTGACAAGCTGCAGTAGTTTCTCCAGTCAAAGAGAGCAGACAAGAGAGAGGGTAAAAAACCACCACAAACAAAACCCCGTGTGCTATCAAAATGTGCAAAAAAGATAAATAACTGGCAATTACCTAAATCATGGACCACTGAACATAGGAAAAAAGAAAAACATAGCAGTGTCACCTGCAGACTATGAGCATCAGCCTAATGAATTTGCCTCTTAACATCTTAGTTTAAAAAAAAAAAGGGCCGAGGATAATCCCCTTACTAACAAATCAAAGAATCCCATGGAGAGAAAAATATATAAGTAAAGCAGAATACATTATAGCTTTGAGATAAACTCAGAGTTATAAATATTATGTAAGTCAAAAATTTACCAGCTATCAGAGAAAAAATGTATAAGGTTCTGGCACTTTACTGGCTATTAAAATGCCAGGGCACTTTCAGAAAAAATAAATTTTCATCAGAAAATGCTGAAGCAGCAAAGGCAATGTTTTCCAACGCACATTTTAATTTTGACAAGTTTCCCATTTCAAATTTTAATTTTAATTAGGAGTATTTACTATTTTTATAAGTAAACCTTGACATATTTTTAAAACACTACATTTAAGAGGGTCACGATTTAAACAAACTATTTCACTTAATCTCATCTGTTTTTCCTTATCTTGGCTCCATCAACTCTTTCTCAAGTTTTTTATTTTCATCTGTAAGTCAGGATATAATTTTTTCAGAAATTTTCAGAGTATTGATAAACATTTCTGACCTTATCCTAACCCAGCCATGTTTTACATGGTAACTGGCTTATAGTAGATAAGTGTTAATACAAAGTGAATTCTATGAATTGTGCAGAAACACAGGGCCAATGTTTTCCAACAGAGTATCTAAAATTAAGGTCCTAGATGTAAATTCAGCTCCCTTCTTTGTTTCAGAGTATAACTTTTTAAAGATGTAGTTCAAATTGCCTCTAACGCTTTAGAAAAGCTTTAAAACTTCTTTCGTTATCATCACAGATTAGTTTTCTATAAAGTTATTAAGAAATTCAGCTCAGAAGTCACATCTCTAGTCTTAGAAGCACTATTGCTGAATATTTTATCAAATTCTGTGTATTAATCTATTTAATCTTCCAAAACAATAACACACAAAAGTGTAAAAATCTACTTGGTCCTTGCTTAAAGCTCATTATGATCTTACCATTGAAAATACTTCCCAAATTTCAGTCCTTCATTCTGGAATTATGAACCGTTCTGATTTTTTTTCAAAAATAAGCTTTCATATATTTGACTACTGATAATATTTATGGTATTGATAGACCTTCCACAAGCCCACACTCTCCCTTGAACTGGTAAAAATGCATTTCATTTAATTAATCTATTGTTTTGTTGAGGGGCAAAAGGGTAGGTTTGTGCTTCAAGCTGAGAGGCTGGCTTACACGTGTGGCATATTATTAAATTTCTCTCATTTCTTTCCCAGGCAAGTCATCCTTCTGTTTCCACATCTGTAAAAGGGAAATCCTATAACCTCTTCAGAATTCCCAAAGCTATTAACAGGAGACACCAAATCATCTACGCGCATATAAAATTTTGAGATCTTATGGCAGAGTACAACTCACAAGTGGTTTTAATATGGTGTTACAATATACCAAGCGATATTAGAATGGAACATTACTACCTCCTGAACAGCATTTTATTCCGGAAAGGACAGTTTTACAGACTTTGTCTGCTTAAGTCAAGTGAAAGTTATGGCTGGACCTTGCAATAAGATACAGTGTGGGAGAGTTTCAGAGGAGCCTTTGGGCTTCGCAATCCCAAAGCCCAGCAGAAACCCTGTATCCCTGAGCTCTACATAGCAAAGATGTAAAAAATGGAGGCCCAGATCTCCTGCTCCTGTGTTACAGCACCTTGCACAGCTGAAAAGCATTTCTCTAACCTTCAGCTGCAGCAAGTAAGAGAACCATTGCCTTTGCTGGAGCCCACAGAAAGAACAAAGTGCAAGACACTATTATTCTCACAGACAGACTGGAACTTTTAGCCAAACCCCCACTAATTTATGCCTGCCTGCACTGCATCACAAACAAACTGTAAAAGCACTTAAACACAGAAAATCCTATAAAGTGATGCAATGTGTAAAAAAATTAGTTCACAGGTATGGCTGAATGAAACAAACAGGACATATATTAGCACTAAAGAAGAACGACTCCAGTGCATTTAATATCTTAAATTGACATGAGATGTTTCCTTATTCCCAGGGATCCCGGTCCGATTCCTGTAGTCATAGTTACACTGAAAGCACAGCTTTTTATGCAACTAGCCATCGTCCGTTTTTGGCACCAAGCTTTACAAGATAAACACTCCACAATCCCTCAGTGCTACCTGAGGCACTTCCCTCGCCAGACCTTTCCACCAGATCTCCTTGTGTAGACTTAGTGTCTTCTAGAAAAGAACAAGAGCATTTTAAAGTCAAATCTGAAAGCCATTTCAATGTCCAGACTGATAATATTGTTTAGAGGACTGAGAGTAAGATTGTAAACGTGTAAACTGTAGATCCAGCAATTGCAGCAGAAATTAATCCTGTTCCATTTGGGGCAAGTAGTTTAATTTCCTCATTTATGTGAGAACAGAAGTACTACCATCATATCCAAATTATTACCTATGTCCTGAACCAGCCATGCCTGATAAATGCTAAACAATCTTGAAAAACATAGGAACATATTTATAACAATTATTTTCAGCATGTTGCAAATCTTGAAATGCTTTTCAGTACTGCAGGGATGTGACACAAAAAATACCTTATAAATATGCATTCCTCTTGAAATGGGATCATAAAAATACTTAGCGTTTATTTAGGGAACACAGGTGCTCTGCAGACTTCAGTATTATTGTCCTAAGTTTATAAATAAGGAAACTAAGCCAGACTAATTCTGTACTTTTTGCAAAACCTTGTAATTTGACCTCAAGGTAGACTGTCAAATCATGTCATGTCACAGTGTTTTTGCACAAGGCAAATGATGTTACAAGGTGTGAGGCAATGGGAAGTCAGGCTTCAGGGAGGCTCAGGCTTGCTCAAGGTCATAGAAACTGAAGTCAGGTCTCCTGGCTAACAGCTCGCTGATTGAATCATCCTACTACCGCTGTTGAAGAGATTCATTTTATGAATTACAGTTAGGGATGTGTCAGCAGTTTTATTATTATCCCAAGAAAACTGTGATTTTTTAATAGAAACATAGACCATTAGCTACATTCTTCTAAATAATATTTTTCTTTACTAATTGTAACTATGAAAGAAAAAGGTGTAATTCGGTCCAGAATCTACTTGTGAGGTGTAGAAAAGAGTAATGCTCAGAAATGGAAGAAAGAAAAGCAGGAAAACAAGAAAGCGTTGGAAAGAGATTAAGAGACAGAAGGACAGAAAGAGGTGATGAAAGGTTGCAAAAAATCATTATGAAAAAAAAGGGGAAGAGAGAAATACCGGTTAGACACAAAACAAAACAAGCTTGCAGAAGATCCCTCCTCAAAACCAAATCACGAATTATGAACAATCCACCATTCATCTGACAGCAATCTTCTGCTATGAAGGGACGACAGCAACCTAGTGCGCTACTCCCACAGATGGAAAAAATCTGTCTCTAGCACGAGCCTGAAAGAGGCTGTGAAGAAGGCTTCAGAGGTGGCTTAGTTAAGCATAAGAGATTTCAGTTTCCAGGAGTAAGAATCTTTCTCTGCCTGACAGAAACACATAGTGTGAAACGAAGGGGGGGGGAATCCTGTTTTATGTTTGCCTGAATTTTTGATTACTATATTCAAATAAATGGGTACAGGCTGCATGAGAAGGATATGATTAAAACATATTTGTCACACAGGTCCTGCCTTTTCAGCAGAAGTTTGCTGCTGCAGGGTGCTGGGGCTACTGGGAATCAGGGCTCATTTCAGAATTAGAAACAGGTAAGCAAACAGTTACATTCATCCCTTCTAGTAAATGCCATAAAGAGAGTGGAATCAACAAAATCACTGGAATACTTAACTTTCACAGTAGTTTAGGAGTCCTGTACAAATATTTGTGCCATGACAGCAAGATTGCAGCAGCTGACTGGTTTAAGCAGCAGTTTTACTCCTGGCAGTGTAGGGGGGCAGCAGCCACGGGGATTCTCAGTGGGGCGAGCACGGTGCCAGCCCTGCAAAATGGCCATGGCAGCAATTTAAACCCTGCTCATTTCTACTGTGCTTCCATGCCAACCCCGGGGAAAAAAATCCTGCTGCATCTCTGCTCCTGAGAGCTAGAGGAGTTTGTGTGGTCAGCATGAGTGGAGGGAAGTCGAACAGCTGCAGTGAAGAGAAGCAGAATTTGACACATCAGTAGATTGGAAAATGCTAGCAGAGCATGAAGCGTGGAAGCTGGGACTCGTGCTGCCATTCCATCATTGGGGAAATGAGGAGGAAATGCACAGGTCTCCAGGAGATGCAGAAGATCCATCAGCAAGCATGATGAATATGTTTCAAACACACTACACCATTATTTTCAGGCTGCCTGGGGAATATGCCTACTGTACATTGTCCTTGCAGATCTCCTGAACAGTATTACTCCTCTTTCTTCAAATACTGTTTAGAATTTTTCATATAACCTCCTTAACATTGTCCTGTTGGTTAGTTGTTGCTGCAATTAGACTCTGAGTTAAGATGAAAGAGTTCCCAATTTCCTTCCTTCTGTAACATGGGAACCTTGATGCATGCCTCTATGCATGTTGTGATGTTCAGTAAATAATCAGACAAAAGTAATCTCAACACATAAGATAATTGCAATAGATATAAATAATTTAAATTAATCACAGAAAAACCTCATCTTGTGTAGCCAATTTAGCAGAAACCTGACTCTGTTCTATAGACTTACCTGTACTGATTTCATCCTAGCATACTGGGCAACCAATTAAATCCTTATTAAGTACCGTAAGATGCTTGTTACTAATCCTTTACCATTTCGTCTTTACAATTAGCTTCTCTCTCTTTTCTCCTCTTTCCTTTTGCAAAGATTCAGCACTGCTGATATAACCACCTCTTCCTTTCTGGTTTTATCTGTCACAGATTTCACGCAACCCTGAATTGGTAACTCTCTATTCAGTCTTCATATGGGCACCTTCTCCTTTGGACACTATGCCATATATTATAATTTGCCTCCTTGTTATATTTAATTCTGCAAGCTCCATATTGCATCAGAAAATCTTCCAGGATGATATTCTCATGGGAATGTACAGCCTTAAAAAAAGATGTGCATGATCCTCATAGCTATTGATTAGAAGACAGTTGTAGCTCTAGCTAGGACACAAGAAAGTCTCTGTCATGCTGGAGAAAAGCCTAGGTCTTACTCAGGTCTAGAGACCTACTGCAGACAATTTTGCTTGATTAGTTGATTTTGGTTTTCCCCCTAGTTGTTATCTCAAGCAGAGGAGGAATTAAGAAGTACTTTCAGGTCAATGAGCCCACGGGCAGGCTGGACAAGGGAAACACATGACTTGCCTAGTGTCCTGCACAGCAAATCTACCACCACCCCTCTAGATTCTTCTCTGGCATATGGCTCAGATTTAGATTTGGGCCTAAATATAAGAATCTACATTTTAAAATAAAGAGCTTTGAAATGACAGCCTGGTCTAAATTTTGCAAAATTGCCCTTATTTTCAGACATACCAAATCAAAACCCCAGATCTTAAAACCCCTCTGGTGTGAAACATTATGCTTTCCCATTTACGGCTCCTCTCTGACCAGCCACCCACTCAGGAGCACACATCGCCGCAGGTGCTGAGGGTAGCTTCAGACCTGCTTTCTAGTATATGCTCTTGATTGACTATTCCTATTTCTCCAAGCAATGACCTCTGCTTATCATGACAGGAAATAAAACCTTGCTGAAAATATGATGCTTGGGTTCCTTCTCTTCCCAGAATTACCGGAAGGGAAATGGATGTCTCTCAAGTGCAGAATCATATGCACAATGGTCTCGTAACGCTTGCTCACAGGTCTTTTCCATTATCATATAAATCTTTTTTATGTTGTACTCCCACCAACTAGTCTTTTTATTTTTGGCTTCACTACAGTAAACTTAATTTAACATTACGGCTTTTTGGTAGTTGTTGGTCTGCTTTTATGATTAATGAGTTTTAGACAGGAAATTCATAAAAACAGAACAAAAGAATCTATAATAAGCATGCAGTAAAGACAGGACTATTTTTCCTTAGAATAATTGTATGCCTGAGCACAAAAGAATGTGGAAGTTGCACATTAGGCTACAAAATCACAGCAGAAGGTCAATCTCAAAAAATTCAATTGAGATCTCTACATTAAGCATCAAATAAATTGTAGGATAGAATAATAACACAGAATGCCTGTTCAAGTGTGCACCCATTTAGCCCACACGCCCTCTGCCTTGATGAGTAATTATCCTACATACTATGGCGAACCTACACACTAGTCATGGCAGTCTACTGTTCACTTGTATTGTTAGCCAGGTTTGTTGGTTTGAGGTTTTTTGTGGGTTGGGTTTTTTTCATTTTTTTAAATGAGATGCAGCCTTTGACCACAGACTACTCCAGGTGCTGGACTATAAACCATTTATAGGTCAAAGGGAGCAGAGCTGAAACAGAAAGGTTTAGAGGCAGCTTCAGACTGCATGGTTCAATGTTTTGTAGATACGCGTGCAAAGAAGTATTCAAAGACAACAATGCATCTAATCAACAAGAGCTGGGGATTCCGTTCTAGCTCCATATGTAGAAGACCAGGATGGAGAAATGCACAGAAAGTGTATGCAAAATTTTTATGGAAACCGAGCCAAACCTTTCTCCGTCACACTATATAGAAAAATGCATTCATAGTCTACTGTTTAAGAGAGAGGGTATACTTAAATAAAACAGTAACGCTGCTACTACCTTTGACTTATTGGAGGTGTTACAAGGAGTTAGAATATGAAAATCACATGAGAGTTACACATTTTTGATGCAGCCCTGTTTATATACAAAGTGCGAAAAAGCCCTGGTTTCTCAAACAGCAGGAATCAGTCAGACAGGGAAAGCTGTAGCTCCTAGCCTCCATTTAGCCAGTAAACAGCTCAAATACTTTTCTCATAGCCAGATTCCTAGTGATTGTTCCATATATGTTTTTAATTTTCAACTGTTCCACTCTCTGTTTCTCAAAGCTTTATCACACTTTTTCCACATATACATATTCACACCCCATCAAATAGCATCCATCATATCTTCTCCCGTATGGCTTGGTTTCAGTGGTGCTACAGGCACCTCTGCCATGGATGGTGACTCCTACCTAACAGCTCAGTGAAAACTCTGACTGTTTTAACCTATTGGGTTCCACTTGCATTTAACAGCTTCCTGGCTGTCAACTGGCAACTGCCCATCAGCTGTGTGTGAAAAAAATCTGGGATTTCTGCATAGGACTGCCTCTCACAGCAATCCACTTACTAGCAAACTATAGGTGGAAAAAGAATTCGACTAGTGGGCATACTTCCGGAAGCATTTGGAAAATCTGAAGATGAACCGAACAGTCCTGGACAGAAGTCTTAAGCAAAATGATGCAGTCAGGTTACATCAGTGCTCTGGTGGTGCATCACTAGAATAAAACTGAATGGTGACACTGCTTGTAAGGAAAGAATGCATCACAGTAGAGAGATGATGCATCACAACATACAGACTCATATTCTGCAATTTCACAGTGAAACCTTCCTGAAGTAAATACTCATGTTATTGAAAGGACTATTCCATAGTTGACAACTTCTACTGATAAAAGTGTAAGATAATTCTGCGCTCTATGTTTGCAGATGCTCTGGTATGGTCTCCAAGGAAATTGATACTTAAGTAGAATTATTCCTTACAAGTAAATGTAGTCATACTGCATTTTGACAACTTCCACTACCAATTCTTTTGCTCTGAAAGACAAATGTCAAAATGCTGTAGAACTGCATTTACCTGTAAGTGCTTACAAACATTGCTCAAGCCAGTTGCATCTCGGGAAATGCTTTTATAGCTGTGGCAAATACCCTTTTGCGATCACGTGTAATTTATACTATTTTAAAGTATCAGGAGTTAAAATATTGTACAGGATAGCCTATATCCTTATTACTATCTTAAGTGTTCTGCATGGTTTGTCAAGCAAGAATACACGTTTGTCATCTTGCCTTTTAGTTTGGAAAAACGTGCAGCTGTTGGTTATTGTGACAGCTGGGAAATGTAAGTGTTCAACCCATTTAACTAATAAGTCAGTGTATGCACAATCAACATTTATTTTCTCTTAATATGAAAAGCCTGAATATGCACTGCTTAGCTGCCTCTTTTCCAGAAGCATATAAACAGAAGGATGGATGCATCAGTTGCATTAGCACCAATGAAAATTAAAATACGCGCTGAATGTGGGAAAAAATCAGTGTGTTCATTCAACTCCTCCCCAGCAATATTATACAAACAGAATGAAAGCAAATACGTAATTTCTACATCCAACAGTATATATGCCCTATAAAAATGTTAAATATTTTGTTGATAATTTAGCTTAGTGAAGCTGAATTCTGCTAACTTTTGTCTTCTGTATAAAGAATTTACTTTGTTCAGCTGACTCCAGATTGACACCATGGAAAGCATAATCCCATACTCCATGAATCATGTGCATCACTTCCAAATCACAATTACAGTGCTGTTTTGGAAAACAGAGGATACAAATAAAATTATTTCCCCCACATGGTACATTATGGGATGCCTGCAGTATTTGACCCTATCAGCACAGAGTAATTACTGAAAAGGAGATAATTACATAAGTTTTGTTGTCTAAAGTGCGGGAACATCCCTTATTAATGCACAGCACGTCAAGGCCTGCATAGAGTAAGGCTATTTTATGCCACAGATCAATGAAAAAAGTGCTTCAAATGGAGAAGTTAGTATCAGAGAGCTTACATAGGAGAACTTACCTTCATTACTCTACAACTTTCCAAAACCGTATCAGAGCAACAGTTTCAGTGTCTTTGGTTGTAGGTTCATACTACACTAAAACCAGCCAGAATGCAAAGCAAATATTAATGCATCCTTAGGAAGCGTGAACTCTTAATTACAGCGTTACCTCGCCTATTACTCTATTGTTTCATAGCATTTAGGGTGAGCCTACACAGTCTTTTGCAGGTAGGTGCAAATGTCTTCTACTTGTGCTGCTGGCTGACTGCAATTCAACTCTGAATCACAAACAATACAACCACGGTTCACGCCTCCATCCCATGATTTCATCAGAAAGGCCCATTCAGAGCGATACACAAAGCCCTCTAAAGCTCTACCCTCAGAGGTTTGTCATCATTTCTTGTCAAAACTGGGTTTCATAGCTTGAGTCCTGTGGTAACCGCAGCAACACAGTTTCTGCATCAGAGTTCTGCTCTGTTCAGCCAGAAAAAGACCCAGACTGAGTGAATTTACCTCAATCATCAAAAGATTGTGTAGACATGACCTTCATACAACTCCTTCCTGATTCTTCTCTTAGACCTATGAACAGTACTCATCACAACTTGTTCATAGAAGGGTAAGAGAGAAAAGGAATGTGCCACTTCTTTGCATGGATTTAGTGAGTTTTATAAACAATTTCTGTCCTTCCACGAGCTAGCTCAAAGTCCCCAGCATTCCTATATTTTACCTTGTAATTTTGTTCTTTTTTTTAATACAATCCTTTTTCCATGTAGCACTATGTGAAAAGGATGCTGTTGTACCTTCTGCATCTGCTAATGCACCTCTTCATGAACAGCATTATAATTCTGTTGAATTTTAACTTCTTAAACAATGGGGTAGGGAAGATAAGAAGTATCAAATTTTTTTCTTCTCTATGCATCTTAAGAAAATGCAAACTAGAATAATTCACAGGGACTGAAAATTTCCAGTACAATTTCACATTTGCTGTATAAAGCTCATTTATAAGTCCATTGGTCTGTATGGTATAATTGCAGCTCACAGAGTGGAAGCATGTTGAGTGAAACTCTAAGTCACTCTGGGAGCTGGTATACCAGCACAGATAAACTGAAGAAATAATGTCAGTCCGAGAACTAGACTGGAGCCTTCTAGCAAATATTTCATCTAATTGCATTCCAAAACAAAACAAAAAAATCTTCCATCTTGTGCTGGTTTTGGCTGGGGTAGAGTTAATTTTCTTCATAGTAGCTAGTATGGGGCTATGTTTTGGATTTGTGCTGGAAACAGTGTTGATAATACAGGGTTGTTTTCATTATTGCTGAGCAGCGCTTACACAGAGTCAAGGCCTTTTCTGCTTCTCACACCACCCCACCAGCGAGGAGGCTGGAGGTGCACAAGAAGTTGGGAGGGCGTACAGCTGAGACAGCTGACCCCAACTGACCAAAGGGATATTCCATACCATATGACGTCATGCTCAGCAATAAAACTAGGGGGGAGTTGGCCGGGGGGCTGCTGCTCAGGGACTGGCTGGGCATCGGTCAGTTGGTGGTGAGCAATTGCTTTCATTTGCATCCCGTGTCTTTCTTGGGTTTTATTTCTTTCTGTTATTTTCCTTTTCATTACAATTTTTTATTTTTTATTATTATTATATTTCAATTATTAAACTGTTCTTATCTCAACCCACAAGTTTTCTCACTTTTACCCTTCCAATTCTCTTCCCGCCATCCTGCTGAGGGGGGGAGTGAGCAAGCGGCTGTGTGGTGCTTAGTTGCTGGCTCGGGTTAAACACATCTCTTTGTATGTCTTTGTAGGAAGCTGCAGTGAGTCTCTGTTCAGATCCACAATAGTCACAAAGTCATTTATAGGAATCTCTACAAGATCATTCAGTCTTACTCTCGTAACTACAAAGAACTATAATTTTAACAGGATGAACTGCCTGGAGGTACCCACGTTTCTCCTTTGACTGTAGAGGGAGAGGGCTTGACTAGACACCTAAATTCCACAGAGCTAAAATCAGGTGAGGTTAATGCTCTGATGACATTGAGGTGGAAATGATGAGCATTAAATTTGCAGTATCAGTTCTTCCACAGATGAGGTCCACAATGAGTAAATGGAATGAAAGCATAGAACAATGCTTAATATGCAAAGTATTCAAAAAATGCCCATCAATGTCTTTTATCTTTGCTTTCATGCATATTCCCATTCCCTAAATGCTAAGTGGTAGCATGGGACTACTTATGCTTTAAATTTAATGTGCATGCTCGGTTCCAGTATGCACGGTCAGCACTCCAGTTTCCATTTTCAGCACATTTCAAAAGATGTGAACTGGTTGAAGAAAACCCACACCATAATGATCTCAAGTCTGGTAACATCAGGAACAAGTGTGTCCTGGTTTCGGCTGGGACAGAGTTAACTTTCTTTTTAGTAGCTGGTACAGTGCTGTGTTTTGGATTTAGTGTGAGAATGATGTTGATAACACTCTGATGTTTTAGTTGTTGCTAAGTAGCGCTTATCTTAAGCCAAGGACTTTTCAGCTTCCTGTGCTCTGCCAGCAAGCAGGTGTGCAAGGAGCTGGGAGGGAGCACAGCCGGGGCAGCTGACCTGAACTAGCCAAAGGGGTATTCCATACCATGGAACGTCATGCCCAGTATATAAACAGGGGGGAGCTGGCCGGGAGGTGCGGATCGCGGTTCGGGAACTAACTGAGCATCGGTCAGCGGGTGGTGAGCAATTGCATTGTGCATCACTGGTTTTTTTCTTCCCCCCCCCCTTCTTTTGTTGCATTCCTTTTCATTACTATTATTATTATATTTCATTATTACTATTGTTAGTATTATATTTTACTTTAGTTATTAAACTGTTCTTATCTCATCCCACGAGTTTTACTTTTTTTTCCTTTGCTTTCCTCCTCCTCACCCCACTGGGAGGGGGAGGGGGGAGCGGCTGCGTGGTGCTTAGTTGCTGACTGGGGTTAAACCACGACAAAGTGAAACCCCGAGACTTCTGCTCAGCGCAGTAAAGGGAGTCAGAGCTCTAAACGTTCTATTCCATCCCAGTGCAACTGTGCTGAAATGGACGGATAGGGAGACATGTTCTTCCATCTTTCTAAATAACTTTTGTGAAATCAGCTGGTAGTCTTAGTTAGTGTCCTAATCAAATGTCCAGCACCAGAAAAGTTCCCATTACAACTGACAAAGTTCTTATGACATGGAGACTTCCCCCTTACCTGCTACGTGTGACTGCAACACCTCCAAGAGCAGTCTGAAGCTGTTGGCTCCAGCATTTAACCTTAATCCTTTCACCATTTTTGTACCATGTATGCGTGTATGTATGTACATTTGCGTCCTCCCTCTGGCGTCATTTACAGGCCCTAGAAATCCTTTCTGCTCTGTTGTTTTTGTTGTTTGTATACAATTGAACAACATCTTCGTAGAAGCAAATCTCAGCATAAAAATAGCATATTTAATGACTCAAAGGGACTTTCTGTAACAGATGGATTCCAGTATGGTATTAGTTTACTAACCAGGGTTTGTATCTCTAAGAACTTCAACTTGTCCTGAGTAGAATATAGATTTTTCTAAGATAGGGTTAACATGAGATTTTTTGTGAACACTGGTGTGTCCTTCAGGCTTGAACTTCAGCAGTGATCTTATCACTGTTTATTTTGCCAGACAACTGGCACAACCACATTGTCACTGACCCCCCTGTGCTTGTGCAGGCTTTTATATTGTAGCTGGGTGAGCTGGGAAAAATCCTCCACAGGGCTCTCATCCGTCTCATACTTTTAGCCTTTATTCCAGAAACTGAGGAGGGTAAAGATTTTTGGTGTTATTCTTTTGGACTTGAAATCACCAGTAGATCTTATCTCTGAGACACACATCTGCAGAAACTTTGTGCTTGGTGGTAGTTCCACTTCAAGAAACAAAAAAATCACTTCTGACTTTGCAGCACATTAAAAATATATTACCAAGCTCAGGCATAGCATAGCTTGGGCACAAAAACTCCAGTGACAATTGCAAGTGAAATAAAATATGTACTTAAACATCCAGGCAGCCTCATCAAGTTCCACTGATTTTTGATTAAGCAGAACAGACAGATAAACACAACTAACATTGTCCTTCCGATCAGTGGCCTCTGCATGAAATCAATGCTTCTGTATTACACTGGAGTTAAAAGGCCCTTATCAAGAGAAAATTCTTATTTCATGAAAGACCTACTGTGCTTGTGTTATTCACAATGTATTTCACAATTCTTGCCGTTTAAATCATGGGCATTTTGCAGACATAGAAGAGTTGTTATTGGTTTTTTTTCTCATAATCGCTCTTCCTGTTGCTTCTAATATAACATCCATTGTAAATACACTCAATGGGTCGATTTCGCTCTCACTTATAAAGTCCACTTAATCTTCCTAGGCTCCATGAAAAGCTTTTTGGTTCAGTAATGATGCAGGAACATTTTTTAAGAAAGAGTTTCAAGGAGAGAGTTTTTTTATTTTTTAATTAAGGTTTTACACAGGATAAACATAATTCTCAATGACAGCCTGCCCAATCCCTACGCTTTATATTAAGGAATGTGCAAAGGACTTTGAAATTGTGCATAAAGGATGAAGAGGTTGAATGTTAGTCCCAGAATTTGTGTGGACATGTGAAAACCTACAGGAGTTCCTTTTTCTTTTCCATGGAAAACTTCACGGAAGCTCAATTGCGAGAAGTCAATGGCCTCAAAAGTTTTCAGAGTCTATCAAGGCATTTTTTCCTTTCTATATTATTCAGGAAGAATAAATATCCCACTTCCATATGTCACAAACGCACCTAACATGACCTGCAACTTTGTGAAAACCACTTCCCTATATTTTGAAAACCTGTAAAACACACTTCGCATAGTTGCAGAATCTCAGCTGCACTATAAAAAGTGATTTTTTTTGCCACATACCTTTTTTTTGTTGGTGGGACAAATGTAGAAATTGTCAATAACAGTGGCAATCCCAGGCTGTAGATTCAACTTTGTGTATAACGTCCCAAAATCTGAGGACCTGAAAGAAATCAAACATCTGTAAGTGCTCTCTTCAAAAGCCTTCAGCACTGAAACTCTGCAATAAAACCCCACTTTGTAGCACTAACTATCCATTTTCAATGCTTGTCTGCCATCCTTTTGTTCTTTCTAGTGCTCATTAGCTACTAAAAGAAACCTGCCACTATTAAAAATATTTTTCTAGCTTTGAAAAAACATGGCTACTTCTATCTGTATTTTGCAGTTCTGTGCAGTGCTAGTTTTCATCCTCACACTGCGCTGTGCAGTGACAGAAGCCCAACACGTATACCTTTCCATCACCACCCACAAGGTAGGAAAAAAGAGCTAAGCAGAGCTCATCAGCAAGTACTAACAGCACCTCCTCAGCTATGCAGAAAAAGAAGACCTGACTTCAGAGCCTGGTGTTGCATAAGAGAACAATTTGGCCTGAGATCTGGAAGACTCGCAATGGACCTCTACCAGAATTCGTACTTGATAAAGGTATCCATCCACTCCTCCAGCTCTTTTTTCAGAGGCTCACTAAATTTTGAATGAATAAAAACAAAGTCAGTACTTGGCCATCAGTATGTCATACACACAAATCTATGAATATTTCAAATGTGGGCGCTCTGTAGAAATTGTTTCGTATTCCTGAAAAACCTACAGTGAAAAATGGCATCTATGCTACACACCTGTATTGGCAATGCCTAGCATAAAAGGAATGCACAAGTAAAATGTTAGTGTAGGAAAAAGTTACTTAGTGAAAATCAAAGCAAGTCACGTCCAAAATTAAATCAATTTGGATGAAGCCTTGTTTGTTCTATATAGGATCAAATTGCACCATATGGTCTCTCCATATTTACAGTTTTTCCTTTTGCATTTGGAAAGGGACTCAGACACCTCTAAGGCACCTGTCCCGTCTTCACCAAGAAGCCCTCCCTAGGACAGATGGTTGGTGGGAGGACTTAGACTCTATACTCCCTTTTTTTCACTGGAATAACAATCTCCTTTAACAAACAGGGCTGAATGTGCCCTGCCCAGTACCTCTGCATCATTCATACAATTGGGAACATGCAACAGCTCTCATGTCCAAGAGAACCAGGATGAGACCTCTGTCCCTCCCAGTGCAACCCTGAGGACTGCCTATGCAGTGATTTCTGCCCCATTCTACCATGTTCATTGCTCCCCGGTGGGCTCTGTTGTCTCATACTCCTTGCCCAGGGGAGTCACTGCTGAAATCTGTAGGAACATGACTGAGTACAGCGAGAGAGAAAAGTGAGAAAACAAATCCCTGGCTGAGTGTGTACACCTTGACAGGTGGCCCACAGCCTGAGGTCTCCTCCAAGCCACATGAGGCAGAACGGTCCCCAAGGGGCTGGTGCCCACAGGAGGCTGCCATGAGCACTGTGTGCCCACCCTCCACCCGCCCGTGTCCCAGTCCCACCAAGGATGTCACTTAAGTCAGAGGGCATATGGTACGAAGCCGGAGGCGGCTACTTTGCTTTCACACATCCAGATTTCCACATGATACCAGAACTTTCAGCTGTGGTCATGGAGCAGCTTTCTATGTCTTTGGCATCACCAAGCATATGGGGCACAGAATGATATGCCTGGATCAGGTCCTAAGGGACACCAAGTAAAGAAGAGTTCATATTTACCTTGCTTTTCTTCCCTCTCTACCTGACTGGGCATGAGCCTATGACACACAGACCACACTCACAGCCTAAAGTTGAGAGTTTATCTATTTTATAGTGACATCTGAATGGATTTGACTTTCCCCCATAATGTTGCTTCACCTGCAGATATACAGCAATGCATTATAAAAGTTAATGGAATCATAGCAATTCAGTTTTGACAAATAATTACGTAGAAATCAAATACATACAATTGCACTGCACTGGGTATTCAGTACCGAGCTAATTAAAATTCTAAGAGGAATAGGATGGACAGTGCTAAACCTAATTTGCTGGAGGTGTTTGACAGAGAAGAAATTAAAGCAAAGACTAAAATACTGACTTCAGCCAGATGTACTGAAATCATGCAGAACATGTATGATGGAAACAGAACCTAGTCTATTCTCTTTGAGGAAAAAATATCAGGTCAGTAGCTTGCCCAGTAATAACATCCTGAAATAATTCTCTGAACCTTAAAGATGACCCAATTTACTTTGAAGAGGCAGTTCCAGGATTAATACAACGGGACCACTGGAGAGTGACAGTGCAGGAGGGATGGTGGCAGCAACTGTATCAAGGTATAAAAAGAGTACAGGCAGGAAATGCAAAGAGGATAAGCCATTTCAAAGATAAAGAGTTCCAGTCTAAAACTTCCTCTTCTAATTCTCATGACTTATAAAAAGTACTAAAAGAAAAGAAGAAAGTTGTAACAAAAAGAGTATGGTAAGGTAACTAAGGTATTTTCAGACAAAGGTAGAAAAATTATATAGTCAAAAAAATTTTATTTTCTGGTACAAATTAGCTATCTAAAGGGGGAAAAAAAAATCCAATTCCAACCTGAGACAACAAGCTAATGCATATCCATAAAGGTTCACCATGCCTAAGCAGGAAGACTCGGATTGGCAGAAGATCTGTGGATCTATGGAGAAATTTATTGAGACTCCCAAATCTTTTTGACTATAACCCAGCCTTGAGGGAGCCCAGGAGTGTCAGCTACTCTTTGAGACATTTACATACAAGAGGACATAGTTCAAGGACATCATTCAAGGGAAGCACTGTCCAAAATAATTGGTCTTCCAAATCTGCTATAATCCAGAGAAAACAGGTCACCTGGATGCCAGGTGCCCACCAAAGCCGCTCTATCACTCCCCTCCTCAGCTGGACAGGGGAGAGAAAATATAACGAAAGGCTCGTGGGTCGAGATAAGGACAGGGAGATCACTCACCAATTACCGTCACGGGCAAAACAGACTCGACTTGGGGAAAAAAATTAATTTAATTAGTTACCAGTCAAATCAGAGTAGGATAATGAGAAATAAAACCAAATCTTAAAAACATCTCTCCCCCACCCCTCCCTTCTTCCTGGGCTTAACTTTACTCCCTAATTTTCTACCTCCTCCCCCTGAGCAGCACAGGGGGACGCGGAATGGGGGTTGTGGTCAGTTCATCACACATTGTTTCTGCCGCTCCTTCCTCCTCAAGAGGAGGACTCCTCACACTCTTCCTCAGCTCCAGTGTGGGGTCCCTCCCATGGGAGACAGTCCTCCATGAACTTCTCCAACGTGAGTCTTTCCCACTGGCTGCAGTTCTTCATGCAGCATGGGTCCCATCCACAGGGTGCAGTCCTTCAGGAACAGACTGCTCCAGCGTGGGTCCCCCGCGGGGTCACAAGTCCTGCCAGCAAACCTGCTCCAGCTTGGGCTCCTCTCTCCACAGACCCACAGGTCCTGCCAGGAGCCTGATCCAGCATGGGCTTCCCACAGGGTCACGGCCTCCTTCAGGCATCCACCTGCTCCAGCGTGGAGTCCTCCACGGGCTGCAGGTGGATATCTGCTCCACCGTGGACCTCCATGGGCTGCAGAGGGACAGCCTGCCTCACCATGGTCTTCCCCACGGGCTGCAGGGGAATCTCTGCTCTGGTACCTGGAGCACCTCCTCCCCCTCCTTCTTCACTGACCTTGGTGTCTGCAGAGTTGTTCCTCTCACATCTTCTCACTCCTCTCTCTGGCTGCAACTGCTACTCCCTTGTAACTTCTTTTCCCTTTCTTAAATATGTTATCCCAGAGGCACTACCACTGTTGCTGATTGGCTCGGCCTTGGCCAGCGGCGGGTCCGTCTTGGAACCTGCTGGCATTGACTTTATTGGACATAGGGGAAGCTTCTAGCAGCTTCTCACAGAAGCAACCCCTATAGCCCCCCCGCTACCAAAACCTTGCCATGCAAACCCAATACAACAACTTTTTTACTTGAGATATAAATTCCAAGTTCCTAACTCTGCATATATGAAGAACCAACATTTTGTAGCACCCAGCTAGAACAGAATTCCCTGTAATTGCACTGCTGGGCTACAGACAGGGTTGGGGAGGACGAATTCTGGGACCTCAGTGCATGCCTATTTCAAGAATATATTAAGAAGAGGCATAAAATGTGTTTTGTACCAAATTCAGGAGAGGAGGAGCCCTTTATGCTCTTCCAGTCAAAAAGAGATTTTTTTTGTGTGTTAAAAACCAAACTTGTGCTGTGTCAAAAGTGTTAAGGAGAGGGGGGAAAAAAAAAGCCACAAATGAACCATCTGTGTTTATCAGGATAAATACTTTGTTTCCTCCCTAAAAATTCATGAAAAGATATTTCAAGGTATAACGGAAAGAGGATACACATGTACCTGATAAGAAGAGTAAACGTGCTTCTACAGCATGGTTTATTTGCAGTGGTAGCACAACAGCAGAAATCCATAAATCGGAGCAAGAAGTGTAAAGTCCGATTTCTTAAAGATGGGCCTGACCTGCAGTTCTGAGTTATCTGGATGCAGTTAGTGAGCATTTTGGCTTTCTGCGAGACATTCCAGGGGATACAGCAAGCTATCCACAGGCTGCTTCCTGCTGTGTGCTACAGGCTACAGATTGCATGGATGTTTCTTAGTAGAGCAAAACTCAGTGGAGGACTCGTAGGAAACACATCTTCCAGTATTCAGGTGATGGGCCATTCAAGAGCGGTAGGACCATTGGATGCTGGAACGACATGATTACTCATGTACTGATGCAGACATCACACAACCTGTGTCTGACAGGGCTTGCGGCTGGGTAATAGCTTCTTTGAAAGTTTGTACATCTGCTGAAATATGTGCCATTCTTTTTTTTTTTTCTTTAAGGAAAAATCATTTGTCACTGTAACAATGGCATGTTCAAATAACAATCATCAAAATCATACAATGATATTACAGCACAGACAGAATTATGTCTTTTTAGCTTGTTTTAATACCGTGAGCTCAAACGATAGTTGGGAAAACTTCCAAGTGGTACAGAAATGTACCCTGATGAAACAAAACTTCCAAAGCCCCTAAATTCTGAGGAAATTTGGGTCTCATGCTTAAAAATGTAACTTTTTAATATTTGAGCTAAAAGAAATCTATGCCTAACATAATTTGGAACTGTACCTAAATGCTGAGTCTGGACATCTTCCAACAGAAATATTGAGAAAGAAGAAGAAATTTAACAGATACCAAAAGAGACACGAACCAAATGTTTGCCTGTCTAAACTTCACTACCATTATACAGCTCTCCACTGATGACTCACACCTATGATTCAGTATTGCTCATACTTAGTTGTTTTTCCAGATTATATTTACAAGTATATATTAAAATATGTATATAAGAAACATTAAAATGTATATAGTAAGATGTCAGTGAAAATCTTTAGAGAGATGAAAATTGCATTCCCAAGTCAAATTTAATACTCAAAGAAAATGTCAACTGCAAATGTCTCCTTCCCTGTTTTCTTTTATTTTTAATGAATTGAAGAGACGCACTGGAAAGAGAATGGTTGGAACACTTAACACACATGTTCATCGGATTTCCTCTACCTTTTCACTTGAAGATTAACTCAAGCTCCATTCTAGCCAAATGAGCCATACTGTACAAGCCCTATTAACTGACAATCCTAGAAGACAGCAATGAAGAGATTTCAAATGACTCATGGATTACTTAACTAGCGAAACAAAAAGAAAGCCTTTGAAAAAAAAACATATGAAAGATCTGCTGGTTTAGATTATTGATAAATTGTTGAAAAAAAAAAGATTCATTTGTGAAGTGCATAAGACTCACTGGACTTCTTCCCACTTAATTTTCTCCAGACTGTATTGCAAATGTCATCTTCTCGCCTTCCCCTCCTTTTGGTCAGAAGAACAATTCAGTACTTACACCATGAACTTTAAAGTGCAAGAGAAATTAATTCAGGTTCTCGCTCTATCACAGACTTATGTCTAACACCAGGATTTCCTTTGTGTTCTGGTCCCTCACCTGAAAAATAGAGACAACACTATCTCCTATACCTCAAATGTCTGTAAGGAAAACAGATATCTATAGGACAGTAGAGTAATGAAGAACTGGCTGACGGAGTATCTAAAACAGATATATCAGAAGTTCCAACAACAAATACCAGGACAAACGTACTGAAAGAGAAGTAACCAGAGGAATATCATTAAAGAAGTGGTACACTAATGTATCTTCTTTACTTAAACAGTACAGAAGACTTCAAGGGCTCTTACACATACAATGTGGAAATTGCAGAGACTTTGGTTAGCCTCATAAAATCTTTTTAAACAGCAACAAAAAACCTCCAAAACCCCAAAGCCTTTCTTCAGAGTAGAAACACATTGTAACGTTGGGTTCCAATACCTGACTCCTGTATTGAGGAATTCGTGCAGATGGAAGTTTCTTCAAAGGCTGTAGAAGAGTATGACTCCTAGCAATCCAATTAACAGATTACTCATCAGCTATCAGCTCTGCTGGAGTACTTTCTGAAAATACATTTCTCTGCTTTCCAGAAAATTTGAGCTGTTTTGAAGTTACATATTTTTCCTCTCAAAAACAGAAATATAGAAATGTTTCTTCTTTAATCCAGTTTTACACTAAAGAATCAATGGTGTAGGCAAGAGCTAACAGATAAACAGTTTAGCAACTTCACATTTAGGCAATACAGAGTTTACCTTTTTTCCCAAAACCACTATGAAGATGAATGTATCCTGTTTTTACTTACCAATCCATTACTGATAACATATCTTGATCACATATGCTGATATCACAGATATTTTTAAGAACTGTGGATTATCATGGTAGCCTTTTTAGCTGAAGTGACCTGCTCTGTAATGCTCTGATGAGTACAGAACATGGTGCAACTCTACATTTATACAGTTATAGAGATTCCTTCCCATTTTTACAGATATTTTGTGCCCATGAAGAGCCCTACAGTCTTGGTCACTCCATGGGAGTACAATAAAGGACAGGCAGCCATTTGTAGTGTCTTTTTAGTGACCTGTAAATATATATTTGATTGTAAAATACTGACCTAAAAAAATCCACAGAAAAAAAACCTAAATGAAACCAAAACATTGAACAGCTTCATTCATATCGAGTGAGAACTGAAGGAGGATCAAAACATCACAAATTCTATAACTGGACTTTTATTCAATGCACTAAATATACCCAATTCAACTGGCTGCACTGAGAGGGAAAACCAGTCCTCCGTAGCCAATAATAAAAGCAAGGAGTACCTTGCTAGGTGACTTTAGGGTGTCAGATCCTTCCTCAGGAGCTATGATTACTAACTTCACAGTGAGGAATAGGACATGGCCTTATTTTGCAACATAGTTAAAAATCACAGAAGACAAATGCTAAATGATGCTACACATTGGTTTCTCCCCTGAGGGTTTGACAATCGGCTCCCCTGATGCTACATGGTACCTGGGCTGGCTGTGCCCCATACTGGCATGCCAGGCTACAACCTTCTATCCTGATGTTGCAATTACCTTTGCAGAAAGTGTTTCGAAGCCCACGTTTTCCAGGAATTACCCTGTCCCGGAGCTGTCTGGACACAAAGCTTCGCACAGTACAGGAACCATTCATGTTTTCTTATGAGGGAACATGGAGGGTGATAAAACAGAGCTCTGTGTATGGATGGGGTGGTGGTGTGGTGGTGCAGCCCGCCCACCCCCGGGCCACATTGCGATGTCAGGACTAGCCAACATGCTGTTCTTGTGCGGTGAGTTGGGACAATCTGGTAGTTTCTTATCCTGGCTATGGTACAGTGAGTTAGGATGATTAGGCATTCCCTAACCGTATCTGAAACTCCCGTTGCCTGGAACCGTACCTGAAACTCCTGCTGCTTGGATCATGGCCCGCCTTGGAGGGTGCCAGAATTACCTGGCGAGAATTATGGCCAGAATGGAAACACACTGACTGAAGTCAATCATCTTGTGATCCTATAAATAGTGATCCTAAGTGAGACCCATTGAGCTCTCCGGGATCGCAGTAGGCTGTGACCCAGTATCTCCCCCTGAGTTGGGATGCCTCTCAGGGTAGATTTCACAAGGATTTTAAGTAGTAGATGTTGCGAGGATTTCAAAGAGCAGGTTTCGCGAGGATTTCCGAGATCGTCTGCTGATAGATGCCGACGAAGAAGAAGGGGTCAAAGATTGTCTGCTAACAAATGCTGACAAAAGAGAATAGTGAGTAATTCACTACAATTAGATTTCGCAAGGTTTTTAAAGATCATTTGGTACCATTAATTTTTCTCAGTTCACCAAGAGACAAAAATCTTGATTATAGGTTAACCTCTATATCTCTGTGTGTGTGTTTGTGTGTGTGAGTAATTTGATTTAGGAAACTTTGTAGTGCTGACAGCAAACTTTATTAAATCACTCTGATAATTCACTGATGATTAAGTATTGTTAAAAATCATATAACCTAATCTTCTGATTTATCATAACAGTGTTAATAAATCTTAAATTGCTGCTACCTCAAAGTCGTATAGGATCCATAATCACTTGTTCCCTGGCAAATTGGCATAGTAATTTAACGGGAGATTTTCCTTACCCTTTGTATCCCTTCTATTAGGCATAAACCGTTGTCCAAGCCTGAGACTAAGTTTGGATTCAGCCGCACCTAGACTCCTCTCCGAGAAGGAGTTTAGAAAGCAAGGGGGTCCAGTCTGAACCTCATGACTCAATGGGAGTTTTTCCTTACCCTTGTATTAATTACATTAGACATAAACCGTTGACCAAGTCTGGGACTAAGATTGGATCTAGCCGCATCTAAGCTCCATCGGGAGCTTAGAAAGCAAGGGGGTCTACTCTGAACCTCGTGACTCAATGGGAGGGTCTCCCTTACCCTTTCGCGTCTCCGGTCTCTGCGTAAATTGTTCTAAATTGATTCTAACTCGATTTTCCTTTGTATGTTTCTCCTGTGTAGTAAGTAATAGTGTGAACCTTGCCACTGAACTTTGTTAAGTTGCACTTTTACAAATTCACATTAAAATCACCTTTTGCTAATACCTTTGATGGTGATTCTTTAAGTGATCTAAACCACTCCTTTCGCAACACTTGGCACAGAAATTCAAGGTATATAATATGTAGTTACGTACTGTATCATGTTTTCCCTTACTGATATCTTGTCATGCATTTATCATGTACCGTTTTTGGTTAATTACTGAATCTGTGCAATGTACACACACACACTTAAACTCCAATAGTTAGCAGAACTGTGTCTTTAGTATAGACTACACATCTTTCAGTGCTGTATTTAAACATTCCTACTCTGCATAGTCTCACTGTACACCACCACAGTTATCTTTTGCAGCCCTTCATTAGTCCTTCAATATACCACAAATATCCTGCTCATTAGCCTATAATCGCACTGCTTATCGGTCACATTTTTAAGCTCCTCATTACTTTGCTGCACAGCTCCAATAATTAGCCTTTATATTTTACAGGCCAGCAAAACATCACATCAGCTTCTATTAGCTGCAGCCATCACCTTTTCTCCCAGAAACTGTTAGCTCAGGTAAGACACTGAAACTACTGCCTTGGTGCATTAATTCCATCACCAACACACAGCACTCGCTGACGGCACGTCTTGGAAGGTACAGCCTGTAGCGACGCTTGCAGTACACAGATATTTGTGATGAATCCATTCAACCATGAAACAAGCAGTGTCACAGTGACAAAGCAGCCAAGACACTGCCAGGAAGACAGGGTTATGTCTCACTTTTGTAAAAAGTAAAAGCTCTGTGTTATTTCTTCCTTCTTAGCTTTGCAACCCAGGCGGGGCTGGGGCAGGCAGTGGAGCACACAGCCCTCGAGGTGCAGTCGCTGGCCACAGCTGAGCCTGGGGTCACCTTAAAAATTCCCCACCATTGCCCTACCCCAGCCATCATTAAAAACAAAACGATATAAATGATCCACATTCAAATTAATGGTTTTGAAGGCTTGCTTTTAACCTGGATCATTTCAGTAATCCTGTTTACAACTCAGTCCCACAAACAGCTGTAGTGACCTAAATAAGGGAGTAGAAAACGAGAATGAAATTGTGGGAAATAGAGAAAGATCAATTCCTTACCACACTTCCTTCATGGAATTCAACATATCATGTAACTAACTGTTAGTGTGCATTTATCCTAAGAAACAGTCCTGTGTAGATTTAGTTTCAGCAGCTGCAAATCCAGCATTGCATTAGTAGGTCTCAGCAAGGAATGGAGTGTATCATGGAGCATTTGAGGGGTTTGCTACTGAGAGACAGCTCTGGCATATTACAAACATAAATAAAATACCAGAACTGATAACTCACACAGTGCTACAAAAATGATTAATATTAATTTGGGGGGTTTTGTACCATAAAAATGCTAGCTGGATTAGACTACAGGAAGAATTTTACCATTAGGTGTATATTTTTTAATAAAAAGGCTTTCCTTCACAAGCTCAATTTATTATTTCTGAAAGTACTGTGTTGGAAAAAAAACCAGTGGCTTCACTTAACTATTTAATATTACCTACAAAAGAAATGAATACTTCACTTCCTATATAGTGTTAACTTTTCTTCCACCAATTTGAACAAACAACAACCTTTGAAAAAAAGGTGTGTTTTTTGAAAATTTAGGGAAAAGAAAAAAGAAAGAAAAGCCTCTGGAGCTAAAATGCAATTTTCGAAAATTATGCTTACTAACTATATTGCCAGAAGTAGAAACATCCTTATATCACTTCCAGTATGATTCCTCTTTTATGAGTGCTGTGATTGGAAATGAGTACTTAAAAAGGAAAATTTCTCATCTCACATATTTGCGTTCTTTGGGGAAAGGGGATGGTTCAAGAACATTTTCTTGAGGTTTGCAAGGAACGTTAAAATTCTCCACCATGGAAAAACACTAGGTATTTCCCACAGCCCAGGCTTTTTATTTAAACCACTACACACAGCTGAAATATTTCTGAAACAACTTTATTCTCAGTCAGGCAGCTCCTTGGAAGGCAAGAAGGATGTTGGGATGTATGAGAAGAGAGAATTTGGCCTTGTGCTTTCTGACCAGAACAGCAAGTTTTCTTGTAATTGCCGGATAGGTCTGGCTGCAACAAGAACATTTACAAAATTAAAAAAGAACTGATAATAATCTAATAAATTGTATGTGCACATTCACATGCAATTATGTATTCCTCTAGTAATGGGCTCTGCTAATTGTAATAGTCAGCTACTTACTCTTCAGTAAGTGCAACTCTTCTTTAACTCCATTTGTAGAAGTTTTTGCTTTTGCTGCTGAAGTGCTGACCTCAACTTTATGATTGCTCTGGGGGAGGTGGGAGGGGGAGTGAATTATATGGCCAGGTTGTAGCACTTTATAAAAAAGGTAAATGAAGTCAATGTTTTGTTAGTAATTTGACTGTGGTACTCAGCACCTGAAGCCAAATGGTTGGCAGAACTAAGGGAGTAACTGGACATTTTTATAAAGAACGAAAATAACCTCAATACAGATAAATAGACTCTGGAAGGTATCAAGCCTTATGCTGAGTGTATTAGAGACCTATCAACTGCCCCATGGTTGTCTGTTGTGGGTTTTCTGGCATGCTTCTCTGAAACTGCTAGTACACGTCACGGATGGAGGCTGGGCAGTTCTCAGATGCAGCACAAGTTCATACAGGATATCAGTTCCCACGTTCCCAGTGTCAAAGGAGTGATTATTCTAAGTTATTACAATTGCATCAGGAACAAAACCTTTACAAGGAATTTTAAGACATCATTTTGAATTCGTCTTCTGCAACAGAAGTTCACTGTCCATGTTGAAAACACTGCCTGCCTCACCCATGTCTGCCCATGAATGAGGCTGCCATGATGTGTCTGAAGTCATGAAAACATTCAGACAGTTAAACAAGATCAAGTTTTCCTAACAGCCTTTAAAATCAGCGTGTGTCTGTGCCACCTGAACTGGCAGTTTGCAGAACACAGTGGGAAAGCCTGCAGTTACGGATGGGAGGAGGCACACCTGAGGGTGCTGCAGTAACCAGGGCGACTGGGGGAATTCAGATGCTCACAACCACTTCAGCAGGATTTGTTTCTGTTACTTGCTAATGACCCCAGTCGTAATCTCCTAATAGCCTTCTACAATTGCTGAAGCTTTTTTTTTTAATTTATTTTGTTTAGAGCTTTCAGCAGCCAAATTTCCCTTGCAGTCATTCTCCTGTAACTGCAGTGACACCTGGGGAGGGCCAAGCCCATCAGCTGTAGTTTGGCCTGCTGTTGAACTTGGCAAGCCAGCAGCACATAAAGCCCCAGCAGATGTTTCTGCTTTTATAGCAGCTCTTCCAAACCCTTGGCCAGACATAAATCCAAAATAGATCCAGAAAAGAGACAAACAGTGCCACCATCATGGCTCTTAAAACGAGGAGGCAGAACCAGCCTTTTCTGCAGGACTCTGAGAGACCATTAACAGCAGAAGGTGCCGTGAAGTGTTCCCATAAATTATGCTGACAGATTATGAGGGCCAGCCACAGCAAATGCAGCACATTTTGCACTGCGTCGCAGTTTGCTAGGAAACAGAATCCTAAGACAAATACACGCATTTACATAGGAGTTTCCAAACTGAGATCACACTTCATAGCAACAAGTATAGGAAGCCAGCGGTTTTATGGCCATTAACACTTTCACATGGATCTACGGTGCTTCCACGCCATGGTAATGAATGTTCTAAAAATAAAACAGTAAGGAGATGATCCTTGGCAGAAGTCGTCTTCTGAATACGTGCCATGCTGGATCTATTTTGTAAAAAGAAAGTTGCACTAAGAGTGTGTTCACAGCTGACACTGCGCTTTATAGGAGAGAGGGTTGATATATACCAGGGTGACATTCTAATACATTCATTCACTTGATGATGACTAACTGCTCTTAACAGAAGCTTGGTCCACTATAAATTGTTGCCATGTAATTTCAAATGCAAGTAAAAACAACCCCCACAGAGTAAGAACAGATCTCTACATTGAAAATAACACAAAGCACTTAAGGAGCCAAAAACTTCAATCACATTCTTGTCTGGCATTAACTGAGACTAGGAAGAGAAAAAAGTGACCCAGCGTCTAAAAATGTGTTCTTTTTGTAGAAGTGAAGGTTATACATGTTCTCCTGCCGCCCCTAGCATCTACCTTTCAAGCTCAGATGGAGCTGCCAGCAGAGGATGCAGCTCTGCAAGTCTGGGGCTGCTGGGGTTCTGGGGTCTCTCACTGAGACTGGGACAGCAGGAGATGGGCTCCTTCCTTGCAGGAGCCTTGTGGTGGTGGGAGATCTGGGTCACCAAGTGAAGAGCTGCAGATAGAGGTCAGCAGACTTCACAGCTTCCAAGATGATGGGAAACAGATCCATGGGATGATGACAGCAAGTCTGTAGATGATACAAAATTGTGAGGAGTGGCTGATACATCAGTGATACATCTTGTGGAGATATGGGCAAACGGGAATCCCACGAAGCTCAACAAAGGGAGGTGCAAAGTCCTGCACTTGGAGAGGAATAAACCCATGCACCAGTACATATTGGAGACCGACAGGCTGGAAAGCAGCTTTGCAGAAAAGGCCCTGGGGGTCCTGGTGAACATCAAGTTGAACGTAAGCAGCAATGTGCCCTTGCAGCAAAGAAGGCCAACAGTCTCTCAGGCTGCATCAGGAAGAGCATTGCCAGCAGGCCAAGGGAGGTGATCCTTCCCACTCAGCACTGGTGAGACACATCTGCAGTACTGTGGCCCCTCAGTACAAGAGAGGCATAGACATACTGGAGTAAAAGCCCACCAAAGAGCCACGAAGATGATTAGAGACTGAAGCATCTACCACATAGGGCAAGGCTGAGAGAGCTGGGACTGTTCAGCCTGGAGAAGAGAAGGCTCAGGGGAAACCTTATCAATGTGTATAAATACCTGATGGGAGGGAGTAAAGATGGAGCCAGACTCTTCTTGGCAGTGTCCAGTGATGAGACAAGAGACAATGGGCACAAACTGAAATACATTAAATGCCATTTAAATGTAAGAAAAAAACCTTTTTCACCATGAGGGTGGTTGAACACTGGAACAGGTTGCCCAGAGAGGCTGTGGAATCTCCATCCTTGGAGATACTCAAAACTCAACTGGACAAGGTCTAGAGCACCGTGCTTTGAGCAAGGGGGCTGGATTCAATGACGTCAAGAGTTCCCTTCCAACCTCAATCAATTTGTGATTCTGCAGTTACTGAAAATTACATAACAGGAGTTGTCTTTGTTGAAGATACTGTGTAACAAAAATCACTTTCTGTAGACAACCAGCACAATTAGAGCATCACCAAGTCACAGAAGGAACGTATCTGAATATTTTCTAGGAAATCCACAGCTTCACATAAAGTCTTGACCATACTAAAAACAAAAGCTTTGTCATTTTGTTTTGTCTTTAAGTTCAGTGGAATGAGAACTCTGCCTGGAGTCTGCTTGTGCCAAAGAAGTGCCCAACTGTGCAGCAGTGTTGGCTACACCAACAAAAGATACCCTCACATTTACTGATAAGCAAAGTACCTACAACATAGGTCCTGCACAATCTTTGGATATGAAGTCTGAAATTATAGTCGTACTCCAAACTTTACACTTGCAGTTTGAAAGGTGGCACAGAAGCATTTTATCTACATTTCTTTTTGCAGTCATATAACTAAGTCTTATTCAACTGCCTAAAGCAGTCAAGCTTACATGAAAAAAAATGTGGTTTTGCCCAACAAAAGGGGTTTTTTTCCCTTTCTGCTGTTGTTGATTCCACTCAAAACCACCGCTTTGGAGAATTTAATCTGTGAAGGCTTTGGCAAACCTTTTGGTATATGCGGTCAAGCCTCACGTTCATAATGACAGTTCAGCACAACACCGCTGTTCTACAAATAAATGTACAGATCCAAAATGCTAGCCACTAGTCCCAACAGGCATATTTTATTAAGTACCTTTTATACATGACTCAGAAAACAGCTTGATCTTATACCAATAAAATGAAAACCAACATGCCACTATTTGGGGAGAGACTAAGATACATTTGCTGTTCTTCCAAATCACACCCAATCCAAGGCAGTCTTTTTCAAAGAAATCAAGACTCCAGCTGTCATTGGAGAAAGCAAAAGGAGGGTGGTTAGGAGGAGGCACTCTGTGCAGTGCCTATTGCCCCACATTTGCGGGTAATCCCATGGAACACAGCAGACTGCAGTCTGCCCTCCTCTCAGCTTCATATAGTAAATTTACATGTGAATGTATCTTGTGTTCAGACTGCATCTCCAGATGTGAACTGACTTTTGTTTTCTTTTTACTGAGACAAACTCTCATTATCATCATGAGATAATGAAAAAGCCTCACAATATATCTTAAAGACTCATGTAATATCTTGACTGTTGAATGCATCTGAAGTCCTTTCAAATGTAGGCATTTTATATTTTCTCTAATTTTTAATATCCTGTGCTAATAAAAATGAGAGATCTGAACCATAATTTTGTTGTTCCTATACATTTACTTAGTAGATAAAGGGAATTCCTTCTTCCAGAGCCATCTGTCAAACTTTAGACTGTGTCCTACTACTAAACTCGTAGACTGGCTGTATGTAACATTACCACTGATTAACCTGTCTGTAACATCTAACCCTAATAAATGCCACAGAAGATTTAAGGAAATGAAACACAGTGGCACCACAGGGCACGCTAAAAAGTTCCAAAAACTTTCAGCAGAACGTTAGAGGAAAATGACCTAGCTTCTGAGCTGTGTATTTGCCGAATGCATTGACAGTGAAGCTTGCACACTCATACAAGAGAGTACTTAATAACTGAAATAAAATTGGTTTTAATGGCTGTAAATGACCATCCTTGAGTCATCAATACTAAAACCTGATAATTCTTAAATTAAATTTAACCATCTTGCTTATCTTAGTTACTTTAATATATCTTGCTCAGAAAGTTTTGATATAATACATTTTTTCAGTTTCTGAATTTCAGAAGTTTTAAACTGCAGAAGAGGTTCTCCTACAGGAGACTACCATATTTCCAGACCATATATAATAGTTATTCATCATTAACTACTAGTCCAAGGATACCAAAATGGACGTCATGCACATATATTTTCCAAGATACTATTTTGTCATGTTCTGATCTCTTTTCTTTATTAAGAAGTTGCTAGTAAAACTGATTGATGGGTAGTCTTATTGCACCAGGAGGACTTGTCATTCAACTCTTTGACCTTGTCTTCACACTAACAGTCAAGTGTCTTTGAAATCTGTTTACTTCAGAATTTACAAGACTATTAATGACAGGATGTCAGCACTTCTCAGGTTTGAAAAGATCTAATAATAGTAAACGAGTTTGGACAGTACGGTCATCTGTAATGTACTTTAAGAAAGAGAGACAAATTTCATTATTCCACCTTATGATTAAAGACAAGTAAAACAATTCTTAAACCACTTTTTATTCTTTGGTGGTTTTTTTAATTGAGGAACATTCTTTCTTTTTTTGAGGCCAACACAGACCACATTACGTGAGAACAAGAAAAAAGCTATACTGTCAAATAAAGGACTTAACTTGACAGATGCAACACCCTTTCCAGAAACAGTTACAGAACCTAAAAAGCTTAGTCACCTCTTATTGAGCAAGGTTTGGGCAAGTTTGAGAAGCAGCCTATGTGACTCAAAGCTGTTTTACTCTTTCATCATTATGTACAATGTATAAAAATGGGCTACTTGTCCCTTTTTGTCACTAACATGGGGCCTGCATTCCTGCACTTCAGATTCATGAAAATGAGACATCCAGATTTAAGGGTGGGGATGGAGGAAGGAAATCTTTTCCGGTGGTAATACTCTCCTTCCTTCATTAGCAATATTACATAAAAAATTACATATGGCAATAATTTTCTTTTGTGTTTGCTAAAGACCCTTTACTTTGCCACATAACAGTCTCAGGAAGAAAAGTGATCTTTTGTTCCAACTCCTTCCAATATAGTTGTACTCTCCTTATTTACCTCCTCACAAATTCATCTATTCTACAGCATAAGATCAGTAAGAATAATACAAAATATGATAATCAGATGACCCATCAAATCCCAGAGAAATTGTCCTCCAACATTAGTGCTGTGTCTTCAGGAACTGACTAATCTGGCAGAACAATGAACAGTCACGTCACACCTATATTTGCATTGGCCACATATGGCCTATTCGGCAGCTATGTGTGGACAGCATTTTGATTAGCACTTAAAGTTTCTAATTTTTTTTTTTTTGTTATAGCTTTTGGATCTGTCTCAGATTCTCCTAACATTTCGCATATTTTACATAGATAAATAAATGTGCATTCAACACAACTGAGCTTCAGATTCCTCAAATTTCCTCAAATATTACAAGAGGTCAGAGAAACTTCTGGGTTTGCCTCAATAAAGCATAAAAATAGAACAAAGTTGATACCTGTTGCCTCTAAGACAGTGAAGGATGTAGAAGTGAAGGATATTACCATATGATCAAAGGAAGCTGTAAATGATTATAAAAAGAAGTAAAATAAGAAGTAGCTTTGAGTCACTTATTCTGTTAAGAATGCAAATTATAAGTAAGGGATATTAGCTGATGGATTGATAAGAAATTTCAAGTGATTCCAAACCATTAAGTTATTCACACTGATATTAAAAATGTAAGTACTTTCAAACCACATGATAGAGTTGGATTAATGGAACAAATACTTTATGAGCAACCCATGAGTCATGCCTAATTATTATTATGAGGTTTTGGTTACTTATCATTTCAGCTCTGTGGCTTTACTAAATAACAACAACAACAACAATAAATAACACCACATTCAAACTCTCACATCTTTACACACGTACTGTCAAGTATAAGAGGAAAGAAAAGAAGAACATTTATATCATATTTTCAGTGGAATATCTTAAAGAAAATACAGCTTGGGCTATGCATACTGTAGGTAGATTTTCAGGCTTCAATTTTATGCTTTGCAGCTGTATCTTCAAATCTTTAGGTATAGATTTTGGGGAAAAAAATAAGTTGTCTTTGTTAGTAAATGTGTCAAATGGCATAGAAGAATGTGGGAGGGAATTAGTTCTGCTGTTCCCCCATCCCTCAAGCCGCAGATATGCAAAGGCAGAGGTGTAATGAAACAGGAATGGAGCACGGTCATCCATGCCTTGAAGCTGTAGTGAACAAGCAATACTGTCAGGTATATGATAACTAGAGATGTATGTGATTTCATCATTAGAAGATCTAAGGTCCTGAGGAGGAAAAGATGATCTGCTATCCTCTGCTGCGCACCCCATCCCTACTTGTTACTTCCTGTAAGCCTCCTGCTTCTTGTAAGCCTCTCCCCCTGCAGCTTACAAGTCCACGAGCAGCAGAGCAAAACTTGCCTTTGGAGGTGGCTGACCTTTAGTAATTGCATTTCAAATTATTATCACAGCACCAATTGCACATACAATCTTTCTTTTATACCTATCTTTTCTTTGCTTTCCCCATCAGAACAGCATTGGGGTTTGCTACTTTTTCTTCCCATTTCATTCTTATCTTTTGGCAGTGATTACACAAGACTCTGTGTGTAGCATCAGCAAAGAGAGGGAAATGCATTATTCCTTATTTTGAAAGCTGGACATGCTAGGCGCAGATTTCATCTAAATTGCAGGTAGAGCATCACTAACAGTACCGATAGCAACATTAGGCATCCTTGGCACACAGACGAGAAGGCCTATTTGTATTTGCTTTGGAATTTTCTATTATGTTCTCTTTTAGCATAACAGTGCTCAGTGTCAACTTACTGTCCCATCTCAGAGAAGAGAAAACAAATGCCTTAAATATCAGGTATGCTGTCTGCAGGCAACTGGTTCCAAAAATTTTGGATAAGTGGACCTCTGTCAGAGTATTTCGAATATCACTATACTTTACGCTTCCAATTGAAAACAACATACCTGCAATGCAGTTCCACAGCTCAGCTGTGAAGCATTGGCCCATGAACTTGCAGACCACCAGTGGTCCATACCCACTATTTGTGAACCACTATATAGGGATCTTACAGATACCTCTAACAGCTATTGCTAACTATTCAACAGTTTTGATACTCTGACATCAATTCTGGAGAGAAAAATAGGACAGATGGCTGGAAAACTGTTCATCTAAACCTACAGTAGTCTGCTTATTTAACTGCATCATCTCTATGTACTTAGTCTGGATTTAGCCTGTCCTCTCTGAACTCACTTGCCACCCTCACCACCCTAGTTTCCATTATAATAGAGAAAAGGTGAAGCTCTGAGAATGGTGAGACAAATTGCATTTCCTGAAAATGGTAAATATTCTGCAAAGATGTGTACAGGAAAGGAAGAGATGCTGAGAGGCAGAGAACAGTCCATCCTCTAAGTCCCCAATAAAAAGGCACCTAAGTAAATCACCTGGACTCAAGCCCTGTGCTTTCTATGTTTATGAGCACTAAATTCATCTCAATACACGAGTATCACAGAACATTGCATTACATTATTTATTCAGACAATTACTCTTCTGTTTGTAAACTCTCTGAAAAATCAACAATAGTTGTCTCAGATTATTTGTAAAGTAATTCTTGACCTGTAGCTTGTTAGCTATAAAATACCTGAGCTCTGACGGGGCATAAGGTAACATGTTAAGTTCATTTTTGCCTGATTGACTTGCAACTTCTAGAATCAGACTTCTGTCCTAAGCATTTGTGATTATAAATTCCAATTGCCATCCTCGAGTATTCTGTAATGTAGTTAAAATGTATTGATTTGGCAAATCCTCCATTTGCTGAAGTCTATTTGTAGAAAATGAGCACAGGATGGGTCTAGATAGGATTGAAATAAATTAATTCTCAAATATGAGCTAATATTCACAGAAAACTTGTAATATTCTGTTGCTTGACTCAAGCAGAACAGGAGATTCAATTACTCGTGCGGTTTCTTTGGGTGTTTTGTGTCCCAGCAAAGTCTCGGCTCCCCAGTCCACTGCCATATGCTTCCTGTCTGAAACCAAACTCAATCACAACCTCAAACACACTCAAATATAGGGAAGACTTCCAAGGGAAAATTAATGGCCATAGTCACTCCTCTGGGTTTCACCCTCACTGGTTCCACAATGGTATCGTTTGGCTTGTCAATTAATGCCTGGTGTGAGAAGAGTGCTACTGTTCTTGCCGTTGGTTTTACTATCAGGCTCTACGTTGCAGGGAATATTGTCCATCAAATCACACCATCCACAGAACAAAATGATGCAGCTCCTAACCTCAGAATAAGCACCTGCAGACAGAAGCAGAGTACCAATGCTTGGTCCAGTCTGCTCCTAGAAAACACTCAGTTTCGAAAAATGTGATATGAAAAATGGAATTGGCTCTACATGCCATAAAGTATGTGATAACAACTACTAACAGGGATGATTCTGTTTAAATGCCACACTGTGAATCCTAAGTACACACAGGAGCTTGGCAGAACTTGCAGGAGACAAGATCTACTGACAGCAGCCCTTCTCAGTCACAGAGGTTTATCACAGGAGCCAGAGCTCCTGGTCACTTTGCGCTCCAGAAGAAAGCCACTTGCTCGTCCAGAGCCAAGTAAATATTCCAGTGTTATCCTTCCATTTCTCTACCAGCTACCACTATCCCTGCTGATACGGAACAACAATACTTTTTAACTTAACAATTCATTCTCTAAAGAGTGCTTCAAAATGTAAATGTTATTTTCCTACTGTCATTCAATATACAGAGACATTTATAAATATATGATTTCATCCTGAAATCTGCTTATTCAAGTGGCTAAGAATCATTTCAATTGAGAACATATTTCCATTCAAAGCAAAAGTTATTTCCATAATCAAAATCATTGTTTCTTCTCCCCAGCAGCTTGAGCCCAACTCAACAGAAGTGTGCAGGGGGAGCAGTTCAAAAGGTTTCTTAGTTCACCTGACGAACCACTTGCAACAGAGCTTTCTACCCTTCAACAAGGCCTCTCAATTAATCCTCGCGCACTGCATATGCACTAAATAATGCACGCCCTTTTGCCTAAGTACTCCCCAAAACACACTGCTCCTCTCTCTGAAACTAATAGTGACTGAACAGAACTATAAGCAATAATATGACTGAACAGAACCTTAAGACACACAAGTGATGTGTGCTGCATTTATTGGAGACGCAAAACCATCACTGTACCTGTCCCAACAAACCTAACCACAGAACGAGTGCTTCTTCATCTGGTCTACACTTGTGCCTTTTTGGCAACATTTTGCCAATTGAAAACATCCCAAATTCAATCTTAACCTTGGAATTACTTGTTCTTATGTATTTTGGAACACTCCAGCTTTCATAAAAATTTGATTTCACTACAGAAAATTACAAATGTCATCAGTCAGTACCACAAACACTTCTTGGCTTCTCTTCTTCACATACATTTGGAGAGTGTTCATATTTGTCTGAAAATGTTTTCAAGTGGTAATGGTTGTAAAACATAACAGTCATATAAACCAAGCTCCAACTCTGGTCCTGCAAGTATTGCCATGCATGATGCTCACAACCTCCAGTAATTGCAGTGGGCTACTGTTAACACTAAAGCGATTGTTAACACTAAAGCTTCTCTTTTTTTAAAATGATAGTGATTTCAGTGTTCTACCTTTATAATGGAGCTGACATCTGTGTACAATATCAAATTCATTTACAACTTAGCATGGGGATCCAGAAGAGCTAACAGAGCTGTTTACTGTATTTGATGGGATAAAACCATGAGGTAATGCTGCAACTCGCAACAAATGAGCCTGGTGGAAATAGTCCATTCTTCCAAATCTAAAAGTTGTAGGATATTTAAGGTGACAAAAGGAATTGAAAATGCATTAGGGTAGAAATGTGAACATATGCAAAGCATGAAAAATCTAAAAGAAGCTTCCCGATTTGAGCATAAATTTCAATTAGCAGTCAGGATTCCAATTTCCTGTCACAGTGCCTATAGATGTTTATCTCTTGTATACAACTACTGTAAAAATAACTTTCTTCTCAGTGAAAGTGTTTCAGTCCTCGATCCTTCCATGACTGAACTGTGGATCTAAACACACCTGCATACCTGTAATCCACAATGAAGGAAGCACCTCACAGGATCAAAAACTTGCTTCCTCTATGAAAAATGAAAGGTCCTGGGTGCAGGCAGACCGGCTGCCGACTGTTGGATTACTGGTGAACTGCTCACCTCTACAGAGGATTAATTCAGGTGTTCCATCCGCCTCAAACACCACAGGGCACCCTGCCTGCTTTGCCATGCCCATCTCCACCATGGGTAAGGCAGTTACAGGAACAAAAGAAACTGAATCCTTTGCCTCTCCCAAATTCCCATCAGATCCTGCTGTAGGTTATTCCTCTCTGTGATAAAAATGTCACATCATTACTTTTCAATCTGAGTTTACACTACTTTGCACAGAAATATCATGCCACATAGAACAGCACATCAGTATGAATGAGACTGAAGGCACAGAGGCAAATTCTACTTTATCGTACAAAACTTCTACTGAAGTTAGAAATAAACTCTAATGCCACGTAGGCTAATGTGCCTGTGGAGCCTATTAACATTCTTACTGTGTTTTCCAAATTATCACTTTCAGGAGGTCACAACAGTAATCAGAATAAATCTGACACTTAAAGAAAAGCCATAATAGTAACAATATATTTTATTTACCATCAAGATGTCAGAGCAGATAAAAGTGTTTATTTTAGGCATGGTCATAAAAGGAAGTTCTCCAGAAGGAAGATACAATTTACCACATACTGAAAGGATAATAACATCTGATTTTAATCTATCACAGATACATTAAATAATTATCGATCAGCATATGAGTATTGATCTGCCTAATTTAAGAAACCCTCTTATCACTTAAATATAAGCAATATTACCTGTAGGTGTGAAACTTTACAGACTTCAAGTACATAAAGCAGTAAGTAGTCCTAAACCCCAAAATTTATTTTCTGATAATATCAATTTGCTATTAGAATCACAACAAACAAACAAACAAACAAAACCACACAGAAATCCAGAAAACAGGGCTGCAAGTTTCTTCAAAAGAAGCCTACTTCATTTCCACGACTGCCAAGGCAGGTGAATTACACCTCTGTCATCCCTAACAGATGTTTGTTTATATATTTATTAACCTCCAGTAATGAAGATTTTATAACTTCCTCAGGCAAATAATCCAAATGGCATATCATTTTATAAAGTTTTCCCTAATTTCTAACTTGTGTTTTCTTTGCTAACATGTAAGCCTGTTATTCATCATCTAACACTATGCATTTGGAGACTGTATCCTCTTTGCTGACATTTTTTAATATATTTGAAGACTGTTAACACATCGCCCATTGACTGCTCTTCTCTAAAATAAATAACCCACATTCTTCTGGTCTTTGCCACAGGTCACGTGTTAGACCCTCCTTCACCCCTGATGCTCTTCTCTAGGCTCACTCCCATCTGATGCTGTACAAAGTTGAATTGACCCGAAGGACTAATTTGTATCTTTTGCATGTAAACTCAGATATACATACATTCCAGTGTGAGGTTTGGCTTTTCTGCATCACCAAGACAGAACTGAAGTTCAGTTTGTGGTCCATCTTAATACTCAAATTTTATTTCTGTAAAATTTCCACTTAATCAGTAGCTGTGAAGCTGTCAATTCCTGTTGAAGCGCAATAGTTTGCACTTATACCTACTAATTAATCTCCTCTCTTTTTCCAATCATTTCCCTAGTTTGTCAAGATAATTTTGAATTCCAATTTTATCTTCCAACATGCTTAAAACCCCTTCAGACTCCATGACATCTACAAATTTAATATACACACTGCCTATGCCATCAAACAGATCACTAATAAAACTTGATTGACCCTGAACACACAGATCTCTAGAGAATCCCACTCATTTCACTTTTCTGTTTTCCCAGTGAAGCAGTAATGACTTTTTCTGAGAAAGTCTTCAGACCAGCTCTCCACCTCCTCTGTAGTAGCTTCATTTGATTATCAACCCCTAGATGTTGGGGGTTTTTCAGGAGGCCATCAAAATCTTTGGACAAAAATAAAGAACTGGATGCTCCAAAATTACTTCATGGGAAATGACTGAGTAAAGCAATAAAACATACATGCCTTTTACTGAACTTGTACTGATAATCCCATCATCCTACATGCCAAGTTTCCATTGACTTCAGTGCTCAGCATTGGAATATTAACAATTCACATTATAATTCTGGCATTGTACTTACAAGAGAGATGCGGTACACAACAGCAAAGGAGATGATTTACTGTGGTCCTTTGCATGCTAACCACAGAAAGAGAAATTAAAAACTGCAGCAACTGTGGAGAAAATATGTTTTCTAGACGCTAACTCAAGTAGGCCTTGTGACTAGAACTATTTTTGGTGGAGAAATCTGATAGCAGACTATAGAGTTGTCACTTGTAACAAGTATAATCCCTTGTAGTGCAAGCTCAGGAGATTTCAGATTTGGGACTGCAGAGCAATCCAGCTCCATATGCATGAGAGCCTTGTGCCCCTGGCCAAAAGAATTGTAGTCTTGGACATTCAGATGCCAATTTTGAATACAAACAAGCTGCATTAGAGTATCTACTTGAGCTAAACTTCCACAGTTCACATTTCAAATGCATCACTTTTCTTGCGCTGGCTTTATTCAAAAGAATTATTCACATTAATTTGTCTATATCAATGCTTGTAGGATGCATAACAGAAGAAATAGCAAGACATTTAAAAAAAAAAAATAGAGAGCAGATGTAGTTCACCCTTAAAACTAAACAGAACAACCTAATATGAAGGCAGGCCTGAAGAGCTGAATCCATATAGCTTGGGAAACAATGAGTTGCAGAGGATTTTGACAGAGCAAATACAACAATGCCAGCCAGTATAGCATGCCAACTATTTAACAAAAGCAAACAGCCTCCAATGTTGACATATTTAGGCCTCATTAAATCCAAAATACCAAAGCTTCTCCATATTTAAAGCAGAGGTGGTTTATTCAGCGTTGAAAAGGCATCTTCTCTTACTTTATCTTTACTGGGAGAGAGCTTCCCAGGTTTCCACAGTGCCACCAGCATATGCTCAAACTAGAAAGCTTAAACAATTCTAAATATTTCTTCAGCTTACATCTTTCTGTACATCTGGGCGGGGGTGGGGTATTTGTCTCACAACTAAAGGGAAAGGAAGGACTTTTTCATATGACATGACGGAAATTCAAAAGTGATTTCAAAGAAGGTGTTTCATGATGCAAATTCAGGAAAAGGCAATGTTCTTTTTCCATCCTGTCTAATTCTTTAAGGGGGTGTCTGTGACGATGCAAACCTAAAACTTGTCTGAACAACACAATTGCGTTATATTTGATACTGTACCACCATATCCAGAAATCCAAACTAATAGAAAGCATTAATAGAAACCAAATTTAGTAAGTGAGAGAACACTGCAAGGAAATATTTCTCTAGCACATCTCGTGCTTACCTTCTTATATGACAGAACACGGCACAGTGCAATGCTTTTTGGCAAATAAATATATAATATTATCTATTATAATATATAATATATATAATATATTATATATATATAAAAAAATGCATGTGATTATGTCATCTCTGGCTATGACCTGAGAGGAAACAGTTGGAAACAGATAACAACTACCTAGAACATATGAACAAATGACTGAAAAAATGACAACTGCATTTCTGAAATAATACAAACCCAGAGCTATCACATGGCAATAGAGGCACAGTTTTAAATTCTTGATCACCCCTGTAACTAAGCTTCCCCACTACACCTATACACCAGAGGATGCATTCTGCTTGATCCATAATGTGTGAGACAAGTTTTAGATACACATCTTTAATCCGGCTCCCTAAGGAAACAAGACTTACATGATCATTTGTTTTCTCTTCCACTTCCTTTCCCCATCCAAAATGGCTTTTGGACCCAGATTTCAGAGGAAGAGAGACCTCAGAAATCCTGAACTCCTGCAAGTTTTATTAATAGCAATAGCTGGATAAAGGATACAGACCCAATTAGCATCTCCACTGAGGGAAAGACAAATGGAAGAGGCTGTCAGGGGGTCTGGCAGGCAGCAGCCGGCTGGCTCACTAGCAGTCACATGGCTTGTCATCGGCCACAGCAAGTACTGCCTCTTGCCCTTCCAAGAAGCACGTGGAGATGACCATGGGGTATTGCAGGAGTCAAAGAGAAAGGTCAGGGGAACACAGCAAGGAAGTTTGTTATTACAGTGCATAGAAGAAAAACCCATAAGCAAAGTGTTCTGTGATTCTACTACCAGAGCTGCTTCCATATGAATATGGTGTAAATGACTATATAGTGCAGAGGTTTACTAGAATAAAAAGTAGAATGCCTTAAGATATGGGGAGAAACTTCCATGGCCTTTCTGTGCAGTGAGTGGGGTTATCTGATGTCCCACTCATACACAGCAGTCTATAACCACAAATAGTAGAAGCTGAGTATTCTCTTATTTGTCTATGATCTCCCCCTTAATAAGTAGTTGCAAAAATAGCTATAGCAAAATCCAGAAATAAGCAGTTCACCTGTGTTTAGTCATCGTTCAAAAAGTAGTTATTTCACCTAATATTAAAAAAAACCTCTTAAAACAAAACATTCATACACTATTTTGCTGATTAAGTACCATTTGCAATCTGAGAAAAAAAAATTACTTATGAACAATTTCTAAAAGATTAATTGTATTTTTCTTTTTTTTTTTAATCCAGTCCAGAGTACCACAGTATGATGGGTCTTCTGTACATGTTACTTAGTGTAGTACATTGAATATACTAAGCTCCTTTAGGCTAATTCAATGTTACATCACATATCTATCTATGTGGTTCTTCTTGATCAGATCTCACAGCAAGGTGGTCTACATTTTTATTATTAATTTGGAAATTGGGTCAACCTTTCCATACACTCTTAAATTACTGAGATTGTATCATTTTCTTTACTAACATTTCATAATCTTTCTCACCTTACAATGATGCCTCTCACAGCTAGGCAGGAAAACATTTTCTTGTCATATGAAAGTTTTGAGACTCCCTAAATTGCCATGGTTTGAATTAGGATGAAAATAAGGATGAAATAAGACTTGCCAAGGTTTTTCTCAAAAAAAACCCAAAACAACAAAAACCAGAGAAGGAGCAACATCCCAGAAGAGACAAAAGCCTTATGGTGAAGATACCCACTAGTCCTGTGGGAACCTCTGGTTCAGCTTCTTGATCCTACACTGCCTACAGGACCACCTTGCTTTTTCTGAGATAGGTGTTTGCCTGTCTATATGTGGCTCCCTCTCCTTTCAGGGTGGAATTTCCAGTCATAAACTAGAAACGCTTGTAAAAGCATTCTTGGTGAAACCAGTACATTCTTGTAAAAAGCTTTCATTTCTGTAAATGTAAATTCTAAAAAAAAGACCGTCAGCCACTTTCAGACTGACCCTCATTTTATGTTCTTACTGAAAGCTGATGAAAGCACAGAACCAAGAAGAGAGTACACACACATTTTCCCAGAGTAACTGTTGGCATAGTACTAGTAAATTCAAATGGGAAAAACACCTCTGTTTAAGTCTGTAACTCATTATTTTGTTTAAACCTATTCACAGCAACTGACTGATAAGAAGGAAACAAATACGGTTTTAGTTCAATTACTAAAACATTTGAGTTTTAATACAGTGCTTTTTAACCCATTTATTTATTGTTAGCTTCCAAACCTGTAAAATCTTTATTTGTGAGCTTTTTTATTTTAATCACCTTAGCCATCTGCAGCACATCTGTTACTTGCTAGTATACAGTAATTAACTTAAATGTGGACGGGGTACTATTCTGCATCAACAGATATCAAAGCACCTGCTTTGATACGAGACCAACACTTCTTTATCAGCTATAATAGTTGGTCAGGTTAGAGTTACATTTACTATCCATCCCCTAAACTTATGTGATATATCTCTATGTAGTAATTGAAAGCAAAGTCTGGTTTTTTCAATGTTCTCCATCCCAGTGGCAAAATGCTGTTTCTTGAGAAAGAGATCTCACATTAAAAGACAGATACTCTGATACTACTATTGACTTGGTTTTAAACACAAAAAGTGAATGTTTCACACTCACTCAATTAGAAATCTTGTGTCACTGCAGTTTTTCTGCTGAGTGTGGAGAAAGGGATACATCTCTCTTTGTGATCTCTGCTGGAGAGAGAACATTTAATGAATCCATTACGAAAGTTCTCAGAATCTTAACCAATTCATTAGGTTTTGAAAAACTACTCAGGATCATGCTGAATCCACATAACTACCACCACTTGGGAACTTTATAGGGAGCCTTGAACTGGCCACACGACTGCAGCCATTAGACTTCCAGGCCAACAGGATCTGTCTTTAATTGCACAAGTCAGTTTTGACAATCCTGTTGTTACATTTTAAACAAGACATAACTGAATCCATCACGAATCCCTTGATATTTGCATTTTGTTACCTTAAAGGTCTGCGGCTCCTATAATTAATTGCATTCTTTTTAAAGTCAGCCCAGAAAAGAATGGCTTTCTGCCAAGAAAGTTTTTATAATGTTCAAAGGCTCATTCTGAGGAACAGCAGGTGCTCTTTGTTTTTATTTCTCAGTGTGCTAATGCCAGAGAAGCAGGGCATTCAATTGCCATGTGTCCACAACCTAATGCTCTCTCCGTCTCCATAAAAGAGAGAGATTATTGTACCATTCAGAGCAATACCCCAATAAACACAGTAAGGATTGGACTATTAGGTAGGCTGTTTTGGGAAGTTGTTCTCTTGGGGAAACACGGTTCATAGGTGCATGTGAAGAAAGTCCGCTACAGTATTTGTGCATCAAACCTTTCTTCGCATGTGTTACATCCTTAGTGAGGGTGCTCAGCCTGTTAGTTCTCAGAACACAAAGCATTTCAATCTGCCTTCCCTGGGCAGCAGGGAGCTCATTAGTATCACCAGCTCACCATCTGTCTCTGAAGGAGGAAGAGATGGAATTAATATATGATGGAGGGGGGCAGAGGAAAAAGGCAAACAAAAAAAGGGTTGGGAAGCAGCAGGATGTCATCCAGAAAGGCACAGAATGTTTCCTTTGAAATCATCTCTCCTTGTCTGCACAAAACATGGAGAATGGCTTGGGCATGGCTATGAAATGTTCACAAAAGTGTTTGTAAAGATTGAATTATGATAATTTTAACTACAGCATCTTCCAAAATCCGCAGAAAAGCATCATTAAATACAGCTGTCCACAGATGAGTCCTGTGAAACCTTCTTGATTCTGTACTGCCTGAACCACAGGAGCAGACAGCAACTGAAATGACGCCTTTCTGGCTTCGAGGCATAACGAGAGAAAGGTAATGAAAGAGAGCAGCTCCTGGTACGGACCAAGCAACTCTCCTGCAGCACAGACCACGTGTGGGGTGGGTGACAGAGGGGAAAAATGATTTACAGCTGGGAAGCGTCATGTCTGGTCTGCACACCCATAATGGAAGCTGTAATCACCCAAATGCAGAACAGTCTCCTTCCCAACTCAAGCCTTTACAGGTGACTGGGAGAGCAAGAAGAGGCCACAGCAGAAAGCCAGGGTGGGACAGAGTCACTGAGGACAATGACAGGAAGGAAAGGACTGCAGAGGAAGACGACTCCACAGGGCAAATGCAAGACAGAGCACAAAGCTGTGAGATACAGGACCAACCTTCTGAATACTGAATTACTCTCAAAATTCCTAGCACATCTCTTTCATTAGATGTTAGGCATTTTAATAATACAATTATCTTTATAAGAATATTTTATATATACACATAATACAATATAAAACAATGTAACCTCTAGAATACCAAGCTAATAGGACATCTCTCTTGAGTACCTGAGAATTAAAAAAATTGCATTTAAAAAAACTAACCTCAACTTATTTGGAGAAGTTTTTCAAGGACTAGCAATTATGTTTGTAACTATGCTCACTATATATCTACTTTGTGTCTTAAAACTCTAAAGAACAATGTAGACTTCAAATCTGAAACATACTTAAATTAACCTACTTTGTTAATATGGTCATAAACGGTCACAGCTAAAACAGAATTGAAATCACAAATTATAAAGTCCAGGGCAGCCTGAAAGTCAGTCACTGAGTGAATCCTCTACCATCTGGTCCTTCAGGAATCTCAATATAAATATTCAGAAAGAGAACTGAAAATCTTACTGAAAATGAAGAGTGGTTCCACAAAGCATTTAGGGCTTTTTTAAAACTGTGACATAAATATCAGCCTTTCAACTGGTCCCACAGACCTTTGGGTCAACGCTGCAACTTCACAGACATACAAAGATCAACAGCTCAGATATTAAATGTCGAAAATCTGAGAATCCTTCACTTTTTTGGTGGTTTATACTTAGACACTCAGATCTGAGTCTGTTTTCTTTGGTTGTTAACTTCTGTGTCAAGGAAAAGACCCTCCAAGCCATAAAGAAATTATGGGAAAAAAAATACAAATAACATAGAATCCTTAAGTCAGATGGTGGCATTTACACTCACGTACCTAAGCAGATGCCTTGATTTTCAGAATGGCTGAGCAGTTGCCAACAGGTATTGTCAGGCACCACCATTTTTTGGAAAACCAAGTCGTTGACCTACAAGGTACTACAATTGGCTTTAGGGTTTTTTAATTTATTTATTTCAAAGCCATGTTCTGTTAAAAGGGGAAAAAAATGTGTCTAGCTATGAATGCCAAAAAATGTTAATGGTATGACCTCAGTTTTCTGCTGATCATGAACTATGTGGAACTTGTCCAATAAACATAGTAGAGTGGGAAAACGAGTAACCAAGTTCTTGAAAAAACAAAGTGAGTATGTCATCAGCACACAGAGAAAATGCACTTCTGTGCTACTTTCTGGGTCACAGACACTCTCACAGCCCACAATATCCTCCTCTTGACTATCTCATACACCTCTGTGGGTCTGACCTGCCTTGACAGTATGTCGTTGTCATATATGCAGCTTCAAAGAAACAAACGCAGTTACAAAAGCAGCACACTACAGTAGCACATCGGTGAAATCAAATCTTACATCTGAAGAAAAACATGTTAATGAGTCAAATTCAGCTCTGTTTTACAAAGCTGTATAGCTGGAGTAGCTCCCTGAATTTCATTGGAACTGCCCCAGAAATGCAACCACAGAACCCTTTTTAACATCGGTGTAACAAAGAAGTGAATCCAGTTCACAGCACAAGTGCTCTTACATTTCCTTGAGAAAAGGGTATCCAGGTTAGTTATGGAAAAAAATATTTTCATTTCTGAAGTTCTGCTGTCAGTGATGAGCAGATTATTTGGTCGCATTACATTGTTTTCAGCTTCTCATGGCAGGGATAGAGGTATGGCAACGATTTGATGCAAATCCCCTGCCATAGAAGAAAATACAGATATACTAACCCCGAGACACCAGGACAAAACACAACTGTTCATACCAGTTTTGTATCAAGGAATGGAGTGGCTATAGCACTGGAAGGCATATGTTCACAGGGTGAGGTATATAAAACTGGAAATCATGGAAATCATAAATATTTGTCAATAGGGAGACACAGGGCAGGTCAGGACAGGAAATATGATTGTGCTTGTTGCAAACAGGTATTTGCTTCTTCTGAAGACATTAACATAAGGTTTATTCATATCACTGCTGTACACTCCACTTCCATGGTTTCAGTGTTGATGAACTTCACTATTGTTGTTGTTCTTCACTGTGAGGGTGGTGAGACACTGGAACAGGTTGCCCAGAGAGGTTGTGGATGCCCCATCCCTGGAAGTATTCAAGGCCAGGCTGGATGGGACTTTGAGCAACCTGGGCTAGTGGAAGGTGTCCCTGCCCATGGCAGGGGGGTTGGAACTAGATGATCTTTAAGGTCCCTTCCAACCCAAACCATTCTATGATTCTATGATTCTATGTCTGTTCATTAAAAAATAAATAAATGAATACTGGCCTTCATGATATATTTAACAAGTCTCTCAAGATCTGAAATCAATAATCTTAGCGCTATCCAACTAAATCGCCACACTGCCTGCCTCTAACACAGAACAGTTAAGATTCTCTAAATACAGTAGTTAACCATGACAGCTGCTAAGCACCTAAATCTCTCGTATCTGTCGGCACACAAAAAGCAGCTCTGTAGTAATTTATGACAACTGATGTCCCCAGCATTAGTATTTTGGTTCCGTTCAATAAGTAGTCTGTTAGGTAACAAATGCAACATGGAAAATGATGTCTGAAAATGAACTTTCCCCTTTTGGTTAATTATGACGGATGGTAATTTTGAAGAAGGTGGTTGCATTTTTTGAGTAGGGAGTTTGACTAGATAGATGACGTCCAGAGATCTCTATAAGGGCCTGGAAAGCATTCATCCTCCTGAAAAAGAAGAGCATGTGCCAACCCAGAACCCACTTCCCAGAGCAATTGCTGCTGTTGCAGAATTTTATCTGCTAAGTAGCATAGACAGGTGCCCCAAATCTGGAAATAAAATCAGACACACAAGAAAGAGGACAGAACTACTGCCAGTCCTGAAGGCAGATGTTCACAAGGAGATTCATATACAAGTTCATAACATCTTTTGTTTTGATGAACCTCTAGCAAGCAAAAAACTATATATACACTTGTAGATCATTAATGTATCGCTAACATACCTGGCATAATTTTCAAAAGGGGAAGGTACTCTCCACATCACTGGCATAGTCTCAAAGTAGAGTCCCTTTTTGTTTGCTGAGCTCTTGCCTTGAAGCATTTTTCAAGGTTTTTTATTTATTTATAATCACGCTAGGCCTCCTAAAGGTTTGGAATCTTGTTTGTTCTAACAAATTGCACTAATATTTAATAAATGTGCTAAACCTGCTGTCAACCTAACTGATGAGGAAAATTTGACTGGGTCCTAGCAGGGAAGGATTTTTCCCTGTTGTGCCTTTTTTAAAAGAAAAAAATCTACTTCTGGTTGAGGACAGAGGTATTGAAATGAGAGAAATTATGTAGAAACATTTTAAAACCCCAAAGAAGTTGAAAAAGGATAGGATTTTAATTTTAAAGTCAAACTTAAGGCAAAATTTAAGTCATTATTGGAATCGAACTATGCCCTTGGAGAGCATTAAAATGGCAAGTTGAAATCAGGAGATGATTTTCCTATTTTATGTATTGCCTCTCCAAGAAACAAACTTCTGCCTGATCTGGTCTGCTGATAGCCCACCATATTCTTGTTAGTATTTCTTTCTCATGGACATCTATAACTGCTTTTCCCAGAACTACCTAATATCCACCTATGAGTTGCATGGAGAAGGGAGAGTATTATCTCCATTTGGTTACCCAGTGCCCAGAACTTTCTTCACTGGCCAAATGAAAAGCTGACAGACTTGACTGATACTGCAAAGGCACTAACTAACATAACTGAATCAAAAAGCAATGGTGTGTTTTGTAACCTTGTGCTTGACTTGCCTGTTCAACAAGGTAAGCCTATCTTCGGTACAGCTCCCTGTATATAATCTCATTTTATATACTGCACCAATTGATGCACAAAGGAAGCTGATTTAAAGCTAATGCATAATCACAGTGAAGACTCTCAGACTTCATCAAAAGGAACCCACCAAGACCTACACCGGGTAATATATTTGGGCTCCGTAAAACCAACGGTAAATTAGGAACATCCATAGATGCTAGCAGGCTAACACACAGTTGTGCAGAAGTGCCTTGCAAAGGAAAGCTTCCTAGTAGTAAATCGATGTAAATCAGTTTTTCAGTGTTAAGGGAGTGAACTGTGAAGTCCTCAAAGAAAAAATGACAGGCTAATATGAGTGGTTTCACCATTGATGATTTTAGTAGAACCGTGCAAGCCCAACCATTTGTCAGTTCAAAATGCAATGCAAAGCTTGAGAGGGGAGTAACACCAAGCACTTCGGGGGTAAGGAGACATATCATACAAATTTTCTACCCTCTTAATAACAATTACCCTCGTTTCTAGGGTGAAGAATAAGGAAAATAAAAGGGAAAAGGAAATATAACATGAAAACCCGACACTCCTTATCAGGTGTCAAAAATCCCATGCGCTAAAAGCCCAACAACACTGTTCTTGGCTGCTAAACTTGTTAGGATTTTCACCAAACACAGTGCAATAACTAGTCATCAATAGATAACCACACTGAACACTTAGGATTCTAAAATACGAGGACAGCATACATGTGTTAAATACTAACTTATCTATTATTAATATATTATTTAACTGGTAAGTAACTTATTACATTAATTAGGAGAACTTTAGACCAGGGTTCCGGTGGTAATTGTATTTGTCGGGACAGAGAGCGCCATACTCCACAATTTCAGTATAATATTCTTCAGAAGAATGGGTATTGATTCAATCTAACTGTGGTTATCTAATTGTGGCTATAGGAATTATGGTGCCGTTTTCAGTACAGACTGTAAGTAAATGAAGAATATGCCTGTGATAAAAAAATAAAAACAATAATGCTATTAGGTTACACGCGATGCTTTAGAAGCTTGCCTGGAGAATTCCCTCAAGTGAAGGTGGGGGTAATATTAAAACCAGTGAATCATAACAGCTGCCATAGGGGAATTATCTGGTACTCTATCCTGTTCTGGTAACCTTGCACCTCATGGACAACTAGATACATGAAACCACCCTCTGGGGAAAAAGACTCTTTATTTCTCTTATGTGCTATTTTGTAAAAGCCTGAGGTGACAATTTACTACTTGCTGTTCTACCTTTTTTCCCCCTTCTTAACCACTAATCCTCTCTGATTTCACTTGCCATCGATGATGCTTAGCTCAGGGCCATAGAAATAAAATCCTTGAAGGACTCCCTTTACCCGAAATTTCCATAATTAAAGGTATGCCTTTGCTGGGAAAGTCGGTGTGAGTTTCTGACTTCCTAATCACGCTAGGACACGCTATTTGCGGCTCCTCAAGCTCCACAGCAATACCTTGAGTCAAAATAAACTATTGGGTCTGACAGCAGTGTTTAGATAACAATATAAGTATTGCCCAACTCCGCATGGAAGGTATAGAGTCCCCAGCTCCAAAGTATCTGAGTTTCTAAACAGAAAGGTGGCTGAGTAATACAATATCTTCATACACCTCAGAATACGTATATTAAAACAGTGTTAAGCAGAAAGGTTATGCTGTATTTCTACCAGTGTTATTCAGTACAGTCTATCCCTGCTAAGAATAACTCTCTGCTCCAGTAACCCAGAAAGTGGAGCAACATACTCTGCTTTAGCCCTACAGCTAGTTATCCCATATGGCATTTACACAGGCTTGTGTTTAATCACTTTGCTCGTGTACTATATTCACAAATGAAACGGGGTAGCAAAAGCAGGATAGATGTGACAGGAGGCAGTAAAAAACAGGAAAAAAATGAGTATTTTCCCCTTAGAAGCAAGAAGCATAAATAGCAACTACATGTAAGAAAGAAATAAAATTTTAAGAAAAAATTACTCCACTGTACAGAAGTTGTAAAGGTTGCTGCAAGCTGGTGAGAATCCACTTCGAAATTCCTGTGATTTATGATTAAAATCATTAATCAATTTAGTCACAAAGCAGATCTGTTCGATTTAACGTTCTTGTTACTTAGTGCCTCAGTGTTGCAATTTTCCCCCTTTGCTTCCTTTATTTCTCTGCCTCTCCTCACATCACCCTGTTGTAATGCCTTTAATATGAAAGATGGCCTTCATTCTCATGTACTATTTAAATTCATCATGTCTGACCTCTTCAAATGCAATGAATGCATAATTAATTTTCATTATAAATTTAGAATACTTCCTCTCTTCTTGCCACTTCAAACTTCCTTTAGCTTTCAACAGCTATCATGTTTTATTTTATATTCCTAAAAAAATTGTTTCTTGTTGTCTTCTTTTCAGAATTCACTTCACATACAATCTGACTCTTTGGTACACACACACAGCAGGAACCTGCCCAGAACCCAATGCAAGAATCACTGGTAAAAGAATGGGTGTTTGGTCCGTCACTGAAAACACAGACTGTACTCATATGGCTGGAAAACCAGCTGGCATAGCAACCTCTGTGTGCATCATCTTCCCAGTAAAGAGAAGTTTTAGGATTAATATGTAGAGTCCTTACTGTTAATACCAAGTATTTAAGAAACAGATACAGCACAGAGCTAAAAGTATACATTTATTTCTCTCTTTATAGTGTGTCATTACTTCAGCATTTTTTCTTTTTTCACAGTCATTAGGAATGCTCTTACTTCATAGTCACACACATTTCCAAAATCCTGGTACACAGGCTTTATTTGGATATTGGTTCTCCTGTTAAAATAAGTTAACAATACTATTTCTCTAAAATGCTGCCAATTGCATCTTAAGCATGACAATGGGTGAGTAACACAAATTCATGGAGACAGGGTTATCAGCCAGAGACTACAGGAAAGGAAAGCAGCTTGCTCAGTTTTGATTTCAGCACCTTCCATGTCATGGGGACTACTGCTTAAGGGAACTTCCTTGCAACTTTATGGCACTAAAAATTAAGAACTTTGCTGAGCAACATCAGGCTTCTCTAATTGACCAGAACAGTTTTGAAATGTACTTCAAGCTGAACAAATAGACTTGTGGAACTGCAGCACTCAAAATGTTTTCCCACAAAGGACACAGAGGTGGAAGACTTGGTTAGTACACATTTATTTCTGCTCAGTATTCTCAGTTTGTAGGATAAGCATAATGGTACATTCCAAGGAGTTTTATGATTTGACTAAACCAACACATTTCTTTTATGACAACTGCATTAACTTGAGTTCCTGGATTTCTTTTTTCCTGCGAAATAGTCTCCAAAAAAGTCTTGTAGAAGATCTAAAACTATTGCCAAAGGAAAAATCAAAAAAACTTAAAAACTGGTGACTAGTCATCACTAAAAGGTCAGGAGACCTCCAGAAACACTGGTCAATTTAGCTGCCTTCCACTCTGTAAAACACACCATTTTAAGACTGATGCTTTAGTTGATGCATCAGCTCTACTGTAACTTCACAGGAAAGCTTTCTATATGCAAATTAAACTACAGCTTAATTACTTTGCATTTTAGTTGTACTGCTTTTTCAGGACATCCCTCCATCACACCCCTCCATCTCTACTAGCTCACTGACTTGAAGAGAGCCCTATTTCTGGGGACTTTCAGTAAAGCGTGAATTGTCCTTCAAGTCTTTCCAGGCTTGTTTTGTTAAACCACTTTTTGTGGAAAATATGTAATTTTGCTGGCATTTCCATCCTACTGTCCAAACATATCAAATTTTAACCTATAGGCAAATTCTTGCCAAACAAGGTCTCAATGACATGACATCAAGGCAGAAAGGTCACACACTGAGAATGCAATAGCGGCTGCATTGTAATTGTTGTTTTGATGGATTGTCTTAGGAGTGGTGTTGTTAAGGCATGAAGTGTTGAATTTTCCTGTTTATCCATAAAAAAAGAAAGCAAAACGACCGCACAAATACTGTGAACTTTACCTTCTGACTATAATTCAGATAAACTGATCATTTCCTAATGGAAAGCCATCTGCTATGCGCACTATATTGCTGTTCCTATCTACTTTGCTTGGATTTAAAAAAGCTGTAATATGGAGCTGAACGATGTTAAAAGCAAGCGAACGGTACAAAGTTCAGAGATTTAACTTATGCAATGGAGATTACTGGAAAAATGGAAAGACGGTTATTTCACACAAAGCATCTAATATAATGAATGGATATAATCCCCCTCAAAAATACCCTAAACAGAAGAACCCTTAAAAAAGTTATCCCGGTCTCTTAAACACAGTCTTGATGCTAACACCCTACAAGCCCGAATGCTATGACTATGTGCCAGGAGTACACTTGTATCATTTTCCTGGTCCTGTGGAGAGATGGTGAAGTGCTTCATATGGAAAATGGCATTCCTGTATGGTTAGATATTGACACAACTACCGTGGAAAATATCCTGGGGAGAAGGAGGAGAAAGAAGGGAAATCCTTGAGAGGCAAGAAGATTTATTGGATAATTTAGTAGGATTTTCTCATCACTAAATTCTATTTTTCTTCTGTCCCTAATCACCTTTCTTCTACCTCATTAAATCCAATTTCACTTCATCATATCTTTCTTTCCTCTCTAATTTCATAGATCATCATGTAATTTCTCTCTCACCAAACAGCATACCCTCTTTTTGCATCATTCTGTCGACATTTACTCTTTTCTACCTTATCATTTTGTTGCCTCATTTCCTGCTCATTACCTCTCTTGCCATAAACTGGTCACTCCCATAATGCTGTCCCCCCATCTTTCTGCAGCACTGTGAAAACACTGTGCATCTCTACTTTGCTCAATTTCTTCCTTTCTTTTAGCCAATTTGTTGACTGAGCCATTTTGAATTTCTTCATTTTTTTTATTTCTAGAAACATATACATATAGAAATGATAAAACCAAGCTATACAATCATTAAATTATATTATAGGGAGTTGCATCCATGCTCCCACACACATTGTTAACTGTATTGTAGGTTCACTGCACAAGAGTAAAAATAAATTTAGTACATCTATGTAGTTTGGACTGATCTGCATTTTATTCATATCCCTGAATTACACTTCATGTTTCAGCAACAAACATTTCAGTAATTCTGCACATTTTCTGATTTTACATAAAGAATGAGACTAGTTGAACATTATGTCATCTTGGGAAGATTCAATGACATACCTGAAGCAGCATTCAATCTTGTCCGCATTGGAAAGACTGAATCCTGTCAAATAATGTCTCAATACCATGTTTTGTACTATGTCCCCCATCTATTCTTAATGAAAGTGAAAATGTTTCTCTACCTACACACAAAAAAATCCTTCTTAGGCCCTGTTCCACATCTCTCAAGGTTGTAAAGGAAAATATGACAAAAGAGACTAACTACCAGCACCAATAATTGTTTTTATCATTTTTGAAAGAGTCCTTAGTCTATCATTTTAGTAGATCCTTTAAATGAGCCAATTATCATCTAAGGCAAAGAAGGGGGCTGGCACACTCCCAAGAAGGGCAAAGCCGCAAATAATCAGACACTATAGGAGGTTTGACTTGTTCCTGTAATAAATACACCTGTCTGTAGGAAGCCAGCTTGGCTTGGGCGTTTGCATTACATTACCATAGGCACAGTACCATGAAAGAGAGCAAACAAAAATCTTCCTAGAAATGGGAGCATGGGAATGCATGCAGAGACACCCCAGCAGGACCCGGATAAGTATCAGCTTCATGACTTTTGGCTCACGCATCGCAAAGGGAGGGCTTATAAACTGCAAGATGAAGCCCTACCAAAGGCCCCCAGATCAGGGGTGTGGGGCAGAGGCAAGGGCTTCATCTGGTCAGTGTGGTCAGGGTTGAGGTGGAGTTTGCAATGTATCTTTGACCTAAGCTGGTGATAGACTACACAGAGTCAGTCTGAAGCCAGGTGTTCCCCCCCACCCAAAAAGTATAAATGCACTTGTGCAATGTGGTCCTGAAGTCCTTAACTTTGATTGCTCTGAGCTGTCCCTGCACAAAGCCAGTTCCCAGGAGATAACATCAATCACCAACCAGTCTGCCAGCTCTTCAGAAAACTATGTTCAATCAATCACCCCCAGTGGTATGGGCAACCTGGGAAAGAGAGTATATACCGACCTCTTCCCTAACTGTATTTAATGAAAGCAGGAAAAGATGTTCAGGGGACAACATTACCAGCAATTGTTAATTAGGGATGACAAATGAATAAAAGATAGTGAGTCTCTTCTGATTTAAAACCAAAATGGACCTAGGGATGTCCAATCATCTGATGATCAACAGAATATTTTCAGTAGGACAAGCAGTATTGTCTGGAACCGGGCTTATTCTCAGTTTGTCTTTGCCAAAAGGCTAAAATGTAAAATATTAATAGCCAGATATTGTCAAAGTGTTCGGATGTTCACATAGGACAGTTTAAACTGTAGCTCACTGTATTTACTAACAGAAATTGGCATGAAATATTTAAGCGTCCAGTTTCAAAATAAACACTGCACGCCTTTTGCAAGAAGCCCGCAAGAAACTCTAATTCCTCTTAGACCCTTCTGATGAATCTGCTTTGTATACAGAGGACTGACTGGACATGGCTACAGAAGGATGCAAGTCCAAAGCATCTGCAGACATGTAAAACGGTTTCAAGAACATAATAATAGGCGAAGGCAAAATAAATTTTAGTCAAATTCATAGGTTCAAAAATGCAGTATGTAAATAAATGGGGTTCTGGGGCAGGCATGTCATTCCCACTATTCTTTCTTCCTGCTGAAAGTGCTCCATCTGTTTATGTTACTACTTCTTAACTGTCAGACAAAATTTTACTATTATTACCATCCTTATTAACATACCATCGCCTTAAAATCAATGCTCAAATTCCCTGGTTCTCGAGGACAGTGTTACAACCTTGATGAAGAGACAACTAATGACCATCAGAAGGGCTTGCTGCACAGTACATACAATTAATTCACTTTACCATTCTTTTTCCCTTGAGTTTTCTGCAAGAACATTTTAAACAATGACACTCCAGTATCACTTGTTACTTTTATGTTCCCAGTTGTTTCTGAATAGGATACATTCAACCAGTAACAAATCTGATAACATGACACTGCAGAAATGCAGGCTAGCCAGCTGTCTGGCAAAGGCTGTACCTGCATGAAGCTGATCCAGAGGTAAACATTTTATTTAAGTGAGAAATAACAATGTCAATGCTAAATATACTGTTGATATTGACTAAAATCAATAATAACACGCAAAAAAAAGTTACAGTGTGACACTGCACTGGGAATCCCAAATATGTAAAATTACCAAGTCAGGTTTCTCTAAAGTAGGATTTTACACAACTGTTTTTAATAATGAATTTGGGGCCTAGTTTGTTTAATTCTTTAGTTTATTTTTGTTGCATTAAAACTGTTTCACCTTTTCAAGCTTCCACCACCACAACCACAATGCCTATCAATTCATTAATCATCATCAGTTCATGCCTTGATAACACAGTGTAAAAGCGGAGAGTATTGGGATATGTTCGACAGAAAACAAACTCCAACACCAAGATCACAAAGTAAGGACCACCGATGAACCAAAAGAAGGCAGGATCATGGAAGCAGGACAGGGTGCCAGATATCAAAGTAGTAAAAAAATTCTTTAAAAATAATCTTATTTACTACTGTGCACTTGGTGTCTGTCTGCAGGCTAGGCGATGTGGTTGTAGCAGGCCTAGTATGACCACCGGCTAATGAGAGTGATTTATCTCATAGTTGTATTTGCACTTAAAAGAAAAACTGGGAGAAAATTCCTGTATTTGTAATATCTCTGTAAGATTTTAAGTTAACTCACATAAAATCATACTGATCATATGTAAAATGTGGGTGCAGAAAAAAACACAAAATAAATCAATTCCAGTTTGTTCTGTACTGTATTTTCCCGTCAAGGGTCTAATGTTATGTTTTATCATATTTAACAATGTACAACTCTATTGGAATCAACTTAACTAATGAGATGTCAAAAATATACTTTGTTGCATTTATCTAAGTTAGTAAGAAATTCAAAATTCCTTTAATGACAAACGAATATATTTTCATTTTGCTGTCAAAGAGTCTTTGAGGTTCTACTATAAGTGAATGCATCTGTTGCATTAAAATTCTTGTGTAACGCTACATTCATCACTTGCTTTAGAAAAAAACTTCTCAGCCATAAAACTCCTTCATCTGGACATAAAAATGTAGAACACCAAGGACAGAAATAGGAAGAAGAAATCATTTAGATATAAAGATACAATAGTAAAACCTGATGCACTGCTACATTAAAACGTATTGGTGCTCAACTTTATTTCTGAGTTTGCCGTACCAGTAGCTAGTGATTAAAAAGCAAAAAATAAAGATTCATTACACTTGAATACTATACAGCAAGAAAACCAATATAATTCCAAATATCTCTGCTCCTGATTTTATCTATATAATAAAGAAAACTTTCATATTTCAGGGCATAAGCACATAGAGCATGTGAAAATCAACATACAGATGGCATCAGTCAATTCAGAGCCAATACATTGACAGCTTCTCTGAAGAATGGATTTTGTCTGGAGACAGATACTAGATTCAACAGTCTCGGATAAATTCTTATACAGGACTGTCGTGGTTTAACCCCAGCCAGCAACTAAGCACCACACAGCCGCTCCCTCACTCCTCTGTCCCTCCCAGTGGGACGAGGAGGAGAATCAGGGAAAAAAGTAAAACTTGTGGGTTGAGATAAGAATGGTTTAATAACTACAATAAAATAAAATATAATACTAACAATAATAATAATGAAATATAATAATAATAATAGTAATGAAAAGGAATATAACACCAAAAAAAATGAAAAAAAGAAAAAAAAGAACTAAAACCCAAGGAAGAAAAACAGCGATGCACAATGCAATTGCTCACCATCCACTGACTGATGCCCAAGCAGCGATCCACCCCTCCCGGCCAACTCCCCCCAGTTTATATACTGGGCATGACGTTCCATGGTATGGAATACCCCTTTGGCTAGTTCAGGTCAGCTGCCCCGGCTGTGCTCCCTCCCAGCTTCTTGCACACCTGCTTGCTGGCAGAGCATGGGAAACTGAAAAGTCCTTGGCTTAAGATAAGCGCTACTTAGCAACAACTAAAACATCGGAGTGTTATCAACATCATTCTCACACTAAATCCAAAACACAGCACTGTACCAGCTACTAAGAAGAAAATTAACTCTATCCCAGCTGAAGCCAGGACAAGGACCAAGAAGACGGAAATCCACCCCATGGGACTTTGAATTGCATTTGTACAGAGGAAATAAAAATTCAGTGAAACAAATGCAACATCTGTGCTTCAACCTTGGAAAATATTTTGGATTTAGGGCCCAACAGTACCAGTCCATATTCAAACATCATACAAAAGCCCTCTAGCCTACCGGGCATGCGAACTGACAGTCAATATTGTGGCAACCACTGAATGAAATGAGTGAAAATACAGAGGCAAATGGGTTCTCATTTCTCACAAGCATAAGAAGATGACAGAATTTAAACAACACCATTTTCATATTTTACCATGCAACTTAGATTTCCTCAAGAATGCAGAAACTTTGAAGTCTACCATAGAGAAAATGTTAATTGGTGTAAAGAATTAACTTGTCACTGCTGTTTTCTAAAAGCATGTGAACAAAATATCAGTGGGGAGAAGGGGAGGGATGCAATTTTCATTCTGCAAGATGTACATTAAATCTACTCTCCTTTCAGGTCATATTCTTTGTACTTTTAAAGCTACATTCATAGTTGTCTATATTCTGTTTTCCTTTCAAAGCTTTTTCTTCAGCCACAACTTTATATGCCTCTGGTGCATCAATATTTTCGTAACAGTATAGGGCTGGCATTTGCTATTTTCATTCATTCTGTGCAATATCTTATTATTCAAACATGGTCATGAATCCCTGTGGGCTTACTGACAATCTTAACTAAGAGTAGGGCTATAAGTATTTAAATCTCTGAAACTGTCAATTTATTTGGAGAAAACTGTTGAAAAAACATGCAATTTATGCCATTGGAGGCTCCTTATTTTCCATAAAGAATTTACATGAGCACTGAAACAACAAGCCAATCTTCCCTACACCAAGAGTAATTAAAAACACAAAATCCATAAGGAGTACCAATCTCATATAAAAGACAAATTTAGATTAATCAAGTCATTGAAGAGGTGGGAGGCAAGATGACAACACAATGTTGTTTCCTAAAACTTGAAGTATTTTGTGATATGAATCTTAATAACCCTGTAGTGTGCCTCATGGACAAGATTAGTCCAAGGCTTGTAATTCTACAAGTGGAGAGCTGGAGGAGTGGCAGCAATAACACTCCTGCTATGGAGGGAAGTTCTGGGCTCAGAAGGTCCTAGTTCTGTCACCAGGGATTAGTTCTGTGGCCTCAGATTGCTTAATTTCTCTGTTCTTCAGCTTTGCAGCTGTAAATGGGGGTAAAATTTTGGTTTTTCCCAATCACAACTCCTCTTGCCTGATGAGAACACAAAGTCAGAGTTGCACACAGACACACACATAATACTTGAACATACCTAGACACACTGGCATAGAGGACTCCCTCTCCCACACAGAAGCACTTCATGTCAATGTATACTAAGAAATATTAACTAATGGGCATCGACTTAGTAGTACAGCACATGGGAATCAACATTGTTTTCACAGCTAACAAAACTATTTTCCTCAGAGTATAGTTCTACTCTACTATGAAAACAAAGGAATATTAAATGATTTAATTGCATATGGCCATATTTCTTCCTCTTGAGATGAGTGTCTAGCTTGGTGATTGTATTGGGTTTGCGTGGCAAGGGTTTGGTAGCAGGGGGGCTACAGGGCTGGCTTCTGTGAGAAGCTGCTAGAAGCTTCCCCTATGTCCGATAGAGCCAATGCCAGCAGGTTCCAAGACGGACCCGCCGCTGGCCAAGGCCGAGCCCATCAGCAATGGTGGTAGTGCCTCTGGGATAACATAGTTAAGAAAGGGAAAAAGTTACTGCACAGCAGCAATTGCAGCCAGAGAGAGGAGTGAGAATATGTGAGAGGAACAACTCCGTAGACACCAAGGTCAGTGAAGGAGGAGGGAGAGGAGGTGCTCCAGGTGCCGGAGCAGAGATTCCCCTGCAGCCCGTGGAAAAGACCATGGTGAGGCAGGTTGTCCCCCTGCGGCCCATGGACGTCCACGGTGGAGCAGATATCCACCTGCAGCCCGTGGAGGACCCCACGCTGGAGCAGGTGGATGCCTGAAGAAGGCTGTGATCCTGTGGGAAGCCCACGCTGGAGCAGGCTCCTGGCAGGACCTGTGGGTCTGTGGAGAGAGGAGCCCATGCTGGAGCAGGTTTGCTGGCAGGACTTGTGACCCCGTGGGGGACCCACGCTGGAGCAGTCTGTTCCTGAAGGACTGCACCCCGTGGAAGGGACCCATGCTGGAGCAGTTTGTGAAGAACTGCAGCCTGTGGGAAAGACTCACATTGGAGAAGTTCATGGAGGACTGTCTCCCGTGGGAGGGACCCCATGCTGGAGCAGAGGAAGAGTGTGAGGAGTCCTCCCCCTGAGGAGGAAGGAGCGGCAGAAACAACGTGTGATGAACTGACCGCAACCCTCATTCCCCATCTCCCTGCACTGCTGAGGGGGAGGAGGTAGAGAATTTGGGAGCGACGTTAAGCTCAGGAAGAAGGGAGGGGTGGGGGAGAGATGTTTTTAAGATTTGGTTTTATTTCTCATTATCCTACTCTGATTTGACTGGTAATTAATTAAATTAATTTTTTTCCCCCAAGTCGAGTCTGTTTTGCCCATGACAGTAATTGCTGAGTGATCTCTCCCTGTCCTTATCTTGATCCACAAGCCTTTCATTATATTTTCTCTCCCCTGTCCAGCTGAGGAGGGGGAGTGATAGAGCGGCTTTGGTGGGCACCTGGCATCCAGCCAGGGTCAACCCACCACAGTGATCTTCTCTGCCTTCCCACCAATACTGCTTTTCTCCATCTGTGAAAATATACAATTTTGGACTGATCCGCCTTGGAAAGAAGAGAGCCTGTATTTTAAAAGAACACTGCTAGAATACTTAAGAGGATATTACAGAAAAGAAGGACCATGTATAGACTGTATCACTGAGGAGGTCTCTCCTTTGGTACTATTATCGCTATCTCTAGAAAGAGGGATTTATAAATCTGGCAGATATTGAAGGGTTCAGTTCTACCATTCCTCCTGTTATATACCCTACTTTCATCTACCCTTACACACTAATCTCCTTCTAAATCTTCCTTCTTTTTCCCTGTTTCACCTCTACAGCTGAAAGAACATCACCTCTTGGAATAGAGTGTGTGTTAAACTACACTTTGTATGGAGTACTACTGTCTTCCTCTGTAATTGCATTCTTTTACTTCACCTGTACAGAAAATGGTGTGTTTGCTTATAAATGGACAATATCTTGTTCTACTACAACAGTCAAATATCATAAAAATATTACATATTGTACACAAAAAGAAAATGAAATGTTAAAATTAAAAAGGCCAACATGCTTTTGGTATTGCAGATGTAATTTTTTCAGAACTATTCTAATCAGTGGATTTCAAAGAGTGGCATTTCTGCTTATTCTTGTGTAAATTTTATGCCCTTTTCCTTTCTTCACAACCAATTAGTTTATGTAACAAAGTTCTTTGCCCCTGCAGAGATTAAGATTTCAGTGTAAAGTCTTATGGAATGGAGAACTGCACAAATATTCAGATGACAAGTATTGTTTAAAGTTGTAACATTAAGAAACGTGCCAATGTTTTCAAGAGACCAGACTTCATAACTCTTCAGCAATAACTGGAATATGTTTTCAGCTTCCTAGGAAAATGGTATCTTTATCAACATTTAACTTTTTTTAATGTCACAAGCTGTATTACCCCATTAATCAAATTGATAGTGGTGGCTTGAATTTCACATTAAAATCAACAGTAATAACTATACAACCATGGAGAAATTCTAGATTGCATGTCAGTCATTCTCTGAAGTAAACACAGCATATCATTCACTGCATTTCATTTAGAAATCATTCAAAATGTCTGTTCTAAAATCTTCTAAATCAAGATTCAGGAGTCGTGCCAACAGTACATTTTATCTGAAATGCTCCTGCTGACAAAATACCTTGTTTGTTTCCATTGGGCTGAGAATAAAAGTAGCTGTAAGATAATTTTTAAATAGTTAAAAAAGGGAATCACCTTTCACACATGTTCAAGTTAAAACAGAGAAGTGAAACACCCCATCTATTAGTCCATAATAACATGACTCGTTTAGTGATGGTAACATGCTCAGAGCTGCATGCAAAAGAAATGAAGACAGGAACCCCGCCTCAAGGCAGCTATAATCACATACAAGACAGACACATAAGACATTAGAGAGCTGAAGATGACTTTATCTCAAACTGTAAATCATTTTAAGAATACCTAAAATCATTTACATGGCTTATCAGTATCAATCACACACAGGAGACGAGTTCTCAGAAAGGGTATGAATGAAGAGAGCTTATTTCTCCACTGAATGGGGAAAATCTTCCAGGTGTAAATAAGAGATCAAAGTTCAGAGTGGAAAAATAAAACAAAGAGAAATGATTTAATATTAAGAGCATGCTGTGGAAATAGAAAGTGAGAAAATCAGAAATGTAAACAGCAGCAGAGAGCAGAATTTAAATGGATGACATTAGTTTTGCTAGCAGAGATCCAGGGAAAAAGAAAGTGAGCAGTGGTGAGGGCAGGAGGAGGGATGAAGAATGGAGAGAGGCCAAGGGCATGTCAACAGAAATGAAGATAAGGAAAAAAAGTTCTAGTTCTGGGGACAGCAACGTAATTCCACGCAAGAAATTACAGTTGAAAAAAATGCAAAAAAATCCCAGAGGCTGAAGGAAGAGAATGTAAAAAGAAACTCCTCTTGTATATAGGACCTTTCCCTTAGTATTTATTGCCACAACAGGAGACTCATCTGTAGATATTGATCCATAGGTATGTTGGGTAATTGAAACTTTAATTTACAATTATTGTTCCTTGTATTAGAAAGGTCACTTCATCTCTGTCAGCTTCTGCTTTCTCCAACATTATTTACACTTGTTTTCAACAGCTGGAGAATATTTTCTGTATGTAGCAAACAGAGTAGATTAAGATTTACTGTACATGGGCCTAATAAGTTAAAAACTTTCTGCTATGAACAGAGGAGTGTGTAGGTGCTATATTTGCATTTTTATCAGAATTTTCTATTTCATACAGCAATTTATATGAGTCTAGAGAGAAAATTAGTAAGTACCTATTATGCTTTAGCATAAAACAGAGCTAATGACTGTGTAAGGCTGCTAAAACCATGAAAAAGACTATTTCATATACGAGAGTGCTATTTGCTAAGGGAGAATTATATTGTTTGGATCAATGGCTAGAATGAATTCAACAAATTAATGTATTTTAAAGCTTCTTTTCAGTGCCTCATTTTTTCTGTTCCTCCATAAGGTACTGATCTTTCCTGGAGAAAGGAAACTTGCAGGACCCCTGCCCTGACCAGAGCAGCAGTTCTTATGTTCTTTCCTGAGCAAAATTAGGACATCCTGAGCAAAAAAAGATGACACATTCTGGAGAGAAAGGCTGCTTAGAGGCTGTTAAACTTCAGATTTACTGGAAGTGGATGGAGGAACTGGCAAATGCCCTTGCTAGTGATCTTGCAGTTTTACTGAAATGGGTCAGGATATTTATAAATCTTTAAAAAGTAGAGGTATTCCAAAGAAAATCAAACCTGAGGCCAAGAGAAACAGATACCAAGTCCTATCCCAGTTTACTGCTAACGAGTGCACACAAGTTCTCCAGCTATAAAAGGGAGCTCGAGAAAACAAACAATATATGCCACAGAGTCTTCTGAGCTAGAAATTTGAAAAAACCCACAAATTAGGAAGTCATTCGTATTTCCAATAGAGTTTTCTAAAACATGTTTTCTGATATTCCAGAGCTATATCGAGTTCAGACTATTAACATGCCCTATCCAGGTCTATCCCTTCCCTTTTGGGATCACTGGCAAGTGTTAAGCCTAGAGAAACTACTGGGATGTCTAACAGAAGAGTTGAGCAAGGGTCCTTTAAACATTTTTCCCCTTCCCAAGGGAAACGGATTACAAAAGCTATGGATGGGTTTTGACAGTCACCTGGGGGCTGCATGTAAATCCCAGCCCAAAGCTCCGTTTTCCTAATTACAGCAAAGAGTCATCCTGTGTCTTTTGGAATTAATGGTATCCTAAAGCCTAAAATGAAAATACAGCCTTCTGATTAAAATCCTAAGGGTAGAAAAAAATATTGAACAGCCAACTTAGATTAGAAAAAGTCAGCCTTCCCAAAACAAAAACTTGAAGTTCATTAATAAAGGTGGAAAGAATTTCATGTATCTGACAGAATAGTGGTTTCACTTGAATTTTAAAAGGGGGGATGAAAATTTACTGTTGGCTGACCTCAGATGCCTCAAGTTAGGACTTTATCAGTTTTAAGAAAAAGTAAGATGGAGTCTAGGTATAGAATATAGCAACTGATATTACATGACTAACTGGCTGTAGTAAAGCAAGGAAAATCTATCAGTAATTTATTTTATAAAGGTCAGCCAGAGCCTCCTCTGTATCTGGGTTTTACCCACATCATTGTTCTTCACTTTAGAAATTCCAGCTGCAGTTGAATTTCATGCAGCTGAATCCCATTTCTGTTATGAATGGGTATGACCGGCATTTCCGAAAGGAGATTCTAACTGCTCAAGTCTTCCTGTTACTTAGAGTTTTGACAACTTTCCTGGATTTGCTGCAGGTAATGGTCCTTGTGGATACGGGTCTAAGAAGCTCTTACTCACGTGGCACTGCGGTCAGTGGCTCTCACATCGTAGCTGCTTTGATGACTTCTTGTGCAGATGTGATTCCCCACTGGTTTAGAGCCTTAATAACTGAACTCAAAGTTACTCTTCTGTAAAACATGTTATGAGATGCAGCCCATTTCAACACAAGCGCAATGTGTCACTGCAATAAATTACTTGGCAATTTATGTTCTACGTGGCATTTATATAGGCTTCTCAGCTGAGAAGTGAGCTTGCATATTAAAATCAGCAATCAAGTAAGGTTTGGGGGTTTCTGACTTTGCCATGCCAAAAGTGGGACTCATCTTGCCAAACATTATACCTCTACAGTGTAAATGCCACCTGAGACAGTCACCTGGGCTCGCTTTATCACCATGGAGGAGAAACAGGCATACGAGGGCTCTGGTTTGGAAAGCTGCTTTAGGGTTATGTTAATAGCACACAGACAATCTTAATACAAACACATATAAAACAGAAATCCAGACAACGAACATCGACATCTACATTGTTGACATTTAGATTAGATCACAAAGTATCTGATGGCAATACCCTTACACCAAAAAGCAGGTTTTGGCCAATATTGCCAACTTATTCCTATTTATTTAAATTACTTAATTGGAGTAAAAACACCAAAACGTGGCCTCAAATAACTTTGACCATTTTATGTTTAGAAACTTCCTGTGCCTGCAATGCTTTCTTACACCACTACAACCCATGAGATATTTTCCCATTCTGAAAATCAGGTGGGAGCTGTTGCCTGGATGTTGACAGTGAGCCCTAGAAACGTGGTACGCATTCACAAGCTCTCCAGACATCAATCCACAGACGCTTTTTTCTCAGAAGCACTTGCAAAGAAGATCCACCCTGAAGGACTGGATAATTTTACAATTACAATTCTCAGCCATTTGTGAGCTGCCTGCTTCAGTTACACTGAGAGCATTTTGCTTATTAAAGCAACTGTATGAAGTGCAGTGTAAGAAGCTTAACTCTCATTTCATTTCCATCACACTGTATTGTGTGAACTCTACAGAGCTTGCAGTGAATCATGACCAGATCCTCAAAGGGATGCAGTTAAAAAATCTGGACCCTAGATGTTTTAGCAAAAGGCAGATTACTTAAAATGCTGTTAATTAACCCAGAATATGGAGTAAACTTAAATAAATATGCTTCGTAACTAAAATTCTGTAACAAAAAGATAGGAGAAATATTCCAATATTTGTAAGAACATTTCAGTATGTGAAAATACTAAGAGAAGGCTGCCAAATAATCAAGGTGCTGAATATTTGTTTCATCTCTGAAATGGGTAAAAAAGTAAGTATACGCCTTAAAAGACCCTACAAGGAGGGCACTGAAAATGAAATAAAGGTAGTCTTGAAAATGTGTACTACGCTGAGATGTGTAATTAGAATTTTTAATGCTAGGAAGACTTACATCACCAGATGGCTTAAAACCTTAATCCTTTTATCATTTCATGGCATCTATTACAGACATCTGGAAGAACCAATGGAGGTGGGAAAACAGAGAGACAGAGTTCACTGAAGAATTAAAGCCTTTCTCCATCATAGTAAGACACAACAGAAGGAAGGTGTTAAATTATTACTAGTGTACATACACATATTTAACTGAATTATAACTGAAGGTATGTCCAGAAGAAGGTAATTCTTCTCTGAGCGGCAATCCCATGACTGTAAAATTATTTTCTAAGACCTTTTTCCATCTGGGATTATAAACATTTATCCCCTAAAATCATGACCTCTGTATAAATTAGAGCTCTCGTCTGTCGCACAGACTTTTGACCACCCACACTTCATGGACTTTTCCCTTCTCTCCCAGACAGAATGAATGTAATTTATACTTTCATTGTTTAAAAGATAGATATGATTTTAGTTCAATTTATGGATACATTTGAAACTTGAGTGCTGTGACTCTAAGCCCGTGTGTAGACTAGATTAGGGCAAGCAGACTCCTGTAGAGCACAATTGTTTTTCCATTCAGAAACTATAAAGGCAGAAGTAAGTAATCTGTTTATAGATTTTAAAAAGGACCTAAAATTCTAAATGCTTACCCCAACCCTCCCCTAACACTCTCCATCTGTCTTCTCAGTGCTTTGCTTTCTATCTTGTAATTTTAGGAATCCCATGGTTATCTTTCCTTTCTTGAAAAGAAATAAAAATTAAATAGAACGAACAATATTAACTGCAACTGTTGATCGTGACAAAGTTGAAATGTCTTCATAGGTGACAAATGAGTCTCCTCAGACAGAAAGAAATTCTTCTTACTAAGAGCTGAAAAGCAGAATTCCTGTCTCCCAACCACACAATGCTTAGAGCTTCTCTCTCCAAATAATGTGTGTTTTTAATGAGAGAGAAGTATGGAAAAAAATGCACAACCCACAGTATGTGCTGGTAAAAAGAAAGTAGAAATAAGTCTTAAAGCCAGATAATTTTTGCATCAACCCAATTCCTATTGAAATTAATGAGGAATCTCTCCACTGGCTTCTAAAGATGACAGACATGTTGTAGTGTTTTAGGAACAAATTGCGTTTCACCACAGTTTTGGAATTCAAACAAATGGAAACACCGGTAAATGAGAACAAGTCTAATTGGAAACAAATTAATCAATTGTCGATGTCTTAGAAATACACTAACTGATGGAAACTTACTCTCTTTTGAAATTACAGCCAAATTAATGGGAAATATTAATGTTTCTTACTAAATCATAATAGCCATGTCCTTATAACTTTCATTCATAATGGACCATTTGGGGGATTATGAATGAGGGCCGTACACCTCTATCCATGCTCATGGATTACAGATACTAAAACTGGTTTGCAGGGAAGGAAGCCTCCACTGTTTTATTTTCTTCTCAAATTTCCACTTCTCCCATCTTTTCTTAAAGTTGAAACTCTAGAAAATTATAGTTAACAGCCATTTAAATCATAAGAAAACAAAAAATTTTATGACAACTGTCTCTGTTGGCTTCAGTAAGCTTCCACAAACATGAGAAATTTTGGCCTCCCTGAAAGCAACAGGTCTTTTGCAATTGCCATTGTCTTCTACAGCAAACTCCAAGTAGAAGAGGAAAGGAGATATATACCTTAGTTATATTTTTTTAGATATATATCCAACTAACAACACCGAGTACAATTAAAACTGGTTGAACGGCATATTTTATAACACATGACATAAAAATAAGTGAAATTATCCTTAAAAAATACAAATGAAAGAAAGTGGTCTTTTCCCATAACCACCATGTTTGGAATGCAGAGTGGACAGCCATCAAGGTTGGGCATTGTCATTTCTTCCTTAATTTGATGCCTAATAGTGTATTTCACAAAACAAAAGAAACCTTCACAAACATAATTGTAATATGACTTCTTAACAGCAGAGATGCAGAGATGAAGGTACTGCATCTCTACATTAGGTTACACTGTTGAGATTTACTTTACCAGTATCAGCATTACTGAAAAAGACTGCATTTTTAATAGGCAATAAACTACACATTCGTAGAAATGTGAAGCATAAGCAAAACAGTGTGAAGAGAAAATCAGAAAAAAATCTGTCTGTCCAGATTAGTAGGACTGGAAAGTTTCTGCCTAACAATACAATGAAGACACAACGAGTTCATATTTAAATCCTCTGCAATTTCAATTTCAAGACCATTTTTCAAAAAATCCTCTATAAACGCCTCACATTTTTGAAGCTTGTTAGGATAACTATGGGTTCAAAAGCAAGTTTCTAGCGCATGTTTCTGATCCTTTGATAGTGTTTCCTCATAATATCCTAATACAATGGCACTTCCTTTGAGCATTTCTCTCATATTCTTCAAGTAAAGTTATTCCTAATACCACATTTCCAATGTCTGCATTGGGGGAATTTCATTTTCATAATGAGGGATCTGAGAATTCAGAACTCTGAATTATGCCTGCAAATTTATATTCAACTTAACTTCTTCTTTACATCTGATTCAAGGTGAATATCTTATTAATCTTAGGACTACAGTGGAAAAAAAAACAGTTGAAAGACAGGAGTGGTTCTTAGGGCTTTTACATATGACAGAGTGAGGAAAAAGTGGTGCAATTACCTGACTTGAGACAGGTGTCTTCCTAATAACAGGCCTTGAGATGCTTCATAGGGAGCCTCCGTTGAAAAGCTTCATCAGGATGCTATACACGAGCTTCTACAAAGGGCATCTCTTGTTATTGTTCTAAATATTTCTAATAAAAACCCTAAAACTGCCCAATGATAATGAGACATGAGATCCTATTGTACGCTTGCCAATATTAAACAGGGAACCTCCTGGAGCTGAGAAAAAAGCATTATGTTTCACTTTATCCCACAAGACTAGGGTCTGAAATTAAAGGTCAGACCCATTATTTCACATCAGTGCTAAAGGCAGGAGAATTTATTCACTATAGAATTAAACATTAACCAGATGCTTCACCGGGCATATGACTGTTCATAATTTAGCAGACAGTAAGAGAAAGTAGAAATCTGAGAGCACCCTGTAAAAGCTGATGCTGTCTCCAATCTTTTGCTGGACTACAGAAAGAGGCTGGGGGAGCTAAGAAGTTATTTGCATTTTCAAAACCAACCTTTTTAGCATCGCCCAGCTCTGGCTGCAATTTGTGCAGTACATCAACTATGAGGACAAAGAGGGCTCATCTGCATATCTTGACAAGTGGCAAAATGGCACAAAGCCTAAAATTACTTGAGTTACCTTTATATGTAGTATGGTTAAACAATATGAACTCCCCGTGTTTTCCCTCCTTCTCTCACCTGGAAGATGAGCAAACAGAGCAGTAAAATATTCCGTGTTGTCTAAAAATGCTATACTTCAGGTGTTGCTTCCCTCTCTTTTGTTTTTCTTTGCCTACTAGATCCATATGGTCTAAATAGTTTCGAATCTAACTGGTCTGCCACCTAGCTTTTGCCCAAACGTTCCATAATATTTCCATCTCTAGCCCCCTGTAGCCTAGATACTGAACCACTGAGATCAATGTGGTCAGATTTAGGCCAAAAAACAGTAATATCACTCTCTACACAGTCATCTCAGCCTGTTTTCAGCTGGGTTGCTTTCTTCATCTTCCCATTTATCCAGCCTATAAAATTCAGTCCCATGCTAGCCTTCGATCGGGTTAAAGGTCAGAATTTTAGAAAACTTAATCTAATGCAATTTTATAAATTTAGAAGGATGACCTCCTTCCTGTTAACATTCTTGTTCTCATGCTCTGACAAGAGCATCATTTCACACAACTGCCCTCTTCTGTATTCGAATGTATAACATCTATAGAGCTCAGACATTGCTTCAGTTGCCTTACTAGAAACGGCAAGTAACTCTTCTGAACTAAACAGATTGACGCTAAATTTGTATCAGGTTAACTGAAAGCATAATTGAGGCATATAAGATTTTACCAAAAAAACCCCTACAACTTATATTCTGGGAAATGTGTACAAAAGTACTCAACGCCAAGGCCTTAGCACAGGAGAGCTTTACACAGCATGTAACTCTTAATTCCCTTCAGTTCTTGTTGCACCTGTCTCCTCTTGCTCTTGAAAAGTGATGTATTTGCTTTCTGCTCCAATGGATGAGCAGAGCTGCTCCATCCATAACCGTGTCATTACATTTCCAGCTCTTAGACGCTTCTTGGATACTCCCTCAGGCATTACATATTGTTGTAGAGCATGACCCATTTCCATAATCTGCTTTTTCCACTGTTGTCTCTCCAAAGGGGACATGTTCTCCTTTTGTCTGAGAATCTGCAGTAGATCTCCCATGCATATCCAAAATGTTCTTCTTGCCTACAAGTTTCATCACTGGCTCACTCATAATGGCGTACCAGCACCATTACTCTGACAAACAAAAGGACTTTTGTGACAGTCAAAGGTTTCCCTAGTGATCTAAGGCTGACTTAGCCTTAGTCCCAAATGTGCAGATTGTAAAATGATGACAAATTGATTCTGTACCAATGCATGTACATCATGCATAGCATCTTAATAGGCTGTTTTTGAAAGCAATCGCTTAGGTATTTCGATCATTTTTACAGATACACTTTGAAATCAGTGAAGAAAGCATTTTTTCCCCTTAAAAACATGTCAGAAAACATTACAGTTTCCCCGTCTGCTCAAGAGAAGTAAGGTACGTGCATCCAAACGTGATTTAACAGAGCACACTATTGGTAACTCTTCTCATTTTAGGGCCCAGTTCTGCCTTTCTCCCATGTAATGCTATCAGGGTGTCATTATCCATGCACTATGGCCGGTCTTGAAACCACCGTAAGCAGGCAGGAGCACACACGTGCAGCGCAACATACCCCAACCTGCCTCACCACCAGACGTGATTACAGAACATGTTTTGGTCTGGAAACCAGGAGCATGAGGATTTAAGATGGCAGTTTTACTCACAGCTTCTTCTCTTACAGGGAACTGGACATTAGTCTTTGTGACACTAAAGGCAGGGTCTATCTGCTGTTTAATTTTTCCTCTCAATTTATCTTCCAGCTCATTAATCCGTTTCCCAGCAACCTGTCCCCACTTTCTATTCTTACATGCAATTCTCTGAGCTCCTGCTGGGAGGCATCCATCTTTCAAAGCAGCCAAGCTTTAATTTCTTCTTGTCTAGCTTGAGCCACATCAATCCTCCTCCCTTTTTTCTGTCCTGCAAATTCAAGACTTGTTCTCAGATTAAGAAAATGGTGCTGGAATCAGGACAACTAGCCTGAGTAATGGACACCCTTCCTTAGAGAATAAGCTTCCAAGTAGCTAGAAAAGGAACGCCCCATTTTCTAGTAGAAAAATGATAACACCTCAATAAATAGAGCCTCATTTGGCATGGCAATTCTTCAGAGAACAGAGCAAGTGTCTTCAGTGGCAAAGCACCTTCTAGAACACAATGTATAAAAACATTTTAAAATGATCCCATCTAAAAAACTAATATACATACTATCAGGTTCCTACATTTGACGCTTTTCATTTATCCAGAAAACAACTAAACAATTCAGACGTTATTAGTTTCAATTCCCACCACACTGATAGCAGTGTATATAAATAAATGAAAACAACTTTTTAGAGCATTTGCATATACTGCCAATGCACATTAGCATCTTGACTGCTGTGCTATGTTGTTTGCTATGCTTATGCCAACAGTGGAAAATATTTCTAACACAAAGTGCTCCAGGTCACTTCTTGTACCTGATGCAGAGAGAGATAATAAAAGGTGTTCTCATAAAGACTCCTTCACTTTCAGTCCCAGCTCAATTAAGAGATGTGTTTTCTTCGCACACAGTTTTCCTCTCTGTCCCCATATCTCATTTCACACACTTAGGGAGAGCTGCCAGACTAACCAAGCCAGTCCTACTGCTATTATAATGATTGTAGGGAAGGTAATGTGACTCCTGGTTGCTTCAGTGAAAGATACTGCTGCTGCAACATTTTGCTACCTCACTCTTGCGCTACTAGTTATATTGTACTGTTTAGGCAGACACATGCCATATATTTGGAGGTAATTTTAGCAGCAAAAAAAGGGTTTTGGTTTTTTTTTTAATTTAGGGGATTATTTTTTTTCTTGCTGGCAGTAACTCCAATGTAGGGCTATGCCTACAAACAAAAGTTGGTTTGGAGAAGAGTTAACAGATATGATTAAGGGAAAAGATTGATTTCCCTCTCCAGTACTCCTTTTTTATTACTATTTTAGAGTTTGAGGCATGAAGTAATTCCCTTATCTGGACCGATATATTTGACCAGAAGTAGCTCAAATAATAGAAGTAAGAAGGAAAACTACACAAAAGAATACAGAGCAAAACTATTGAGACAATACACCTGGGGAGGCTCTACAAAGGCAGAGAGATGGTGGATGTGGAAATCCACAGGAGATATCATACTGAAAATGAAAAAAAATGAGAGAAGAGGAATAAGAAGCAATAGCCTAGCTTGAACCTTTTTGTATTTCCTCTGTACTCCAAGGCCTGGATGGCACATAGCCTCTCACCACCAATTCCTTCTTTATTATTGTTTCTATTTCATCAAAGATTCTGGTCCCACTAGAGGTGCTCTGGCCATGCTTATACTTAGGCTTGCATCATTGTTTCACATTTTTTTTGTGGACAGCCTGAACTCCTGCTACCACAGAAATCCATCTACATTTTTGGCACATAAACTTGGTGGCTATTTAAGAAGTACTGCATGAATGTCTGTTACACGTGTGCCAGAGCCACAGGAGACTGCCAAGCTGCATACAAATAAATACACGCTTGAGTGTGCACTGAAACAGGAGTTCCCAGAAACACCGCTGGGTTACCTCAGAGGCAACCCTGAAGGCATTGGAGAAAATGAAGTATATAGGTGATGAATTTTGCCTCAAGTCTGGCCTCGAGGCTGCTCCTGCACAGCAAGAAGGATGCAACCTGCATGCACAAATGCTTCCTGCTGTAGAAGTGGTATCGCATACTTCTAAAGCAAAATTTTTTGCAACCACAGGCACTATAAAGGGATGCAGTGTCTTTCAATATTGCACAGCTTAGTCACCCTCCAATGTTGGGTGACAAACAGTGTTAACCATGACTAATATGAAGACAGGAATACAACTTAGATGGAAGACTTTCTTTTTTTCCACGTATCTAAGCTAAATGATAATTCACAGGGATATTGGGTATTCAATGCCATGTTTACAGATATAAACTATTAAGATGCTAAGAGCATCTACATTAGAGAATACTTTTTTCCGCAGCTAACTAGCATTAGATGATTCACTGACCTTGTGTGATGAACAGTTCACTGCCAGTTTCATTTGGAACATCGTTACTATGAACGAGCAGTTTCTGGGGAATTTTTGAGCAAGAAATCCCTCCAATACTCCTTAAAAGTTGCAAGGTCATAATTATAACTAAGATGGATGTCCTGGCTTCTATTCATTATCACTACAGTCCTCTGGAGAAGACTTCCTTGCTGTCAAAAAAATGAACAGATGAGCCAAAGACCTGGGAAGTATGACGGAGTACAGGATTCAGCAGCTTGAAACAGCATAGACTGAGCAGACACGCTGGAGAAGAACAAGTCGATTTCAGTGCCTGATGGAATGACTCTCACAAGCTCTATATCTTAATTTTTCCTTTTTCCTGCTTGTCTTCCCTTTACTGTTTGTTATAAGACTTTTTGTGCTCGATATTCAATATCTCTCTTCTCTCCTCCAAAGGTATTTTTTTGTACAATGTGGAATCAACTTACCCCTATATAATCTGTAAAGGAAACCAACAAAAGCCCATGATTCAAGCTGTGAGTCTTCGAAAAAACACAGAATCAAATATTTATAACACAACTGTGTGCCCACATCTATATATTTCATCCTATGACAGCATTGTAAGTTTATTATAGAGCAACTATCACTCCACAGTAGCAGCTGAGACTAGCTTTCAGCTGTAAGCCCCATAAAATATTTCTTATAGAAATAAACGTTAAAGAACTCATCTACCTCTCTACTACAATGTAACAATTTGTTTGCTTTGCACATACACTATGTCCCCTCAAAATGGCAAAAGATATGTGCCAACTTCAGTAGAGCTAATTACTAGATCACAAATATATATACTTCCAGTTGAAGGGTACAATATATTGGAGGCATGAAACGTTTCTATCAATAACTTATGTAAACCTGGAAGGACACTATGTGGCCACTAAACCACGCATTAGTCAAATCTCTATTTGCTTACATGCAACCAATGTATTTCTTAGCACCACCAGCTGAACCATTGCCATTTCATTAAAGAAAACTTATTTCTGGCCATTGTGAAAAATCTGTGGCTCATAAATGTAAAGCGCATCTTGGGACTATGTCTCTTTCAAACTTTTTAATGTTTATTTAGGATCGAGTCCAGACCTTATTGAACTCTTGGAAAGATTCTTATCTAGTTTCACAGTGCTGATTTAACCCGTTAGGCAGTACGTGCTGGCCCAGTCCATGGCTGCTACGGCTGAAGACCCCGGCTCAAGCTCAAGACAAAAGTGTGAAGATTTCCATTACCATCTCCTGCACAAGCCAACAGGGAGCCATCACACTTCGATCATACTCATAAGAAACTCTCCACGCTATGTTACAAAGTGTAACTGTATATTTAAAAGAGGATGAAAGGTAAGCCTTGACTGATGATGCATTTCGTTGGCATAAAGTGTAATGTAAGAGCACGTAATAATGAAAAACTGGCTGGATCCCTCAAAGCCCAGACATCTCTAGAGTAAGTTTATTCCATCTGATTTTTACAATTAAAAAAATAAATTGGGGAGAGAAGAACCAGAGCATTATCCACCTCGAAATACAAATACACTGAACTAGCAGAAGCCAAGAGCTAATTGCTAGTGGCTGATAATGAGCTAACCACCACCTTAGGCAGAGAGCAAGTGAGGGAGAAACTTTCTATATTTTAACAAACATAAACGCTGAACTAGTTTAAAGACTATAAATGCATTTTGTCTTTGGCTCAGAGAACTGAGATATTGCTTCTTAACCTTCTCAGATCATAAAGCAAACCAAAGAACAAGAATACTGTTATCTTTACTATAACCAATCCCACCTTGAGTTTCAGAACAAACCATGGAAAGTTATTCTCAAACTCTCATGGGCTCTCAGATTGTGGTCTCAAGCCTGCTTATGGGTCGGTCACAGAAACATGGCAAGCTTCCACAGCTGATTCAGAAAACCATGTTAAATGGTCATTTCTAATTGCAAAAAAATGTGTTCATAAGGCAGCCCAAGTCAGATGAAAAAGAAAACACCTTGAAAATATAATTTCAAGCATTACATACAGCAAGATTTGAACAATTTTACACTGATTCGTGTCTTACTCTCTTAAATAGCCCCAGTGAAAGCAACAGGATGACTTAATATAAGGTGCAAGCAATACGGTCTTCAGGTTAATAAAAGACACATATTCTTCTAGGTATTCTCTTATAACGATGAAGCTCAAAAAGAGATTAAGTGATCCTGAAAGGCTTTTTTTCCCTCTTCCAAAACTCATATTCCTCTTTTCAATTTCACTTCAAGTTACGCACTTCACACATTCAATTTATGAACACGAATGTGGTCTTACGCTCTTACACTATGGATCATGGCCCCTCTGGAGCGGGGGCAAAGGAGCTGAAAGAACACTGAGAATTGTTAAGCAGCAGTAATCTGCAAAAGCTCAGTTCTTCCAAGGTAGAGAAACTGTGATAAGTGACTGCATGTGGTTTCACTAGCAGGGGACGTGCTCACCTAATGCAACTGTTTACAACAGCTCGGTCCTCCAAAATGTTTGAGCAAGCCAGTAATTACAGCTGCATCTCAGTCTTCACATTGTAGAGGAAATAAGTCATTGTCGACTCAGGAGGTCACATAACAACAGATGAGCCAAAAAGAGGTGAGGTATTTCAGTCTGAAAACACGAAGCAGTCAGATCAAATATGCTGGAAGTCTACAACAGGAATTATTGCTGGGCCATACACAACGATTCAGATTTCCATAAGCACAAGTGACAGGGGCTGAAAGTCAATGGGAGCTAGGCTGCAATTACACATTCACCAGCAGTACTGCCTATAGCAGCTTAAGTAATCACCTCCTCAGTCCCAGCCACTTATTCCTGCCCTTGCACAGCATGCAGCGCTGTGCTCGAGGAGGTGTTTGTGTGCCCATCTCATGACTAGAATGGGGAAACTGGTCAAGCTGTAAAACAATTCCATTAGAACAATAACAGTGACTGTTATTACTAGGGCAGTGGCAGCACACAGAGAGAATCAAGGAGACAGCCCAGAGAAGGAACTGATTAAGTTATGCTGCTACCACAAGGACGTTCCGCAGCTACATCCACTGAAGAAGAGCTGCTGCATCTCCTTGAAAAGCTCTACCACATTGTGTGCCAGCGTCCTGGATGCCGAATTTGCCATTCTTGTTTTAACAGGAATATAAGAATAAAGAGTAAAAACAAGTAGTACACTGAAGATGCCTGTAGCTCAATATATTGGTCTTTACATATTCACCTATCAAAATCTCCATGGATTAGTCTAAGAATTTATCAGTATTTACCTGGATTAGAAAGCATGCTGTATCTTCTACTATAAATCAGCCTAAATTGGCATGATCAATGTACAGTTTCTCTTTGCAAAACTGCTTAATCATCTGCTTTTCTTTCATAACAGAAACCTCTTTGAGTTTGTTTGGGTTTTTTGTGTTTGGTTGGTTGGTTGGTTTTTTTCCAGAAACAAAATCAAAGCCAACATCCCAATGGGTTTACAGAGTCACACAACAAAATAGCAGAAAAATGACAGAGGCAAAATACCCTGTAAAGAAAAAAGTTCAACCATCCTTGGCACTGTATTTACATAACAGATGCAATTTTGTACTTACTGCAGTTTCGATATTGGAAAATAAGTCTTTGACTATGATCTCCTGAAACTCTTCAGTCCAGTATATTCTCTCTCCCCGGATGGGTTGATCTCTCTTCATTCTCAGATTTGTGTTCCAGAAACCAACAGGACACACGGCACTTTTCCCAGCAGGAAGTTAATTACCAGTATAAGGAAAAGTGGTTTTTCAGACTTCCATTTTCAGATAGGAAATTCCCTTTAAATTGTTTTGCAGAAGCAGGCAACAGAGCATGTAGTTTGTGTATTTTGTTTCCTTCCCTCCCTCACCAGAATTTATAATAGAATGAACCTAAAGCAATACTGAAACACTGGATTGCAGTGTTTGAATTCATGCGGAGGTAATTCTTACTGTTGTAAAATACATGAAATTATCCTTAATTTGTCAAGGAGCAACAAGGGGTGACTGCTCCCTGAATGACAAGGTCAGCAGGGCAAGAACCTCACTGACCAGGCCCCTGTCCTATCACATCAAGTGAAGTGAGCTGGACAGACAGCAGATGGTGGCCAGGTTCAACCATGAGTCCAGATCATAAGGCAATGTCATGGTGATGAGGCAGGTCTGAGGTCCAGCCAACAAGTCAGCCTGTGTGTCAGGGTCCAGATCATCAAAGGCCCACGGCCAGGGCAGGGGCACATGGTGGCAGAGCTGGACACAGGCACATCCATGGTGTGGCTCAGGCAGGGGCTGATGATCCCAGGCTGAGCTGAAATGGGGCTCCCGGGCCCATGGGCAGGGGATCAGAGAGGTCCCAGGGGATGTTGGTCAGGGCCACCAAGGCCCATTGGTGCCTTCAGGGCACACAGCTCTAGGAGGACTGAATGGTTTTTGTTGTTGTTTTGATTGTGGTTTTAAAAACACTGAAAGCTGAGAAGATCATGCTTAAGCTCTTCTGAGTGCTTTCCTGAACTGAGTTCTTAACATCCATCTAACCTGGAGGATTGAATTTGCTTTGCTTTTAGAATATATTATATTTTAGAAATAACAAAAGGATATATGTGTTTTCCTACAGAAGATGCCACTATTTGTTATTCTCAATTCATGACTACATAACATAATCGGTACAAAATTTCAAAGACTTTGTTGTAAAAATAACACAGATACAATCAGGTCTTTAAAAGATAATCATGGGGTATTAACTAAATATTATCTTTAATCAGGGGAAAAGTCTTGCATTATTGTCATTCCACATTTGAAAGGCCATGTTTAACTGCTATTAAAAGATTCTCCAAATGACACTGAATCAGTAACGCTCTACAGGGACTACAGAATTGGGCTCAATGGGCAAAAAGTAGAAAATAACTTTGCCACAAGTACATTAGCCAATTTTCTGTCACCTACTTATACCAGTTTACCAAATAATCTTGCTCACAAATCTATGCATTAACAGTAAGTATTTTTATCATCATCAAACACAAAGAATTCCAAAAAAGCTGAGTTCTAGCGTGCTGGGAGCTGCGTGCCACCACAGATATGCTAAAGCAAATCTTTGAAGTGGTTTTTTTTTTAAATCTCAAATAACTGTAAAAGGATTCAAATGTTTCTCTCTCTTTTACTTCTGCCATTTCTGAATACTTTAAAGTTTCACCTTTTTTCTCCTGCAATTTTCTTTGCTTTTCTCTATTTGTCAAATCATAATAAAGCCAAGCTACACTTTTGTACTAAAATTCGGTGTGATGTGCTTGGTTTTCATTACACCGACCTGAAGTTTCTCAGGAACTATTCGTAGAACAGCTCTCAGTTATTTAATTCCTCTTAGTCCAAAAGTGAATACCTCTTTATACTTCATCTCACGTCTTCCTTTTGATATGGTTTCTCATCTTTATGCCTTAGAGCAGACTTTTGTGTACTTACCAACACTTTTTCAAGTTTTTAAGCTATCTACACCTCTTTCAGGCACAATGATTGAGGCAGAAGGTACTTCTTGGGACATTTAACCTTTGTTGACAATTGATTCCACAGAAATGACTTGTACTCACTTTATTGCTGTCATAAAAAAAATTAAATGTGATAGACATATGGCTATTTTGAAGCAATGTGTTTTAAATGAACTCTAAAGAAGCAATAAGCTGTACACTAGCCAATCAAATACCTTGATATAACTCCAGATATTCTATTAATTCTGAATTTTAGTTCTCCTTACTAAATCTTCTTTCAGATCTCATGTCCTTAATATACAATAGAAGAGCACTTATGGGAATTGGAAATAGAGAGTTCATAGTTATGGCTGCAATTCATTTTTTTACTAGAAGTCAAAATCAGCCCATCAGTCAAAGAAATACCATCTCCTATAACTGTTCGTGAGGGATGGTATAGAATTTTTCTACTACTTCTGAAATGCATTATAAAATGGCCTCCTTAACTGAGAAATCCTAAAATCAGAGGTAGTAACCAAGACCAGAATGATGTTTCAATTTGTGGATAGAGGAATTACAACTGATTTGCCTAGTTGAAATCTAACATTCAGGACCAAAGTCTGTTGAATTTTCCCTTCAGAATATAGAATCAGAGATACTTTATCTCTAAATTCAGATATATTACAGGCTGCAAGACTGTTTTAAATCTGTAGTTTGATATTCTGAATTTTTATTTAGAGTGGCTGAATTAAAAAATACAAATTATCTATAGAGCTAAACTAATACAGAATTTCAGTACTACTATGTATCTGTACCATTACATTTTCTGTATCATCCAACCTGAGGTAGACAGCAAAGCATAGAAGAGCAAAATGGTCTTGACACAATGTCTTACAGTCTAGGCAATTAAGCCATTGAATATGAAGTCAAAATAACAAATTGCTTGTTAAATAATTTTAAGTGATACTTTCCTTAGAATATTCTTGTAACAGCTTGTTACAAGATTCAATGTCCCTGTCAAAATTCTATGTCTCCAGTCCCACAGACTGTGGCAAGCAGATTAATAACACAAAACGTAATGCACTGTTATCTTTCATTGACTCACTGACAAATGATGAGGTCCTAGCTACATCTTTTTTTAAATCTGGTATTTTAAAAATGATACAATCATGAATGAAACCACTCCAAATTTTACTCTTGACACTTAATCTGTGAAAGACTGTGTTTACGTTGTTAGATGTTGCTTCTGCTTTAAGTCTTGGAACAGGATTCAGATTATGATTATTGGAATAGATGAAGGATTCTGGTGATAACTCCCGTATTTGCCTGTTTTAGCAGGCCTGCCTTGGTTTCTTTTCACTGAATGGCACTCTATAATCATATTTTCTTGCACTGACAAATTTCAGTCTTGCAACCCTGGCACATGGACAGGACTGGATTGCAGAATTGCATTGCACTTCTGCAAGGTGTTTGTATCTGCTCTCATTTCAGCTTAAGCCATGTATTTATTTCAATTTAGCTGAAGTTGCTTAGGAACACATTTAGGGTAAATTAAGTTTGGACATGCAACCAAGAATACAGATGTATGTGCTGAAAACTCATGAGCAGTAACAGCTGTACTCAGGGTCTTAGATTAAACCTGTTTATCTGAAAGGGAGGCAAAAATCTCATCTCACATTTGTGATGGACTACGAGCATAGATTCTATTGATGACACTGAGCTGATGAGCTGAACTTGTAACACCACTAATACTCAAGAGCACGTTAAAGTCCTCTTAAGACATAAGCCCTTTGCACCAATTTAACTAAGGAAGACTGTGGTAAGACAAGTCCTTATGTTAATAGTCATACACCACCAAAACCAAACAGCTGAACTATTCAAGATCACATCACCTGAAATTTGTTTGCACAAACAATTTGGCGCACACTTAGGAACAATGGATGCTTCTGTGCAGGCAGGATCAGTTCACCAACAGAGTATGGACTGAATTATTCATAGAAAATAAATTATTTAGCACCTGTGTTTTAAAGTACTGCATGCCATTTTGGGCACTTATTACAAAAAGGACATTAATAAATTAGAGAGAATCTAAAGTAGGCAAGCAAAACAATGAAAGGGTTGTAAAGATAAAGCCCAGAGGAGAGGGAATGAGAATGCTTCGTTTATACCTGGCAGGAAAGGTGAGAGTACACCTTTTAAGAATAACCCCTTCTGGTAAGGGATTATTTACAATGGTAGAAGAGAGAACTAAAAGGACTCATAGTTTGAATCTAAAAGTGGTCAGTATTAAAGCTGATCAAAGACTCAGGAGGCTAAATACGTTAAAAAAATTACTGATAATATAAACCTACAGTTAACAGAAACAGAAGCAGTAACAAAATTGTTCATGACTTAGAAATACAGAGACATGGTGAGATAGGTAGTTCAGATATTCTACTATACTCTACAGAGAAATGCAAGCTACAAAGCCTAGGTTACAATTAAAAAAAAAAAAAACATGGAAGAAGAATAACCTTAGTAATCATCTGCCACAAGACACTGGGGAGAAGAATCTAAGTGACAAAAGTCTAAAAGGAACAGATCAGACAGTCTGAATCAGCGTCATACTCAATAAAAGGAGACATGAAAGGAGTGGGAAAGCTGGTCACAAAAGGCATCAGAGGGATTCATTCTACACAAAGACTTGTCTGTACAACACATAGAACAAGCTGTCAGGTAGTTATAGGATCCCATATAGGGGGTTTAAAACATAGATACATTGGGGCATAAAACCAGTAATACAGCTCAATCAGGGAGGGGCAGGGAGGGGAGCAAACCACCAGGCTACAGATTCACTTCTTTCATAAGAAATCTTTTGTTCTGCACACTTTCCCAATGGGTCTGGGATCCAGTGAGAGGTGGCAAAACTCTCCTCTCTCTTACAAACTGTACCCCCCTTTATTTGACTATAATAATTACTTTCATCAAAAGCTTTGAGATGCAAATAAAATTTTATTTATAAAACAGATCTGAATTCTTGAGATGACTTTTTATTGCAAGTTCAATACCTCTATTAATGCTCTAGCATTAACAGTAAAATATCACTTTCAATAGTGTTACCTTACCCCATCCTTACCATCTGACAATAAATTTTTGTTTGGGTTGGCTGGAGTGCTTTCCTTTTCCTCTTTCAGATAGAAATTGTGCTACTCTGAGTTTGTATCATTCTAATATTAACACAGTCCAATTAAAAAGCAACAACAATGTTCTGTTGTCTCTTCAAAGAACGGGACTTGAATCTTGTTCTTCCCACTGAACTCTATTTATATCAGGAGAAACTCTGCCCCACCACCATGGAGCAGTTTGCATTCTGAGTAGTACAAAGAATGAGAGAGTCATTTAATCATTTAATGCACCCAAAATTTGATAGAGCAGATCAAGAAATGTAATATTATACAGTAAAACCATTCTGCTGGGTGTTTTGTTACAAAGTAGGTAGGGCTGAAAAATCATTAGAAACACTTAGCTAATTCTCAGTTTGGCTCAAATTTTCCAGTTGGGGAAAGGTCTTGCCCTATTAAAAAGGCCCTGGCTATGCATTAGAGCACCGGAGTTGTGAAATGAAATTCCCTACTGCTCCCAGAGCTTCACAGCAACAATGTACGCTGGTACTTAAGAATGGTCCTGGTACATCAGCTTGATGAAAACTTCGAGCCCTTTGCCTGGCAGGATGAATTGCTATTGCCAGAGAGAATTACAAAAGAAATTTTCGAAATATTCCAAACCATTCTGTATCAGCCGATTAAGCAACAGGGAAACTTTCTAAAGAAGACATAAAGAAAGGCTGGAAGTGAGCTAGAAATCTCTGTTTTCCTAGAGGATGCTGAAAATGTTAACATTGAAATTTGTATCGTGCTCTACATTTCTAACACCTGAGCTTGCATTCAGTGAAATCAATAGCAATTATCTCACTAACACCCAAAATTTTACAATTCTGTTATTGCATTCTGTGGTTGGACTGTTCAACAACCTCAAGTCTTTGAGCCAAATGTCTGCTGTGGTATATATCAATAGCAAGTCACCCTGTTCTCAGGAAACATGAGATTACAGCAGCAGCTTGCAGAGTAAGCACTCTGACACGGGCAGGGGAAGAAAAAGACTTTCTAACTGTTCCACGTCCAGACAAACATCCCAGAGGCTGCTGTCAAGCCATGGACTGTAATCTAGACATTTTGCAAAGGCCTAAAGACAATTTGGTAAACTCATAAAGCCACGAACATGCCCACTCTAAATTAGTTCCAAGTTATTTCAATACAACAGCTACAGAAAGATTTTCTTTGGTGCAAGGTGGGAACCTCATCAACTGCTAATTCTGCAGACTGTGCTTTTGTCCCAGGAAAAGTATGTAGAGCCATATCAAAGGGAAGTGCAAAGTGACAGTGACTGTGAGAAGCCCTGTACCAACATTTTTATACTCTATCCTCTGGCAGTAACAGTGCTTTTCCACCTTCTCATGCTTCATCATCCACAGGTGAAAAGTACTTAATGGGCTAAGTCCATAGTGGATATGCAGAGGCATTGCCTCAATGACCTGAAGTTTTAGCTATCATGATTCATTTATTATTTTAACACATTTTTCTGTTGTAAAAACATTTCAGAAAATTTGCTCTCCGTATCATCAGAATGATCAATTCAGCTTCCTGTGGTACAGAAATTTTACATACGTTTCTGCTTTTCACTGCATTTGAAAAAAGTTAAATGCAAAGAAGTAGCATTAACAGCTGCAGCCTTTAACTACCTCTTAGGGTTTTTTAAAGGCCTATTATCTTGAATATTGCAGCCTGATAGAAGAAAAAAAAAGTATTCTGAGTCTTTGTTCATTAATAGGAAGAAAGGAACTCTACAGATCTTTACACAGAATTCTACAAACCCACAGTCTTATTGTTGTTAAAAATCTCACATTAAACCTGCTCTACTGACAAGTATCGTTTGACAAGCAACAAGTTCAGCTCAGTTAAAGACTATCGTTGCCTAGAGCTTCCCGTCAACCCTGACTCAAGCACCACGGTAATCCTTCCATTTGTCACAGACTGATCATAGCCTAATTTACCTAAAGTAAAAAATCAGAAAATTACATTTCAATTTCATACGTTTTCAAAGTAAGTAACAGGTAAAACCAGAATGATACATTTTCCCATTTTTAATGCTTTCAGTCAATGAGACTGCAGATCCAAGGAGTGCTGATTGCATAACACCTTTCTACACACATTATAATTCCCTGCAGCAATGCCTCTTGCTCCCAGTATAGCAATAGTGTAACCAATTTCATGCCAGTGTTGGAAGAATCAGTATGCATGAAGTGTTGGTTTCCTACTGAAAAATTAATTAGTGCTATTTGTATGCATCACTCAACTTTTTGTAACAGTGAACAAGAACTGCATAGCGATTTCCTAAATTCTGCTCTAACTTTTTTGCGTTGTTTTAAAATTCAATAAGCACAAATCACTGCTGTTTTATACAGCTAAACAACAAATTGCTTTGCTATGACTCCTACATCTATTTACTTAATGGAGACACTTATAATGGAAAGTCCTTTGAATACCAATGCTTGTTTCCATAGATGCTCCATCCTAATTATAAAGGTTGTGAAAGAAGTATTACAAAAGAAAAATATAAATTACACTGTACCCTAAATTCCTCTACACATTCCATATATCGTGCCTGTAATTTCAGAATTCGCACTTCAAGTATGGATATGGCTCAATGCCTCACACAAAACACCAGACACCATGTTGAGATGTTGAGACAATTGATGTCCACGTCTCCAAGTGAGATTTGGATCTGGGATCTTCTGGCATAAGGAGAAGAATGCTGCTGACACTGACTGATGAAACTCTGCACAAAGCAGTAGTATTTTTATTTTACAGGTATTAAAAAATAATTCCTGCCTCACTTAGCATTATTAACATCACAGCATTATAAGTAGTGCAATAAAATACTGGATATCCAAAATAAGCAGCCTTCCCAAGTTTCTCAGCAAACAGACACAACTCCCAGCAGTGAGAGGCATTTCAATAATGAAATTTAAATACAGTACCTAGAAGTACTACATATGACTGATTGTTATGTTAACACAACTATAAGATATGAGTTAGTAATTTAAGCCTTTAGTAATCCTGTATCATATCACTGATGGCCTTATGCCATTCAAGATCAATCTCAAATGCTTAAACCTTTCAGATGGGCTAACGTTGCCTCTCAGTCTTCATTACAGTGGGAATGAAGGGCAAAGTAAATTATTAATGGAGCATTTCATTAGTTTTTTTATTGCAAACTGTGAATAGGAGCTTCCATTTGACTGCCCAGTTTCAGCTCATTTGGAAAAAGGAGACGATATTGGCTAGATCAGCTGGGACACACGGTGAGTAGCGATTCACATGCAATGTGTTTGTGGAGAGAGAAACTCAGTGAACCAAGACAAAGCCATCGACCAGAAGAGAAACAACCATCATTCTTCTACCACCCACTACCTGAAGACCAAAGTGGCAGAATTTCTGTGAGGAATATGAATGTATGGCTAGTCAAGGATTTCCAGTATCAGGTTTTTTCAAATACGCCATTAGAAGAAAATGCTGCTAACGTACTCACACACAAAGCAGGTTTAACTCTCTAGACACAGGCTACTGCAGATTTCTAAAGCAATCTCTAGTCTGAAATATATCCATGCAAGCAACACAAAAATTAAAATCCCTGCCATTAGCAAGTCCTTAAATTTGTGAAATTCTGAATATACCAGCTGAAAATTTTGTCCATGAAGGCAATTGGCAAAGCAAGTACAGTTGAAGTTAAAATATTTGCTTAACTCTACATTGGTAATATGTAAATGGCTGAGCTAATAATGATATTTTGTAACAAAACAATTCATTGCCTTATAAAATCATGTCTCTTTTTGGAATCTCAAGTTCAGCAAAGCTTCTGGAAGCTAAAAAATTAAGAGTTAAGGTAAACTTCTGAAAAGTTAAATTGTACTCCTGTTAGAGCAGAATACTAGGAATAATCTGCCAGTGTTCCAGATACAGTCAGTAGTTAAGCAATCACCAGGTACTGCATCTTATCAAATCAAACTCCAAAATTAAAAGATGTTAGGATTAATCTGTGGTCCCGTATGGTTGTGGTGGTATCTGTAATTCCCAAGAAAGAAATATTGAGATAGATACTGGGCTAATTCAAGAGGGTTTAAGGTTTGGGTTCTTCCCCCCGCCCCCATGCTACAAACTTTAATATTAACATCAGGAAGAAGAGGAAAGTATGTGCTACTTCCTACATGTAAAGCTCCAAGTGTTATTTATCAGCAAAAATTAATGAACAGCTCTTCTGGGAAGAGGTCTCAAATCTCAGCTCAGATTTAAATGGCACTTATCCCCGACAGGCAAAATGAGTATTTCAAATTCTTATTATGTAGTGTTTGTATCTCATGAGAGGAGATCCTACAAGATCATCAAAGCCTCAGATGACATAGATAAACATGTGACCACATGTAAACACCCACTTCCGTTTTTGTATGCATTTTAAATCATGCTGGCCCTCCATAAAACACATTGGTATGTGCTGCTTGCTTTCAGTACAGCCATTTGGTACTGGCTAGCACCTGTCTATTGGATATTAGATGCTTCTCTCCAGGATCCCTTAAGTTTTACCCAAGAGGAAGGCTACTCACCTCAGGCTTGGCCACTTTGTCTCCATAAACCACTTCTGAAATTCCCAGAACAGAGGAACAAGCAAGCTGACCACACAGCACAGCGCTGTCTTGCGTCTTGCAAGTAAACCTCTCATACCACCCATACTGCCTTGTGATTCCTCACTTGTCCCCTATCCAGATCCAGCCAACCACTGGAAGCTCTCACAGTTCCAGCTTCTTCCTTTCATCTGCAAAACATCCCCATACCTTCGTTGGACATTTCATCACCCCAGAGTGGGGAGGCTTTCACCAATACTTTCAGATTTTAGGACCCAAGACCAAAAGCCAGCCTTTGTGCAATTCTGAAACGCTCCGCTAAGATGTGCAATATGTTAAAGCAGGGCGCTCTGCAGTGAGGTTCCTTATGACAGGATCCTGAAAGCATTATGTTTTCCCTTCTTCCTTCACACCAAGTAAAGATTTGAAACACAAGAAGAAAGCAAACTGATCCTCGACTGAGCTGGCTGCAAACAGAGTGCCTAAATAGCGTGACCATCAGTATGCCGTATCTCTTTTCATGCTGGTTACACACTTCCACTCTGCTTTCCCTTGCTTCTGGTCTATACTGGCCAACTGCAAAATTGCAGATCTGTTGTTTTGAGGACTTATGCCCCAAACTCCTCCCCATCTGCTGCCTGTTTTTCCAAACATCAGCACTAAAACCTGGGGGAACATCTGGAACAGTCTTATGGACAGAAATACCTAATGAGTATCTCTAGCACTATAGCAACCTTCGTTGGATTCATTTTCAAAGTGACTTTTATCAGCAAAGACTAGGGACTGCTAATTAAGAAATATTAATTCAGGCTTATTATTTTGTTCACAAAAAAGGGCTAAGCAAATTCAACTATATTCAGCTGAGCCATAAAGCATGTCTAAAATATATACAGAGGACAAAAATAAAGTAATAATTTCATAGCAACTAAAACAAGGTGATACTTACTCCTCCTGGAATATGAACTAGCAGAGCATCATTATAATTTTGAAAAAGGCTCAGATGAAACACTGTTACCTGATCAAGAATGTATCTGCTGAGGGGTACAGAAATACTTCTAAAGAGATCAAAAGAAGGCACATGAAACTCAAGCAAATAGCTATAAAACAGAGTCCCGAATCAGAGGGGATCCTACACCACTTTCCTGTCAAATACACCAGAGGAGACGTAGGAACGAGACTATCAAAATTGCCAAAGCAGTATTTCACTTCTTTCTGTCAACCAATATATTAGAATACCACTCTAGCAAACCATGCATCAATCTTGATTAGTACCTAAATTCGTTAGCACGAACACCGTCCTAAACATCCTGTGTTATCCATCCTTTCAGCTGCCTTTGACAAACTGCAATGCTGTTCTACTTCTCTAAAAAAAGTACTGCTTGCTGATGCCTTCAGAAGTAGATACGCGGGCTGTCCATAGCCCTGCTTCCCTGCCACAGGCCGCTGCTCCCACCTTTGTACCAAAACCCCCGGCGAGAGAAGTGAGCTAGAGCAAGAAACTGCTGCAAAAGAACCTGGCTGCAAACTGCTCCCCTTCCCAAAGCCATCGCCCAGCCCCGTGCTCTGCCCTGCTCGCCCCGCAGCTACATGAACATGAGTGCCTGCACAGGGGACGATGCGGGTACAAGTGGCCCGTAGCTGGGGAAGGAGAGGGAAATGAGGCATTTCTGGTCATTAACATGTCTGTGCAACCCCAGCCCTAAGATACCAGCAGCAAGCACAGGGGATGTAATGAGGACTAAGAAACCAAACACAGCACCTAAAGCCCGCCCCGGCTCTGCACTTGCAGTCCACTTACAAATAATTTGAAGCCATTCATAGCAGGGTTTTTTACCTTTTTCAAAAAATGTACAGCAATGTGAAGGCAGTGCTGCTGTGTGGAATGTGTCCATGCAGATGCTCCACTGTCTTCTAGAAGGGAAGCTGTGTAACATACTACACTCAGAGACAAATGATTGCACATTCATCTAATCCACATGACTACCCTTTCATATGCGGCTCCCCCAAATATATATGCGTGTAACAAAGCAAAATGCCCACATTCATCATACAAGCAAGATTATATTCAAAGTCAGACTTCTTTTTCAGAAAGATTAATTTTAATGAACTTACAAATAAAACCAATGAAGGCCAGACAAATTGAAGAGATTAAAGTGTAAGACCAAGATGGGCTAGAGGAATTGTGCTGTGAATAATTAATCACAAATCAAAAGTCTTCTGAAGCCAATTATTTTCCTAGGATTCTTTCAATTGTGAATACCCACTACTGAATGACCTATGCCCTTTCCATTTATGCTTCTCTGAAGCACATTACAGGTACCACTAGTGTATTGGGTTTGCGTGGCAAGGTTTTGGTAGCAGGGGGGCTACAGGGGTGGCTTCTGTGAGAAGCTGCTAGAAGCTTCCCCTATGTCCGACAGAGCCAATGCCAGCTGGCTCCAAGATGGACCCACTGCTGGCCAAAGCTGAGCCCATCAGCAACAGTGGTAGCGCCTCTGGGATAACATATTGAAGAAAGGGAAAAGAAGTTACAGGGGAGTAGCAGTTGCAGCCAGGGAGAGGAGTGAGAAGATGTGAGAGGAACAACTCTGCAGACACTGAGGTCAGGGAAGAAGGAGGGGGAGGAGGTGCTCCAGGCACCCAAGCAGAGATTCCCCTGCAGCCCGTGGTGAAGACCATGGTGAGGCAGGCTGTCCCCCTGCAGCCCATGGAGGTCCACGGTGGAGCAGATATCCACCTGCAGCCCGTGGAGGACCCCATGCCACAGCAGGTGGATGCCCGAAGGAGGCTGTGACCCCGTGGGAAGCCCGTGCTGGAGCAGGCTCCTGGCAGGACCTGTGGGTCTGTGGAGAGAGGAGCCCAAGCTGGAGCAGGTTTGCTGGCAGGACTTGGGACCCACGCTGGAGCAGTCTGTTCCTGAAGGACTGCACCCCGTGGAAGGGACCCACACTGGAGCAGTTTGTGAAGAACTGCAGCCTGTGGGAAGGATTCACTCTGGAGAAGTTCATGGAGGACTGTCTCCCGTGGGAGGGACCCCACGCTGGAGCAGGGGAAGAGTGTGAGGAGTCCTCCCCCAAAGGAGCGGCAGAAACAACGTGTGATGAACTGACCACAACCCCCATTCCCCGTCCCCCTGCACTACTGGGGGGAGGAGGCAGAGAAAATTGGGAGTAAAGTTAAGAAGGGAGGGGTGGGGGAGAGATGTTTTTAAGATTTGGTTTTATTTCTCATTATCCTACTCTGATTTGACTAGTAATAAATTAAATTAATTTTTCCCCAAGTCGAGTCTGTTTTGCCTGTGATGGTAATTGGTGAGTGATCTCCCTGTCCTTATCTCGACCCACGAGCCTTTCGTTATGTTTTCTCTCCCCTGTCCAGCTGAGGAGGGGAGTGATAGAGCGGCTTTGGTGGGCACCTGGCATCCAGCCAGGGTCAACCCACCACAACTAGCTATATCAAAGATCCCCTAATTCAGGACAAAAATCCTTGTGGTAGCAGGGGTGGGAGGGTGTTGTAACAACGCCCCGTTGTTACTGATTGATAAATCTTACAATTAACTCCTTTGGAGAGATTTTCAGCCATGAAAAATCTGTGAGTTTTCAAAAACCTACAGAGCACAATAAATCTCAGGATATCTCATCATTTCTCAATGACAGGATGGGCAGAGCCTGAATGAAATAATTTTATCCAAGTAGTATGATGCTGGGAGGCTCCTAATTTCAGCAGTACAGAGGGGTATTACACACTGCCATGCAAGTGCATGGATTTCTAATGCAAACATGCACAACTGTACTCAGGTTCTCAACGGCAAATTGGGAACACCAACCTTTTCTGCATTGCTCACTTCTTTTTACAACACACATTTGCTTAAGCAATTACTATCTGCTGTCTTATGTGTACTAAGCATTTGGACTAGCCTGCTTTTTTACCTCTCCAGTACATCTTCAAAAACAAGGTCTCAGCAGAATCTTCTCTCTTTTAATTGTCTAGTTCGATGCTTTAGTCTTTTCAAAGTGCTCTCTGTGTTCTTTAAATATTTAAGGAGGATACAAACCCCTTCATCTTTTGAAAAGGCCAGACTGTCATCCGAAATTCTTCGTTCCAGTTTGAAGCTCCATTGAACTGGGAGCAGAAAGTCCAGGAAACTGTCATGATCTCTCATGAAGTTGCTCCCCTGCCTCTCTCCTCCATCGACAACGTGACATCCCTCCCCTCCTTCCCATGCCCCTCACACGAGAAGCTCTCTTAAGCAAATGATTCCTCTACAGATTTCTCATTGCTCACATCCCTCCTGAAGACCCACTACTGCCATTTACACATAAAAAAATCTTTCCTTTCTAGTAGGGACTTTTTTGTCCAACATACTGTGCTTGTACATGATAACCTCTTTAACCAATTGCTTTCTCCAGTGGTGCTTTTCAGCCTCTAAGTTCTCCAAGGAAGTGTCTCTACCATATGAACAAAGTACACAGCCCCGATAAAACAATGCAGACTAAATACTAAAACTCAGAAAGATGTTTATCATTAAGTTGGGCTCCTTCTTCTGTTGTTTTGCTTAATTTCTGACATTAGGGGATCTCGGAGGAGGATTGCTCCTGAAAGGCTTTACAGAGTCAGGGTAAGGGTGCAGGTGAGGCTATTGGATGCTGAAAGAGAACAAAGGAATTCAAATTTGAAAGGACAGGGTAAAAAGACGGAGAAAAAGACACAAGGACATACAGAAAAGATGTATTTGGGAAGGAAATATGAAGGCTGAGCAGGCAGGGAGATGAGAATAGGAAATGCAAATAGTAATCTTAGCAAACCACTGAACGTTAGAAGAAAAAGTTCATAATGTAAGAGCCTGTCCAAACACTTCGAAAGGTCAATACAAATTGGCTCATCATGTTTTAGCTATAGCACAAAGCTCACATCCTATCTGTACAGGTTATCTGATCACTTTTTCCTGAGCTGGAATCATGCAGGTGAAATCAAATGCTGTTGCACAACACGTGAACAAACCCCACTCACTGCATCACTGGACCTACATAGAAAAAATCTGCTGCTAAATGCATGATTAGGAAAGGATGTGTATGAGATATGTTTGCTTAACGTTTAAAATACTGATATAGGATCTACTGTTGTTTTCTTTATTTTTCTGTTATTGAAGTACCTCACTTTTGAGTGATCAATAACTCAGATCCACTCTCGGTTTATGAAGAAGCTTACAGCAGTGGCAAGTAAGCTTTAGATAAATACATGAAGTGGAGTTGGTTTTGCCTTACAGATACAGGGCAAGCATGGTGGAATCTGATGATTTCACAGCATGGCAACACTTCTCTCTCAGCAATTCACAAAGCTACTATTATCAAATCAAAAAACTGCAGACTTCACGGGTTTCTTTGTTTGCTTTCCTGCAATTAAAACACATATGGCCTGATGCGTTTTCCACACTGTGGAAAATTTTCACTTCTAGTATCACTTCTGAAGGTTTATTTCATTGTCAAAGCTGTTTTTTTCAAGTGTTTACTAAGGAAAAAGAAAACAATTCTCACCTTCCAGCCTCCTACAAGGTTCCTGTGTGAAAACCTTTTACACCGGCAAGCCCAGCTTGCACCCACTCCTCTTAGCAGCAGCTCTCGGGAGGCAGCTTGGGAGGGAAGGCAGAGGGCAGATGCAGGAAACAAGGTAGAAAGAAAAAGGAAAACCAGGAGGAAAAGAGCAGGTTCAGAAAACTGAAGGCCTGGCTCCATGCACAGCCAATTGAGACCATCTGCCCAGTGGGAAGCAGGTTCAGGAGGGCACCGCACTGCTTCTAGGAGTGCTCCTGGGCACTGGCTGAGTGAGGGAAGGCCAGAAGCAAAAGGTGTCCCCACTGTCCCCCCAGCACATCACCTGCCCAGCATCCCTACTGATGGTAGCCGCGACAAGCAGCTCTTTGGTAAGTATAAATAGAATGAGGTGTGGGGGCAAAATGAAGGGTAAAGGAGGACAAAAGAATAAAAGGGAACATGCTGGATTTACTAAATGGTATTTTTAAAAGAATATATTATGTGTACAACCTGTTGGTCCTTGGCCAAAGGATTTACACACACACGCAAAAACACTACAGAGAGAGAGAAAAGTCATCATGAGCTGTACAAGCCTTCACAGGTGCTGGAAAATAATTTTTTTTGCAATGACCGGACCTAGACTTAGCTCTCCCCCACCCCTTTTTCACCCCTCTCCCTTAGCATTTCTTGTGAAACTCTTAAGTCTGGCTAGTATTGCACATCCCTGTGCACTGAGTGACACGAACTGTCCAGGAATTGAGGCACCCTGTATATCTGCTAGTTCACTGCTGACTATGAATAGGAGAATAGATTGCCAAGAGTTTCTCCTACAATTGCATCATTTATCATTGACAGTGGCTGAGAGGCTGCTAATACTTTTAGAAGGTTTCGGACCCTATTCCTAAGCCTCATGGTGACAGGTCTGGGGGACGGAGGCTGTCCTCTAAGGACTGACTGCTACACACTGGTTTTCAGCAACCACCTCCTCTGGAGATGTTGTTCAAGACAAAAACAATTAGAATTAATAACAGAGACAGATAGGGAAATCCTGAGGGAGAAATCTCTTACAGTGAAGATTTTGCTTGAGCTAAACCCAGATGAAACAAATCAGTGAGGGATATGCTTGTAGTTAGTTATTGTTGTGATTAATATTGAAGTATAATATCATATTGTCTTTTGCCTCCTTAGTGTGCTCAGAAAACATAACTGGAATAGAAACACATACAATGTCCTGCTTATCCCAGATACACAGAATTTTAAAATACGTGACAATGCTATGTGGTATTTATATGGCAGTATTGGCAAAAAGAATGAGATATTTACCAAAAAATTCCCTTTAATGAAGTGTTTTGATTAAAACAGACCTCTTCTCATGGGAAAGAAGCTACCAAGCCATGAGGCCATTTTTAAAAAATGGATTAAAATGAGAAATATGAAAAGTCATCAGACATAATAAGGGAATCCATTAATCCAATCATAGAGATCCCGTTCTTCAGAGGCACTGCCAAAACAGGAGTACCCCACCTGAGGATGCACAAGAAGCCAAAAGCACAGAGTAGTGACTCAGAAGGCTGACTAAGCCCTACAACGGGTCTTGGCAACAACATCTTGAAGATCTCCAAATAGATTTGTCAGCATTACTCTTTTTGTCACTCATTAATGGGTGACTCAACTGGAGAAAAAAAATAAAAAAGAAGAGTGCAGTGGGCATTGCTCAGTATTTGAATAATGGATCATTTCCATTAAGTTGTAAAAAGAATGTAAAATTGTATGGTGATCTATTAATCTAATTTAGTGATGGATAACTAAAATGATGAATATGGATTATATATTTTTAATGAGTGTTACATTTAACAAGCATGAACATTGGTGAGTGTGAACATTAGTGAATGATAGCAAGGCTTATAAAGTTTTGGATCTGACAAATCTAACTAGAGCTGTTTTTAGCACGCATATTATTAGTATCTTGAGATTAAACAGTACCTATTGGAGCACGTAATTGTTGACAGATAAAGAGATTCACTCGTTTGGTGAATATATTTTAGTGCCCGTGTTGCACTGCATGGAAATATTTTTCCCTTGGCTAAACTGTACTGATCTCTTTCCTGTCATTTACCAGGCTGGCAATGAAAAGAAGAATGAAAAATATGGGGGTTGCTCAAATGTTAGTATAAGCCAATTAACAGGTATGAAAGCAAAGCTCAGGAGAGGCAATGAAGTTGAGACTCTGAGTTTCATTAGAAGACAACCAGATGTCAGGTTGTCCACGCTCCAAGTAAACAAGTCCTGGAACAGAGACCCCCCCGCACCAATCCAGCCACCCTTTCAGCTGCCAAGCTTGCCTACAGCTGTTGATTACCACATCGCACCTCCTCCACAATCTCCCAAGCTGCTCAGATCCAAATTCAAGCACGTTATTTTTCATCTATTCATGCACAGTGCAATAAAAATCCTTCCTAATAGAGCTCCACTAGTTCTCTATCCACTTTTGTAGCAAACACAAAATTCACTTTCTTATCACCTATCAACTGCTTCCACTTTGTGGAATCACTCTTTCTAGAAGAGCCTAGACTTGAGCCTGTTCAACACTGTCCTCTTCCCTTTTTTCTCCCTTTTGCAGTCTTATGTAGCTGCTGCAGTAGCGTTAGCAGGTGAAACACAACGTTGTCGTCCTCCTCAAAGCACCAATGATCCCTTTTGAAGCTGTATCAAATAAATAACATGTTTTCTAGACAGCCTGATGGCAATAAATTGCAAAGAATCCAAAACATAGCCCCATACTAGCTACTATGAAGAAAATTAACTCTACCCCAGCCAAAACCAGCACAACTTCTTACACTTACAGTTACCATTACACTTCAGATATTTACCCTTCACCAGTCCTTTACTCTCTGTTATTCTTACTACTTTTTTGGTATCATGATGGTTGCACACTACAAGATGGAGACATGAAAGCAACGATATGAAGTTATACAATGGAAAATACTTCTTTAAAAGAGAGAGAGGAAGAGATCTTTAGGCAAAAGGTGGAAAAATATTCCCTCTTTGCAGACAGAGCATACCAGAAACAAGGCATGACAGGTCCTGAGAGGAGCTTCTTGTGGAGCCAGAGATCGAAATCCAGATTTCTTGGCTTTCAGTAACAGGATCTCATCACTCGACCTCCTTGCACAGTACTTTACATTGCAGCTGATGTGTTCGGGGCTATTTCTCTGGTTTGCCACTACAGAGCTTTTTAGCCCATCTTTCCTCTCAACTTTTCCCATGTATTTTGATCTTAAGTCCCGTTTTTTCCCATCAGCTACCTCAGTCTGCATAAAAGTAGCTAGTTAGAAAAAGCCGTAAGACTTGGCTAAATACCATGACAGCTCCAACTTTGCTTAGTTCCCCAATTTTGTTAATTTAGCCACAGAGCCCACTATGCAATGATAACTATGATGCAGTTCTTTGTTTCACTTATCAGTGAATACTCTTTTCAAGAAGGTGATTTTCATTTTCTTAGCACAACTGAGGTTTGTTTCTTTTTCGTTTTCCCACCCTAGGAAGAACAGTCTGCCCTGAACCTCACTGGTAAGCAATTAAAAACTGGAAGCTTGCCAGCCTCTGTGGTACTGTGAATTCATTTCCCAAGTAGACATGTAATTCTTGGAGCTGAAGTCGAGACAATAAAATGTGTAAAACTTGACTATAATATGACTCCTCACTAAATGACAAAGCCCCTTTCATATAAAGAAATTGGAGCAAACCAGCCGATAATGAGAAAGTGCAGGCACTAATTATTTTATTACAAATCTGGAAATGATGCATAATTTAATTTTCGGAAATTAAATGTTCTACTGATAGAATAATCATTTTTTCAGGCCTGACGTCATTAGGACTCCAGTTGTCTTTAATATCTCTCAATAACATACTTATTCTCACCATTAAAGCCAAGCAATATTCCTAATGTCTGGACTTCAAAAGCTCGTACTCAGTTCGCAACTATCGGTTTGATACTCTCCAGATACGGCAGAAAAGGGGGAAAAAACAGTGGATGAGGGGAAAGGACATTGTAAAAGCAACGTTTTAAAGGTAGCATAGCCCAGAAAATGCAATTAGTGAATCTTTGCCACGTGTACTGAATGAAATGCAGAAAAACGGCAATGGACTTGTTAGAGGGTTCACAGGAAGGTCACGGCCACAGATGCCGGTGCCCCAGACCAGCCACGTTTCACTGGAAGGCTAACTGACTCCCAGCAACTTATCCCTGTGGATTGGACGTGGATTTAGGAAAGCGTCAGGTTTCGGGCTGGGAACCGAAGAAGAAAGGGGAGGGAGCGAGGGAGAGAACAAGACCCATCAGCCAAACCGTATTACATTTCCCACTGCACTCCCACTGCACAGGCAGCTCAGGCCTTGAAAGAAGGTAATCCTAACAAATCCATGTTATAAAACTTTTTTCACCTAATTCATACAATCATTTTATTGTTTGTGTATGTGTACCTTTCCCTCACAAAGATTTAAACTGCGGTGTGCCTTACATATATTGGAAGATTAACAAAGCTGCTACAGCATGAGGCTTGTTGGAACCAAAGGGAACAGATTTGTTCCAATGTCCTAAACTGTTTTAACATAAATTACGTTATTTCACCTGAAATCCTATATGGTGTTCTATGCTATATAGTCATGATTATGACATTATAGTTAAAGGTCAGTCAAGGTTTCTTTTATAGCCTTTGATAAATGCAGGACTTATTTTCTCGAACTCTTTATATGCCAAAATTTAGCACTGTATGATTTGGGTCCTACACTAAACGCAAGTTTGTTTCTGAAATGTGGTGTTGATCCATTAAGGAGCAAAAGAAAACTTAAGACCTGAAAAAACCCTCACATACTTAGATGGCAGTGCACAAAAGTAAAAATATTTTAAAATAGTGCTTTATGAAATGCTCAGTAATTTTATTAACTTAATCAAAAAATAGCTAATAAGAAATTAATATTCATTCAACAGTGTCTGCATACTAATTAAGAAACATTTCTGATTTAACCAATGTATTCACTTAGGCCAAGGTTCAGCAAAACATTAAAGTACAAGTTTAAATCCATTTCTAGCTGCAGAATTAGTCTGCTTTATGCTTAATCCAAATGGCTAAATCAATTTATTAAAGAGCTGAAGGGGGTTCAGGGAGGGGGGGTATAAGATTAATTATACAGTGATAGCAGTACTCCCTCAAAAAGAGTGACTTAAAAGACTGAAAGATTATTTTACGAAGATAAAATTAGAGGAAACATGCTAAGTGTGCTGTATAACAAAAGCACAGGCTACGGAGAGCTGATCTGACACTTTTTTTAATACCATGACAAAGGTATACTGAACGAAACAAAGAACGTATCAAATCAAACCTGATCAAGCAAAACAATCTTTCTCAAGCAACCAATCCATGGATTTCCTTGTCACGTAGTAAAGAAATCAAGCAGAGAAAGACTAAGAATGATATTTAGGTCATGGCAGGATATTTAGAGAAATAACAATTTCTAGAGCTGCTGGCAAGTGTTCCAGCACATTTTGGAAACCTTATCAAACCCAATTCTTCAGTCTCAACCAGTTTAGATACCAAAGAAACCTTTTAACATGTTCTGCACTTTTTCTTAAGCATTTGGTACTCAGATGTTATACACTGGACTAGCTGGATCATTGGTCACCTAGTAATCATGAGCTGCTTGAAGATCAACGTACAGATTTTCTTATATCAGCAAGAAAAAGTAATTTGGTTACTTGAAAGTGTAACTGCACTGTTGCAAAATTCTCCCTTTCTCTCCTTACACTTATCCGGAATCTTGTAACTGTTGCTCTTAAAATACTTTTCTTCCAAGGTATATCTCTAAAAGGGAAAATTTTTTGTTGTTGATGTCTTGTTCTTTTGACTATGCAAGAATAGCTGCTATTCAGACATAGGCCACAAACATACAACAGTCTCCAAACGAGATGCTTACAAAGATGAGTGGTCACTAGATCAGGTATATTCTACTTAACATTTGGATTTTGTCATGATGACAGCATGCCTTGCAATTAGCATTAATTATTTCTCCTGAAGTAGATCTGACTGCTTTACTCATAATATATTCAATCTATAATGTTTCATGCAGCATTGCAGACTGAATACTGATTTTGAAAATCTGAATACCAACAACTCATTTCTCATAAGCTAAAGTCAGCACAGAACCAGTTACAGTGCGTTTCACAGAGTTTCTTTTCAGTAAGGTGCCCAAACCCACAGAAAGAGACCAAAGCCATCATTGAGTATATTTTTATATTTATTTTTAAAATTCCATATTCTTCCTTTTACAAAGCATCACAGTAGTGTGAAGTAATAGCATTTTTCCAAAATCACTCACACCAGGAAAAAGATTAGTGTTAGCCCAGGTCTGAGGACCCGAAGAGCAGAGCACCCTCCTAGGCTATTTTCTCCATGGGGGCTATAAAATAGTCTTCGTTTCCTGCTGTATCACTACAGCAATGTAATGCAATAAACTTGTGCAAGATTTACATTACAAACCAATGCAGCACCAGACACCTTTCCTTCAACAGCAAAGGCAGAAGATCATAAGTGCAGTTGGGTTGCACTCTTCTTATCTTCCAAAATGCAAAAGCCATCAATATTATTTCAGTATGGTACAGACCATGGAAAGGATTGGAATCATCGCTCTTTGCTGTGTAGAAATTGAGAATAAAATGCCCTGTGCTAGATGAAGAAAGGAAACCAGACACATAATCTCTTCATGATAGTTATTTCCTTTTTAACATAGAATTGCCTTTCTGTGATATGAAGCTTAATTTTTAAGTTGTTATACTTCTTGAGAAACTGATATAAAAACATCAAACTAAGCTATACACTTGATTTACAGCAGAATGTTAATTATTAAAACCATAGCACTAATTTGAACTCTCACATTTTTATAGCTCTAAATACAGAAAACTTCTCACATACAGAAAAAAAATGCTACAGTAGCATAATTTTGGCTATGTAAATAAAGCATTTTTATATTCAAGGACTAAGCTTGACTCAAAAGTGTCTTTTCTCATATGGCTGATATCTGTTCAAATATACTTTATTCTACACAGGCTAATGATTTGAATCTCCTCAGAGATCCAAAAATTGCATTGTTCTATATTTCCATATCACTTGTGTCAGCCCTGGTTGGTAGTGCTTGATATCATTGCAGCTGAACAGTTAAATATTAATCTACAATTCAAATGCTCACAAAAGCACTGCACGTAGTTTTGTTTTTTGTAATACCGTAGTGGAAAAACAACACAGATGATAACCATTCTTATATAGCCCTATTAGCAAATTTTACTTCTACTCTTTCAAAAAGAACTTAAAAAAAAAAAGTTATGAGAAAGAGTTCAAGAAAATTAGTACATAATTCCATAAGCACTCACTCATAAAACCTACCCATCTATCCTATTCCCCCTGTTTATATAAAGGAATTCCCATGCAGTGAAAAACATTTGCCTGTGTTAGAAGATTTATTTCACTTCTCAGAGATCAGGACCCACAGATTATATTTTCACTCTGCCACTGGCTTGTTCTGTAACCTAGGGCAAATGACTCAATGTCTCTGTCTTATTTTATATGGAAACTGGGGCTATGAATATTTCCTTTAAGAGGGCAATTGCAAGGATTATTAATGCTTTGTGAAATGCTTTAAGCCCTTCCAATTAAAAACATTGAATAAATACTATCCAGAGCATAGTGTTATAGTGTAACAACTGCACACTAGTATTATAAATGGAAATTATTATTTTGAGAACTAACAAGCCTAATATCATGAAGATTTAAATTACATCTTTAAAAGAGCTTTGTGAATAGCTTTAGTTAAGAAACTAGGCAACTATCATTTATGATCACTTGGCTTCCTAGGTTGCTTTAAGTCTAAATTGTCTCAAACAATTAGTCAATAATTGACTGTTCTCAAACCAAGCTCAAATTGCAGAATCAAAGCAAACAACGTCCCAGACCCCCACCAATGCCAACCAAAATCAAAGTTCTGTATTAGGAAAACACATACTGGTTCAATGCAAAGCATGCTTTTGTTTTGATCTTCTTTGGGGCATTTTTTGATATCAATTTTGTCCATTAGGCAAATTTCTAAGGAGATCAGAAGGGGGTTGCCCTTAGTGAACTGGAAAAACCCACCACATTTTGGAAATTTTGTAAAGCTCAAGAAAAAATTCTAGGAAACCTGTCATCCTAAAGTCACAGTCTTCAGACCTAATGTCTTCCTGTCCTACAGAGGTTATTCAAACCTCCCTGGCCAGTCCCTTCTTTAGGGTCCACAGGAACGGAGATGTTTCAGAGCCCACCTTCTCCCCTGTTCTTCAAGGACTGCCCTTGCATTGATGGGGCCCTGCCGCCACAGGACCACTCAGAAGAACACTTCTAAGGAGAAATGTGCTGGGTCCTGAGCAGAAGGCATGGTCGGAGAACTGGACACACAGTGGGTAGATTGCCCTGTACTCAGGCAAACAGCCAAGCAAAGGTCTTAACTTCCGCCCCGCCCCGATCTGAGAAAAACACCCTCTATATGCATAACAAACAATATGACTAGGAGTAAGTACATCACAAAACAGGCAAGGTTCATGACTCGTGGAGAATGATACTCAAGCATGTGTACTTGAGCCAGATTTCACTAGGAACATTGACATATGAGGGTAGAAAGAGCTGTATTAGTCAACACAAAAATGAACATTTTCTCACTGCTGAACCTGTTTGAAACACCCCACTATCCTTCCAAGGGAAGGATTTTTCAACCCCAAATTTTAGCTTTCGCTCATTTTTTATTTAAGCTTTTCAAATTTTTCTAATTCTGTATAATGACAGCTGAGACAATTATTTTATTTAGTTTTCTCATGTCTCTGTATAATGACTAAACTATTTTGGCTTGAGTTTAAAAACAACAGCAGATAGATCCCCCCCTCACACCAATAAAACCCTCGCTCTTGGGCAGATACCAAGCACAGACAATTACAACATTTGTAGAGTAAATCTTGGAAAGGAGGAACCAGAATATAAATACTTTGCAATCATTAGTAGAACTTTCTTTTCTACTCTCTGCATAACTACTTTACATCTTCCATCAAGGAATTTAGCAGGTAGTGCAGTTGCACTAAAATATTATCTTCTCTTGCAATAATGTATGGAAAATGAAGATCTTCTGAAGGTGCTTTAACCAATACATTGCACAACTCAAAAGGCAATAAAATAACTGCAAAATAACTGATCCGGAAGCCATATCAGACTATCAGCTCTCAACCTGCTAAGACCAAAATCAGGAGCAAAGATGCAAAAAAAGATATGTGGTTTAGTACACGTACAAGTCAATCTACACCTGCTCTCCATTTCTTAGCAAAACAGTACTTGCACTACTTTGAAGATACAAAACAACTTTTAAATTGAGGTATCCAGTAAATATTTTCTTTTCCTATTGAACTTGACCCAGAGAAGAACTGCAAATATGTTATTATGAAAACCTGTGTTTCATCCTGGTACATACCAAATTCTTTGATTATTTAATGAGGGATTAAAACTTCATGCAATTGGCATTAAACAGACAGTAACAAGGCAGTCAGATGAACTAATGGACTTTGGGAGATGCAGAAAAAATATGGAAGATGAGACAGTATTGCAGAGGGAAGGAAAAGGAGAAGAGGTGTCATCAAACAATCATAACTAGTTATTATAATAAATTGCTGTTAAAGCACAGCAGTTTGTTATTATCTACACTTCCGGCCCCATGAATCAATAAGCACAGTATAGTAGGAGACATTATAAGTCACTGCACCAGCTTTTTCACTCTGAAGGTCAACAATTAAAACATTTCTCAGTTTTGTTCATGAAGAACTTGAAAACAGAGGCTGTTCAGTTCAGTGTAGTTCACTCCTGAGCTGGCACAGAGAAACTGGTAGAGCAGCAGCTTTGCACTATTCCTGACTACACTGTTTGCTGCATTTAAACTCAGTGTTATCATTTAAGGAATGTAGTATCATTTAAAAAAACCAGGATAGAATAGGACAGGATAGGACTGGATAGAATGCAAAATTTAGAATAATGCAAGGAGAAACAATGCAATTTTGACTCATTCATCACAACAGTACATTTATTTTTAGTATAGTTGTTTTTCAGTTAATTTACACCATGACAGAGGATAAATATCCGTTTAAAAATAGCCAGACAAGCGAGTGATCTTTCTTTCTGATGTAATGTTCTACATTTTCCCAATCTTCTAAAAAATGTTGCCACCATAAAAAAGAATCACCCTGTGAGGCAGGAGGTGGAAGCAGCAGCGGCTATAAGAGATAACATCCTTTCCACATTTCAGATCAGGGAGAATGGATTCGTACAGGAATCTTACAGCACGATAGAGGGGTTTTTTCTTATTACATTTCAGTAGTTAATTTTAGAAGCATTTGCTCAGCATCGCCCACATGCAAGTAGCCACTTATGCCAGTTAATGGGAATAATTTTCTCTGTGCGTCGCAAGCACACACCCATTTTAGTGTGTGTTTTAGACCACAAGAAAACATGATGAGAACCAGCCTCTTGCACCGTACTTCAACTTGGAAATAAATGCAATAAATCACTATTTCTCTGACATTTTACAAGTCAAAAATATAGCTTGGCTCTTTTAACAGTTTCTAGAAGAGCTGGAACCAGCAAACTGACTTTGGCATGCCAGGTTGGGTAAGCAGGCAAATATGGACGGTGCAAGCTGGTGGAACCAAAGGGCTTTTTACATTTTAAGAATGAGAGCAAAGCCTGAAAGAAAAGGGGGTTAACATCTTATAGGAAAATTTAGAGCATATTTAACCATCATTCCATAGGAATCAAGTTCTTTGCAAGTACAGATATGACGTAAAGAACTTCTACTTACCTCTACTAAAAAAAAATCCACAATGAAGTGTTGCTTAAGGAAAAAGCTCAATGTATTTCAGATGTATATTTCTGAAATGCCAGACAGAGCCATTGAGCTGTGTACTGAATTTTCACCACTAGGTAAATTTAAGCTGGCTCCCAAGCAATATCTCATGATCTCACTGTACTATAAGCTTTATTCACTGTCCAGTTCACGAATAAAATACTGTGATATAGCGTGGACCTAGCAGTGCAGTATCTTTAAACATCAAAAAACTTTAAACTCATCTCTACAGAAAAATAGTATTACCCCTGCTTCCACAAAGTGGATAAACAGTCTTGTCCAAAATCAAAGCGAATCATTGGCAGGCTTGGGAATGAAGTACTTGGGACACACACTGCACAAGCCAAACCTCTGTCTTTAAAGAAAAGATAATTCCTCTTGAAAAATGTGATTTGGAAGATGAGGTTTCACAGAGGTAGTATAGCAAAATTTGTATGCATAAAAGAGGGATGATAACAAAGTAGGTTATAGAGAAAGGTGGACAGCTCTCCAAAAAATGTGCTCATAGCAGAGGCAGCAAATTCCTATGCCTGTGAGTAATCCTGGAAGTGCACAGGACAGACTTCGACCTTACTGGTTCTTTTGTAGGTCTTCTTCCTCTGTACTGCATCAGCAAAGGAGGATTCACGAATGGCTGCAGTGGCTACAGTAATCCTGATGCAATCTCTGGTTCAGCGAGTCTAAAACGTTGATTGTTGACAGAGGCAGGAGGTGTCTCTGAATGTTTAACCTATGTTTGTCTTCATACTGTTTCCTAAGCATCCACTATCAGGGATTGTTAGTGAGAGGACACTGGGCTTCAAAAACCCTTGTGCTGAATATTTTCCATTTTTTACAAGGATTTAGGTTTCTTAAATCACTTAGAATTGTGTTGCCTTACTTTGGTAAAAATGAACTTCCTATGAAATTGGGCATGATGCAAAGATTGTAATTCTCTCGCACACTGTTGGCACAAAAGTTCACCCATCTCAATTTCCGCTATATAATCCCATTTAGGTATCAAGACCATTTAGGGACAGTATCATGAGGATAACAATTCTGTTACAAGAAACAAGAGTATGATCCAGAAAAACTGCTGAGAAGAACTTAAGACACCTTTTCACATCAAAATTGACAGGGCTGTAATCACATCTGTAGTTATTCAATATTACCTTCTGCAAGAGTAACACTAGATATATAGCTAACTGACTCTGAGGAAGACACATCTCCTGATTATGAAATTTCTTTTTCCTGGGAAAAGGTTATCTTGAGATGTAACAGCGATTGCTGGAGCACGGAAAGTATTTGCCTCACAGATACCATCATCTGCATCAAGACTGCGGCATATAAAACATCTTAACTGTTGGGAGATGCAAATGTTATGATGCTAAGTGCTATGTGTTTGTATGAAGACACTAAATTACAGGCCCAAACCTCCATCTAAAAACAACTGTTCAAGATCGTCATCTGACTCCTGTTCAACTTAACACCCGGCTGAATTTCCTAACTGATGGTATTAAGACACTGCCTTCCCACAGAACATGCAGCACAACAGAGCCAACAGCCGTACGTGGGTACCACTGAAACACCACCACTTGTGCAAATCTATGAGACGTAACAGCATCTGTCCACAGCCCAGATGATCCTGTGCTCTCACATGCCCAGCTCCACTCATAGGCAATATCACCCTGGAATTTGGTGCCACCATCCTCCCATCTTCCTCATGCTCTGCTACCTTCAACAGCTGCTACCAAAGGCTGCTACTTCTGAGCTATGCAAAACACACATATTTTTTGTTTAATTACTATTTTTTTGTGGAAGGCTACACTGAGCGGCAGCCTATCCCAATGTGCATAGTACCCCCCAGCATTCCATCTTCTATTTCCACGGATGCATTCAGCCACCGACACCCAACTACTTCAACATTTGTGCTCTGGCTTCATAGAAAGCGATTTCACAGACCGTGAGTTGTCTTACCGTTGTCTCCTAGACCAATTCGTTAAGGACATGCACAGTCTGTCTGCTTTGTTAGAGTAGCCACTGTATTCATAACTCTAAGTGCTGGAAAAGAAAGCAACTCTGCAAGCGTCAATACGTTAGCTCTGTGGGCCACCATGTTCCCACTATGCGTGGGCCTCCTTCAATCCTCCCTGCTCTAACAGAAACAGGAACGACATACTAAGAGTTAAATGAGCAGAACATTTGGACAATGGGTGGTGTTAAATTCTGTGAAATACAAAACATCATTGGTGTCTTGGCTGTACATTAAAGCCCAAAGTTTTCCGCTAAATGCTTGGCTGGCTTCAATGGAAGTTTGGTTAGACTTAATCCAGTAAAAGGGAATTATTCACCAGCACTTACATGCAGGTTCTAGAATACACTAGAGGGTATTTTTAGTCCTTGCGTAGTCCATTTACCATGACTGGGACACTTACGGAAAGAATAATGCTGATCCCTTCATCAACTGAATTAAACACCAACTAATTTTGTCACCTAAAGTATTCCAATACCATATAACCAGACTTCAAAGAAATCAAAATAAATGGGAACTACCATTTAGGGCCCATGTTTGCACACAAGTGTGTGCACTTCAGAATTCTGCCCAGAATTCAAATACACAAATTTCTGCTTAATCTGTGTCCAATTCACATTTTATTACAGAGAATATGTGTGCATTCACTACTTCTTTCATATCTTTCCAACCCAAAAACCTCAGATCAAAAAAAATAATGGATGACCCTCAGCTAGATAGGGGGCTTTGCATGTAAGTTGTTGGCATGGCATTAATAGAAAAATAGAGGAACTGGGTAAGTTTGCTCAAAGTGAACTCATTTTTACATAGTTACATTTTTTCAAAACTAGTGTGTATAGCACATTGACCATTTTTTTCCATTACAAGCAGGCTTTATATGAAGGGGAGGAGGCAGAGAAAAGAGCAGAGAAAAACAGAAGCAGATCACAGGTCATCGTTAGAACAGGTTTTATTCCCAGATTTGAGTAAAAGAGAGGATCAGCACCAATTTCAAAAGATTAGTTGAATCAGAGGGAGGCCTCAGAAGGCAGTCATTTTCCAGTTACATACCTCCTATTTGTAAGATATCAAAGGACAAAGCCCAACTTTTGTCTTTCTATTTTCACCTTTACTTTTATTTCCTTTTTAACCAAAAGCTCTCAGTGACAATTCTGAAACATCAGAAAGATTTACTCATAATAAAAATCTTTATCTATATTCATATATGGATATAGATAATGATAATGTGCAAGGGTATGATACTATCTTCATCCTCTAAGGTCTGAACTCCAAGAACATGAATTTCTTTTTATTAATCAATAGGGAGGAAGAAGGGAAGGCAGTATCAGAAAACTAACAGGAAAGAAAATGTGTCAGCTTTAATCAGTGAACTTAGTTACATAAACATATGTAAATAATGCTATACAATAATGCCCAAATAAGGCAAAGAATGCTGAGCTATGGAAGACATACTTTTGACAAGGATTTGCTTAGGGCAAAAGAATACATATAGAAGACCATTTCCCTTTTTCACCATTACTGCTGCCTTACACAGGGCTTTCAAAAAAAGGAAGCTTTCTGACTTCCTAACATTCCCTCTTTTCCTTGTCTCATTAGTACAAAGCCTGGCAAAGTTCCCACAGAGACAATGTATCTTGGATGCTGTATTTGGACAACGGTTTCTGCACCAGGAGTTAAAGGTGGAGCAGCTCACTTCTCTGAGCTGCAAACACTCTGAACTCGGAGCAGGGGCTCCTGTCTGCACTGCCTGTAAAGCAAGAATCTCAGACAAATGAACCAAAGTAAGAAACGCCAACAAGACTGAATTTTTAAACAAAAAAGCTAGATTTTTCCAGGAAATCACAGATAGGCGGGAGCCTGACCTACACACTACAAAACCACAACATTTAGGAGAAGGCTTCCCACTAAGTCTGTGTGCCTGAGCATCCCTTGCATTAGCACACCCTGCAACCCCGCTCCCTCCCTCCTACAGCTGCTTTCCCAGGGGGGACCTGCAAAAGGCATTTTCTTCTGCTTGCTCGGTTTCCACACATAGCTGAAGTGAGTCACAACAGATTTTATTGGTTTCACCAGCAGAAGATTTATAAAAGCAGTAAGAGTAACTGGCAGCTTGCCCAAAATTAGTCTGGGATTGTGACCGCCCTGCCCTGGTGTGGGGAACTCGCTGTCTCAGTGCAGGGTTTCTGTTACACCCTGGCACCACGCACCAGCTGCGGGTACCACAGAGGACCTGTGGTGCCTATAGAGCCCATCTGCAGCCTCATGCTGCTATACAGTCTCCCAGAGGCTCTCACATCCCCCGGAGTACTGGCTTTCACCTGACTCCCTGACTCTGTCACATCATACCAACTCTCCAAGGTTAACCTGGACATGACTTCAAATTTTCATGTTAAAATAATCAGTAATTACTAATGCATTCCAAACTTTAAATATAATTTCCTATATTAAACATGTCAGGTTTTTAGTTGTAAGAAATGAATGCTATTTTAAAGGCCCTAAGTCTGCAGAACGTAACTTTAAAGAATGTAAAAATTTCACACTGACTAGTTTTCTCTTGTCTATGAATGACATTTTATATTGCCCTCAAAGCCTGCAATAAATGTATGATGTATCTGACAATCTTAACCTTTTACAGCACGATCGATTTTATTATATGATAAGTAGTCAATGCTATAATCTCACTGCAGATACAACTTGGGTCTGTCGTGGTTTAACCCCAGCCGGCAGCTAAGCACCACGCAGCCGCTCGCTCACTTCCCCCCCACCCCTGGGATGGGGGAGGGAATCAGAAAAAAAAAACCTTGTGAGTTGAGACAAAGACAGTTTAATAGGACAGAAAGGAATGAAAAACAATGATAATGATAATAATAATAATATGACAATAGCAATACTAAAAGAATTAAACTATACAAAGCAAGTGGTGCACAATGCAATTGCTCACCACTCATTGACAGATGCCCAGTTACTTCCCGAGCCGCGATCCCCCCTCCCAGCCAGCTCCCCCAGTTTATATACTGGGCATGATGTCATATGGTATGGAATAGCTCTTTGGCCAGTTTGGGTCAGCTCTCCTGGCGGTGTCCCCTCCCAGCTTCTTGTGCCCCTCCAGCCTTCTTGCTGGCTGGGCACAAGAAGCTGAAAAATCCTTGACTTAGTATAAACACTACTTAGCAACAACTGAAAACATCAGTGTGTTATCAACATTATTTTCCTACTAAATCCAAAACACAGCATTGTACCAGCTACTAGAAAGAAAATTAACTCTGTCCTAGCCGAAACCAGGACAGGTCAAATTAGAGTTGGATATTCAAGTTTTAGTTTCAGCTTCTTGATGTTTGTGTATGTTCTTTTTCACCCCTACTGAACAGAAGTCATGAGTTTGCGACTTGCTTATTTAACAGTATTGTGAGTGCGCAGAAGTGAGAAAAACCTAGAGAAAAGAAAAAAAAAAAAAACCACAAGCAAACACATTATGAAATAAATAGAAAAGGAGAAAAGAAGTCTCAAGCTGTTCTTGCAGAACAAACAAACTATCCTGGCCTTCACAGGCAGGAGTTATAAATATCTTGAGCTAGAACATTCAGACTTGAGGAGCTTATAAGAGCCTTGAACCAGAACTATTCAGTTTGCAGCAATTTGAGCTAAGTCATCCTGAACTGAACTTGTAACTTCCATGACACAATATACTCACTTGACAATATATAGCTCATGGTACACAGAAGCATAATGAGACAAACTCTTTGAAGAGACCACAGTCTCTCTGTATTAAATCTAATCCTATTTCATATTTGTAATATAGCTATAAAATATAGTAATGCTTCTTTTAGAAAATCCAAGACAGTTTGGTAGCAATATATTCTTTATTTAATTTCAAAAAGATTTCCCTCTTTTTTAAATTAAGGTTAGTCAAAACAGCACAACATCGCTCCTGGTTTTCCAATAGCCAGGCATATCCAAAGCAGCCAGGAGAGCCATGAAGGCATTTTCGGATAGGAAGCAGCTGTACTGAATAAGCTTCTTCGGCACTCAATGCAGCGCTTGCAGTAACAGTAGCCCTGTGCTATTCATAAAGGAGAGGAGGAATCAAAGATTCTTAGGAAGAAAATGTCCTGTACCCCCCTCAATGATATATCTTTTCTAGCTGATCTATAAAGTACATCTGCTAAAGATGCCGAAGTGAGATAATAATAAACCTGTTTAGGGCTAGAAGCGAATCGCAGCTCAAGTTAGCGAGTGCCCGTTGCTGCCCACCCCAGCCCTGCACATGGGGAATAACCTTGCTGCATGCAAGCACCACGTACTGTGGGGAAAATGCCTCAATTCCAAGATAAGAGTCTAGTATTTACCGCAACGTAGGGGAAAATCTTGTAGCACACTGAAAAACAAAATTTTAAAGTGAACCAAATATTCAATGATCGGTCTGCATTTAATCCTGTATTTAATTTCATACTACATTTGATTAACTTGTGTGGCTTTGAAGATTTAAACAGCAACACGGAGAAAGTTTTGCACTGAAAATGCACAAGGACATTATAAATCCTGTCAGGAAAGGCTATAGGGAAAGCAGAAAATTTGACAGATGGAGAAGAAATATTGGAAGGTTTAGATACCTGATGAAGCCATGTGAGTTTGGAAATCAAGCATATTATTTCGTTAATTATTCCACTGCCTAACCTAGGCAATGAAATAATTAACTAAACTTGAAAGAGCTGCTATTCACACTGGTATCATTTGATTTTTTTCAAAGTTTGGCATCTCAGTGAAATAAATGTTTACACCCCTTAAAGACTATTCTTACACTCAGGCTTTAAAATCAGACAAGCAAAGAGTTGTTGGTTTACACTTCTAACAACTGAAAGAAATTACTGAAGAAAGAGGAGCTTGATTGGTTTGGGGTTTTTTGGTTGTTGTTGCTTTGGGGGTTTTTTGTTCATTGGTGGTGGTGGTGGTTTGGGGTTTTTTAAATAAAAGCTTAGCTACAGGACCAGATTTAACCCAAGGAATCAACAGCAGCATATTATGTGTTGCACAAAGAGTTGTAGAAAGTGACTGAATTATCCATACATGCACATACACTCCAACTCCAAAGCATTTACAGGTCAAAACAACCTTTTTGTCGTTCCTGGGGAGGAAGCGGGAGGTAAGGGCAAAAGCTCCTCCTGAACTCCAGCATACAAAGAAGGAGATAAAATCAATGAGATTTAGAATCATGCGGCTGATGTCTTACTGCTCCTTTCCATTTCAGTCCCACGTCTCAGGCACTGAATTTTACCACTGACTTTGACTCTCAGCCTTACTTCAAATATAAGCATTGAGGCAAGAAATGAAACAGCACAGGCGATTTTCTGTGCTTGGGGCTGCAAGAAGAACAAAGACCACTGGTGAGTACACTTTACATTCAAGCTGCCAGGATAGTTTTAATTTTCTTCTTCTACCTTACTTGTATAGCAAAAACGCTGGAAAGTGAGCCCCTCTGGCAAATCAGAAACTTCCTCTTAATAAAATGAGAAACATTATATAAAGCTATTTTGCCTGTATCTGTAGGTTTCCACACCACCAAGGCAGGCATTGTTTCCTAAAATTGTTTTTTACTGAGTTAATTAGAATAAATAGGTTTTCCATTTTTTCCTCACCTCTTTGGTGCCCACAAGCACTTTAGTGAATTCTTAGCCGGATCTTATCAATTAGTTGATCAATTTTCTATTAGAGACACAAGCATTGAAGATGTGATTGAAGTACAAGGTTATTTAGTCTCCACACATTCAGTGACAGCTAGAAAACGAAGTCCATCTGTCACCAGCCAGCAACTCAGGGAAGGGAAGTGATTAAAGTGATTAAAAAGGGTCATATAAACCATAAAGAACATTTGTAATTGTATTCATAATAAAGTCATCTTTACCACAGTAGTCAGAGCAGTCGAGGATGCACCGATACCTGCAGGAGTACTAATGAGCAAGGGAAGAAAGCACAGGACTGGGAGCCAAAATCTGAAGAGGTGGATGAGATGTATAGAAAATATTGTGGTAAACATGTCAGATTTTGAAGGAGGCAATTACACGTAGGACATCAAGTCTGCACTGTCTTAAGTCTCTACATTTCAAACTCTAGATTTTACCTGCAACCGTTCTCTTGGGGCTAAGAGCAACATACAGCTATGTGAACCACTTCTACATGAAATAGGTATTAAAGATATGTACCCACAACTCAGATATTGGAAGCAATCCAGTCGGAGTTACAGGAAGATTTGTGAGACCGAGCTGGTGTGTGCACGTGAGCTTCCCCGGTTCAGATGTGCCCTCTACCCTCAACTATCAGCCCCTCTTCTTCTGCTCCTCTCTGCTTCTTAAAAAATCTCAACAGACGTCCTTTCTCTGAGGAGCAGATTTCCTAATCAGCTCCACAAAACCTCCCTGCACACAGCCCTTTCTCACCGTGGCAGCATCCTGAGCCTACCTGAGCTCATTGAACAACAGAGGAGGTGGTAAGAAGAGTGATCGGAGCCCGATCATGAACAGACTCTGCTGCAGGGTGGCCGTGCCGTCTGTCTTGGGTTCACACCGGGCATCAACTGCTTCAGGGTATTTGCTTTCCCTCTATAGCATTTCCTAAATGTAAATCTAAACCTGTGAGGCTACAGAGCTCTTCGCTGCCAAATAGACTAAACACTGCTGAGGGCAGGAGTAGGCACCAGAGCAGCACATGGAAGATGCCAGAGGGAGCCAATACAGCTTAATAAGACCCAAAACCACACCTCCTCAAACACTGGGAGAAGAGGAAATAATATTAATATCATTGCAGTTGTAACATAGAAGGGACAGCAAGCGGGAGATTTAGCATGTTGCATTAACAGCTCACACACGCAAGGGCCTGAATGAACAGTTTTCACTGTAATACTGTGTAAATACCACTGAGTATCATTAAAATAATGTCACATTTGCAGATAGCAGCTGCTGGAATTCGCTGATGGCACGGAGCCTCCACGCTGGCACAGCAGCACAGCTCTCTGTGGGCTCTGCACCTGATGATTTGCTCAGCTCCGCTGAGAAAAGTAAAGGAAATTCTAGCAAAGACAAATATTTGCCTTCATCCGTTGACGCATCAGAACCCCAAAAACTCCAGGTCCATCACCTACGATCTTTTTCAGATAACTGAATGTGAAACACTGTTAAAAAAAAGTATGCTCAACATCAAGGCCAGGTTGCATGGCACTTTGAGCAACCTGGTCTAGTGGAAGGTGTCCCTGCCCATGGCAGGGGGGTTGGAACTTTAAGGTGCCTTCCAACCCAAACCATTCTATGATTCTATGATCAGACGGCGATATTCATGATCATGACTTCACTGCGCTTACCTTGTGCAAAATACCTCCATACAGAAAAACAAATTCTATCTAAAAGCACAAGTACATATTTTACAGGAAATCTGAAAACTCTGGAGGATCATTTTTCCAAAATTTAAAGCAATAGTTGGCATAAAAACTAAAAACCAACAAAATACATTTAAGTTGTACGTTTTAACAAAATACGAGGGTGTCTTTACAAGTATCCTTCTAAATTCCCAAGAAGTCATCATTATCCAGATGCACACAAAAAAGGCCAAGAAGGTATCTATCTTGCTTAAAATGAGACATGGAATTAGCAATGAAAACAGAAAAGAAACTAGAACATATAAAACACACATAGGAAAAAACAGCGTGTGTGGATGTATAAGGCTGAAGAAAGGTAAGTGAATTACAATAAAAGATAATAGTGGGGAGAAAAGATACAGGAGATCTGCAAGAGGGGAGCGGTAAAACTGTAAAGGGTGATGTAAAGTACACAGAGATGGTCAAATGGGTTTTTTTCTGTTCTGTATTCAGAATGAAGCAGGAGGATGCATTCATCTCATGCAAAGTTGTGGACGGAATAGAAAGTTTGCCATATGTGATAAAGAAGGATTTTAGGCAACATCTGCTAAAATTAAACAATGTTCAAATCAGCAGACTGGATAACACATACCCCTGAATGTTAAAAGGACATGCTGAGGAGCTTCCCTGAACTGCTAATATTAATTTTTAAACAAACCTTTGAAAACTGGGGAAATTCCAAAGAAATAAAGGACTGCCAAAGGAGATCCACTCTTTAAATAAGGATAAAAGAGATGGGCCACAGACCTCTAGAATAGTTATTTATCATTCAGTAAAAGGAGTGATTAATTTGGAATTTCATCAACAAAGAATTGGAGGCTAAAAATCTAATTAATGTCAATCAGTTAGTTTAATGGAAGGTTGGTCTTGTAAAACAAACCTATTGCCTTTTTGTGAACAGATAACAGGTCTGGTTGACAAAGGCAATTGTATGCTATAGTGCGCTTGTTTTCTCCATGGCATTTGACTTAGTACAACATGACATCTCAATTAAAAAATGATGATGTGGAATTAACAGAGTGTACTTCAGTTGGATTCAATTGTAGTATACTCACAGGTCTCAAAATGTTCTTGACACTGACAACTTCTCATTTAGTGGAGCCGTAAGGGATTCATTCTTCATCTGAAGTTATTTTTATCAAAAATATAACATCTCCTGTGGTAACAGCGGTAGGTGAGACAGCTTCTCAAAGGTGTCTGAGAAGCAATCTGAGTTGCTGCCTACAAGGAGAATCTAACAAAATTCATTTAAATAGAACCAAATGCAAGGCAACACAAGGGGAATTAAGAATGGAGGTTTTGTGTGCCTAATGGGAACTTCAGGATTGTACTTGACTTGCCTACTTAAGGATTTTAGTTTAGATGCTTGTCAAAGTTTTTAAAATAAGAGCCTATGTTTCCTACAGAATTACAGAAAAAGAAATAGATATTTCCAGAGCTGGATGCCTGAAGGCTATCAGTTGGTCACTGCCATGGCAGCCACCCACTTTGGGAACTTGGAGAAGAGCTTCAGTGGAAGTGAGATAAAAAAGAGAAGCTGGAGGAAAGAGAAGGATAAGAACTTCAGGATAAACTCTTGAAAGACTTTCTTAGTGAAAAGCATCCTTGGGGGGAAAAAAAAAATCGAATAAAGGTTAGGCAAATAGAAATCATCTCACTTTCTTTTATATTATTTGTGAGACCTCTGACAGAATACCAGCATAGTGTTCACAATTGAAGAAACATGTGGAAATACCAGAAAACATTCAAAGGAGGGCCACAAAAATGACTCAAGCCTAGAAAACATGATTTATGATGTGAGACTTAAGAAGCACAACATATTCAGACCATCAAAGAGAATGTTATAGCCTGACTTCATCACCACGCACAGGTATTTTCACACATAAAAGCTATCTGATAACAGGATGGAAATAGTTAATCATGCAGACAATGGCATAACTAACTTCCAGTCACTGGATCTCATTAGCAAGTTAAACCTTGAAAGAAGCTTTTGATTACTTTCGCAGCTGGGAAAATCAAATTGAAATATTTTACCAGGGGATTCTGCATTGCTTGAAGTCTTAAAAAGAAAATTATGCTATCCTTCTAGAGTATATTTCTCTTCTTCTTTTTCATTTTATCCTGCAGATTCTCGAAGAAATTCTCTGTAGTTAACATGCTTTGTTGGACTGGACAGGAAAGATCATGTTTTGACTTTCAAGGGCAGAAAGACTATAAAGGTAAACAAAACTCCTGCCTGCTCATCTCTCTTCCTTCACAGGTCACAGGAAAACCGAGTTTCTTCCCTTTCTCCCAAAAGAGTCAGAATGACTTCTGTTCTCCATTAAGAAAACAATTTTATTGAAATCTCCTGTTTTAGGGCTTCCAAAATCACCCACTGAGGTCAAGAACAACACCTTCTCCCTCCCATGCAGCTATCTAGACTTACTCCAAAGGAAGAAGAGGAAAGAACTCTATTTAGCTATTCCACAACATTAGACATTAAGCACAAGCAAAAGATATAACTAGAAAAATGGTGCTATGAACACTTTCTTTTCTGATGGACTCATGTAATCATACCTAATAAATTCCCTGTCATTCCAAGCGTATCAAGTATTGGAAGTTTTGTGATCTCTCCTGCTCTCTGGCACAAAGAATTTAGTCTCCAGAAGACAAAAATTCTTTAATCTGAACAAAGAAGTATTTGGGTATAACAAAAAATTATTTTTTCTATGGTTTTCTCCAAAGAAAATTAGAACTAAATCCTCTAGTGGTTCCTTTGGGCCTGAAACCCTGTGAAGTACAGCTTACATCTTCATACCAAATCTGGTGCTTCCACGTTTTTTGTATCAAGTTTCAGCATGTCAAAATATAACATGAAAGATAGGTAACGTTTTCCAAGTGGCCCTGGTGGAGATTATAATTGTACTGAAACTATGACAATTATAAACAGAGAATAGTGTCCAAAAAGATAGGATTGCACAAAAGTGAGCACTTCACGTGGGACTTGAGAGATGCAGTATCTGTGTACCACTTAAGCTGTCAGTGATGAGAGCTGTGTACCCAGCCCAGGGAATCACTTTTCCAGAGCCACAATTGACCTTGAAGCCTCGTGTTTCCTAAATGCACAAAACTGGTCACTGAGATCCTCTGTAGATGCCTAGAGAAAGCTCCTTGAATAGCCTCTGAGAGCACCACGTATGAACTTTATAGCACAGCCAAACCCAGGATTTATGCCTGAACTAGAAGATTATCCATCTATTCTATCTCCCAGAATACAAGGCAAAAAACAGACTTCAGTTTGTTCTCATCTGATTAGTCTTCATTATTCAGGGCTAGGCACAATCCTGTGATACGTCTCTTAACTTAGCAGACTGGTTTTGCAGGCTATTTAGCAACCTTTAGTGTCTTTAAAAGCAGTAAAAAAAAGCCCAACAAGCTCTCAATGAAAACTCCAAGCAAAGAAAACATGAGTCATCACATGCAAAGAAATCTTTCAAAAGAAACAACAAAGAAAATGTGTGCCCTGTTTCTAAAACGAATAAACCATCATTACTAGCAAAGACTAGCATATACAACAGGTAGTTAATGCTTTCATTTGGTGGTTTCCAGAACCATCTGCCTACTCAACAGGATGCTAATGCTCTGAGTTACAGGGAGGTACTCTTCATTGCATTTGCACTAGAAAATTATACAGCATCTGTTATTGAAGGTCTCCGTTATGGCTGGACCTCCACAAGTCTTAGTCATAGTCCCTGTCATCCGCCCACAACATCATATCACCCATCTGGCATCTTCTAATATTTTCACCACGCCACCAAGATGTGCATAACACACGCCAAACTGCAAAGTTACCCAGTGTTTCAAACACTGACAAAGTTTCAAAGAAAGGAGCTCGCCTATTGCTAAGTACTCACTCCTGAAAACCGGATCACCTCATCTTGAACTGCCTTTAAAAAAAAAAAAAACATTACAAGGCATAAGGATCCCTGAGAACCTGCTACACTCTGCCTGGGCTGCGAGGCCCTGCTCTGTGTGTCCCCAGGGAACATTGTGTCACAAGGAAAACACTCCCAGTTCTTAAACTTGCCGAAATTGTTGCACTAGAATTGAAGTGTAGCATGCGTGTGGGTTTCTTCATATACACCGGAAAATGTCTTTTTTTGCCTCAACTAAATCGTTTCATTAGGTTCAAAAAAGCACCTGAATGATTGTAACTTTGTCACCATTATAAAATACGGCACAGCTGCCACAGCTATTCTTCTCTCTGTAAATGTTTGGATACTCCCCACACACTGTTTCTTCCAGGCAGTAAATGTTTGTATGCCAGGAAAAGACACTTGACTTCCTTATCTGTTTTGTCACCGAGACACCAAAAAGCATAAGGTTTCTAGCAAAACCCACTGTGTCTTGATCTAGTCCTATTTTAGAAAAAAAAAAGGGTAGAGAAAGGCAGGGAAGGAGCATGAACTTGGGCAGCAAAACCTTCCAAAAGCAAATAAAGCCATCTGTGTTGTCACTGGGAAGCGTCTATATAGCTGCTAGACAAATGTTGGTGCAAGAAAAGACTATTTTTAATATCAGAACTGTTTCTAAGAGAATGTATATTCCCATGATCAAATCTAATGCAACACCATCAGGATTTGGCTCTAGACAACATCCATGACATTTTATAGTACTTATCAGCACCACAGTTAAGTGTCGCTGACAGGGTCTGTGGAAAGCGAGCTGGGCAGTCAAGTTACACTGGAAACTTTTAGGATCCCAGGGTCTGTTTCTGCCAGGATCTACGTCCATCTCCAGATCACCATCACGCCATCTGTAATGGCTCTAATGCTCTCTCCTGCCACAAGCTGACAGCCTTCACTCACTGGGGTCGGGGGGGGAAGCAAAGCAAGCAGTAAATCACATGGACACTCTAAAAACAGTAAAAGTTGCTGCACAAACCATACATCCTTACACTTAGCAGCAACACATGGTGGGAATTTGGAGCTCCCATATGCTGCAGATTTTTTAAGTCCTATCTAACTTAAAAAAACAACAACAAAAAACACCCCAGAACATCCAGATGTTCTTGAAAAGCCCAAGATTGTTTCCCATTTCACTGCATATATTATTTCATCATCCAGAATTTTTACGATACATTTCGTTTTACCTTTTCAGATCAGCAGGGTTTTTTTATGCTTAGATCAGTGAGCCATGGGTCTGTGGGCTCAGAGCCTTTAACACCTCTGCAAGTTTTCCAGTTTGGCTTTCTCCCCTGATTGGCCACCATCCAAAACCTCAACTTTTAGCTCAGGGCTGCCCTCCCACCCCTGGTTTCCATTCCTCAGTTCTGATTTTCTCCCATGTCAGGCCAAGTGAGAGGGGGAAAAAAAAAAGTCAAGGTTTAAGTTAAATATTCAAAAGGGATTCTGTGGTTTCTTTAAAGTTTAATTTAATTTTGCAATTTTCCTAAAGGAAGTATATTCATTTCAGATTGTTCTGGCAGGACAGATAATTCACTCCAACACCTATGAGAGAACAAAAGGACTGAGTCTCAGGAATGAATTCAGAGCGCACCAGAGTCACTACATTAAAGGTGAACTCTTACTTTCACAGGACAAATGTGCCAGTTCCGACACAATGCTCTGGACTATTAATTCCCACGGGGCATGACTGACAGCATCCCACTTCCTCCACTGGCATTAGGATCAGCTCTGTCACGCCTGCAGAGCAGCTCACAGGAGGAGGAGGTTCCCAATAAAAACATCCTGCTATTCTAAACAGCACTGACCCTTCCATCTTCAACTCCTACGGAGGGAGATGTGAAAGATGGCCAGCCTTCTCCATAACCAACTATGTATTTTTTGCCAGTGACATTACATAAGTAAGATAATATAACCCTTCTGGTTTTACCATGTGCCCAACTCCAACCCATGCATTAGACAGTCATTCTGTCAGAATAGAGAGAAACAAATGTATTAGCAATTGTTAGTGATTAGTGCAATCTACTTGTCTGTTTCCTACTATTACGAGATCAAACAGAAACCTCAGCCTGGATACATTACAGTCTCATTAAGCCTTAAAGCCAGAATGGAACAAACCATTGCTCACAAATTCATTTACTCCTGAAATTCAAACCAGTCAGTCAGCATGGGATGGGAAGGACAAGCAAATAACAGACTTTCATAGTTAGTAAATTATGGACAAATGGGTTTACAGGGCAGAAGATCTCAGTTTTTAAAACCTAGACTCAACTAAAGCAACTCATGCTAAATACTAGAAAAAGAGGTTTCATTTTTTCCTTTTATGGCATGGAACGTACATTCGCTGATGTACACAAGTAAACTAAAATGTGTTATTATAACATTAGAATAAATAAGGCCACAGTTTCCCCAAGTCCTGTTCTGCATACAAACCAAGCAAACAAGAAGATGGCATTTAGGAAAGAATGCAAACTGAGCAAGTAATTGCAGATACTCACTTACTATAAATTACATAGATCAGTATGAAACTGCACAAAAGAAGAGGATTTAGAAGGATATCTTCAATAGTCTACTCCCATTTGGGTTTTGTTAAGCAGATTGTATAAAATCTAATATTAAGTTCATTAGTATAAGAATGCATAGATAGTTTTGCAAGCTCAGACCAGTCTTGGAAGGAGAGCTGCTTAGCACCCACGACAAACATAAAAACATAGCTAATATTGCCACAACAAACATTACTTCTTTAAATCAAAAGAGCCGAAAGATGCAAACAATTAGAAAGTGCTGCTGGTGAATTAACGCTATTCCATTCCACCACTTCCCATTCAGCATTTGGAAGTAACAATATTGAAGTACCACTGCATAAGATCAGTAACAAACAATGAGAAGTAAGTTAAAATCTTCTTCAGAGGCTTCATTTTTAATAAACAACATACAATGTATTAATACATGATGTTCTAATACACAACTGAGTACAAACATGGTAATTTGTCTTTAAAAACCAATTAATTTTAAACTTCATTTTTGTTCTATGGAAAGAACATACATATATATCTACAATGTATACATATATAATCTGTTTTAAAATAACATTAGCCTGTAAAGAATATGTATTAAAAATGACATATTCTATTCTGATTTGTATTTTTTAAACATTTGGAATAGTTTATCTTTATAAACACAGACTTAAACATATAACATATTGTACTGTATATGGGAATGCATCTAAAAATACTGTCCTTTACATCCTTGCTGAGTTCTGGATTTGGGATTGCAAGTCTTATGTACATGCAACTCATCAGCCATTGCAGGGAACTGCAGTGTCCTGAACCTAGAACATCACATCTGCCAGGTGAATGAAGGAAAACAAGATTTCGCCCCAGATCCACTTGAGCAAAACCCTACCCATGTGATACTTAACAAAGTTTACAGGGAATCCAACAGCATGAATCCAATTGCTTGCTCCTAATCTACGGGGTTTTTGCATGTTTAAAAATATATGCATTTGTGAATTCATACTCGTATTCTAAAAACGCGATTTTACCTCTGGCACTCAATAATTTCAGATGTTACACAGCTTCAGTTGCATTCTTACAGGTTAGCATAGATATTGCTTTTCCAACTTTGAAGCGGTTTGAGAAGAGACAATTTAAACACACTGTGGTATTTGCTTTGCTCCTAAGTGCCCTGTATTGATTACCCAAAAAGCCCTCAGGTTTTTGGTTTTTTTCTCCTTCTGATGCAACACATGGATCTTGAATCTTTTTTCAATCAGTCATTTGCTTCCTATAGTGTGAACCAAACAATAACTCAGGGGGAATTCCACGTACCCACACAGAATATAAAAAGCTAGACTTCTTGCATGGTGGAAGAGCCATCGCATTGATACTGAATTTCTGCAGAAATGCTCAGTGACACGATCCATATGTAGCCCTCGCTGTTTAAAACTTGCAAGTCCTTACTGTCTCCGTGTGTGTGACAGCCCTGTACCAGGACACGTTACAAGGCCAGAGCTATTTGGGGTCAGGAGGGAGGAAGGCGGCAGGTGAAGTGACCCGGAGGATGAGTTGTAGCTGGATTCTGAATGTCTTCCTACAGTCCTGCTGCATAAGAGCCCATCGGAATAGAAAATACCTACACCATGACTCAACATACCTTGGCTGCACCAGGTGTGGGGCATCATGGAGAGAGAAGGGAACCCTGTCCTGGGAACAGGCAAGACAACAGGTCTAGCTGTGGGAATTATCTTCTGCTTCGTACTGTGAAATCTTATGATAAATCTGAGCATCATCCTGAGACTTAAGATTCCCCCCCCCCCCCCCCCAAATGACCTCTTTTCTTTCAGGGAGATACATAATCACCCAAAAATCCCAGCTTTTTTTTTTTTTTTCCTTTCTTTCTTTCCTTTTTTTAAAGCATTGCGAAAGAAAATTTCTGTTCTTTGTGAAAGTAGAAAAAACCTTCAAAATACAGGTCCTAAAGGCAAAAATGCCAGAAGTCAAGAAAAAGAATTCAAAATTGATTAACTCAAGCTTGTTTCTGACTTCTGAATGCATCGGATTGACAACACCACTGAGAGTCCTGTATGACCCCAAAGATTTAGGTCATGTTGCATCCTTGTATACAAATATAATTAATTTAAAAAGATATACTTCACTAGTAAGTCAGGAAAGATTTCAGCAGTCACTTATTTCTAATGCCACCTGAATTATTATTCTTCACTCCTGAAATCTGTTTCTCAATCTAATTCACATGTCAACCCAAAAAACTGGTCTTTCTAAATAGTCCAGACTTTCACTAACAAAAGTGATGAGAATCTCATATTGCATATGATAAAGCCATTTTGCATATTTATGATGTTAAAGTTACATCACTAAAAATGGAATCTGAGGTTTCATTGAAAACTAATGCAATAGGCACTGCTCTACCTCAAAGAAAATTTGCATTATGACCTGATGTTGCTTGGTGTCTACCTGCTGTTCTGGTATCTCAGAAGGGAATGGGAAGCACTCACCAAAATTTGCTATTTCATGAGCACAGAACACAGGTTCCCAGTGATGATTAATATCCAAATTTTCATTACATTCGAGTGCATCATCAAATTCAGGGATTTGTTCTGATCCTCTAGAGAGAGGAGATCCAAAAGCAAAGTCAAAATCTAGATTTGCTCCATTTCCTTCCTTAAATCTCACCTCTGGGAAATATTACCAAGGAAAGTACAAATAGACTGCAAGCTACCAGAAATGTCATTGCGAAAGAAGAACCACTTATATGCAGACACATGCTCCAACTGTAAATTAATCAGATCAACATATATATTTAGCTAACCAAGATGCCTATACAATATTATAATAAAAGATAATAATCAAATGAAAAAAAAATAAACTCAGTAGTGGAATTCTGGTTTACAAGACGTGTTCTTTGTGTCTAAACGGGCATTAGAAGGTCTTTAAAGGGATAAGAGGAAAGAAATGGAGAATATTGCAAATGTAGACTTGAAATGAAAAATCTACAGAGAATTACGCATAGACACACACGAAAAAATTGTGCAGGCCTTGCACATGCCTTCTTTAGTTTTAAAGGCATTTTAGTTAATAGCAGGAGATTTTATATTTTCCAGGGAGGCTTTAAAAGTAATTATTGTCCGTATGTTCTTTGTCCATAAGTCTTAAGCGGCAGCCAGCAGAATTTCATTTTCTTCCCTTATTTCAGCAATAAATTTCCTTAAAGAAACTCTCTTGTGCCCTGACAGTAAAAGCAGTATTCATAAATAAAAAAAAAAAAAAAAAAAGAAAAAAAGAAAAGAAAAAAAGAAAATTTCTCCAGTTGACTTATTTCCACAAAATAAGCCTAAGGAATAGAAGAACTGCTGAGAGCAAGGCAAAACCCCAGAATTTTTAAAGGTTCTCAAATCTGACAATAGAGGAGACAGATCTCTGGGCTCAAGCTCACATTCTGATCGTGCCCTCAGTCCTTAAACACTACCTCTTTAAGGACTCAATATCAGGTCCATGGCTTCTAGCAGTAAGAAAGGATGTTCACAAACTGCATTTGGATCCAGGGTTAAATTTTTCATTTTGGATAGATCACCACTTAGAAAGTACAAGTGTAATGGGACCTTTTAGTTCATCTAAAAAACATATTCAAACAAGGAACTTTATATACTTTCTAGTTTCTTTATTCATTTTTAAACTGTGCATAAGTAAAATGCCAATGGATATTTATATTTCTGTGATATCTTTCCTCAAAGATCAACTAAATAGGCTTTTCACCTCTTACTGTAACAACTTTCTATGGAACAAGAATTTTACACTTCATTCTATAATGGACATAAAGCCAGAATATATCAAGTTCTGAATACACAACAAGTTAATCTATGGTGCATAAAGGTTCACCACTTCCTAAAGCAAAATAACATTTTTCTTTCCATCCAGCACTGTATAGCCAAATAAAGAGTGGTAAATATTTAATTCGGCTTATGATGTGTAATGCTGAGTTCCTGGGTTACTTGTGACTAGCAGTGCTGTGTACCTAGGTCACTGCATGGCTTGGGACAATAGGTACTGTTGGAAAAAATAGTATGGAAAGAAAGAGGTAGAAATAATCTTTCCTGTTGTAGCAGGAAAGAGGAAACGGATGATCCCCTGGAGTTTCTTTCAGTGTGGAAACGTCCTGCAGCTTTAAAACATTTATTTGAAAAATTAGTATTATTTTGCAGATTAGACTCAAATGAAAGTTAGTAAATGGCAACACACCAGAGCACTCAGCTAAGCGCTCCTGTCAATGTAGAGATCCCTCCAATAACCAAGGAAAATCAAACTATATTAAGAAGCAGAAGACTAACAGCTTGCACCCTCCCCCCTGCCCCAAAATCTCACTTTTATATCCTGGAAATTCTCATCCCTAGTACCCACTCCACTATGTACAGAAACACAGACACCCCCTTACGCCACTCCCAGACAAATCCTTAGATAACAGAAATTAAAGTAAAACTCATCAGATCCGATGGAAGCAAACTCACATCTTCAAAAACATAGCCCATCATCTATCTCTAGTTGCTTATAATATTGGCTTATTTGAGTTGGTGGGCAAATGCTGGAAGAGCAGATGGGCTTATTAATACTTGCAAGTGTCGTCTGTGTGCAAAAGCCCACAACTAAAAATGAGAAAACCAAATTATTATTCCTAGGTGCTGTCAGTGTTTATTTCTATCCAGGTACTCCTAAGCCAGCAGTTTTCAACAAGGTATAGCCATTAAACCATTTAATTTGGCACCAATGCAACCTAAGCATAAATGTCTTCTCACAGACTGTGGGTAACATTGAATAATCCAGCAAGACCAACGAAAGCAATATGAATGGCTTGAAAAAGTTAATTAGACTCACAAAAGCTACCAACACAATTAGCACTAATTGACAGCCTTGTTGGCAATCACACACTAGATGTTAGCGGTTCAATGGGCAACAGCAACGGAGGCTGCACCCTCCCTCTGCTAGAGGTGGTCCTTCCAAACAGTGTTGAGCTGAGAAATGGTTCCTACCGTGACCTTTGCTGAACCACTTCTGCAGATAAAAGGTGGCCTTTACTTCCCAACACTATGATTCTCTCATATTTCAAAACCCCTCAGTGTTTCTTAAATATTTATCCTTCAGATACCGTAAGATATTTCAGGAATAGGACAAGAGGGAGTTCTCAGTTATTACCTATCTTCAAAATAACATTAAAGGATAAATATATATGATACGTAATAAATCCTGGAGTGCGCCATGAATATGCAAGCCCAATTTCCTACTTCCATATTATCTCCCTTACCACTTCATATATGCACTTCTGTTGCTTATATGGACAGAGTAAAATGAGTCTGTCTTCACCTAACATGTGTTGGTGAAATATTGCCATTGTCTCTTGCAAAAAAATCCCTCCCAAAATCCAGTTTCATTCAAAGTCAAATGTCTGGAGCCAAGTCCTGAAATTCTTGTTTAGAGCAGTGTTGTAAGCAACAAAGGTGGGAGGATGCAAACATCCAAGGGTTCTTACTGATATGAGTACACCTCAGTGGCTTGATCCCTCTCATAAGCCCTTTATAAGGCACCTTTATTACAAGGAAAAGAAACAGTACTAAAATCAGAAAATGCTAAAACATATGCATATGTATAAGCTAAATATCCAGCCCCACGGATACGTCAGCAATAATCCCTCACCTCAGTTTGCACAGCTGCTGCTGATGAAATTGCCCAATGCAAAGATCTCAGGAGGCTGCACTACATAATCTCCAAAAGTCACTTCCAGCCAACATGGCTGTGATTCTATGATCTTGCTTCTACAGCTCACTTACCCGTTCCCGTGAGCTTTAAGCTGTGGTTAATGAAGTCTCAGAGACTAGACCACACACAAACAAATTCGTTTCCGCTCCCTACAAGGGGAATTCGTGTTCATCTGATGTCAAGAGACTTCTTTCACTACCTCTGCGCCATGCCATCTGTCCTTAAACCACCATCACTAGGCCAGGGGCAGTTTGGAGATGTCCTTGGAGATGCCTTTAGCTCAGCTTCATCCTGACACCTGCTGCCCCCATTGCACTCTGTAGCACATGGACACAGAAGTCTCTCTCATCTGGTAGGAGGTCCGGGTCCCCAAGATCCCCAGGCTCAAGATATAATAACAATAGTTTCAAACATACTTCTCCCAAGGAAAGACAGCAATAAGAAGAGAAACTCGAGCATTGTACACTCAGTTCTGGCACTGAATGGAGGAAGAAATTCAGCAGCATAAAGGACCCTTGGGAAAGCTCCTTTCCTTCCCTGTCACCTCTCTGTTTACATCAGCTCCACAATTTAGCCATGTAACACAGTTATCCTCTGGTGACTTCTCATTCTCAGAGCTGAGGCTTCATTCTAGTCACCTTTTCCAAAGGTGGGAATCCTGCCTCTGCCCTGCTCAGCCAAGATGACATCAGGTATCATGCAAGTGGGCAACTCCAGCTGCAATCCTGATTTGGGGTAGATCTTCCCCTTCAGAGGAGTTTACAAAAAGCACCTGGTATATGGTATATGAAATACGGTTAGCCTCTTTTAGACATCAGCAGAACTCTATACCCTCACTTGAAATAAACCCAAGAGAAAGGAAAAAAATCTTCAGTGCTATCACCCCTGTAGGAAGGACCTGCTCGAGAGATACGGGTCATTTGTTCAAATAACCTATGGCTTGAAGAATGGCTTAAGAGTTCAAAAGCCTGAGGGGTATCGCAAGAATGAATTTTACTTTCCAGGAAAGACATCAAAACCAGACATTTCTGTGGCAGACATACCAGCATATCCTTTCAGATCCCTTTGAGTATATTTTCTGCCTTTTGGATTTGAAATCTTGGAGCAATAAAACGAGCTCTCATTTTTTAATTAAGTTTCCTGTAGGCAAGGTTGAAGAAGGAGTATCAGTGAGTGCCTCTGAAGTGGGAGCTAGCACAAAGCCCCGCTAACAGGTCCATTGACCCAACATTCACAGGCTTTATCATTGCTAAAATATTTTCCATCAATCCAGGCAGCAACAAATAACAGGTTTTGAAGTTCTTAGTAGTGGTATGTTATCAGGAAACATACAATCAACTGCTATATGAAAAGGTTGACTGTTATTACTCTTCAAAGTGCATTTATATATTCTACTCTCTTGCTTGCAGTACCAGGGTACACACTGCATATTCTAATAGGACAAAATGGAAATGTTGCGCAGCTGCTGCTGGTTATTCCAACGCTATTTGGGCTGAATTTTTTTAAGATAGAAATGGTCTCTTAATCAAAGGTGTGCTTACTGAGAGAAAATATTTGTCATGAAGGCAAAACTATCTCCTTCTCTCAAAGGAGAGAAACTCAAATGGGGTAAAAGGGTGTATATCAGACAACCACTTCATGAAAAGTGCAATTCCTTTTGATACTGGATATATATTCTTGCCAGTCACAGTTTATAAACTGGCAAAGACTGGACAGAAGAACTTACCTAAGGATAACCAGCTCTTAAGGAATGAATAGCCAATCAGGTTTACAACAATTCCTTCCCATATCCTGCTGCTTTTGGAAGAACTACTCATAGTTAATATACTGAAAATTAAGCATCAGTGATTTCAAGTCCAAACACTTAACATTTCCTTATTGCATGAAGTTTTTGTATTCTAGTTATACTGAACTATTAATGTTGCATTTACTATAATGTTGCAATTACATAATACTAACTACATTGTCTGCCACTCTGGAAGAGGAGTAACATAAAGCAGAGCATCAGGTCTATTTTCAATTTATACCTACCACAATAACTTCTTAATTTGCTCCTTACTTACCGTTAGCAACAGTTTGGCCTATACATCAAACATTTTCCAAAATACTAAAACACTCATACTGTTTTGTTTTGGTTTGGTTTGATTTTTTTAATTTAGTCATCTAGTGGGGAAAAAAAAAATTACATTAATTCTGTCCTCAATTGTGTGGTTAATATGTTGCTTGCGCTTGAAACCCGCTGGACTCTCACTGTTTTCAAATCAATGCATTCAGTAAAAATGAAGCCACACTGTTTTTCCATCGAAAAGTCACTATGATATCCAGATGCAAAACCATGACCCTAAACAGAGACATCAGAAGACGATGACAGCAATTGCTCTTGTATCACTTTGGTTTTCTTTTCATTGAAATGTGCAGCTGAGAAATTCATGGCGCTCTCTACCTCTCTATGTAGTTACATATACGCACGCATACAAAACACCACATTTGAATAAAGGGATAGATAGATATCAAGGTAACCGTATTCCCTGGAAATAAGGAAAGGATAGTGCTTATAGAGGCTTTACCTTCTTTTGCTTTGAATATAGATTAAAACAACAGCAGGGAAACTACATCGATATAATGTTATGCTGAAGACGCAAATGCTAAACTCCAGGAACGTACTTGCAATACACACACACACATATAAATTTAAAAATATGTAAATATGCACCTTTTAATGATTGAACTCCAAAGTTACAGATCATGACTTCATTAATACGCTATTTTAGTGAAGTCAATCTGCCAAGAAAACTTGCCAGTTGGTAGAGCTCACCTCTACCCTTTTTAAGGTTTCTAGTTTGCTCCAGGAAAGCCTTGAACGTGCACCTCCATTATTCAGGCACAGAAGAAATCCCTTTGCCCTGAAGGTTATCAGCATGCCACTCAGACTATTTTATGTACTAAAGCCTGAAAAGGAAAATACGTTTCATAAGTTCCTCCTCTAAGCACATCTCAAATGATGAAGTGTAGCAACAGTAAGTGAATACTTCAATAACAACCAGTTTAAAAATGAGAACTTCCTCTGCTCTGTACAGAACAGAAAATATTTAATAGAAGTACTTAGGTAATACATTTTTTCAGGTGGGCTGAACATTTTCATTAGCAATTAAGTAATTATACACCCTAAGGATAACAATTAAATTATCAAACACATTGTCAGAAACTAAACACACAGAGTTTGTAAAATACACAATTTATATAATTGCTTTACACATGGTTGAATTTTACAACAAACCATGATACCTTCTCCAAGGAAAGATGCCTATTTTACCATATTTTCAGTAGTACAGATATACTGATATGCCTGTATCAGTCAAGTTATATTCCACAGTAATATCTTATGCAATTAATCAAACAATATGTAATTACATCCCTGCCATGAAAATGTAAAAGATTATTTAAAACACCTAAGGGAAGGCTATAATTTTTAATATCTTGTTGATTAAATTCCATTTTTCAGTAAGGGTTAAAGTGTGTATTACGCTTTCTACTTTCCTACTCATATTTTCCAATGTGTTAATTCTCTTTCTTCTGAAATCAGTTCAGATACTCCTGTTGCCAATCTGCTCACCCAGCAGATGGAGATGGCACACTAAGCTCTTTCTTCCCATAAGAAAAGGAAGTCTCCCTACCAGCCAGCCAGGAATTTGTTGGGGAGGACTGCAGTGTCCATTTCTTTTGTATACTTCTTCTCGGAAGGAAAAATCTAGCAACTCACTGAACGAGGCAGGAAGCGATGGCAGCAACATCCCTGTTACATCAAAAAGACTACCGTCATGGTTATCATCACCTACCTACCAAGACCTCTGAGTATACAATACACAATCAGCAAATCTTTCCCTACTCCAGATAGTCATGCATGGACTAAGCAATGGGAGTGAACCAGACATGACCATCATCTGAAAGGTATTCTGAAAAGATGAATTTGATCTGCTACTGTTTTTCTTACTCCATGACTGAGTCATTCTTCTGTTGTATCCCTCCCAGCTTCTTTACTGTTTCTTGCACAACAAGGCACCAAGCTGAACTTCACAATCCCACTTCCCCACAATTGTTCATGTTGTATTTTTGTTTCCTCCTTTCCCCTAAATGTATCTTAGATCATCATCTCTGATTCCAAAACTGGAGAACTGGAGAGCTGCTACCTACTGATTCCTCCTTTCCCAATGGGACTCCTATGATCCAGATCCATCCCACTTAACATTCACCTTGCAGAAATCAGTGGACAGAGAAAGGCAACTGCCAAGGTCAGGTCATCACTCCTATCTTCCCAGTCATCCTCTGGAGGCCTCTACTCATCTCCATTAGCTATACATATGACCTCAGGCATCTACCTACCTAATTTAGGCATTTAAGTTAATAGGAATGTCTGGGGTTCACAGACACTTGATGCATTTAGAGGAGAGCTCTTCCTTTAAAAAACTAAAACCTACGTGGAGACGAAATGGAGTTATATTGGGTTTGCATGGCAAGGTTTTGGTAGGGGGCAAGCTACAGGGCTGGCTTCTGTGAGAAGCTGCTAGAAGCTTCCCCTATGTCCGATAAAGTCAATGCCAGCTGGCTCCAAGACGGAGCCGCTGCTGGCCAAGGCCGAGCCCATCAGCGATGGTGGTAGTGCCTCTGGGATAACATATTGAAGAAAGGGAAAAGAAGTTACAGGGGAGTAGCAGTTGCAGCCAGAGAGAGGAGTGAGAAGATGTGAGAGGAACAACTCTGCAGACACTGAGGTCAGGGAAGGAGGAGGGAGAGGAGGTGCTCCAGGCACCCGAGCAGAGATTCCCCTGCAGCCCGTGGGGAAGACCATGGTGAGGCAGGCTGTCCCCCTGCAGCCCATGGAGGTCCACGGTGGAGCAGATATCCACCTGCAGCCCGTGGAGGACCCCATGCCGGAGCAGGTGGATGCCCGAAGGAGGCTGTGACCCCATGGGAAGCCCGTGCTGGAGCCGTCTCCTGGCAGGACCTGTGGGTCTGTGGAGAGAGGAGCCCAAGCTGGAGCAGGTTTGCTGGCAGGACTTGGGACCCCGCGGGGGACCCACGCTGGAGCAGGCTGTTCCTGAAGGACTGCACCCCGTGGAAGGGACCCACACTGGAGCAGTTTGTGAAGAACTGCAGCCTGTGGGAAGGATTCACTCTGGAGAAGTTCATGGAGGACTGTCTCCCGTGGGACGGACCCCACGCTGGAGCAGGGGAAGAGTGTGAGGAGTCCTCCCCCAAAGGAGCGGCAGAAACAACGTGTGATGAACTGACCACAACCCCCATTCCCCGTCCTCCTGCACTACTGGGGGGAGGAGGCAGAGAAAATTGGGAGTAAAGTTAAGAAGGGAGGGGTAGGGGAGAGATGTTTTTAAGATTTGGTTTTATTTCTCATTATCCTACTCTGATTTGACTAGTAATAAATTAAATTAATTTTTCCCCAAGTCGAGTCTGTTTTGCCTGTGATGGTAATGGCTGAGTGATCTCGCTGTCCTTATCTCGACCCATGAGCCTTTTGTTATATTTTCTCTCCTCTGTCCAGTTGAGAAGGAGGGGGAGAGATAGAGCAGCTTTGGTGGGCACCTGGCATCCAGCCAGGGTCAACCCACCACAAGTTAGTTACAACTCTCCTCATTAAAGCTTAAGTATCTGTATTTTCCTTGCTTTCCCCTTTGTTTCTAGTAGCACTGCTAAATATTTTAGATACTTTCTGCTGGGCAGAACAAATGGATTCAAGCCCCTACTAATAAGTTCCCCAACTCCAAATCACTCTTTGACTGTAAGAAAAGTAGCAAAAAGAGCAATTTAAAATTTATAACTTCCTCAATATTGTGTACGGTGTTCACAAAAATACACAGACAAACCTAAAAAGCAGTTAAGTAACTGTCGTCCATCTGCCATACACAGTAAAGGCACTTCCAGAGAATGATTATTTCTGTTTAGCTCCAGCTGTCTGCAGTTTGTGGGGCTTTTCTGACACAGGCAAAGAGGAATTCAGCCAGAAATCTGAAACCTGTTACATTTAGGAACACATTTATGTGTAGTAACTAGGTGACTGATGACTTCATAGGAAGCTTCCAAACCTATTTAAAATTTGGGAAAACAGCTGGAAGGGCATTTTTACTTCCTGTGTAATCTGTATACCACAGAAAAAAGAAGAAAAGAAAAGAAAAGAAGAGAGACAGAAACAGACACCCCCCCAAGAGATCCTATACATTTCATAGTCTCACAGAGTACTATGTACATAAAATCTTGCATACTATTGTACTAAGAGCTATATGATGTCTTCCTGTAGCTTTAAGGAAATTCATTCAAAAGCAAGTTTTTGAAATGAAGAAGATGGATGGCAACAGCAGCTTTGGGTGGCTGAGATCCTACAGCTGCTGAAAGTTGATCGTGTCCATGTAATCTCAGGGCAAGATTCCTCCTCCCCCTCCAGGGGATGCCAGTAGTCCCTGGCTGCCAATATACTGTCAGGCAGAACAGTGAGTGTTACAAGAAGGAACAGAAAAACAGTTAAAAATGCCTGTTCAAACCTTATTTCCCTTCATTCCCCCAAGACATACAAACAGAGTCAAAGTTTGCTAGAATACAAGGACAATCATTACAATTTCCTCAGAGGCTGGCACAGTTCAGTTCTTCCAGCATTCCCTGTCCCCACTTTGCTGGCACGCTGCTTCTTCCTGCTGACGTTAAGGCTGATGGAGCAGCCAGTGTAGGAAATGAATAAGCTGCCTCCTCCAATGTAAGACCACTGGAAATTTCTCATACGCATTGTCCAATTTTCTACTCCAAGCTTCTGGATGATATAGAAGCCACAAATTAAAGACAAATAGAAGGATACAGCCCCCACAAGACAATAGAAAAAGCACTGAGCAAAATCTTCCTATGTCTAGATGTAAAAAGGCTCAAAACAGGAAGGAAAAGAAATTCTATTTTAAATTGCTGCTCCTTCCTCTTCCTTGGAAAATGAAAGCATCTTAGTATCCCCCAATCCAATCAATGACAAAAGTACATTAAGAAATGCAGTTAGATCCCAACTTGTAAAGCTGTTCTACATTCAAATTCTTTGCCAACACAGGTAAAGAACATGCCCATGAGAAGGGGGGGGGGGAATCATACTACAAACAGAGCTAGAAATTAGGAATTTAAACTAGGACTTTAACATGAGCCTTCCCTCAACACTTGCCCCTCTACATTTTAACAAGGTTGCTGTTTTCCAGTTTTAGATATATTTGTCTCACAGCAATACTGTTAATATTTAGATTCACTTAGTTGTAATCTGGAAAGAAGCATTAGAGCCTCTAGCCTGACCTGCTGCATAAAACTGGCCAGAGCATTTCGCTCAAGTACAGCTACACAAGAGGATGGTAACTCTTGTCTGACCAATGCACGTCTTTCTAAAAGCCACCCAGTCTTGACTAGAGGAATCTATCACTCTGGTTGGTTTGTTTCAGCATATAATTATGCTTTCAATTAAAAATGTGTACCTGATTTCTAATTTGAATTTGTCTTGCTTCAATTCCCAGCCATTGCTTCTATTCATGCCTTTTGTTGTTAGAGTGTAGAGCTCTCCAGTACTTGGTATTTCCTCTGTTTGAGAGTACAATTAATTTCTTCTAAATGGTGTACATGTCGGCATACAGAAACACACACATACAAACACACAGAGTATCACATGACCATTACCTGTGACCAACATCTCTGCAAAGTCTGAAAAATATGCATGTAGCCGTTGAAGTGTGTCCAGGATAACAGGGTTAAGTCCTCTCCTTTTATAAAGACTGGCTTGCTAATAACAAAAGATAATGATTTTATTTAGCACCTTATCAAAGAGACAGCACTGGCATCAATTTTTGTCCCTCAGAGGGGCAGTATAAGTTATTCGGTGGCCTCCTCTTCTCCCTGGCCTAGCCCTGCTCGCTTGGTGATGGGGTCCAATGAGATCACAGCTTGAAGTAATTACGGCTCCACTGCTGAATGACAGAACAGATTCCCATCTCATGGCAGACAAGTTCATTTTCTGTATATACCCGGCACATCCTAAAGTCCCATCCTAAATCACTGACACTGGCAGTAAAAGCCAATTAAAAAGCACTCCTTGGTGCTTAGACCTTGTTTTGGTCCTGATGATGAGGAACAGTGCAAAATCCCAAAGGAAGGACAATCAGTCCTTGCTTACAAAGCACTCCACATTCCCAAGAAGACTCTTCATGCAACCATATACCCCTAAATACACACAGTTGAGTTGACATACACAAGCTGACAATCTAATGATGATATAAGCCTTAATACACAGTTTAGCTGGCATGCAGCATTTATTTATATTTTGTATATTAGTATTTTCTGCAGAGAAAGAAAGTATGAAATAGTCTCCTAGGAATTCCTCCCACCTCTCTTTTTTTTTCAAGTTTTCACCTCCTACTATCCTCTCCTCGTCCTCAGACGCAGAATACACCTGATGAAAGATATGCAGGGACGAGGGGACAAGGTTTCCTCCTTTTCTTTTCCTGACAGGTCTGACACAAAGACTTGTTCTTGTAATGGGCTCCTTAGCAATAAAAGGACCTTCCGAAGGTCATGGACAGAGTTTTACCACTGCAAAACCAAACAAAAGCCCTTTTCTTAAAAACATATGAAATCATGTTTGGAAATGCATGGAAACCTTAAGAAATTTCTAGGAAATTTGATCCACGATTATCCTCTTAGAAACGACCAAGAATTGTATTTATTCTTAGAAATGCTGATCTCCTGTTATTAACATTTCTGCTTATATTTTAAAACACCCTGACAAAATGGGTGGGGGAAGATGGGGAGAGATCTCTCCTCGGGTGAAGGAACATAAGAGATGTCTCCCTGTAAAGGCGAAGGCAGAAGCAAGAGGCACAGACGGTGAGGAAAGGACTACCAAACATCACTGCTCAAATCACAGACAGGCAGGATCTATTACAGGCACAAGTGGTAGTGAGATAAACTACAATCCAGATCACTAAGTTGTTTCTAGCTGTAAAAATTAACGAATAATAATGTTCTGGAGGTAATGTCTATGAGGCATTAAACAGCATTTTTATTTTAAATGATGCAAATCCATCCCTATGCATAGAGCTTTAATTGAAAAGCCAACGGAAAGTGTTGGCTGCTAGATGGAAGGAGTGTGGGAAGCTGCTGCAGACATGCAAAGTCTGTTTTATTCATGTGCACTATCTTTGTTTTTATTCACCAGAGAAGTCAAAGCCTCTGAATTCTGGTTAGTTTCAACTTGGTTTTACACCAAATATGTATAACTAAAAGAAAAAAAGAAAGGAAAAAAAAAAAAAGAAAAAAGGAAAAGGCCAGATGACAAATGTACACAAAACACATGGCCAAGAATTTTACAAAGGCTTCCTCGCTCTTAGTGAGAATTTTCCCAGGGAAGCTGCTGGAGTGAGGGAGAAAGGCAGGAAGGCTTTTGAGTTAAGGACCCTCTTCCCTAAAAAGAAATTTAGTGCTGCCTCATTTCTGACATCTCCAATGTGTAAACTCACAGTCACAGGAAAAAAAGAAAATAAAAGAACCCCCAAAAACATACTGATAGTAAAAAAATTTAATGTATGTGATAATATTTAGCATCACTTGCTATTTTTTTAAACAGAAAAAATAATGCAGATTTCTTCCTCTCATCTTTATACTTTCTAGTAGATTTGAAGTCAATAGTGTTGATAGCCACATGACAAGAAAGCAAATTAAGACAAGACATATAGAAAAAGAATACTGAAAGGCACAGAAGGACATGCAGTTTGGGACAATGCATCTTTTTGAGAAGGGAGTCAAACACTGTATTCTTAAGCAAAGAACAGGAGAGATGTTGGCAAATCTGAAATAGCAGATGATTAAAGCAGTCAGATAAAAGAAAGTCCCATTTAAGCAAGCATGAAAAAAAATAGAAAATCAGACCAGAGGATAAAGTAAGTAAATGTCCTTCTATATAAATGTTAGATATCTAAGAAATTAGTAGATTGCTTAAATACTGGGGCGGGGGGGAATACAGAAAAAACAGAATAGCTAGCAAGGGTACTATCCATCAGGAAAAGCTTAAAGCTAAATCCAATAAATAAGTTAACTGTACAAAGTAACACACAAACCCTGTGGACGGGAAGTTCAGTCCCACACAGGGCTGGGAGTGCAGTATGCAGTATTTAGCGTAGCACCACCGGCCTGGCCTGGATGGGAGCAGTGACTCCAATTTGCCTCGTGAACTCCATGACTGCAAGATCAGGAAACACAGCAGTAACGGGAGATTTCAATGGCCCCACGTAGATTGCTTAAATGTTATAATCGGGGCACGATGCCAAGAGCAAATTTTCAGACCCTGCTTCGTGAGCAGCTAGCCAGGAAACTCCGAGGGGAAGCAACTCTTCACCGTGTCTCAGCAGGCCTGTCAGTGAGTCACTCTGCAACCATGATCAGCGTGGACGTAGATTCAACATCTGTGCATAAGCAAGGAAGCCAAAATATCCACAATGGGAGTAGGTTCAACAGGATTCTTGCACAAAAAGGAGGAAGCTTGGTTAAAAAAAAGAAAGCTAAAAGAAGCAATGATATAGGTAAAATATCAGAAATGTCTTTTTAAAGGCATGAGATTGAATTGCAGTGCAAGTGCATGATTAAAAAAAAACGTTACTTGAAGAAAGAAAGACAACTTTAAAAAGCTGAATTTTTGTCCAGCTGAAGATAACAGGGGAAAAAAATCCTCAGAAGGATAACACTATAATGCAATAGGCCAAAATAAAAAACTTTGAAACACAACTTGAAAAGTTTACACTGTAATAATAAATCTTCTGTCAACCTGCCAAAAGATGTGAAGCCTGCCACAGCAATCTGTGGAGCCAACACATGAGCAAGGTGAGAAAAGAGCATCCAGAGATGAGGCCATAGCAGAGAAAGCAACCTAATGTTTTGCATCTTTGTTCACCCTAGAGCTGCTTTGAGAGGTTCCCACATCAGAGCTCTTCTTTGCTGTCGCTGTATTAAGATATGTCTCATATTAAAGTGTCAGTGAAAGACATTTTACACAAATCCACACTACTCATCTGCCCAAACCAGATGGTATTCATCCAAATGTTCTAAAGGAACTCAAGGATGAAATCATTAAGCCATTAATTGCAGAGACTGTCTTCTCATTTAAAATAATGTTTGTATTAGAGAAATGGACATTGCAAATATGGATTCCTATTTTTTAAAGGTCTCCAAGAGCAATTTAGAGAGGTACTTCAGGGCAGTAAAGTTTGATGTCAGCACTAGGCAAATTAGTAAAAACTATTCCAATTCTGTAATTTGACACATGGAGCAATAAGAGGTACCGAGTGAGAGTCCACATGACTTTGGAGAGGGAATGCATGACTCATTAACGTCCTCGGTTTTTGACAGAATCAATGAATATATAAAAAGGAAAATTCAACCAAATAGCCTACTCTAAAAATCTTTCAGAAAGATCCCCCACAAAATGTGGTCAAGAAACTATATTGCTAGAGGATAAGAGGATGAGAGGACAGGTCTTCATTTGGAGGAATAATTATTCTAAAAATGGGAAATATAAGGTTTGATTTTTGCTATTGAGAAAAGTCATCAAAGGAGTCCCACAAGGTACTTCGGTCAGTCCTATTTAACGTATTCCTAATTATAGAAACAGGAGCAGACAGTGACAAAAGTCTGCTGATAACACTACATCATTCAAAGGAGTAAAACGAAGACAAGTAAATATCAGTAAGATAGTAAGTATGAAAAGTTGTAGATGAACCTCATGATACTGAGTGACTGATATGATAGAGAGTACCATGAAGACATCAATCTGCCATTCAACAGCGACTCAAAAAACAAATAAATTCAGAATTTTTTAGGAAGGTAACAGAGAACAAAACAGAAAATGCCACTATAGCACTGTATTAGCCCCTTCATTGTGCCCTTACCTTTAACACTGTGTTCAATACTGCTCTACTTACCTCAAACAGGACACAAGGGAAGCACAAGCAATACACATAAGACAGACAAGGGCAAGCAAAGGAATGAAATTACTTCTCTTCAAAGACCAAAAACTGTAGCGTCCATAAAATCAAAAGCTTACAGGATAAAGTGGAGAAGGTGTTTCATCATAACCCACAGTTGTGGTAAAAAAAAGTGCCCAAATTAAAAAAAAAAAAAAAGGTGAAAAAAAAGGAACCCCAGATGGGGGGAAAAAAGTAATCTATGAAGGGATATTAAACAAAGGGACTGCACCTCAGGCTCAGGAACCGCCTGAGTCAAAAATTGTTAGAGGGTGGGAGAGTATTCATGGAAGAATGAATGTCCTTCCTACCTTCAAGAAGGGCAAGGAGGAGGATCTGGGGAACTACAGGCATGTCCACCTCACCTTCATCCCTCGGAAGGATGGAGCAAATAATCTTGAAATCCATTTCTACATATAGGAACAAGGAGGTTTGGGAGTAGTCAGCACAGATTTATGAAGGGGAAAATCATGCTTAGCCAAACTGATAACCTTCTAGGTAGCTCACGGGATGAGGGGAGAGCAGTAGATACTGTTTATTTTAACTTTAGCAAGGCTTTTGACACCACCTCCCATAACATCCTAATTGACAAACTGATGAAGTATGGGCTAGATAAGTGGACAGTGAGGTAGGCTGAAATCCTAGGCTCAGCGGGTTGTGATCGGCAGGATGAAGTCCAGCCGGAGGTGAGGCACTAGTAACGTACCCCATGGGTTGACACTGGGGCCAATACTGCTTAACGTATTCATTAATGACCTGGATGATGGCACAGACTGTAACCCCAGCAAGTCTGCAGATGATAGGGAGGAGTGACTGACACATCAGATAGCTGTGCTGCTATTCAGAGGGACCTCCACAGGCTGGAGAAATGGGCTGACAGGAATTGCATGAAACTCAACAAGGGTGGACAACATGTTGAACATGAGCCAGCAATGTGCCCTTGCAGCAAAGAAGGGCAACAGCCTCCTGGGCTGCACTAGGAAGAGCGTGGCCAGCAGGATGAGGGAGGTGATCCTTCCCCTCAGCACTGGTGTGTCACTCTGGAGTGCTGGGTTGAGGTCTGGTCTCCCCAGTACAAGAGAGACATAGACATACCGAAGCAAGTCAGCTAAGGGCCTCAAGGATTGTTAAGGGACTGGAGCATCTGACACATGAGGAGAGACCGAGAGAGTTGGGAGTGTTTATCCTGGTGAAGAAAAGACTCAGGAGAAACCTTATTAATGTGTATAAATACCTGATGGGGGGGGTTGTAAAGAAAACTGAGGAAGACTCTTCTCTGTGATGCCCAGTGACAGGACAAGAGGCAATGGGTATGCATTGAAACACAGGAAATTCCATTTAAACATCAGAAAAAGACCTTTTAATGTGAAGAGGCTCAAACACTGGCACAGGTTGCCCAGAGAGGTTTTGGAGTCTCCATCCTTGGAGATATTCAAAACCCAGTTGAGCATCATCCTGGGCAACCTGCTCTAGTCGACTGTGCTTTGAGCAGGGGGCTTGGACTGGACAATCTTGAGAGGTTCCTTCCACCCCCAATCATTATGTGATTCTGTGAAACTCCACTACAGATTTGTGTTCTTTTCTTACAGTTCATAAATATTTGGTATGAGCTACTGGCAGAGATGAAGGACTGTCCAGCTCAGTACTCTGTTGTGACCTACTATGGTCATTCTCGTTTTCTAGATTATAATTTTCAGTAAGCTATTTTAATTTAAATGTTGTAAAATGTATCATTTTAAGCTGGAATCAGTTTATGTTGATGAAGAGCACTCAATTTGATTAATATTTTCCAAAGCTTTCTAGTTTAAAAAAAAGAAAAAAAAAAAAGAACAACACACATAACACACCTTTCTTCTTGCATGGAAGAATCAACAGTAGAGCAAATCACAAATTAAAGCATAAACCTAATGTTTGCCTTCTTTCACCTCATCTGATTAGAGCCATTAAATTTGCATCATCCTTAGCAGTGCAATTATTATCACGGAAAGCTTAGCCTGTTAAATTCAATTCTCACATTGCAAAAGCTTTCCAGGGAGTGATTCTCCTTTTAATATAACTTCCACAGGATTTAAATGGAGGTTATGTTATTTGAAGAATCTCTTTTTCCTCCTTATCCTCCTCCTAAAGGAGAAGGTGCTCGGAGCTGACTCAATAAGGACCCAATGGCTCCTTATCCCAATTCAAAGAATACAGGGCTGAAAATGATGAATGTGTAGCTAAGAGGGACTCTGATATTGCTTTGCACTACATCACTCTGACTCTCATCATACTCAATGAGTTCATTCTCACCTTCTCTCACTCTTCATCTGATAGAAAAAAGGAAAAAAAAAAATTAATGACAAGAAAGGGAAAAATGTAAAAGAAGATTTTCCTACAACAATAATCTCCTAAAAAGCTTTCTCTGCATGTACCAGGTGTTTTGGAGGGTATTTATAGCAGGGGTTTTCAAAACCATATCCTCCAATAGAGAATTCATCTTGATTTACTTTTCCCCTTCTTGCCCATTTATTTTAAATTATAATAATTTTCAATCCCTCTAAATGTAACAGTGCAATTCAGAACAAAACTTGAATAATTTTTCAAATTAGAGAAGACTGCTTATCCAGCGCGGATGCTACTCAAATTGACCATTAAAATCTACCAAAACCATACAATCTCTGCTCAGAGAAATCCCCCACATCCAAGCTGTCTAACATCATTTCATAAGATCTCTATTTAAACCTAAACAAAATCTTCATTTACTTATTTATAGGGTTTCTGAATCATGTAAGTCATCTGTTCTCCCTCCAAGTACCAACCCCTTCTCCTTCTCCTAACAACTACATGGGTAATTAGAGTATTTCAAATTGTTAAATGCTACCAATCTAAGCCATTGGGCGTTTTGTCTCTTTCTTGGGATTGTTTCTATAAGCAGCAGTGACACAGAAGACATGCAGGAGATTCACTCATTTAACATTTTCATTCATGCAGCATTTGCTGATAACCTTTCAATTTGAAATATCTTGTTTCCTTTTAATTAAAGCTTTCTCGGGAAAACATTCCCATTCGAAGTGACAGAATACATGGATGAGAAGCAAACAAAACAGGAATAATATCCTTGCCTCTGCTCTCAGAAGGAAATCTCAAAGCCTGAGAGTGCATAAGCACCTGAAGGCAGACAGAAATGGTCTGTACAAGTTGCACTTTGCTGAGACATCTTAGTTACGCAGGCTCTCAGTGAACATCACCCATGCTTGAGTCTGGATTCCTTCCTGTCTCTCTATTGCACAGAGGTGATGATACTTTCTTACTTCAGATGGTCTTTAAAAGGATCGACTAACGAGGTTTCAGAGTTTCAAAACCTAATACTGATGAAACTAAACAGACAAGAAAAAAAACCCAATCATCATGCTAATGGCTGAAGCTCTGATCTGAATCGTCCACATCCAAGGAGAAGAGCATATTTCACAGCTACATTTGTATCAGTTCCCTGGTCCTTCTGCTGCAGCTGCCTATGGGAACATAAATCAGCACCGACTCTGGCGGGGCTTCTGATCGTTTTAACAACTTTGCTGTGAGCAATCAGACCGAGATTACCAACTCTTCCAACGCACAATTGGTGCTATGTAATGTTAATTTTTAAGTGGGATGAAATTTATAAACTAAGTTAATGTTGTTTAAAAAGCATTTTTGGCATGTCAAAATGTTAGAAAGCTTTTTGTAAAGGATAGTGATGACTTCTTCCACGTAGTTATTTTCTTACTTGCCTCTTACTACTCTGTAGCCTTCCTTCTCTCTATCCCACCCCTGCAAAAACAATCAGAGAACAAACATGCCCATCCAACAGAGCAGTTACTGCCTCCCTCTCTTTTTTAAGGAAAACTACTAGAAAATAGTTTACAGAGAAATCTGTTTGGCTAAGGAGCAAGGAGTCAGAAAGGTATTTTTGGTCAAAACAGGTAAGATGGAGGATAGCAGAAAGAGAAAACAAATGAATAGACGTGGCCATCATTTCCCTCCAGCCTACTGGCTACAGCCTGGGTCACCTAGGATTGAGCAGAGCAAACATCAAGCCCTCTTGTAAATTTAACCATTAGATTAAAGAGCTCTTTACTTCCCTTTGATAAGCTGAAAGACTGAACTCTGTGCATCTCTCGCAGCAGGCCATTTTGTCCAGCTTTCAAATGCTCCTGTGATTCTCTTCCACTTTTCTACATGCGTCTGAATGTACGGACAAGAGGCCCTGACGTATTTCAGCATCACCCTCGCAGCAGCGTGCACGGAAAGCAAGATACTGCTCTTCTCCCTATTCATGAGTGCGGTTTACATGAAGTTCATAATTACCCAAGACACAACCATGGAGGTCACCTCTCTGATCCCCTCAGCCTTTTTACCATCACGATTTTCCACCATATGCCAACATATTTAGTACACCACATTTCTTGTTCCCAGATAAATAGCATTCCATTAAGCTGAACTTGGTTTTAATTGGCCAACTTAAAGCTCTTCTGTCAGTCCAGTCCTCATAACTCTGTCAATTCTTTTTTGTCACCCATAACTGTAATCAGCAATAATTTGTATTTACTGCCAAATAAATGGTTAAAATGTTGACTAGAAGCAAGGCTGATACTGATCACTGCTAAAATCCAGGCAGTTATAATTACTCAATGTTAATTAAATTTAAAAGATCTGTGAATTAACCAGTTTTTAATATATTTAGCCTATGCCTTATTGATACTGCATAGTGCTTTCCCCCCACCCCCTCAAATAGAGAATGAGTATCAGGAAACTTCAATTTAAAAAGATAGCAAACTCCCAGAATATGACACAGAAAAGAATCAGTGAAGCAGAATATATCTAGTTCAAAAACTCCCAGACTAATTTCTAAAGACAAAAGCTTAAGCAGAATTTTGGTAAAGATGTGGAAAAACAAAGTGGAAATCAACAAAACCAGTTCAACTTCTAAATTTCTTTTTGGTGTCATTTCTTGTTCTATTGCATAAACAAAACAGTTGTCATCCTTACCAGATCCCAAGAGTTCTGGGTGCTCAGTAACTAAAACACAAAACTTGATCAATAGTACATTTTCTTTGTTTGTTTATCAATTTTTTTTTTTTAATGGACATCTCACCATTTAATTTCAAAGATGATAAAAATTTTGGGTAAATCCCATTCTGAGTACTCAGAAGGAAGAACTTGGTAACTAGAAAGTATTGAACACCCACCCTCTGAAAATTAGGTGGGTTATCAGTACTTACTTATCATTTATAGAAATATTGCGTTAATTTATTTAGCATGTGAACAAATACAGTGACCAACTTAATGCACATGATAACAGCTTCGGTGAGTCTTACAAGACTCTGGATGAGTCACGTGCTGATTTTAAAATAAAATACGAGAGCACCAGATGCCACACCAAGTGTGCACCCTACCACTGACCAAATTCTGAGCAGTGGCCCCAGACAGCTGGAGGCAATCAGATCTCTTACACTTACATTTTGACATTCGTATCTTTAAGCAGAGGTGGGACTGGTCCATTTGCTTGTTTGCAATACAGAGCTAAGCCAGGTGGTGTGAGCAAACCGTGACAGACAGAAACTATTGCCTTTCTGCAACTGGCTGTCTTACTGCCATTCAGCTGCCTAGGCAGGATTGAGTTAAGCCTGGCTGGGGGAGAAGGACTCAGTTCAACACTGGGACTCTTGCCATTTGCTATTAAATGCAGAAGGAAACCAGGAGCCAAGAATCTACTCCAGAGCCGCTTTGCCTCCAGCGTGCCTCCTTGAAATATTCTGCCCGTTACACTAAGTGACAAAATGAGTGATAAGGGATGAGGCTCAACAAAGGTCCTTGCTTGTGACAGAGCAAAGAATAGGTCAGGGAGCTGAGAACAAATGGATGAGGAGACTTTGCTCTAACACGCCAATTCTCTCCACTTTTATGTCCAAACCAACACACTCATCATCAGATGCACGGAGGAAGCCCAAGGCCTTTCAAGCCTACAGTTTTTACTCAGTGTACTGTACACAATGGACATTGCCTTCTTCCCACTCTCCCACCCCAAGTAAGATCACCCAATTTCTGTCTAGATGAAAATGTTTTGTGATGCAAAACAAATTGCTGTACAAACTGTCAAGATGAGAAAATTCCTGCTGTCGAGCTCAAGTTTAACTCCTCTTCTGCTGCAGGGAACAGTTTAACTCCTCTTCATCTGTGGAACAGATACTCCAGTAACCAAAGGAATGCCTCCTCGGAGGCTACCAAGCAGGGGAAAAAAGAATGGGAACAGATAATTACGACTTCCATAAAAAAATAACACTGCACTCCACAAATGTCTGCTCTAAAAAATCCACAATTGGTACAAACTGCAGTTGAAGTCTATTGTTATTTGTAGGACCTGACTTGTAACCTGTGCAAATCATTACAGCCCCTCTGCTTCCAAAAGCGCTAGCACTCTTTACACCAATTACGCCATTTTATTGCCTTGTGCCCTAAAATACGGTTTGTTTTCAAGGAGAGAAAGTGGAGAGCCATGCAGGTTAACTTGTCCCCAAGGGCAACACCACACAGTTCACTTCTTCTGGAGTGGCTGTTTCCTGGTAGTGAAATCACTCTGTGACTTGCTGACGGGGAAATCCAGCTCACTGTGAGCACGGCAGCAACAACAGCTGCTACTTCTCATGGGAATTTTACAGAGAGGGTGCAAAGGAAAATTAAATACTGACTATGCACCACTCTGTGGAGCAAAACAAAAATTGGAATAATCCCTGTCTGGTCTAGGCTCTGCCTCAGCATCATCCTAACACTTGCTTTGTAACGTGTAACACAGTAATTCACTTTGCTTCACCACCTGCGAGAGAGCAGACTAGAGCCTCCTCATAAACACTATTCCCCATTAGCCAGTCAAACTGAACACATAGATTCAAAACAAGACAGAATCATAAAAGAGAAAAGCTTTGACCCTTCATTCTTTAATTTCTTTCCTAACAAAACAGTACGGCAAAATAACATGTTCAAGGGAACAACCTTCAATGGAACAAATGCAATTTGACTCCCTTTTGTTTCCCATCCCCAGTCCTGAATGTTCTCGTGGCAAAGACTGTTTCACAAGCTTGCTGTGTGAATTGAGGCAAATCCATTAGCTTCTCATAGATTTTGAGGTGGCTACTGTATATTCTGATTTTCAGAGCTAATGCTGAATATCATCCCATTTCCTTTGCATTGTTTCCAGTTAACTTGTATGCATCACATACTCCACAAAAGAATCCAGCTTTGATGGGAAGATGCCAAGAGACAAGAAATCCACCGAATTGTACCTTTTACAATTTCTTCTCAGTTCATAATCACTTTTTAAAGCAATCAGCAGTTTTTACTCCAGTGATTTCAGGTGTCTACGTTTGAAACCCTGTCAATCAAGAATATACATGTACGAAAGTATAGGTCAAGCTAAAGATGACTCAAAATTGTCCAGAACTTCATAAACCCAATAGCAGTAAAAACTGCTGTATGAAGTCCACTCTTTGAATAAGACTTTAGTTTTACCCACATCCCAGAGTCAGTACATGAATTCTTGCCCTCAAAAACTCTCCTTTGCCCATTTCAATGTTCTCACTTAAAAGATTTCTCTTCTAAGTGAAGGATCATTAAAAAAGAAGCACATAATTCTCCTTCCTTTCCTGGCAAAATTAATCTTCCTAACATTTGTGGCCACAATAACGTTTACCTGTGGTAGACAAATCTTGAAAAGAAAAAAAAAAAAAACAACCCTTGAATCTGTCATTCAGTCTGATTAATGCTTTATTTAGAAGAGCCCATGTTACAACCAATTACAGCACATCCTCCCTAATTACCTGGGAGCTGCTCTACAACAAACTACAATTCTATCACTAGAAACAATAGGCTTGGCTTTGGTTTGTGGATTACAGCAGCTGCAGCCAAGAGATGTCATAAATAATGTACCAGCAACTAAATCAAAACCTATCAAGAATTCATACTGCACAACAAAAGTGAGGACAAAAAGTTAATGCTGGCACCCCCACTGTTCTTATGCTGAGAGGTTCAGTGCAAACAAGACCAATGTTATCTTTTTCAAGAGGTAATGAAGTTACTTGGGTGTCTAATTTTTAAAGAACTGAATTTCCCCTGTTAATGATTTTGGCATTTAGGTATTTTCACACTTATTTTTATATTCAGATTAATAAAGTAACTATTCTAAACCATTCACCCAAGCACAGTCTATTTTATGTGGGGAGAGCAGCAGAGAAGGACCCCCAGAGGACAGATCATCCCACTTCTACAAATGGGATAAAATAATTTTGTGTTGCTTCATAGAAGAGAGAGATCAGCAACCTGGAGCGAGTCCAGTGGAGGGTCACTAAGATGGTGAGGGAACTGGAGTACACGATGTACAAGGAATGGCTGAGGGAGCTGGGTTAGGTTAGTCTGGGAAGCGAGGCTAATGGGGAATCTGATTTCAGTCTTCCAGTACCTAAAGGGAGGTTATAAATACGACAGGACCAGGGTATACAGTGAAAAGGTGATAGACGACAAGCACAAGCTGCAAGATGGGAAATTCCAGCTGACATAACCCTTCACAAAGAGAGCAGCAAAGCATGGGCAGAGGTTGCCCAGCGAAACTGTGGGATCTCCAACCTGGAAGATTTTCACAACTGGACAGGACGAGGCCATGAGTGATCTGATTAACTTCTGTAGCAAGCCCTGCTTTGAGCAGGGGTTGTACTTGATGACCACCAGAGCTCCCTTGCAACCAAAATCATTCTCTGAATGTATGCAATACGGAAGAAACTTCCCAGTAAAGCAGTTAATGTAAGTGATCAACTGGGAATCAGAAAACTTATGTCCTATTCCCAGCCTACCAAACATGCTAAAGAAAAAAGAAATAATTATGTTTATTATAATAATATCAACATGTATCAATTCCCAAGATGAAATCTCAAAAAATTTTATAAAAACTCAAGCATTTGGAATTAGCAAGACCAAGACTTCCAGTTAACATGAAAATCAAATATAATTTGATACTTAAATATTTACTCATATTTACTTATTTAAGTACTTTTTACAAACGTTAACATGCGTTTTGAGAAGCTAAGTCCTATTATCACTGTGAACTTCTTGAAAACCCAACCCTGCCTTTGACATACCAGTGCACATTAAGAGATGTTGTACCTGAAGTATATTTAAACAAGGAATCAAGGTCTCCTCTAACTGTGACCTATTAAGGTAATGCTGTGATAGGTCATGGTGCTTTATGCAGCATATCTGTAACATACTTTTCTGATCTTTCAATAATCAACTTTCTTTCCTTCTTTAATTTTATTTAAATGTGCTTCTTGGATGCTTTCCACTCTGGAACACTGACAGATTCATATATTCACCTGAGGCCATATGGAAAGCCGAGGCATGAGAGTTTTCACTCTGGGCTTCTGCACTTTGCCAGAAAGTGCTGCCCTCTCACAGTGTAGAGGAATATTTTACTGGTGCGTCCTTCCCATTAGCACAGAGCAGTCTGAACTAAGCTGAAAATTGCACCAAAATAGCACCGAGAGTTTAAGTATTACACACCTGAAATCATCACACACACAAAACTCCATCACGTGTATATTTTGCTTCCAATTATTTTTAAATGAGGCTAAAAAGTAAAATATTACTATTTTTCTAATTTTAAATGTCAGGCTGAAGAAAAAGCAAATTAAAAACTACTGAAACCTGAGAGGCCAGTATTTAGCACAGACACTGCCTAGGGGTAGGGTAAAGGGAGAGAAATCTCAAACTCTAGCCAGTGTACTTCAGAACAGCACAACTTTATTTTTAAATTCTATCCCAAAGAGACACTACAGAACTAAGGAGAGGACAGCATATGGTAAGAATTAAGATAAAACAGTGATAAGTCTTCAAATTCTTGGAAGAGAGTAAAACTTAAAATAATGTTCTCTCCATTGTCTTAACATTTTATGTTGAAGTCTTCAGAACATCCAGTGATCCTAAGGACAGATCAGCATTACAGAAAACTATATCTGACTCATACAGAAAGCATGACCATACATCCTCTTCCTGCCAGAAAGGAAGACTTGAAAGACTGGATATCAAAAGGTTGAATGATGGAAATGCTTTCGAGCTGAACTGTTAGTCTTTTTGATATTAAGAAAGCACACTTTACTGCGTGTCTGCTTTACTTGTTTCCCTGGCTTTTGCTCAGAGGTGGCTGTATTTCACTGATACTGCAATGTCTTTTTATCAAGGGGCCTAATTCGAACTGCATGCACCCTCTTCAAGAAAAACAATATCCATTTGGCAAAGAAAATACATACCAGATTGGAAAAAAATAAACACAGACAGGTGCTTTTCAACAAATAGGCGGTAACAGGTATTTCCCCCCACCTCAGATTGACATTACAATTTCAGATCCTATGACAGAAAGTTGGGATTAAATGTGCTTACAGGTCATGGAAATATCTACAGTCTGTCAAAGCAACTAGGAGGGAAAAGCCCTGCTGTCAGAAGGACATCAGCTCTGGAACAGCTTCAAAAGCCAGCCTTGGAGCTGACATGTTAGACAAAAAATGCAAAAACTTTTGGTAGGCACTTAACACCTCATCCAAAAAGCAGCAGACTGGAGAAGTCAGGCCTGGAAGAGACAGAAACCCAGTCCTATGAAAGAGGTAATAGCTAGCAAGAAAAGGCCACTAGGAGAGAAAATTGGTGAGAAAGTGAAATATCTTTTTTGAAGGTTAGCTCAAGAATGGCTATTTGTTGAAGCAAAATAAGTTGCTATCCTTGTTCTATATGCAATAGGAGGAAATGATGCCACAAGGGAAAGAGGGGGAGCAGAAGTAGGAAGGGACAAAACCAAGTATCATATGAAAAGAAAACAAACAAACAAAAAAACCCAAAAGGTAGCTGGAACGGAGATTCAGTTGACTAATTATCAGTCATCTGTTCAATGAGAGGTTGCAGGGAGAAGAAGGAAAAACTTTCAACTAGCCTTGCATACTTCAGAACACCAAAAAGAATAAAGACATTTAAATCTTACTGTAAAATGGGTTTAGTTTTTGTAAACTATGCACACCCCCAACTTCTTCAGCACATAAGATTATATTTACATTTTAAAAACTGGCCTGTATGGAGTTTTTAATTGTCCCAATCACTACCAAATTAAAGCAGAGAAAGCTGCCTAACAATACAAAGTTCCTAATAAATAAGTTATGTGGGAAATATTGCCTTTGTTATTTTCACACTGAAAAATATATTCCATACTGCAGGGATAATGAGAGCATAAAACATTAACACTACATTTTTCTATACCATTCTGCATAATTAACTATGCAGCTGTTCATTCATTCAGCCCCAACAACCAAATTAATTTGCAATCAGTTCACAGGGGATGCACAAGAGCAGACTGCACATACTACAGAAGCAAGTGAAGCTGCTCGCATGCCACATACCACATCAGTGACACAAGGTGCCCAATACTAAGAGAAGCAAAATAGCATTTTCAAAACAGCAGCTGAGAAAAGGCACTTCGTCATTAGCTGCCTTGTAGTGAAACTACGGGTAAGTGTTTTTGGATGAGTCTCATGGTATGTCAGTGCTCTCTGATGGCTTCCTGTCCTTCACAGGCTCAAGCCAAAGACTTTAAGGAGACAAGCATTAAACGTCCCTAAATGTTACAGCTCCTTCATATTATTTGTATTAATGCAGCATTACAGCCGCAGCACTGATGAGGGTCTCACTGCACTTGTACAATCAGTGCTCCAAATGACTTATATTCCAAAGAAACAAATTGGGCAAAGACCAAGCAGAGAAAAGCACAGGAACGGTAGGTTCTTCAAACAAGGTCACACAGTAGGCTGAAGGTGAAACTAGCAGTGTCACTAGTTGCTGAGTGCAATGTCATATCTACTTTACCATATGCTCCCCTAAGCCATGATTTCGCCCTCTTCAGGTTTTAAAAATATATCCTATTCAGGTTTTTATACCTCATTCATCATCATAAAAATGTGATGAGCAATGAAACTAGCTGCTTTGATTGTGGTTTCTTATTTATTCCATTCTGCAGAGCGGCAAAGGAAACATTGCTTAATATATATGGTGTCATTCCATCTGCCCCTAGGTTATGGGCCCCGCACCTCCCTGCTGTGCTGGCCTGCTGACAGTGGGAGTTAATGGATGACAATGCAGCAAAGTACTTCTGATTAGCTAAAAACTGATGGCTCAACTGTTTTTATATGAATTTAGTACAGAGGAATCACGCCACAATAAAAGCTCTGAGATTGCAATTCTCGGTTTGATTGTATAGAAGTGGATCATGGGCAGTGCCAATGCAAGCTTCCCTCTTCTGTGCTGGGAGGGAGGGCAAAAGCAACACATACACAAAAGCACAAACCCCACAGACGACTAATGCATAGAAGGACATTGTTTCTCTACTCCTCACCTTAAACCTGTCTGCTGAGGCTAACAAGAAAGATGATCATTTCTTGTAGGGAGGCTTATGCAATAAGATACCATGACAGATCTGAGGAAACACCAGTGAAGTGGCTTTCCTACTGCTACCGACCTGAATGGGTTTTGGGTAGGAAAGATTGCTTATTCTATTACCGTCATTCCCAGCCAAAAAGAATCTACTTAAAACAAGAACCTGTGATAAAATTCCCACACAGTCTGTGCCTAGAAAAAATGTTTATCATACCAGTTCCCGTTAAAGCAATCATAATTCTGTGACTTAGGTTCAAGTTACTCAAAAAATAGGACAGGATTCTTAAAACATTTAAAGTAAATGGTTATGTTCTTTCTTAATAAATTGACTCACTCATTATGAGTTACATCTCACAACAAATTAATTCCTTTTCCAGAAGGAGGATTACAGAAAAGAGAGAAAAGAAAAAAAGAGAGAAGAGGAAAAAGAGAAACAATAAAAGAGAACAAAGAGAAAATAGAAAAGAGAACAGAAAAGAAGAAATCAACCTGTAAAGTAGCAAAATTCCCATGCTCCAAGATATATTTAGCATGCGTAGCAGCCATGCTGCAACCAGCTCCAATAAACACAAGTGTACTGCAAGCAAGAGCCTTTTCCTAACTATATAAATCACAGCTTTCTAACTGAATCTTAATGCATATGTCATATATTCTTTGTGTATTCACAAACTAGTGTAGAAACATGTAAACATTTGAAATCATCATCACCACTGCAAGTTGTTGAAGACTTGGAAGAGTAGTTATGACACAGCACTCTCATCTGTGAGCAACAGATATTCAGTAAAGAATTTTGGATAGACTTCTTTGGTAGCTTTTACTTGCTTGTGGGATTTATTTTTTTCAGTTCAGACCTTCATACATACTAGACATAAAAATATTTTTAAAATGCTATTATGGTAACACAGACATAAAAGGACTTGCTTAAGCTAAGTCCTGTGCCCTGGAGAGCCATTTAAAAGACACCTCCTTCAGAGGGGTCTACAGGTCTACAACTCAGAGAATGGTTCCCAACATCCAGGACCAAAGTTCATTCCTTTATTGAATGGCCAAAAGCTACAGCCAAAATGTGTGACAGGATGAGTGCAGCATCAAGGTAACAGGAAGGTTATTACCAGTGTGATGGGTCTTGGTCTTCGGAAAGACTATGGTGGGTCGTGTGTCCATTAGAGCACACGCTGCAGAAGCACACTGCAACATCAGCACCCTCTAGGTTCCTAAATCAATACCACTGCCCGTTAAAAACATCAATAATCATCTCTTCAATATCATGCACATTCCAAGGTTTGTCAAGACATGTTCCTTTCATTTCCTTTGTCTTTTATGTATTTTTCTTACCTGACATTCGTAATAAAACATTGCTGATTGATAGGCTGAAATCCACTACATTCATTTTCTAACTATGGTTTTACAGCTCATTTTAAATGTCCAAAATAAATTTAAAATAGAGACTTTCCTGCACAATTCAACTCATAATGATGCACTGCAGAGTATTAGCAAGACAGAAATTGTAGCAAAGATAATGAAAGTCTTTGTAATGCTATTAGGTGAATATGAAAATATGATCAAAGAGAGCATAAAAATCTGTTGTTCCATAAGAGAAATAAAATTCTAATTGTAGGATTGCCTTTTCAACAGTACTGCCCAAAACCTTTTCACAGTGGAACAGGTGTAAATCAGGATATAATAAGAGGACAAAAGAGCTGCACAGTTATAATTGAGGGCAGTCTATTTTGATTGCAGAACCTGCATTACTCAGGATGATGCATTAGCCAGAGAAAGCACAGCTAGACATTAGATCCCAAGCTGAGTTCGCTGGGCTAATAATTATAAAGCCATTTCTTTTTTTGTTTTTACTTGGAAAGAGAGCAAATTTGATATGGAAATCACAGACTCAATAACTCCATCCCTTGGGGCCATTTCTACAAAGTCACTTTTCAAAGCACAACCCCAATATAAGACCATCTGGAAGTGCAAGTTGCTGCAGAATACAGTCACTCACTTACTAAGCAGCACTTCACACCAAGAAAGAATTTCACTGGGGCACCAGACTCTATATTGGGATTTTTTGTTTTGCTTTTTAAATTAATTTCAGGAAACAGGTGAAATCAGTTTCACCTACAAGTCCAAAGAGTTTGGCAACAAATGCCCATACTCGTTTTCTTGCACTCTGTGAGCCACACAGGGTCTGGAAATTTTATTCTCCTGAGTGGTATGTTGTTCACTGCATCTACCTTAAAAGAATCTCCTGCTCTTTGTAGTCTGGATTTTAACCCTAGTGCCGGCATGCACCTTTGTGTAAATGCTCAAAGCACCATTCGGTCACTGTGCATTGATTGCTACCGACGGCCAGTGGGCTCGCACAAACGAGTCTTGCCCTGAATACGTGGCTTTTTGTGGGCGCAGATAGAAACAGCTGTGCCACCAAAGACAGCATTTTCCTGACTCCTTGAGGTTTGCCAAGCCTCACGCTGTCCATGAGGCTCACCCAATTGCTCTCACCTCCAGCTGCCCAGCCACTGACCTGGACTCACAACCTCCTCGCACAGCACTGCGACTTCGCTCCCTCCTCACGCTGCATTTGGAGTACGAGTCCCAGGAAGTTCAGCTAGCATATCCAACCATATTTAAGCAGGCGGGGAAGCCTGTTTCTTCATTTAGCAGTTCATTATTGACAACATGGGGCAAAATATCCCAAAATCTCTGAAAACAGGCCTACCTAGGGTTCAGCATGCAATGCTAAGAGGAGTTAACAGTGCAGTTAACTTCAAATAATGCTGTTTGTTTTGCTGTGGTGAAGCAATAACAACATGGTGATGCCATTGGGAACAATGGCAATTACACAGCAAGTCGCTTTAACACTACCATATCATTACAGCTTGGTAATATGCAATCAAAACTTTATTAGCAATCATCATCAGCATCTATTATTCATTGCTTAGATCAAGCTAAGAAGGGGAGGGCTGCATGCATACCAGAAACAGGACTCTGAGCCAGTCTAAGCACAGGTTTGGAAGCCAATTCCATGGCCACACAGTGCTGAGTCACTGCATAACCTTCAGCAATCAGTTACCATCTCAGTTGCCCCGTGTATAAAAGGGAATAATAATAACATATATATTTCCAAGAGACATTATTAGGATTAATTAACTCAGGTGTACAGATAAGTATTAGCATTAATTTCTTAGTGGCTACCAATTCAAAGTTAAAATATTTGATTGCAAGATTCAAGTACAGACTTCTAAAGCTGCAAGCATGCAACATATGCAAGCAGGCAGCTGACGTTGTAAAATATGTGCACCTATATATTTATGCACAAACTGGTCCGTAAAGCACATGAAAACACATACTGAAGCATCCGTTATCCTAAATGGTCTGTTTGATTTGGGTCCTTCATACTGTAAACGTGCTGGATAAAGATGTGTGTGGAGTCTGACAGGAACAGTGCTAGTATGCTAAGTATCTTCAGTATATATACAATTTGTGAAGATAATTTTAGTACCTGAATTTTAAGTTTTAGTCACAGTATCAGTTTTTTCATTATGCTAACGAGGCCTAACACAACAACCAACCTGTATTCCCAATCCGTACTGCAGTTTAGAAACTCAAAAAATAAACTTGAAAACTATCCTCTATTCCTTCTCAATATGTTATTTTAATTTATATTCAAGAGGCAACCAATCTCATCTCTGTTTACTTCCTTACTTTATTTTGAGTCAAATAACTATACAATTTACCCCAACCTTAACAATTACTTAATAAGCAAATTAGCAAAGTATCAGAAATAGCTGATGTGCTGATTTTGACTGAGATAGAGTTAATTTTTTCCATAGTAGCTTGTATGGGGCTATGTTTTGGATTTGTGCTGGAAACAGTGTTGATAACACAGAGATGTTTTTCATTATTGCTGAGCAGTGCTTACACAGAGTCAAGGCCTTTTCTGCTTCTCACACCACCCCACCAGTGAGTAGGCTGGGGTTGCACAAGAAGTTGGGAGGGGGCACAGCCGGGACAGCTGATCCCAGCTGACCAAAGGGATATTCCATACCATATGACATCATGCTCAGCATATAAAGCTGGGGGAAGAAGGAGGAAGGGGGGGATGTTTGGAGTGATGGCGTTTGTCTTCCCAAGTAACCGTTATGTGTGATGGAGCCCTGCTTTCCTGGAGATGGCTGAACACCTGCCTGCCGATGGGAGGTGGTGAATGAATTCCTTGTTTTGCTTTGCTTGCATGTGCAGCTTTTGCTTTCCCTATTAAACTGTCTTTATCTCAACCCACAAGTTTTCTCACTTTTACCCTTCTGATTCTCTCCCCCATCCCGCTGTGAGGGGAGTGAACGAGGGGCTGTGTGGTGCTTAGTTGCCGGCTGGGGTTAAACCACGACAGCTGACTAGAGAAGCACACCCTGGTGTTTTCTAACTACACGCTTCCACCGAGATTTATGCCTCCACCCCTTCAGTGTAACCAGACATGGCTGCTACTATTAAAAAGTTGTTAAGACTTTCATTACCCAGCACCATTTTCGCTGTTTATTCAACAATGAAAAAATTCCAAGGTAATTAAAATTTAGACCTCCCAATCCTGTAACCTGACTTGTGTGGGCAGGTATAAATTACCTACACAAATTAACAATGCTATGCAGAGACACAGAAATTTGTCACCTAGATCCACTTCCAAAAAAAAAAAAAAAAAATCTATCTTCTTTGCATAAAGCCCCCCGGGGCACGTATCTCCAACTGGTATTTTCCCCACCATTTGCATTACTCTTAAAAGTCTGACTGCAACTCCAAGGTCACTAAGAACAAATAAGCATCACTGGACCACTGAGTCACCCCTCCCTTCTCATTCCCTGTTCCACTAAGCAAGGAAAAAAAATAATTCTTTTGAGTGATGGGAGAAAAAGACAGACAGATGAAGAGGAAATATGTTTTAGAGGAAGAAAAGAAAGATGCAGTTTCAAGTAAAAAGAACTGATAAATGCCAAGCTAGGATAATATTTACTGATCTGCAAGAAAAAAGTGGGAGATTAACAACATTAAAAAATTAACCTGGTGGCGATTGATCAGGTTATAAAACAAGTTTATTTTCACTTAGAGACTTAGAGAATATCCAGTGTCCGATATGATCTAGCCGGACAAGATAGGAAGAAGTAAAACATTGGACTGATTCAGGAAATAACCAGACAGGATCCGTTCGCACTAGGGCACAGAAACCTCACAAAAATTAATGGCTTTTGTCCACTGACAAAAACCCCTATAGCATTTTTCACACCAGTTTTACTGTATATTTGTTCTGATGCAAATGAGAGGAATGCAATAGAGAATGAAACAAAAAAAGTTTAAAAATATATACACTGTGCATTCTGGGCAGGCTGCCAATGTGAGTACAACACCCCGGCTCCATCAGCAAACATGGAGCTTCACCAATTTACATCCAACCATTTTACACAGAGAAAAACACAAAAGTTCCCTGACTTCCCGGACAGCTTCGTTCAGTATTTTTTTTTTAGTACAAACAATGAGCTACATCTCAACAGAGAGAGGCACTATTTGATATTTTTGCACCAGTTAGTGTCATTTGTGCTTTTCCAGATCCAGGCACTTTGTCACTCTCCCAGTCTGACAATCGCATGTGCCACTTTTACACCACAGTGAACAGAGGTGGAGGAAGGAGGTGAGCCCAGAGCGGAACATATCTAGGGATGGATCAGCTACCACCCCTGGCCCAAGTGCTAATCTTAAGCACTTCCTTCCTTTCAGCTTTTCCATCCTAGTTTTATAAACAACCAAAGCATCTGGTACATCTATTAGTTGTAAGTAAAAGGGCCTGATTTCCCTATGATGCACGCTAGCATTAATTTTATTTGAATGCAGTTCACACCAGTTCTTCTTTACATCAGCTGTCAGCAAGGTCTGAATGACCTTGTTTAAAGTGTTTATGTTCTCAAAAGACAGCAACATTATCTGAAGCCTGTTTTATGTTTATTTTGAAAGAGCAGAGAGTTTATTTTGAAGAGTCCGACTGAACAAGTTTAAAAGACTTCTATGATAGATTACACTGAAGTGTGGATAGCAAAACTTGAAACATACTGCATATGTTGTACAGGCCAGGGGCATATAACAGGAAAGTAATGTGTGCTTATGCAATTATGGGAGTATCCAAATTGCCATTTGGTTGTCTTCTTTGCACAAGATGTTGGACAAAAATTAAAACAGAAACAAATGTGCAATTAATTTTGCATCTTGTAAGTTCAAAGGATAACTACAAATGAACTGTCATAGCCCTAAAAAGGCCAATCCTGAGCCAATACTAAGCAGTCTCCATTTGATCTTACTCTCTTTCCTGAACACCCCCTTTTTATGACTAGAAGTTTCTTTTTTACTTGAAAATACCCTTGTGCTGCATGGACCACTGCCCCTGGCCAGACTGTACTACTCAGCCACTAGTATGACAACAAGGTATTGCAAAGATACACTGTCACTACGAGAAATCCCACAAAGTTAAAACAATGCAGCCTCCTTCAAAACAAGTAACAACACCGGTGTGCGGCATGTCCTGGTCATAGACTTTTCCTACTCCCTGTTCCCTTGCCCACTCCTTTTCTTGGATTGTCTCTGTAAAGCTCCTTACACACACAGATGAAGCTTCAATCCCCATACAAGCTCCTGGGACAGTATGAAGTTTACAAGTACCTACGCCACAAGGTAATAGATAACCCATTTGTTTCTAGACCTGAAGCTTATGGGCTACATAAGAATTTCACATAAGACTCCTCAAATAAGTCTCCTGTCATTTATAACAATTATTTAGATATCCCAGCAGAATATTTCAAGAATATTTCTACTGCTACAGATAACCCAGCAAAACTAGCAGAGCAAACATTGGAGAAATATTATATTTATTGCTAACAGTGAAATACTTTCACTTTTGAAGTGTACATAATGGGTCTAGCAAAAATTTGTGGTGGAAGATTTATATAAATACACAGAAAATTAGAGCAGAAAAAGCCCACTTGGCAAAACAAAACTAACACATGAGAAGATAAACAGTATGACTAGTATAACATAGGCCTACCCTAGCCTTGGTTTTGTGCTGATACACACCTGAGCGTGCAATTTGTGCACACACAGGCAACAAGCATATTGAGATCTTAATTCACAAATGTTAAGGAAATGAGAATCAATTTAGAAATTTTTTAGGATTACTACATATTCGCAGTTGTCATAAAACACAATATAACCTGCACTGGTATTGTATTTCATCCAGACAATCGCGACTGCTTCCAAATCAGGATTATTTACTAACCTCAATACAGTACTCAAGAGCAGCAAGCTCCCAACAGACACATCCCAACACAATATGTATTTCAAAGTTTTTAAGTAACTTTGATGCAAAATTTCTAAGAAAAGGAAAAGAATGGCATCTTGCAAAGTGGCATCAGGAAGGTACCTTATACTCTCTATCATTGTTTGTCTCTACTGTTAAAACTTATTTCAAACTCTTTCTCATTGAACTGCAGGAACTGCATTTAAGGAAGAGAAGGAGTAAGAGCTGATGACAGTCTGGATAATCTTGCTATGTTAGCATCAATCAGCTACCAACTCAGCTCAGCAGCAGTTTGGGAAGGGAAAAGAGACGGATCTATTCTGAGAATGGGACAGGGAAGCAGAGAACTTACCTCCACAAAGAGCTCTCCAGCACTTTCCCCATGTCAGTATGATAATACTTGGTAAGGATCAGGATCACCTAAAAAGAAAATGAGAATAAATATATTTATATATGTAAACTGATATAAGAAACAGAAGTAGATCATGGGCAGCATTATTCTGGTGAATGCAGAAGCGAGGCTCCTGAAAATCTAACCTGTATTTCACTTTATTTTTACCTCTTACCAGTTTTGCTTTTAGACTGGGCTTTTTCCTTTCTCTTTCTGAAAAGAGTGATTTCAGCACTCGAAGTTTTCTGCAAACCTGGTGACTTTGTGAAAGATTACCCGTTTCACATGAGCAGTGGAGTTGGAATAGTCACATAAATCCCACCACCACATGACAGCCCCCAAGCAATTTGTATGACTTTCTCAGCAGGAAGAACTGATCTGGTTGCTAGTTTAAATTTAGGAGGCAACTCTCTTGGACACCTACAGACAAAATTTTTCTTTTAATCTGAAGTGCTAAACAATGGTGACTAAGTTTGATTATCCGGATAACAAATTCAGGCAGAAAATGAGCTCTGGTCTTCCCTACGAGGCCAGAAATGCAACTTCCATGTCTGTCATTTTTCATTCCTGTAAGTATCAGGGCTTTTTTCCCTTCAAGAACCAGCTCTGTGCTCTGTAAATTACTCATCTACATCACCAACAGCCAACAAAATAGACAAAAAAATTTCATCCACAAAACACCTTCAGCCTATGAGAAGAGTTAGCAAGAAACACTTTCCATTTGCTCAACATCTGACAAATTCACTGGTCAAACAACGTAAAGCACTAGTCCATCACTGGTGTATCAAGCTGAATGCTATGGTTTATATTTAGATCATTTAAAACAGATTTCCTTCACTTGCTGCCAGTCCATACTAGCGGTTCTTATACCCACGTTCCCATAGCAACCCCATAGAGGCAGAACGGGAAGAACCTCTGGTTCCTTGCACAGCTGTTGGCTTTCTTTAATGCGGGGTCAACATCAGTCTCCAACAGTTTGGAGCATGCTGTTATTTAGCTGGCACTTCCTCTGCTCCTGACCACCAGATGAAATCTCCAGCAAACAGCAACTGTAGGCGTTCAATTTGATTATTCAGATAATTAATATGCCGATGATACATTTATGCTGCAGTCTCTGTACGCTGGAGCTTGTGAGAGAACAGAATTCCATACCATGGGTGTTATGTACATGGTGCTTTGGAAATAACACATTGTTTTACAGAACTGAGCTATAATACCCGTCTCACTCAGGGTTATCTAAACCTAATAAATTCACAACACGTATTCCTGGATGTATATTGATATAAGTAAAAGCAGAACCAATCCATAATTCACAAACAGTATTATTCTCTCCCGTTCTCAAAAGAGTCACAATCTACCAGACCACCTTGTTGGAATTTGACGATTTATAAAAATAAAGGCTTGGTTTAAAATAAAGGGAGGGGGAAAAAAAAAAAAAATCTTTTACTTTTAAACAGGTTACTACAAGACTTACAAAGCCAAGAGGAAGAACCATTTCCCAAAGGAGAGAATATCTACTGATGAGATTCCTGGCTACAGCCCAAGCATGCTCCATCAGGTCAGCTATTTATTCTATTGTCAGTGTCTTAACTACAGCTTTCTGCTGGTGCTTGCAATTAAGGAGAAGACGAAAGAAACTTCACTACTGGGAGCATCTATTGGCTCCAATTATTAAGGGAAAAGTTTCAGATTGTGCTTTTCTGAACAACTGAAATTCCTCTTAGGCCACAAAAATTGACCTGGGAGGTTTTTTTAAGAGATACAAGAATGCATATTTGGTGTATGAAAATAAAAAAGAAAATATTGAAAGAGGTAAGAAATTACACTTTGTCTCCTTACATTCATGAAGAACAAGAGACTGAATCCTGAGTGAGCCAACTTTTTTCATCCCTGTACATCCTACAACCATAACTTTTAAAATTCAGATGATTTTCAGCAATGTGTGTTGGAGCCACCCTGCTACAGGGTAAACGCGATGTTTCATTCCTGAATTAAACTGGTTACTATCACATACAGAAGATTCTCTTGGGTTACCCTCAATCCATCTGCTTTGAACTTAACCTCTATGGAAGCATCAACAAAGCACGTTCCAGATAAGCCATTTCTGTAACTGAGCACCTGTCCTAAGTGTTAAAGACTTCCAGAAACAAGGGGTGGGCTCACTGAACTGCTTGGTAGCTGTAGTTCATCTAGGGGATGCACACATCAAATCAGAAAGCTACTATTGTTCCACACACTTCAAATAAATGGCTTTCAGGTAATTGCAAACTGCATTGGGGAGCAGCCATGTGCAGCAAGATGTCTTATTTATGCTGCAGGATTGGTGCCTTAATCTGAGTCATAGCTCTGAGAAACAGATGTCAGTATTTTCCAATCTGACTGGTAAATTCGTTCAAAAATTAAAATACCTTATTTTGCATTTCAGATGTATGGAGAACGACTTAGCAGGAAAAACAAAGCCATAATGAGCCATCTTTGAATTCTTAAACACTGTTAGCAGATTCCTGTCACAACCTAAGAAGTACGAGGCCACCGGGGGGCTGACCACTATTTCAACTATGCCACTGGATTTCATCTGCTGTAGGTCAGTGTTTGTAGGTCAGCTGTTTAACAGATTTTACAGCATTGTCCTCTGGATTGTGGGTATCTTTTTGGGCTAAACAGTGATCCTACTAACCAGAACGGTGTTTTTTCTCAATTAATAAACAGATCCAAAGAACAGGAGCAATCATTTCACAATAAAAACATAAAGGTCTTCAGAATCTCTGGATTCTGTGCATCATTCATAAGAGCAGAGCCCTGTTTCACTGATTTCATTTCAATGGGACTCCATAATCACAAGCATTTTACAGGTTGGAGGGAAGCCAATGGTTCATACACACGGCTGTCCTAGTGAAAGCACTTGGGCGGCCTGTAGATGGAGAGAGGCTTGAAGCACAACAGCAACTGAGCAACAATCAAGGGTATGATTCTCAACCAGCTCATACCACCACCAGTCATGGACAGCTAAAATAAATTTAGCTTTTTTGTGTTATTATTTTATAGCTACAACAAATGTAAGCAATTGAGGAGAATTAGACTCACCAGATTCTTTATTTAAAGATGGATTTATAGGGTTACCTAGAGATCTCCCAGTCCATCCAGTCTCCTGTTTTATGAGGAGACTTGTGAAACCATTTTAAACCATTTCATCTTAAATCCACCCACAGTTCTTTGAGTTAGTCCCCACAGTATGTCAATGGAGGTGGCAAGAATAATTCACTGTTGTGTGCTAGGGATCTACAAACACCCGATGGTGCTTCTGGTCAAGTATACCTAAAAAATGTATCCCTTCTGCTTTCACTGCCCTGAAACAAAGGTCCCTAAGCATTCCTTCTTCCCAGATTCCTCAGAATGTGTTTGCTACCAATAACACCACCAAGGCCTTTCTACCTGCAACCCCTAAAGAAGGAAAACGTTAATGAAGCTCGAAGATTGGAATTTTGGTTGTGGGGGGGGTTTAAGTAAATACAAGTAAAAATACATACTTATTTTGGTCCAAAATAAAGACATGGAAGTCTGGTACAGATCCCTTGCTCAGTATTGGAGCATCACAGACTTCTCTTAGCAGCAGTCCTTACTGCACCTTACAGCTTTCTGATTACCTTTCTACTGTTTACTCTGATCCCAGCACCTTCTGCCCCTTTGCAGCAAGATGGCAGATCACTGCAGTTTCACCTCCCTTCAGGAACATTAGAATAAACAGAGCATTGTATCTCTAGTTCCCTGCCAGGTTCCCTGCACAGAATTCAGGAGACAATATTTTCACCCTTTGCTTTCCAAGAAATTGTTTTACTTTGATACTACATGACAGGCATACGCCAACTGTGTCATACCATACAGATTTAAAATAAAAAAGGGGAAAAGGAAAATGAAAACTTTCAGCTTTTGTCACAAAATTAGTGCTCTATTACCTGCTTCTTTACTAAAGGCATTGACGTCTCCATAAAGCCAGAGTTGGCCAGTATTTCTCCGTATGGGCCAAGGTATGGAAGATAAATTCCTTAGGATTCCAAAATCCTATGCAATGTGCAATGTGCATTGGAAGTAAGTTTTCAGTGGAAGTAATAACTGTAATTCCAGTCCATTTGTCTAGGCTGGGAGACCCTGAAGTTCAGAAATTTCTCTACCTCTACTTTTTCATCCTCCCCCCATCTTTTTTTTGGGGGGGTGGGAGGGTGCACAGAGAGAATTTTGATTCTCCTATGCCTTTCCCCTGCTTCCATAACTTAGTTCCTGCCTGGGTGGATTCTCACTGTTACGGTAGTTACAGCTTAAAACTGTTCCCCAAACAAAAGAGTTGTAGCAGTTTCTGACCCAAAAATCCTTTCTGGATGTAGACCTGTCTTCAGGAGTGCACTGGGTTTTCAGTGAATGACAGACAGGGAAAACAAATGGAAAATTCCACAGATATTATTATCCATGAATAATTAAAGTTAGAATGATCTACATTTTTCCCCTCTCCTTTTCTCTTGCTCTCTTCTGAAAATGCTTTGCAGCAAGGCTGGACCAAAAAGAGCAAAACTTCACTTTAAGAGATACAATGTGCTTTTAATCATTTCCTAATAAAATTTTGGCTTTAAAGAAGCCATTTTAATCCTCCCTTTTCATCACCATGTCAGCTAAGAGGGGCGAGAAAGGAAAAAGGAATGAATTCTACATCAATCACTTTCCCTGGTGTTTATATTTTATCTTTGGGTTTTTTTTCCTTTTCTGTGAAGGATTTGCTAAGATACTTCTCTTTTTGATAAACACTGACTTATGGAAAAAATTCTTTTTTTTTTTTTTTCCCCATGCTCCCTCCATGATGTTTTCTTTCATGGACCATTTTTAACAGAGATCTCTCTTTTTCTATCTACATGGAGATTCTTATGGATTAAGCTTTATTTGATCTTTGCCATTTGTGATTTGAAGTAATTTTTTTTTTTGGCATCTATTCAGAAGTTTAATAGCAAAAGACTCATACTTTCAAATGCATAATTGCAAGTATGATCACAAGGTTTTGTGTTTTCTGAAGTTTATTAGAAGGTGAGAGAATGCTGTAAATACTTCTGGGCAGCCAGAGCTACCAGGAAAATATACTGCTCAGATAGACTCAAGTTCCTGCAAACTTTTTAGCATCTGCTTAATTTAATTCATGTGAATGAACCCACTGAAATCAAGAGAAGTGTTTATGAGAGTCACTTGAACAGGCACTTAATACTCTGTATGACTGGAACATAAGCTGCTGTTTTGTTCAAGAACACAGCCTAACTCACCTTTTCAGCTATTAAACTATAACTATTTCACTGTAAACTGTAACTATTTCAGGGAGATCAAGATGTTCTAGGCACAGCCTATTAATTCGTCACCACCAACTCCTGTACTTCCAAAACTTTCTTGACAACTAATAATCAAAAAACTCCCTAACAAATTATAGGCAACCACCTACTGCTCCAATTCCTCAAGCCATTTCCACTTTTGCAGCAGCAGGCTCTTCAATCATCATGCTAAGGTCGACATTAGTTTTTACATTCATTATTTAAAACAAAGACTCTTACAAGAAAAGTAAAAACCAAGAGATTATTAATATGAAGGTATATTACCACAAGTCTATCATATGGACCAACTGCCATAATACTATTAACAACTTCATAATAATTTGATTACGCTGGGAGAACTGTAAATGGAAAAAGCATTTAGGTTTACTCTATTGCAGCATTATGATGAAAGGTGAAAAAGGAGACATTTAGACCATTACTAAAGCTATTAAGAATTCATTGTATAAGCTTCTACTCCTCTCTGGTAATAAAGTCCATAAAAGCAACCCATGACTTAACATGAAAGACTTAAAGAATTAGATTTATAGTTCTTCCAACTAAATTGTATTGGGAGAAGAGAGAACTTACTGTGTATGAAGTCACTGACCGGACCAGCGCACTTGTCTTAAGCATTAGTAATAATTCTGTACACTGAATTTATTCATAATTCAAGGCAAGACACAATAATGGCTCAATTCCTATTCTCTAAGAGGTATTTCTATCCACAAGAGCTGAATAAGTGCATAGTCTTGAAAGTGGTGGCTGTGATTGCTTCCGGATTCAAAACCATTTTAAATATAGTACTTTACACGTTGACCCTGCAAACATTTATACAGAAGAGTAACTTTAAGATATCCAATATATTTAATCCACTATCTAGCACAGAACAGGATTGTATTCTGTTAGTGCTGTACAAACACAGAACAAAAAGACAACCTACTGCCTTTAGGAGCCTACGGTCCAAGCTCAGAAATACAGAAGTCTTCACAACATCAACAACTGATGTCAGATTTTCAATGCATGCTCCTAAGAAAATTATGTTTATGTGATGGCACTGCACATACACTGTATATATATGGGTTTGGCTGCTCACCCCTACCTTATAATTCTAAATCCACCGACTGATTTCAATCGTATTTAACAGAGAGATAGATAGCCATATGGCTGAAGTAGCCGTACCAGTTTATACCACAGGTCCATCTAGAACAGTGGCAAACAAAAAATACAAAAGTATAAGAATGGGGGAAGCATATAAATAAAGATGCTTCCCAAATAGATTTTCCAGCCTTCAGTAATTTGCAACTCAGGCAGTTGGGCTGTTACTTCAGTTTTTAGCAGTTGGCTGCTTGGATAAGCACAGTCTTCTAGGTGGTACTGCCTAACCCATCAGCACAATAGAGACTATTGTGTTTGTAACTTTTAATGGTCAGTCCTCAAAAATCAAAGCATATGTAAAATTGGGCAACCAATCTGGACTGCTGCTACTCTAACGTGTCCATGTTGCTGCTCATTTCCATGATCATTAGATGCAGCTCCGAGATTTCTGGGCACGCTGCAGATGCAGAGCTCGCTCAAGCAAACGGGAACTCAATTTGAAGGCCACAGAACTACAGGACCCAAAATTCTAGATTAAATCTGCAGCTTGGGAAACAGTATCTAACATTTTAACTACTTGTTCAATTAAACTTCCTGTTCTTTTTCAAAGAGCCCAAAAAAATGTCACCTCTGACACAAAAATCAAAAAAGACAAAGAGTTTTCTGCCATTGCCTTTTTCTACACAACCAGAGTATTTTTTAGGTTTAAATATTTAACATAGCATTTAATATGCTCTTAAAACCACATCTGCAAACATGCCAAGAGAATAAATTTCTAAAGCATGAAGCAAGAATATTTTTTTCCTAGTCTGGCTTGACTCCTAATTGTAAATTTTTTTGAAATATAGACTAGCTTTACTTATCTTCTCTAATAATGTATTCTAAATTGAATTAACAATCCTTCCTGCAGAAGCAAACCTATTGTCTGAATATTCTTTTCCATTCCCATGAAAATTCAAGAGGAAGCAGAGCTGACATCCATAGAACACATATGTAATCTTTACTGTCTCCTGGATATTTCAGGAATCCAATACTATGGATAGGCAGTTCACCTTGGTCATCAGTGTTATATAGCTATTCACTACTAGAAAAGAAAGATCAAATTTTAGGGGCTGTTTCTGAAATATTCCCAGTCTGTCATGCAGTGTTACTGCCCGATAGCAAAATATAAAAACTGAAAGTGAGCTTCCAATCTGCATCACTAAATCCTTTTTCAAAGCCAGACCTTTTTTTTTTAACATTACCATATAAAAATAATTATGGTCTTTATTTCAAAAAAGAAATTATTATGCAAGACATATGGAAACATCTGTAGAGGATACCACAAGCTGGGAAGACTGTTCATTTGACGCAGGGCTGTTGGCAGATACATTCATACTGGTTACTCTCCCTCACAGCTGCTCTGTCTTCACCCGAACCACAGGATTAAATATCATTGTACCAGATAACATCATATTTATCAGAGGTTGCATCAACTTACACTGACCTCAAAATTACATTTAATTATCTCTGAGAATGGCTTATGGTGTTCAAATAAGACCCAGTTGCCTATCATAAAGAGGCTTTATAAGACTGGATATGGGAGCAAGGACTTCGACGCTGCATCAAGATCAACCAACTAGTCACAATGTTTAATATCCTTCTTATCATGAATAAGGACTGGACTTTATATTTCCTGAATATTGTAGGTACCTGAATTTGTTCTTTATAAATGAGAAAGATAAACATGGCCACATGACCGACAGAAGGGGACAAGAGCACACTCCTACCTGAAAGGCATACTGCCAGGACAAACATGCTGAAGATCAAGGCAGTTATATTATAGTGACAGTGATGCTGATTAATATTTTAGTCAGAAGGCCAGAGACATAGCAGAGGCAGATGCAAAACTTGTGTCGCACCTTTTGTGATATGGAGCATGCGTGTTGCATTGAACAGCATTAACATGCTCAGGGGTACTTTAACACCCCTTATTCCAAAGACAAAATCAGGCCTGGACAACGACACAAAAACAGAGTGAGAGAGAAGGGAAAAAAAAAAAAAAAGAAGTCAGGGGGTTGCCTAGTAAAACACGAATAACACAAAACAGATCTGGGCATGTTACTTCAAGTACTGTCTAAAAAAATCCTCTAGTCCCCCAGCACAATCACCCTCCCAGTGGGGTGGGCCCGGGTGCCTCTCCGAACAAGGACCATTTGCTCTGCAGCTTCGCACAGGGAGAGACTAGGCCCAATGCCACCCCCTTGTTGTCCTTTTACTGGGTGGAAGTTGGCCTCTCTACTTCTGCCTTTCATGTTAATGGTTTCACCTCTGCTTATCTTGCTAAAATAATTAATTTCAGCAGAAGTACCAACACACTGCCCCTAGTATGGTGTGAAAGGGGACCATTCCTACTCAAATGCCAAGGCCGTCTGCTCCCTGTGGCCACATTCAGAACAAATTTGGAACACCTCAAATGACATTAACAGAATTCAGCTACTTTAAAATACTGGGAATGACCCCCTTTGAGAGGAAGAAGGATGAAAGCACATTTATCTTCAGCATTATCCCTGAAGCAGCAGAATTTCATATCCGTGCCAATGGAAAGGGCGTAAAGGAGCTGAGGGAACGTCCAACTGGGTTAGGAGACTATTAGAAAGGGCTTGGGAGCAGTTGGGAAAATTGGTCAGGGGCCAAATATGTCAGAGAAAACATTGGAAGGGGCCGGGGGAGTGCTGGAGAGTTCTCCACATTCGGTCCAAAGCCAAACCAGGAGGTTTCCAATCTGTGAGCACTGAGTTTTTGCCAGCTTTTTGTATTGCCTCACCCAGCCTCTGCCCTAGGTGTTCATTACTTTAAGAGTCATGGGGCCATTAAAGCTAAGTGGAATTATACAGCATTATCTGTTAAAAGAAACAGCTATTTCACCAGGCAATGCCATGTCATTTTGGATCCCTAGCTAATGTCATCCTGTCACACAGACACTACGCTTTAGTTTAACCAGTATGAAGAATATTAACACAATCGGTCATCTTAGAGCCAGGTTTCAAATTAGCCTCGCATTCCAATCTTAAACCTCTAATACATTTTAAATGACCATCAGATCAAGTAGATAGAAGCAGGAAAAGATTGTAGGCCCTGATAAATGAGGTCTATATTTCTTTATTTTACTCCAGCAAAGGCTTAGGCTTTCAACAGATTCTTTGGAGACAGTTTTTGTACGTCAGCATTTAGCAGGCTGTAGCTAGGGCTGCAAAGCAGTTTCAGTAACAAACACTCAATGTGAAATTCTCCCCCTTAGAGACTGATGTTTTTCATGCTTGGTCTGATCCATGATCCCAGATTGTTTCAGAAATATGTTAAGAACTTCCTTCTTCATGTTACGAGAACTACTCTTTTCTGTCTTCATAGATATAAGGATAGGTACAACAGTTAAGCAGCACAAGACTTGGAAGAAGAATATTTTTAATTCATGTCTAGAACACTTCTGAACAGTTATCTCTAACACACCTTCTCATGGCTCTTTTCTGTAGAAATGCAGTAATTTCAGGCTTCTCACATCCCCTTAACATAAGGTAGTAGTACTGTCTATTTTACAGTTGGGAAATGGAGGCAGAGATGCATCACTGATTTATCCCACCTAACTTTAGGATGTACCACCCCCTAGGGACAGAGACAGATACCTCTGGAGATCAGTTTTGCCTATCTAGATCTGAATAGTCCTTTTCCTATTGATTTATCACGCTGAGGACCTACACTTCCAGCTTGACCCTCTCAGAAAGACTGGATGAATCCATGCTTAAATGACTTGCGCAAGAAGTCCAGGCAGAGCAGAAAACAATATATAAAAAGAGAACCAACCAAGAAGCAGGATCAACAGACATGACATAAATTCTGTGTGCCACTAACCTTAAGGATCTTCTTTTCCAATACATGATGCTCCCAGACCCAAGTCTTGCATCCATTCAAGACCACTTACCCTAATGCTGGTACCCATGACTTACAGCAATGCACCAGCACTTTGCAGAGCTAGGAGGTCTGAAGTACAGCTATGTGCTGCTATACCACAGATGTCCTATCTGAAATGTAATAAAAACTGTGCCAAAAAGTCAACATTTTCAATATGGGAAAAATTCATTTTTCCCCTTACCTGCCTTTCCGCCAAGGAATAAATGGAAATTTGAGGAAAGAGTTAGAAGAAACTTGCAACTACATATCATCTCAGAAGGTACAGCAGACTAGCTTTTGTAACTACTAAAAAAATACATCTCATTTCTTCAAAACGGCATGTATGACTATGATGTGTTTCATACCAAGGTACTTTATTACAGAACTTAATACTATTGAACAGTTAAAACTTCTGTACAGTGTACATAACATTTACTGTTGTCCTTCATTATACTGAGCATCTCTCTGGAACTGCTATTTATTTTCCAATCTTTTTTTCTAATGAGTTTGTTCTATATTTGTATTGTAAATGCCTGTTTCTATTTATATTCTATTTCTGCAACTTACAGCATAGCCTTCTCTGTTTACAAGTCAATAGTCTTTTTCTTATGGAAATTACCTTATCCCAAAACAAAGAAAAAAACCTGAACCTTTTAATTCTTGCAAATTGTTTTTCTTGAGTTTGGAGTTTGGGGTTTAGCTGATGCCAGAAAGGCACTAATAACCAGAGTGCAGAGGATACAGCCTAAAGCCAGTGGCAATTTTTCAGCTCGATGTTGTTAGCAAATGGATGTTTTTCTTGCTCCTTCCTCACCCTTCCATACCCATGCATTTGGAATATGCATTTGAGTCTGATCCAAAGTCCGTTTAAACCAATGGGAATCTGGATTAAGCCCATTCTAAACATATTAAAAGTAAACCAGATCTTGAAATCTATTTCATGAAGGGAAGGATGCAATTTTGATAAAACCAGTATTTGCAAAAGTCTCATACATTCTGTGCACAGGAGAAACAACCACGCTGTATCTTCCACAAAATGCACGTAGTTGTACAAATTTATGACTTTAAATGTCAACTTATAAGGGACATGAGACTACTCAAAGAGAACAGCTAGGCTTATACTTAATGATGCAAGCTTTTTTATTCTGTAGTGGGAACTTACACTTCTGAAGATCTCTCTAAATAGACATCTCTTAAAGTAAAAGTTCACTCACAATGTAGAAGAGAAAGTGAGCAGAGGTAGACTACTGGAAATGACCTCAGACCTATTATGTCAATCCATGATCACGTACATATATTTGTTTTTAAAAAATACTGTATTTTGCAAGAATTTTACAAGATTAAAGGCCACAGGAAAAATGTATCACCCATACATCCAAAACAACATTCAACTCCTTTAATTTCCCCACTTTGGAACAAAAAATATCTTTTTGTCAGCACAGAAAGAATATTCCAACCTCTCCCAATCCCATTATCTTCTTAGATAGGGCAGTAGGCCTGTATTTTTCAACAGCAAGTAGAAGGGAAAAGATGCTTTCAAGCCAGCCCAAGAAATAGCTTGTAGAAGTTTATTTTGTAGACACAATAAAATGAATAAAACATCCATTCAAGATTACTCAGCCACCTCCTGAAGACAGAAGCATGTCAAAAGCTGATCAAGGTTTAGGAAAAAAAAAAAAAAAAAATCCTCTATTTTCCCTGCCAATTCTTCAATGAACTCTTTCTCCCAATGGGAGAACAGTGACATTTCTTCAGGAAGACCAGTGTCAAAAATAAGGAAACAAAAGTTTATTTCAGCTAAAATTCCACTTTCAACAGTCAAACGTGTCAATGGTATCCCAATGAAAACTCCTGTGCACAATATAGGAAAAATACAGATCAAAATGGCTCAGGCTCTCTTTCAGAGACTTAAAATGAATAAGCATAACACATTACAGTATTAGTTAATTAATACAGCATCATTATTACTGCTATATGAAGAAAGAAAACATAAATGTTAAAGTTCAGTGCTGGGAGATGTTAACTCAGTCCAGAGATTTCCTACTTATATTTACAAACCACCCAGCTCAGAGAGCTACCCACAGAAACTTATGCAATTTCCAGGGCATTGATTCCCTATCAGCAAGGAAAGAAATCAAGTCCCCTCCATATTCCCTGGTCCAGAGAAGGTGAAAGCATCCTTTAATCTCTGTGACAACAAATAGACAGCAATTTACCTAAAGTGATATTTTTTGTAGCTTCCCTCTCCCTTCCCCAAGTCATGACACAAGCAGCCTGAAGTGCATTTCTCAGGGAAGAGACATAACACATACTGCTCTTAATCAGTTGCATTAATTACCTATGGCACAACGGGACGATGATCAAAAAAATTTTGAACAAAAGAAAGAAGAGGTCCAGAGTATGGATGTAAAGGACATAGAGGACTACAGTGAAAAAATAGGAATCATCAGACACCTGGAAATAATGTGAATTCTCCATGAATAAAATAAAAAGGCAGTAAATGTACTACCAGAGAAATGCATCAACCAGGAAGGGGAAAACAGATGCTCAAACATGTCACTTCAGTTCTTTGGTTCCTATCCAACTCAAGCAGTGTCCACTTTCTCAGTGGGTTAAGCTATTTGGAGAACTGTCAGTCCCTAAGAAATATTTACTCCCCAGTGCCTTAAGAGAAATAGCTTAGGGAAATGTGCAGGGTCTCTGATCACAGCTCTGGCAAGTCTTTGTTTTGGTTTTAGTATCCTGGTGCCTAGGGTTGTCCTTCCTTGTCTTTTATTTTGTCAGAGCAAAGAATACTAATGGTCTGCGGCTTTGCATGACCAACTAATATGAACAAGGACTGAGAGATCTGCAAACTGAATACCTAACTCACCATACCCAGGAGCGGCATTATGACTAATAAGAAGCTTAGTCTGAAGTTTGTAAAATGGATTTGTGTCTAAAATCAAGACTAGCTGCTAAGTCTTTCTTTTCTTTAAAAAAAGAAAAAGCAACTTACATACTCCTCCACCCACAAATCAATGCATTATAGATACATTCCTCTGGATCTGTCTTTAATTATTAATTACCATTCAGCTTTGCAGTGACTCTCATGGTTATTTCACACTGACAGACTAGAGAAAAGGCTCCATCCCGCTTCAGCTAGAAGAGGGATAGGGGGATGGACAAAAGTAAAAAGGGGGGGGGAAATCAGCAAGCCTCCAAGACAATCTGTTTATTTTATAGTTTCAGAAGATTATGCTGTTTAAAATTTTATTTTCGACACCAAAGGAAAAGGACAGAAATAAAAAATTAAATAACTGCCTGTAACTAAATGTTTCCTATCCAAAATGCTTAGAATTGAGCTGCAAATCCATGGAAATAGGTATTTCTTAAGGGAATTGCAACCACAACCTTAATTCCAGTAATGTTCAATACAGTAAAGTATAATGGTCCTCACAGCAAGTAATGGCAGATAATGATCACAAAAGCTAAATGTTTTCTGCCTAAATTCATAATGAATCCAAGTGGATAAAGGCTATGAGGTAAATGTTTACTATGGTGGTAGACAAGGTAATTCTTTCCTGAACTAAAAAGAAATTGAAAAAAACTAAAAAAAAAAGAAACAAAAAGACACAGAATACATGTTTTTACAAAAATAAAACATTTTGCTTCCCCGTGGTGGTTCCTTTTTTCTGTAAAGTGAATGATTTCTGTACTTAGGCATCTCAGCTTGTAAGGCATTTTGTAGTCTAGCTTTTAGATTCACTAAAATGTAGGTTCTAGCTCCTAAGATGTACCTGTAGTCTAACTTACCCTAACATTATTTGTATTTTGTGTAAGATCCTATGATTGTTCCTGAAGGTTTATGCGTCAGAAACAGGCATGATATTCTGATTTATTCTAAATGATTAATTTGATATTTTGCTCTTATATTGGGAAGGGGGGACAGGGACAAAATTCCCACAGTCAAGACTGTTTGCCTGTAACACAGGGGTAAGGAGAAGACGGTCTCTCGATGGAGCAATGAGGCAGCAACAATTCTGGAAATGGCCCTCATAAAGCACAAAACACAATCATATTTCCTAAAAAGGCTCTCTTTATAGAGAGGTGGTAAGCCAAAGATCTAGGTTCTTTGCATCCATGATCTCAGGCACTGTCTCATCCCAGGCTGTGGCTCTCCTCAACTCCCTGAAGGAACATACGCTTGTTGAGGGGTGCACTTGAGCAAGTGGGACTGCAAGTAGAGCCAAGCACGTGTTCAGGAGGAAAAGGGATCTCTCCTGACCTCCTGCAGACTGATGCTCTGAGGTGTCAGATAATTATCATCTTTGCTTGAGATTTGCAGCCATTATGAATGACAACACTCAAATGGCCCTCGAATGAAAGGAATAAACTGAAGGTATCTCAGATGCAAAGTCCAAAGCTAGAAGGGATCACCTGGTCCTTCCTGACCAGCTTCCTCTCCTCCTTCCCTTCCAGACTCAAATACATATAACTCAGAAACATGCTTAAAGCACATCACTCAAAATACAGCTACATACATTTCAAAAAACATACAGCTCCTACATCTTCCTCTAGTAGAGAGTCCCAATATTTATTTATGCAGACAGCCAGGTAATGATGACTTATTTCTAGACTAAATTTGTCTACCTTCGATCTTTAGCTATGGGATCTTGTCATGTCCTTGTGTAGGATATTAAAAGGCCCCCACTGACAAATATATTCTCCATATATCAGTATGTATGCACAGCAATCACATTACCTCTTGACCTTTTCTCTTTGATAAGATTAATGACTGGCCTCCCTACAACTCACCTCATAAAGCTTATTTTCCAGCATCTGGATCATTTTTTGAAGGTCCTCTCCCCACCCCTTGCCCCTTATGTTCAGAGTATGTCCTGTAGAATTGAGGACATTTCTGAGGTGAGGGCACCAGATCTGAACAACAGCAGCTACCGGAGGCAAATGCAAGTTAATTTTCTGACTTGTACTTGATATACCCTTTATGGACAGCCCACAAACAGCTTACAGGAGCCTCATCACAGATTTCCATGAATAGTGATTCTGGGATAAACCAGCATAGTGCTGCTGTTGGAGAGCTATGTTAAACATTTTGTTCTTCTTTCCCTAAAAGGGGAAGATCATTTGGCAAACACGCCTAATAAAATTAGGGCATGCAGAGGGGGGATTAAATGAATGCAGATACATACAAAAATAATCGGCATTTTTTCATCCACGCCACCAGGTTCTCCCCAAAAATCCAAGAACTTTCCAAGCCCAGACATTATTCACCTCTCAGACTCCAAAGAGCTGTTTCTAATCTGTCTCCTCTTGTTTAGCCTTAGGCTTTGTAGACCTCCACCTCCAGCAATAATTATTCTAACTAGTCTGTGCTTCCCTGGGCTAATTGCCAGTAGAATCCAACTGATATTCTGCAGAAGAAAGAGCAAGTTTGTCAAGAAAAAGTCTGCAGCCGGGGGCGGGGGGGGGGGGGGGGGGGGGGGGGGGCGCGGGGAGAAAGAGAGAACAATCTTCCAAGTTCAGTTCACAAATACAGATAGGAATTTCAGCATCAAGAATGAACCTCATGAGCCCTCTTTGCCATACCAATTCAGTTTAAGTACATGTTGAGCAGGCTACCCTGCCAATAACCTTACATTGACTTCTGGGTTGCTACTTCCCAAAGCAGCCTTCCACCCTGAGAGTCTTATATCCATTTTTTTTACTTCCTGATGTACAGCTTTTCATCTGGCTGTATTAAAATGAATTTTGCTGGAACTTCATCATCTAATCAGCCATTTCAGATTACCCTTGCAACAACCTTCATTATTTTAGCAATTTTGTGCCATCTACAAACTTAGCAGCAAAATTCACATCAGTGTCCATATCAGTGATTGAAAATATGGAAATACTGAGTAGCACTGGATTCAGAACTAAAACCTAGAAACTAAGGTAATGAGTTTTCACAAAATTGTGAATTAAGTCCCCACTGCTTCCCTGAGGGAGATTTCTGGGTTTTTTCTGGCACTTGCCCCAAACGGACTATTCTAGCTGGTGGAAAACACGCTCCAACTTCTGTAGCTGACAGACCTGCCTTGGATTGTAAACACCCAAGATCCTTTTTTCAACACTAAGCCATCATTTGAATTCACAGCTTTTAAGGAAACACCATGTGTTCCGACTGTCATATTTACCCAACACTAAAAAGCTTGCGAGGAAAAATAAATTTTCTTCTCATAACGCAATGGGTTACATTCCTAATTGCAGAACTGGAAACAGTTAAAAAAGGGAACTGTTCACTGCATTACATCATGCTTATCACGAAAGTGGCTCCAGTGTTTCAGTTAGCTTGAGGGCTTGCAATGTGCTTGCTTCAATCAAAAGACATACTCTCACTCATCTCTCCATAACTTGCTTCTTCGTCACCTCTCCAGGAAAACGAAGCTTTAGAATTTTTACTCAATATCACCATTATAACCGAGCACTCTCTACCCCCCTCTCTTCTTTCAAACTGGGTTTCTCTCCTATCCCTTTTTCCTCAGAACGGGAATACAAGGTGCAAAGGCAAAGATTTATGTAACTCATCCTTCCAGGCTGCATTCAGCTTCTCATGGCAAGTCTGGCATATAAACTAAGTCCCCTTACATCCAGGTAGTTGTGGGGATCCTACCATAGGTATTTATCATTCAGCAACTCCCTATCGACAACTACATACAAAATCTAGAATACTGTGTCCATTTTTGGGATCTTACTGCAACAAAGATTGACAGACTGGAGTGAGTCCAACAGAGGGTCTTGGTTAGAGAGCTGAAGCACGTGACATAAGGAAAAGTAAGGGAGCTCCATTTGTCTAGTGAAGAAGAGAAGACTAAGGCAGCATCTTCAACTACCTAAAGAGAAGAAAGAGACAGACTCTTCCTAGAGTCTGAGAACACGAGAAGAAAAACCACAAGCTGGAGGGTAAATTCCAGTGGGATATAAAGGGAAAAATATTTTCACCATGAGAGTAGTTAAGTACTAGGACAGGTCGTCCAGTGAGGCTGAGAAATCTCTATCCTTGGAGATCTCAAAATGTGTCTGGACTAGGCCCTTAACAACTTCATCTCACTTTTGATATAAGCCCTACTTTGAGCAGGAAGGTGGGCCAGACGACCTCCAGATGTCCCTTCCAACCTCAGTTATTCTGCAATTCTATGTTACATGAATTCCTTTTAAATTAATCTCATGTGCCTTAATATCTCATGTGAATATCATATTTTAAGACAAAAGATTTCTTGACCAAATTTCTAAGTCCAAAACTTTAGAGGAAACCAAGTATATTTTAATATCATAACCATTTTCACCACTCTGTAAAGAAAACAAAAGTTTTATTCTCCTTTTAATAATGGCTTCATAAAAACATATTTGAATAATTTATAACATATCAACTCTACTACTGCTATTGCAGTTAGCTCTTCTCACTATGATAAGCAGACAGTAAAAAGTCTTGTTTTTCCTGAGATAAAGCAAGTTCAGAGATAGCATTTCTAATCAGACTTTACAATCTCTAACTCGGTTTCATGGCACAATTCACAGGCAGAGTACAGAGTACATTGCTAGGTTTCAGCTCTTTTTTACCTTTGCTGTTTTCATATCCTTTCTCATTATCACAGTACGGCAACAGAAACCCTATAGCTACAATAACTATAGCTTAACCTAAACCCCTTGAAAAACATTTAGTATGAATATAGTCACTTATTAATAAGTATGACTAATAACAGTCTCTTCCTCCCCAAAAATGTCTTTCTTTAGTACACCAATAGCTGTACCCAGTGATTTGGTCCCAGTCATTAAGCAGGTTAGTGGCAGAGCTGGGACCAGAGCCAAGGCCTCGTAAGTACACCACCTTTACCACTCGATCATCCTGCCTTCACACATCGCAACCACTTTTTACAGTGAGATACTATAATTCACTTGTATATATGGTTAAATAAATAAAAAAAATATCAACAATAGGCTTTAACAATTTGTGATATTAAACATTATGAGTTTATGGGTATCTGTTATAGACTAGCAAGTATATTTTTAATTGTGATGCTTAGAGTTGAGCCAATAATTTTCCCCAGAGAAGGAGCAAGAAATATTCTCACTTCTTTTCCTAAGCACTGTTATATACACTGTTTGCAAAGGGGGGGCACTATATACCAGCGATAAACAAATGATCTTCCAATACACAGTCTATAAAATGTTTGAAATATTCTGGATGAAACATTGCATTGAAATATAATGCCACATCATATGCTGTCATTTTAGAGGTAAAACTATGTGCTGTTGCAGTATGCCTTTCACTCAAATTCCTGTAACTGAAAAGCAAGGGGAGAAAGGTAGTGGCAGGACGGCTCATTTTGACAAAGTACCCCGTAGCAACCATATCAATTAGGTTTGCATAGATCTCCAAGTGTGAGGCAGTTAATGAAACACTGATCATTTTCCCCAACTCTAACTTAGACATGTTAATTAAAAATTAGAGGAAATCATCATCATATAAAATGAGTTCACTGAGAGAGAGTATAAAAATACCTACCAGGCAGTGCTCTGTACACGAGACTTCTTTTCAACACTAATTAAAATGGATATTTCTGCACATGCAAGTCTACCCAATGAAACGCAAATAATAGTGTGAGTTTAACATTTAATGATTTCTCTGTTAAAGAGAAGACTTTCATTCAGGAATGCTATAATTTACTCTGAGTAAGATCCACTTAATCATCATGTTTACTGCCTCCTTTTTCTTCCCACATTTCCTTTTTCTAGCCAGCCATGCAATTGGCAATTTAAGATTTAAATTCTGACCACTTAAGCCTTTATCTATTGCATTTCCCAACCCCCATCTTTATTTTCCTCCTTGTACCACAGATGATCTAGCTGAACATCTTCCATAGCTGACAAAATGAGCAAGTTCCACCAGTGAATAAAACACTGACAAGTACAGCTTCACCCCACAGCGGAGGAATTCCCCCCAACAGCAGGATGAGTTCAGTTCAGCTGCACAAGTGAAAAGAAGGGGGGTAACAGACAGCTTTGCAGAGGGAGGGGGAAGAAGCCAAGTCAAAGGAAATAAGGAGAAGAGGGGAACTGGTCTGGAGGCTCACATCCTGAACACAGAAAATTCAGATCAAGTTCCCCTGATGGTAAATTTTCAGCCTCTTAAGGAAGTCTCCTTCACCTTAACTCCCCATGAGCAGAGTAAAGATACAATAATTCTTTGTTTTCCTCACATAGTCCTTAGTTTGCTAAAACTTTATGGTCTTTGAGACAAACGCTTTCTCTCATACATGTGTAAAGCATTTAGTGGGATGAAATTCTGACCTTGACTGAGATCTTAAGGAAACACACAGCGGTTACCAAAATTAAAGGATGCAACATCAAGCACTCCATAGACTGGCAATGCTAGGATTAAAACCACTACGTCTCTGTCATCTCTGTCTTTCTCCTGTCTGTCTCTTCCCATATAGCCCTGGTTCCCAGTCTACCATGGGAATCTCTTATTACCCAAATCAGCTTCTCATGCCTGTGTATTCACAAGCAAAGCTGCTAACTTAGAGGAGACTATTTTTAGCTAGGGTACCTGGTTTCCCAGAGCGACCAGGGCTATAGCTGCAAAGCATGTCTTTCACTTCTCCTACCGCAATGAGGTGGAGCAGCCAGACCGGGCAGCGGGGCTGCTACAGCAGGATGAGTGAGTGGGATCTGCCCTGAGCACTCACTTGGCTCTAAGGTAACGTTAACTCTTTTGAACACTTTCGCTTAAATGAAACATTTAACAGACTGCAAAGACAAGACTGAATCTATACCCTACATTCATAACAAAATGATTAAACAAACTTAAGATGTACATGAGTGGATGAGCAAGGGGAGACGAGTCACTTTTCTTTTTGAGCCCAGAGAGATTTCTGTTAAATCCATCCTGCTACTGCAGCAGAAGTGGAACGAGTCTGGGCTAGTAGCCTGCTATGAAGAAGAAAGAAAATAATGGTGTATTGTGAAAACCACAATGGAGGCTAATGGCCAAAAATGTCATGAATTGCTGTCTTAATCAATGCTGCTAATCAAAAAAACCAAAAGCCTCTGACAAAGTATTTTTATTGTTAAATTGCACACAAACACACAGAGAAGACCTCAGAACCTTTCAGAGCAAAAGGACCCATAGCTTAAGAAAAAAAAACCCTAGAGAAAAGCAATGCAGCTGCAGCAAGTGGCCACAGCTCACTGCAACAAGCATGGACTTGTTCAGCTGTGTGAGCAACATTTTCCGAGCCTGAATGGTGACTTTCTCAAATACTCATCATAAACTTAAAATGACCCTTCCCTACCACCCTATGCAGGGTGCTCAAAGGGGACAGAAATCATGACCTTTAGGAAGCATGGAAACACAGGCTTCTATTTAACAAAAGGAGTTTAATATATCAGTTGTGCCACAGAAGGGACAGGCAAGTTCACATAGTTCCCTACCGCACAAGACGTTCCCTCAACAAAAAAAGCTCAGTCTAAGGGTGCAGGATTCCCAGAATCGGAGTCCCATCCAGCCAACACTCTGCGACAGCCCAAAGGGGAGTCAGTTAGGAGGAGCCAACCCTGTACTTCCAGCACAGAAACCATGATTCAGCAAAGCACCCAGGCACATACCAAGTATTCATTGAATGAGGGCTCAACTCCTAAAGCTCGTTTTCTAAAGGACAACTGTGTTGCTGACCTAGACAGCAGCAATTTGTTCCAAACCAACTTTTATTCCATTCATACCATGGGCTAGCAAACATCATTGATCAGCTGCAGTTTAGAATTAAAGAAAAAATGCATTGCAACAAGGGGGTTTTTTATTAGTCTGTTTTTTAATTCTGATATTGTTACTGCAGGAGCCAATTCTTCAAATGTGACTGAATTTTAATGTAATAAAGAAGAGTGCCATTTAATTGATGCTCAACTAAGATTTCTTTTATGACAGAAGAATTTCTTAAATTATCTCCTACATGCCTGTAGCACCTTGGAAGCACCCAATATTTCAAATCTATAGTACTAAAGTATAATTGGATAAGCTGTGAGGTTGTTTCTGTCATGCTTCTGTAAATATCAGAGGTGTCATGGGCTTTTTTTTAAAAAAAAAAGAAAACAGACACTTCATTTCAGCATCTAATTCTCGCCCCTACAAGGATGACTGTATGTTCATTACACCGATGAATTTCTGCTTTTAAGAATATGTCAGTGTGAAAGAATAAGACTGGCAGTTGCAGTTGGGATAAGATTCTTCCCACAAAACCAAAATTGGCTGGTCTTATTCTTTTTTCTTTCCTTCTCTACAGACTGAGTCAGTGTTATATGAATATCTCCTGTTACACGAATGTGATCACTTACACAGTCCATTGCGATGCATCAGAGTAAGTCCCATTAGATTCTACATTAATATATCAAAAACCCTCTACCTTGTTAAAGCTGCATCTCCTTTTCTGAACGAGATCATTTCATTTTAAACAGAAAGCACTGATGGCTTGAAAAAAAACTTTAAAAAGTCATCTGTCCACAAGCCATTCAGCATACCTATAGATTATATTTTAAAAGAATCTCAAATAATATGATATATTCTATTGCTGTAACATCTGGTAACGACAAAGTACGTAAGTCACACTAGAAAAAAGCTAACAATAGCCTATCTCCAAGAGGATAATGCCAGATATGTTAAAGCAAGAAGTCTCCCCTTAATGGGTATAACTTTGCAATAGTACACTGCACCACGAAAAGGAGTCCTTCCTCTACTCATCCTTTAAGACCAATTTATATCCTTAAGACAATGTTCTGATAATCACTGTAGTTTCAGCCTAGAAAATGAACTAATTTTGTAAAGAATAAGCCTTAAAATTTACACAAATTATCTGCACCAGTGAGATCCTGCTATAGACATCTATCTCAAAGAGATGACTTTCCAGCAACTTCTTCTGCAGACTTAAATATTATCATCTGTTGAAATGATGCTTCATTGCAGCTGATCAGCATTTGGAAGTGAGAGTATTAACTAGCTGTAAACTATTAAACAGCTCTTAAAATTATGCAAATAATTTGCACCAATTTACAACCAGATTTTCCTCACAAAAGTCAGTATAATATGCACTTCTGCTATTTTTTCTTTTGGTGGAAAGCCGTATTTCCAAGCATTCCTTTCTTTTATGAACATATCTAACACATTGCTAGACTACAAACATTGCCCTTAAAATGGCAAATCGTGTTACTGATAATGTGAAGGAAAAACTCATTTTACTGTAATCCCCTTCTCCCACTGTGGAAAAGAAGGAAGAAATAGGAACAAGCTCAAAATTTCCTAAAAAATGTAAAGCTAAGAAAGAAAAATAAAGTATTCAGCAATGTGCCTAGTTGTGCTTCACCTGCAGTTGGTTTCACTTAATGGCATTGCATACAGGGGACACACTGGTAGCCGGGCTCAGACTGCTTACTTTAAATCTAAAATTAAGATGAGCTGAGTCCGATTGCTGGTTAGAAAGAGCTACAGCGCTCACTGCATGCAAACCTCTCATGGTAAGGTTTCAAAAGCAGCCGAGGATATTTAACCACTCATTTTCTTTCAAAGTTTCACCACCGGCTTTACATAAACAGCTGTTGAATTGGAGTTAGGCTGTAGTTTGACACTACAGCAGAGCTACCCCTTGGGCTCCTAAAAAAACACCAAAGCACTGCTTCAGTATTAACTCACGCTGACAGTTCAAATCTGACGAGCAAATGCTGAAAAGTTAATTTTCTATTGTCAAGCTTTATGTTGGCTCAGGTATTATCCGCCTGCACTGTTCCAATCACCCCTATGGATCAGGTAACATCTGTCTTCCAGCATCAGGCACGGAGCCAGCACGGATTTCACGCTGTGCTGACTGGCTAATTTGACAGTGCTGTTCCAAATCACACTTGGGCTGCTGGATGATGAAGGAGCGCCTGGTCTGGGATTAACGATCATGGAGCCAGACTCTTATTTCTGATTCACACAGACCTGGGAGAAGCAACAGGCTCCCGGAGAGGACAGAGCAACAGCGTGCTGACCAACACGCTCCTGTCCTGTGGACTTGCACAGCCCAGGGACTAAGGGGAAGACAGCAGGCAGGGCCGTGCCCAGAGCCCGCAGGAAAACCTTCTCCCAGGACTGTGTGCCGAGGCAACCCTGGTCACGGGCATACGAAGGTGGTCAGAGCCCATTCACTGCTATGCAGCTCCAGCAGTCAAATTTCTCTTCCCTCAGGCGGGCACCGGCACAGAGCAACAGCCTCACAGCAATCTGCTCGCGCTGTGGAGCCGCAAATGTGGGTGAATTCGCTCCCCAGCCATCCTCGATTGAGCAGAGTTGTACAGGTGTAATTCTGACCAGACCAGCCTGGACCATGCAGCGTTACAAAATCCAGCCATGTATTTCAGATGCCATCCAGGTTATTTGCCGTTCAGTGGAAAACTTCGAGACACACTGTCAGTCTGGGACCCCATTACTAGATCCAATTTAACGGTTATAAGCTGGTAACAAAGATCCCTGGCATTTAAATTTCTGTTTTCTTAAAACCTCCAAGGCAGGAATGGCAACGCTCTGAGTCAATAACAAACTTAAGTGAACTGTGAATGTGTGTAAGGGGAGAGAACATAACCTCCATAGGAGATATAGGAAGCAACAGTTTGGTGTAACAATGTTTGTTGTCACTCTTGTTCTCCCCAAGGACCACTTCCATTGCAAAATTTATTTTATGTTACCAATAAGCAGAAATTTTATAACAACTGAAATATAAATTATTCCTTTCTACAGAATACTTTGAGTAAAATCAATTCCATAACAATTCCTCTATGCCTCACTGCTAAGGTGACTGACCATGACTTGTTCTCCAAAAACACAAGCTTCTGTATCCAGCTGGTTTCCATGGTACAGCAAGAATGAAGGTGGCTGAGTCACATCACTTAATCCAGTGATAAGCTAAGTGGCGTGTTAATATAAAGACAGTCTTACTCCTACTATGGAGTTTTTCATGTTAGGATCACATAGTTTTTGGCTAGTAACTAAATAAGCTTCACCAAAACCTTCCCTAGTTACTTTAAATGAAATATATGCATCATCATTAGAAAAAAATCCTAAAGTTCTTCCTTCAACAGTGACTGCCGGACTCAAATCCTCCCTGTTTCAGAGACATATGTGAACTAAAAGAGCACCTCCATTCTCGATACGATACCAAAATAGTGCCTCAGGCTATACACTATTACAGAGTCCTGCAATACGCACACACTGTCTGATGTTCATATACTTTTTTAATTCTTGCAAAGAGGGGGGAGAAATGTTTTTACCAGGGTTGGTTTGTTGGTTTTTTTGATGACCCACACACTTGTTTTTCCAACAAACCTAAACATGAAGCACAACGCTAAATGCTATTAAGTAGATGAGATGAGGTGATTAAGTAGATGAGATACTAACATTAAGAAGTTGAGATACTAACATTAAGAAGTAATAAACTGTAAACATCAAGAGATCCAAAAAGATGTACAAAATGTGTGTAAAATACAAACAAAAACTGTAAGATAGGCTCTAGAATCATTTAGACACAACCCAGAAAATAACAAACTATTGAGAAAATTTGAAAGTTTTTCTTACTATTAACTAAGAAAGATACATGCATCAGAAATCTTTATACTACTGTTAGGTAAAAAGAGATGTTCATATGTCCATTGTCAGAGCACTACTCAACTTGCCACAAAAGAAGCAAATTGAGATATTACTTGGGGTGGTTTTCTTCATGTACCACTAATGAATTATGGTGCTTTTAAAGCAACATAAAATTAGGAACAGACTTATTAAGTGTCCAGGGATGTTAACACCAGGTAGTGTAGGCGACTTGACATTTATGCATTTGTGACAGCACCATAACTGAGCCTACATCTCAGCAGCGCTCCCTCTAAACCCACCCTGCCATAATATCACTGCCCCTCTGCTTTAAAAGCTAAGGGAAGCAGAAAAGAACTCCCCTGCAAAGTTCCGTGGTTCCTGAAAGAGATACCACCATAAAACCACACATACAGTCAGGTTTTCATTTAGCATGGTACTTGAGAAATATAACTGTCTCCACTCTGTACCCAGCACAACAGCCTTTCACAGACACCAGGACTTTACACACTGAGGCAAAAGATAATCCTATGCACAAGAGCTGCTGCAGTGGGGTCTGAACAATTCATAGAGAGAGTGACAACCAACTGCTGGTCACTGTAAGACTGGGACAACGTGACAAAGGTGCAAAATGCTGGCAACTGTCAGTTATGCCCAGACGTGGTCAAATTATTCAAGCTGCCAATTAACTGTACAGGGTTATGGATGTAGCTCTCTGCAGAGCACGCTAAGGTTTATTAGCTCAGGTGCAGCAACAACTCACTTTTGCTGCTTCTTCCCCAGGTTTTGTCTAGAAGCAGAACAGAGGTATTTTATGTTCACAACCTGAACTAATTAGCCTTTCCAGAAACCTGGGGAGCTCAGTACAGTGATTCAAGGGTCTTTAAATTGCATTCCAAGCATATTCTGGATGAGGTACATTATCCAAAGCCTACGCCAACCTCCCAATACCCTGGATAATGGAGAAATGACTACAACCATGATCTCTTGACTTACAATGCAAGGATCTAATCACTATACCAAGTAATGAGAAAGGCTGTCTGAGGCCTTTATACTGCTACAGATTCTCAGAAGAGTAAATTAAATCAAACATAGGCACAAATACAACATACGCAGCAATCCTGAGCTTTGCATGAAGAATTTGTTTGCACTGTCCATTTAAACGTAGGCGAGAATGTGGAAAAGCTAAGTCTGATCAGCAAAGAAAACAAATTTGTTTCTTCCCAATGCCAAGGCTTCGCTTTCATTTCCAAGGCACTTCATACAGCTACAATCAGTGTTTAACCCTCTATTGTCTCTTTCGCTCTGGTTTTAATTCATATCATCTGAAGGTGTCACCTGAGCTTGTTAAATTATCTACTGGCTGCTTAAGTACATTTTATTTGATTCCCATTCTGTTTATTCAACACAGGCCTCTTATACTATACTCCTGAAAACAGTATCTGAGCACATTACAGAAGTATATTACACCACGATTAAAACCTGCTATGTATGAGCCTTCTCCAAGCTTCCTCCCACCAGAATTCTGCATGCCACCAAGACTTTTATTTGAGAGCTTTGAAAAAATAACACAAGTCCAAGCTGCTGTGTGTTTGCTTTTAAAAAGGCAAGCAGAAGAAGTATGCCTTGTACAGGGAAAAGAAGTTGATGAGCTTTGCAATGGTCCAATATTACACAGAAAGATACATATTTCCACAGTCTACCACATGTTACCCCATACTAGTAAATAGGAGTAGCCATCCCATACTGCACAAGTCCAATAAACTCCTTTAGCCAAAGGATTTCCCACAACATTACGATGGGGGATGCTTCTGTGTTGACGCTCCTTCGTCAAACCCCTCTGGGGTGTTGCCTTTATCTGAAGTCTGAGGCAACTGATGTTAATATTCTTTAGTGCTGAGACTTGTGACTGCATCACATCCTCTACAATGGATTCATTTGCCTTCTTGCATCCGAGATATGTCACCCAATCCACTGAAACCCACCTAGCAGATAAATAAAATCTACTCTGGTGTTACCTTGCCTCTTTATAACTATTCTGTTTTGCCTGGAAGCCTCGTAACCCTAGCAATGAAAGCCATCATACCAATGAGGTTAAAGAAGAAAAAAACCAACCAAGTTTCTGTGCGTGATTCAGCAATTGAGAATCCAATTTAAGTCATAGAAGTCTTTTTTTCCCTTTTTTTTTTTCCTTTTCCTCCCCGCCCCCCCCACGTCCCCCGTTCCCCCGCCCCCATGCAACAAATACAGTCCTTGGCCTCAGGATTTTTTCCTGGGGGATATATCCTTAAAGTCATTTCAGAATACAGTCAAGTCTCAATTGGGAAACAGCATCACTCATCTATGACAACATGACAATTCAGGACGTTTCCATCAAGTTGACAAAGATGCATAACTTAAATAAAAATTCATGTTCAAATTATCAACAAATGAAAGTTAATGACGGATCAAATTTGGCAGAACTATTCTAACATGTAACACAATTTGGTCCCCAGCTATAAGATGTGAAATTTAAGTGATAAATGGTTGCTGGAGACCTTTTCAAGATAATTGACATGCTACGGTGCATTAATATTTCTTTCATTAGTATCAATCTGGAGCGCTCATCTGTTGGCAGAAGGCCAAGTGCATTGTGTAAAAAATACCCCTACCACAAGAGTCTTCTACTTGAAAGACAAACGACTTGGGAAACCAAATATTTTTACTATTAGTCAGATAGCATTAAGAATCTGATTTTTGACCTTGGTTCTTCACTGTCATCTCCTTTTGCATCCGTATCTTTTATGGAAATGATAATAGCAGCAATTTAAATTATTTATTATTTTAAGTAGTTGATTTCTGTCTGAAATTGGGTATTTTGATATGAACATGACCTGTGTATCACCTGCAGTTCCTTTCACAGATCAAAAGCTCAAAAAGATTTTGGAAAGCCAGGCTTTTGTAGCAAGTGTGATGTAAGTCCATTGACCATTTTCAGAGTAATTCAGTTATAATCATCTTTTTTAGCTTTTCTAAGAAATATACTTGTCCTCTTCCCTTACCAGGCTCCTCTACTGTACAAAAAGTCTTGGTAAGAGAGGGCATGAACTGGAATCATAGATCTCTGTGGGCTTCATCCAGCCTGCTGTTGCAATGATATTATCTCCTCTCCATTTTTCCTCATAATTGCTCCATTTGAAAACCAGCATTCACTCATTACGAGCTTCTCATGCTCATTTTCAATATAGTCAGCATCATCCACCTTTCAGCTCTACTGGGCACTTCTAACTTGTCACAGTGACTTTGGCCATAAGATTCTCCCAGTAAACGCTTTAAGAAGGCTAAATTTGTCAGGGTCCTGAGAGCACCAATAGGCCTTACTTGCCCTGGGCAGCCTCATCTTGGACCCCAACCCATGCACCCTCTTGTCTACAGCCCTGGGATCTTCATTTCAGCTCCAGCACAGCGTTCTAGCCTGAGCTATGTCATAGGTGTGCCTGTTCCCACTCCCGTTCCCTGATGTTTCTGAATTGTTGCTTGGATCTCCTGGCTTGACCTTGGACCTGACTTGTTACCTTGCCTGCAACTAGGGAAATATTCATTTTACATCATTTTTAATCTAAGTTTGCTATTCCCACATCAAATTTAAAAAGCAAGAAAAAATTAAAAGTTTAAAAATTTTCAGACACTGGTTGACCTGCTCTTCCTAGCTTGTTCTACAGTATTCTTCCAGGTTCTGAGAGGCGGTTACAGCATACATTGGCAGCTCAGGTGGAGAGATAGCACCACAATTCAATTAATGTTAAGAAGCTAATAAAAATACTTTTAAACCAATCATTGGTATGAAGTCAAATAAGTACAAAAGAAAGAGAGAAAAGATAAATCCTGTGGATTCCCCTGAGCCAGACAAGCCTTGAATTCCCAGCATCAATAAAAGGAACAGAAAAAGAAGAAAGAAATGCAGTTGTCCCTTGTGTCATCATAGAGAAGTTAAAAAGCACAAGACCCTTTTCACCCTGCACAATCACAGTTCACTTCCCTTTGAAAAGATCTAAAGATCTTTTGAGAGATGAAAATACATCTATTTTCTGCTATTACAACCACAGTAGAGTGATCCTCGCATGGGTTTTATGCCCTCATACAGGCAGCTAAAAACAGGTAGTGAAGCGAGCAGCTGCTACCTGAGAACAGCAGTACAAATAAAAAAAGACAACACCATAGGGTAAGTTTCTGGCTGCCAAAGCAAATAGCTGCTAGTGGTGTGGTGCACGTACTGCTTTGGGACCCACCTGCTACCAACCAGTTCAGCCACAGACATTTCCATTGTCTGGAAAAGGAGCATGAGAAGCCAAGTTTTTTCTATCACCAATCCATAGCATCACATATGGATTTCAAGGGAATGATAGTAGAGTACATCTGGAGTATCCTGGAGAAGATGATTTTAGCGTAGGAGACTTAATTACTTCTACCATGGAAAGAAATTTTTTTCCCACAAGACAATTGAACTGAACTAATGGCCTGGGAGAAAAAGCTAAAAAAGCAGGCAGCACGTGGAAATGCAAACGAAGATTATGCTAAACGCACGTGGGACAGAATTCAGAAAAGGAGGAATGTTGCTGAACAAACAGCATAAATCCACCATGCTAGACAGCCACTCAAGGGACAGAAATCAGAAGAGAGCCTAAATTAGAAAGAAAATGGGGTAGAATAGCATATATAGAGATGAGAAAGACATTAATAAAGAAGAGCATATTGTGCATTCCTTCTCAGTTATACAAATGTCGTTGCCACCCTGCTTAATTTGTGTATAATTCCATGGGATATGAATTCATCCCGGGATCCACACACATCCATCTTCTTCATTTCCCATTTCTCCTTCAGTTTTAGCATGTATTACCCGCTAAAATACAAACACATCACTTGCTTCCAGCCACACGGATCCCTTCCTTTTCCTGACTTTCCTGAATGTTTTGTATATGCATCTTCCCTCATGCAGTTTTTGCCCATTTGGAAATCCCACCTGGAATCCTTTCCTTTTTACCTTATTCAGTAATGATTTTTCCCTGCTGCTTAGAAACTCTAGCAGTCTATCTGATTCCACAGAGTTTTCAGGATGTGATCTGTATCAGAAACCGCATCATTCATCTGTACGAGTGATTCTTGAGCAGAAAGGCATTTAGCAATGCAGACCTTTGAACTGAGGCTGCTTAGGGCTACACATCTCACAAAACATACCAAATTCCACCTATGCTGATGATCAAGGTTACAGTGGCAATGCTGTACTGCAGGAAGGACAACAAAACGCAGAGGGAATTAGACCACATAATCAACAGGAATATTGCATCAAAAGATTAACAGGCCAAACGCACACCCATCTCTGATCAGAGCAGCCCTCAAAGGGATGTACAGAGAGAGCAGGAGGCAATATAGAGATGCCCAGCACAGTGACAGCCCTGCAGAAACAGCTTGATCCTTACAGAAAATTTAACCACCACATGAACTTTGTCATATGTAGAGAAACAAAGGGAACATTGATCAGCTAATACTGCTTTATGATTTCTTTCTATTACATATATCACAGAAACAGGAAAAACTGTCTCAGTCGGTGTTCAGTCTCCATTAAGTCGCATTATGGAGGCATGGCCCAACTGGACTTCTCATACTGGACTTCAGTAGCATCTCGCTCAACGTAACATCTATCATGGCTGACAAGCTGCTTTTCATAAGTGTGTAAATTCCACTTGGTTGGGTGCAGCTGCTCTTGATTTGGTCAAGGTGAACAGCCTGTGCTTCTCTAGCTTAGTGACCCATAACAAAACTAAATATAAGTTTTGTAAGGCTTTGATAAAGAGCAATGTTCAGCGAGGGTACCAATAAAGCAGCAGGAATCTTCATTAGTCCTGTGGGGAAAAGGTATATATTTATTCTGGTTTCCATCAGATAGTGGAAAAAACAGACCAACAATATAGCAATTCCAGTCCTTGAGTAAGAGCATCTGTAAAATCAAAGACTGAAATGGGGGGAAAAAGAAAAGAAGATTAAAAGGCCTCATGTACCTCTGAAGTACAATAAGTTGAGACAGGAAATTGGTATCACTATAGCAACCAACATAGTGTCATGAATGACTGAAAGGAATTTTTTAAACCTACAGGGGTAAGAAACTATGGATGCCCAGGACATGAGAGGAATATTGTATTTAGAGTTAAGCAATAAAAACAATCAGACATATATTACATCGTATTTCTAATAATTTTTTCCTCAAACTTGGCATTATGCAGCTTTGTTATATCTAATTAGTAAGAAGTCTAATTATAGATCACAGATGGTGAATTCTTCAACTGGAATACAAAAAGACTACTTTTAATCAGTCAGCATCTTACTTTGGTAAGTCTGCAGGCACAATATCCAGATGTAAATAAAGTTTAAGGTGCCAAAACATCTCCCATGAAGGAAGGACTTGCAGGAAATGAAAGCTTGCAGTAATTAGACCAAATTTATATAGAACCCCAGTATGAGGTACATACAGGTATTAGCCTTGCGCAATGGGTTGGAAATTTCTCTTCCAAACCACTGGCAAGAGGGGGAAGAAAACGATTACAATTTCTCCTGTCAGTCAAATCCCCAGTTAGCAATGAAAGTCCAATCAAGGGTAAGAAAAATTGTCCTAAACCTAAGAAAACAATGATGGGCCTATAACAACGGGTTAGGAGTTCAGAAGTGTTGTGACGAAAAAAGGAAATAACTGATTTTCAAACTGATGGGGAAGGATAAAAGCGATCTGAAAGCATGTGAAAATAAATAGGAATGACAGAGAAGACAGTCAGGATGGTTAGTCTGGCAAGTAGTATGGAGCCCTGTGTCTCCTCTGTAATTGTTCTGTATATTCTGCTTTTGATTTATCTGGAGCTATTTAAATGCAAAGATTTTCTGAGAAGACAGTGAACCTCAAGTTTGGTATAAGATAGGTAAAGATCTATTTTTTTCACTTAAGCTGTCCTCTGAACAGACCGTTAGTTTTCATGATGATACTGCACATCAGGTCTCTAATTAAACCCACTGTGCTAGATGCTGCACAAACACCATGCCCAAAAGATCCCTGCCCCAAAGAACTTACAAATCTAGATAATCCCATATAAAGTGTATATACAGCACATTTAACAATACTGCAGGACCCTAAAGCCAGTGTGCCTAACCCATGGATTTAGGTGGCATGAAGAGGAGGGAAGAGGAAATTCATTTTACATGTATGGAAATAACTTCAGATTGCTCAGTCTTTGCTTAGTCAAAAATGTGCTTTTTTCAGACACAGCAACCTCTCCAGCTGAAAAGCCAAGCCAACCTTTCCATACTAGCCATGAAGTAGGCACCCAAGGGACAGCAGCTCTCGTCAACTATCTTCATGGGCCCAGGGAAGCCACCAAAACCTGTACATCCACATGGAGGATAAGGGACCTTATTCATCTTCTAGGAGAAAAACAGCTCTATCTGTACGGATCCAATGGGAAAAATTAGTCCGAAACTCCCAAAGACTGAGTACAGGTTTCTTTCTCATTCCATAAGCAATTATTTCAGCATGGTAATGGTCTGAACAAAACGCAACACCCGTCCAGAAGAGTAATCTCAAGATCAAATATTGTGCCCAGTGGTGAGATGGAAAAGCAGCATTCAGCAGGCCTTCTCAGAAGTTTGACCAGCCAAAGAGAGTGCATAATTACAGAAAAAAAACCCAAATCCTCTAAGACTGTAAATTGTAAACACTGTAAACACCAGAATGGGGAGCTGGAGGGGAAATCTCTCCAAGGAGTAATGGAGATTCTTGATAGCAAAGAACCAAAGGCAGTGGCTCAAAAATCACAGTTTACCTAGAATTTTGCAAACTGTACTTCTCCACACTTACCAAATGTAGACAACCGACAGGATCAGGCAACTGTACCATTCACCGCTACAAAAAATATCTTTTTAGAAACCATTCACCGCTACAAAAAATATCTTTTTAGAAACCATTCACCGCTACAAAAAATATCTTTTTAGAAACAGAAAAGACATGTTTACAACTGACAGACAGAAGCTGATTAATTTCTTTGCATGCAACCCCTACGATATAAACAGAAGGGAGCCTTTAATTACTATAGTAGGGGTTTAAAATGAAAACCAAAAAAACCCAGGACAGACATTTCTGCTACAGCCAGGAAGATTCTGCATGATGCATTCAGATTAGACTTTTGTGTGCTAGGTCTTGTAGCAATTAAGAAAGTCTGAAATGGAGAGAAAAAGAAGATGGAGAGACTGTCTAAGATGAAAAGCTGGGAAAGAATCTGTGAGACAAAGTGTTTTGGCAAATATTGCAGTCATGAGACGGGCCACATTGTTAAGCTTGCAAAGCCCAAGACAGCACTGAAATCACATTCTACTCTCTTGCTTATGATATTTTCTTAGAGCACCAAATATCTTTCATTATCATTATGGCTTACATGATTGCAGCTTGAAAATAATCAGGATCAGAACAGAGGACTCCTGGCAGGAGAACACAGAATGCTGTAGAAACTACTAAGAATCCATTTTTAAATGTGCATTTCTTGACTAAGATGTAGTGAGAAGTATTTGTACTCTTTTACTGTCTGAGCTAGCAGAAAGATCATAACAGCAATACGAAATTAAGTGCTTCTATTTTATAGTGTTGTTTTGATTAGAAAAGTAAGGGAAGTACCTGAAAAGTCAGTATTTTGATCACTACATATTTACCACACCTGATGCTACGAATACCACATCTGAGAGTATCATCACATATTTTATGGTTATCATAAATATTCCTAATCCGTAATGACTTAAGGTTATGCAAAATGGTATTTAAATTGCAAGACACATAACCCCAGAGACAAACGATAACCAAACCTGCTCCAGCAGGAGTCTGCTACAAGACTAGATCTTCCAGTTATTCTTTCTCCTGATCTCCATTTATTTTAATGGAGCTCTGCCTTTCCACTACAGGTAACTGTAAACCTTAGTGGCAAATCAAACTATAAGGGGTTTTCTTAAGAAAAAGACTCAAAAAAATTATTTTTCAAATTTAATCAGCGTGCATCCATTTTCACTTCAAATGTCTGATTCACATTATATTCTTGAAATGAGAATTTTAATAAGGTTACTATTTTGCTTCTGTCTCATTAGTGTTATTACTAATTGCAATGATTGATATCTATTGTAAATATTAACATAAGACACTTACTTCAGGGTTACATTCAGGCCAAACTGTCATTCAAATCTACACTTCATTACATTTAATTGTGTTTCTCTGATACACGGTTCAGCTATCAGATCTACATGGGATGTTCTATGTCTTGAACTACTTAGAGCTGCTAAGGAATTTAAGTAAATTCAAGATTCTCCTTTCCCCTGGAAACACAGATATTTCCTATTAAGGTAAAATCAGTCCTGACTGCTTACTCTGTATTGTGAGGTGCAGAGGGAGATGTAGAATTCAAACCACTCTTTAGAGATGCTGTAAGAAAAGCCTTTCATCCTTTTTTTCAGGGGGAGGAGAAAAATGAGGGAAAATTAGCTCAGGTTTTTGTGTCTCTGCAACACCCTTCACGCAGAATTTCACAGCTGAAAGTTCACCACCTATGCAACAAGTTTGGCAGAAAGATTGCAAGCTCCAAAGTTAAGAATTCACTACAGCTGCATTTAAAAGGGGAATTAGGAAAAAAGGCCAGCCTTAGCAGGATACTTACCGACAGCATGGACTCTGAGAAGTTCAAGTCAACCCTTCCAACCCGCAGATCCAGACTAACCCAAACCACAATATAGTATTTTCCTCTGCAAATAAAAAGCTCCCTGCTGTAAGATGACAAAGCTACTTTGGTTTGTCCTTGGCATGACTATCCTTCATTTTCCAGCAACTGAACTTCTTTGCCCACAAAAACCCTCCAGAGACATGTGTCTTCTATATAAAAAAATATCAGAGCATGTCTGTGGTCGCAGTGCAGCCTGCCTGCATCCAGCTCACAGCAGCCACGCACATCTACAGGGGCTATAAAGCATGCGATGCTGAAGTGGCATTGAGGGCGAAGGAAAGAACATTACCCGTGACAACTTAGTACTGCAAGAGAACAGTGGGTATCAGTTTGTTCACAGCATCATGCAGGGACATTAGCTTCAATAGAAACGGTGATGTTTCTGACATTTCTCTCCCAATGAAACTTATTAATGTTGTAAAAAAAAAAAAAAAAGCTGGAGCATAGAGCGAATTTAAACTCCAAACATCCTGAAATGACTCTGAACTGCATGGCGATTTCCCCAGATACACTCAGAATATGAAAGCTCTACAGCTTTAAATCAAAATGTGAAGAAGCCAGCAACAGGTAGTAGCCCTAGTAGTGATGTATCTAGTAGATTTCTTTCCTTTTTTTTAAAGACAGCCTATTCTTTCTTTAGAGGGATATGTACATTTAAAAAAAAAACAAAAAAACAACAACAACAGAGCATGTCAGCAACATTTTCCTAGAAGATGTTTAACGCACTTGAAATGCATCTCTGTTCAACCTTTATGCCCAATTCAAGCATTTCTTTCACTACCACTGGAATACAAAGCTGCTGCTGTGCAAAATCCTCTTTTACTTCATGGAACATGAGGCCTAATAAAATCCTCTTTTTAAAGTTTTGCCTCCCAATTAAAAATAGGGATTAGTGCTCTCAAGGGAAATCCAAGGAACATTTTCTTAGAGTTCTAGATCATGAGATTTATTTTCCATCTCAAAGGCAGTGGATGCCAATAACCTTGACTCCAGTCGATGAGGACTTGAGAGGAACTTGTATTAAAGATATTCTCATCAGAGCACCTTACTTCACAGCTGAAATGGGAAGCACTGGAGCCCGGCAGGAAAAGCCATCTGTCTTGGGGAAAAGGGTTTGATCATGACCATTTGGGATGAGATGAGTGATCAATGTGCACTAGCTGTTTTGTATGATTTCAAGTACTTCTCATTCAAAGGGTTTGAGATTTTCATCCCTTGTGTAGACACTGAGTGCACTAAGTGTCTAAAATAAAATGAAACAGTAGGACGAGGTCTCATCGCATCTGCGGGAAACACTTTTCAGCCAAGCAGTGGTACAGAATAGCGAGTTCTCTTTAGACTTCAAAAAAAAAAAGCAAGTTTTCTCATCTCTGCCTCCCATTTCATCTAAGTTCTTGTAAATTTTACAGTTCTACATCAATAAAATGCAAATCAGAGAGAAGTTTTAAGTGACCTTTCCAAATGGAAAGGAATTCAGCATCAATAATTTATAACTACTATTTTTGACTTTTAGGATTTTATTGCAATTAAACACTTATTACAGAAAATGATTTATTTTTTAAATTCTAACTGGTTGTGTCATATTTAAGCTCAAAGAAAAGTTCAAAAGACTTCAGCAAGTACACTCTAGCTGTTCAGAGGTCAGAAAGTAAACACTGATAGAAATATCATATGCACTGATTATATGTTTATACTTACACTGATTGTATAGAATATACTGATCATATAGAGAGAATATATACACATATGTATGCACTCAGTAAGATGCTTACTGATTTCTGAGTAAATTTAATCTCCTGATTTTTGATCACCTGCAGTTTGCAGAATACTGCAACCTCTCTGCTTTCACATCACTCCTCTACCTACATGGTGATCCTGCTGTGCTCCTTATGAACGTTTGCTGCTGTTGAGAGACCGGATTCATGCTTGCATCTTAGCATGCCAGGCTGGAGATACTGTCACCTGGAAGAATAGCTTTCTTTAAGACCTTCTCCTCTCTATAGAAATAGTACACTGTGTTATTAAATGAAAAACTGATTTACAACTGATTTACAAGAATCTGATTTTTTTTCTTCTTCTTCAATATTAAGTGTCTGACTTAGAATCGGATTCTGAGCTAAAGCTAAAGGGATGACATTCTCATTACTGTAAAAATAAAGAAAGAAATAAAAATCAGGGCTGATTGTCAACATGGATTTTCAGCCTCAGTTCTGAATTTCCTTGAATTTTTGAGCTCAAGCCAGACTCTTCACTATTACTTAAATGTTGCTTTATGTTCCTTAGTGGAAATTCCTTTTTTTTGTTGTTGGTTTTGTTTCTCCTTCAGCAGTGTGTGTCTCTGTGTATATATATATAAAGCCTTACAAGTAAAAAACGCCTTTCAAATTCTACACATGCTTTAACAGTGTCTTAACTACCTAATTACTCTGTAAGAGTATCTAACAGCTCCAGGCAATGCAATACTAAGAAATGTGTTTAAGTGTGTTGTTTTGTTTTAATGAGTAAAAATATAATTAGGACTTATAGCATGTGATGGGTAAAAAAAAAACCTGAACAGCTCCTTCACATCTGTAAGCAAGCAGGCTCTTCAGACCACTGTCCCATGCTCCCGTACCTTGTAACAGATTCAAGTCACTGGCCTCTGTGTGCACTAAAAATCTAGCAGTTTAAAAAGAACATTTCAAACAAGTTGTAAATCAGTGGGTATGGACAAGAATGGGTTTTTCTGAACATATGAACCAAGTCCCCTTGTGAAGATGTTGGCAAACTATGTCAAGAGAGAGCTTCTAAGTCATGGGAGTTTGGTTTGTGCCTCTGTTAATTCCTGCTGCCCATCCTTCCCGCAGTGCTAACCCCCCTAAGTGGAGCTAGCTTCTGAGCTTAGGAGAAGAGGAATTTCACCAAGATGCGCAGTGTTGAAACCATGCTCACATTTGAGGTTTTTTTCTCTGTGTATTATGAACTATGCACAAACAGGAAAACTAAGCTAAGTCCAAGGCCATGTGCACTAGCAATGCATCCTGAACCAATGAGACCTTCCGCTCTCTAAAGCTGAATGACTGTGGGCAGGATGCACAGCTTTTCAAAGCTAAATTGTTTCAGAAGAGCTGGGTCATATTTCAGCTTCTGGGAGGCGTAGACTAAATTGCACTTGGCCGTGCCAGCAGAGGAACCTCCAGCCTTTCTCATAGTCAGTGCCTGCCTTCACCCCCAGCCTCCACCTGCCCTGGGAGCACGTGCTCACCCTGCCTTCCCAGCCCAGGGTACACCACTCACCAAGGCGATGGCAGACAGCGCTGGCTCTAGCCCCATGCTCCTCTCCAGCGTGGTGGGAAGCCTCCATCCGCCAGCCTCTGCCCACTGCAGCAGTGAGGAGACGCTGGCAGGCCACGCAGACAAGCTGGGTCCTTAAGCAGCAGGAGCCACAGTTATGCGTGAGGATATGGGGCCAGGAAGCTCGTTCAGGCCTGGCCCTGAGCCGCATTAGGATGGCACCTGGCAGAACATCGCAGTGATTTTGTTACCTCCATCAGCCTGCTCTCCAGACACCTACTTTGCCTTTGCTGAGGCACAGAAACCCATCCGGCTTTCAGGTTTTCTGCAGTGGGGTTCAGTACAACCCACGAACATATGGTGCAATTTTCCCAGACTACACTCCATCCTTGCCTAGTTTGTTTTTAGGAGCATAAAAGGTGCTGTCTCTCTTGTTACAAAACTGCTTTATGCATCTCATCTGCCTGACACGAGAACTCTGTCCTAATGGCTGGGCAATTGGGATTACTGCTAATGATGCAATTACCACCAACACCCGGATTTCTATCCTCTCCTTTCCTGGCTTATTTATTTCACTCATTGCTAAATCTAGTTTTCTAAAGTGCAGGGTTTCCAACACTATATGGTTATATGTGTCTAGTATAGTAAGGATGCAACTTGGTTGCGATCTCTTCATGTAACGGGAAAATATTCTTATTCTGCCATGGAATTATACTAACATGAGCCCCAAGCTGACTTGGCCCTTTGCCTTTTCACCTTTGCAATACAAAGCACAGACAGATCACATTTTTGAGTAAACAGTAACCTTTTATAAAACTTACTCGTCTTCCCTCTTACTCCTTTTACATTCTGAAATTCTTCACTTTTTCCATATCATATTGGCTGTGATTACCCATATAATCTGCTGTGTCACTTCTGGGTGAACTAAAACAGCAAGCCAGCTGCATTTGCCAAGTAAAACCTTACCTACCCAGCCAAAAAACCCAGTGGACCTGTATCTTGGCATTAAAGCTGGATAATAAGACAGTAGTTATCTATTACAGTAGATAACAAATAGTTGCATCCTACCTATGTCTGCTGAAATTGTAAATTTTTTTGTTCAAAAATTCTGATCTTTCAGAATAATAGTAAGTGCTGCCAGCAGATTCAGATGACAAAAGCATTTCCACATGAGATTAAATTTACTAATAATGTTGATAAAACCAAGCATCTCTGTACTTGAATTTTGGAGTTATCGCTTTCCGTATATGAAAATGATAAAGAAAAAGTTGCATTGTATCTATCGGAATTTTCAATAGTGATACCAAAACCTCTTGCTTGCGGTTTCTCAGTGGGTCTTAGAGAGAGCTGTGCAAGCTTACAGCACTTCCAAGCAGGGGAGGAGGCAGGAAAGACCAGCTTTCTGAAACATCAAAAGGGATGGCAAGCCAAAAGGCAGACAGGAGGAGTAATTCTGTATGCCTATTTGTATGCACTGCAAATACTTGCATGCAGTTTTCCTCGTGCCAGTTGTCTTAAGAGACAGCTCAAGTGAAGCGAAGCCAGCTGTGCCAGACCTGGCAAGGGCATCCCAGCAAGGGTTCTGTGCCCAGATGTAAGACATAAGAGATCGCCTGTGAAAAGTCAGTTTGCAAACAATTAGCAAGGGAGCTTCCTAATGCACTGGTGAGCAATGCAAACACACTGCACAAACCTACAGACCAAGTTGTATGCAGACTTACAAAGTAGATGCTGAAGCTGGGGTTTTCTTAAAGATACCAGCTCTAATTCTTAGCCTCAGGGCAACTACTTCACACCAGATGTAACAACTCAAGAAACGACTGCTAGGGAAGTGGATAAAAGAATTGGAAAAGGTCCCTGTGCAAGCTAGTCACTGGTATCCTGAGGATCAGATGAGAAAGATCATTTACAAGGCAAGTCCCCAATCAGCTGACATTTAGAGATAATGTGAAGTCAAAGAACACCAGAGATTGAACTGCAGAGTCAAGTCATGCCGGGGAACAGAGAAGTGGCTGACGCAGAAGGGTAACCAGCGGCAATTAATAGAGCAGCCTACATGAGGAGTTGCCCAGATACCTGTTGCTAGACACAGGGACATGCTGAGGGCTGCAAAACCACTGTGTGGTCTGATACGAGGCCCTGAAGTAAGTCCACGCGTGGGGGTAAAACTCCTGAACTGGCAATGAATTGAGATTTTTTTTCTTTACTTTTCCAAAGTTAGAAATTAGCCGTAGCTCATCACCAGCCTCTGCAATAAAGAAGAAAAATTTACTTCTGGGTGATGTTTAAGGTGGCCCCACCAGATGCCACTCCAAAGCAGTCCTCTTTTATTCTCAGACTTTTTAGCATGCTTACTAAGTGATCAATTGCTCTCTTGGTGGTTCAGACAAGCTCCATGTAGTGTAATCAAGTCATGTCCCTAAGGATATTGTTGCAATGAACCTGGAAGAGTGTTTTTAAGCTAAAAAGCTCCAGCTGAGACTGCTGTTTCTACCAATTTTTGATGCCAGGTGGACAAAGCTAAAGGCTGGGTAAGGGAAACTGGTGCAAGTGATCAGTAGGTACAGCTGGGGGGGACTGAAACACTAGGACAGCAGCTGAAACTAGCTGAATACATGTTTTTCAGTGTAATACTAACTTGGAAAGAAAAATGCAGTTTAGTATTCTCTCAGCCATCTGAAGGGAATGAAAAAGCCTTAGATTGGTCTTCTGCCAGCATGAAGCATAAACGGGTTGAGGAATTAGTGTTGGCTCATCAATATATCTACCAAAGGAAAGTAAGGGTGCTGAGCCTGGAGTAGTTCAATAGTAGTTAAGTCTACTGATCTAGTCAACAATTTGGTTCTATTTGCAGGTTTTACAGGACTGTGTTCTCAGTAAGTTCAGTCAAAACAGTACAGGGAAGTTTCCATAATACAGCAGAGGTTTTTTGTTGGGGAGAGTACCATGCAGATATTCAGTGCAGATCCCAGTATCTGCAGCTATTCAGGGTGGGTTTTGTTGTTGTTGTTTTGGTTTTTTACGAAAAATACCTTTTCTGAGGCCCTATCAGTTCATATAAGCTGGTTTGAAAGGCCTGCTATCTTCTCCAAGTATGCAGTGCAACAGCTGCAGAAGAATAAATGGGCTAAAACAATTATGGATACAGCAGTGAAACATTTAATACTTCAGACTGGTCCACTAACCTTCATACAATAAACAAAGAGGAATTTGAACTACGATACGAAGTGTGCCTGTCCAATAACCAGAGTCAGGACTAGAACTGCCCTCAGTGCGAGTAGCTTGGGATAAGAGATAATAAACCATTTATTCCAGGCTTTGAATCTGAATTACACCAACAAGATACTACCAGACAGACTTTTGCCATCTCTTCCAGACACCAGACCATACAACACAGGCTGCCCCCCTACCTCATGGATTATTTTTGGCCTCTCTAAATGTACGTTCTACTGTGATTTAACTATTCAGGCAACAAGGGTGGGAAACATCCTTTCTGCTCACAGGCAAATAATGTAACAGTGCCTTGTGGCTTAAGGACAGCATTCCTGAATGTGAAAAAACAGAAGTGTTAGAGAAAAGAAAGAAACGCATGCCTTACCAGGAAGAAGAGGTGGCCCTGCAACTGAAAAAGTAAGTAACCAGGGGGGGAAAAATGGAATATTTTCACTCTCCTTTGGGGGTGGGGGGAAGCTTTCACATAGTCATTAAGAACTAGTTAGATTATTCTTGGCGATTAAAACATGGAGGAGTTCACGCATCAAAAACCATCTCTGGATTCTCTGAAAGGAAGAGGAAGACGAACCACCCCACAGGGATGCAGGGAGGAAAGTACGGCAACACTCTGGCATGCTTCACTACACAGCAGTGGGGTATCAGTTCTGAAGAACTGGCAGAATAAACCCAGAGCCTCAACTCACGGAAGTCTTCAAAAAGCCTTTTTGCTGCCTAACCATGATCTCTTTGCTCTTCCTCATACTAATGGGCAGGTATAAACACCTTCTGCGTACATGGTAGACTAAAATACTTGGATTCCTGTAAGTAATAAAAATAATAGAACTTCTAGTTTTGTTTTCAAACTCTTACTAAACAAACATAGATATATGACCTGGTGAAAACAGTCTCTGCACCATTAGATGCTACTGTTCCTTTATCTTCAGGGTCTTTGATGTTATATTGTTGTGGATGAGGATCAAGGATTTAAAGAATGTTAATTACTGCTGATACATAGCAGCAATTGCTGCTCTTGAATTCCAATAAACCCTTTGATATCAATGTATGAATATTATAGGAAACATTGTCCCATTGAAATGACTAAAAAGACTGGCAAAAGAGGAAAGCATGTGGAGATCAGCAGGCAAGTAGGATGAATAGGCTGAAGAGGAAGCTACCATAACTCTTGTCAACTCTGTCCCTTTTGATCTAGGTCACTTAGGAAATGCGGAGGCACATCCTCACATCTCCAGCAAGTGGGGGGAAAGAGTGGGAATTCTTTGGGGGAAAAACAGAGGAAGTCATCTGGCACACAGGGAGATAGCTACATCATGGCTGGCTGTTCAGAAGCAAATGGAACTTCAGATGCAGGGGAAAAATTTGGGAACTATTTATAAAACAGATTTCAGCAGCTGCTGGGAAAGCAGAAAGAAATTCATATCTATGTGGACCTGGGAGGATGGCAGGGCAGAAGAACCTGACTGAGGCACACCATCTCTTTATTCTCAGTAGAAAGGGAACTAAAGAGAGCATCCCAGATGTTAAAAATGAAGAGGCTGAAGTCTCTATTACAAAGATAGAGCAATCAGTTTCCACTTCGATAACGGTTTCAACCACTACATCCACAATGTCTGCAGCTTTTGTCTTTCTTGCCAGCTCTACTAAGGTATTTTTTCATTTTAACCATGTATCCAAGTGCTTACTGGTACTTAAGCAGGACCCCTGTCTTTGTGGCCCACTTATCTAGAGAAACCTGGTGGGCTGCTCACTTGTCAGAAGAGAGGTCCTCCACCACTCCTCACCCCAGACGAGTTCTGACCCATCATTCAAGTCTCTCACGGCAAGTGCACAGCAGGAACTTCAAGCCACAGCCACCACTGCAGAAAGGGCACTCAGGGACCACCCTTCCAGCTGCCTAATGCTTACTAGCAAAGGCCACAGGGACGTGGAAGCACCATCATCAGGTTGAGGGTCTACTGTGCTGACTTAGCAGTCCCATGTTCTTCCAAATCCAGCTGTACCACACACCCCTCAAGCACGCAGTACCCTTCTTTCTAAGCACTTACTTGCTTTTATATCCAAAGCAGCCCAAATCCCCATTATTTATGTGTTCTTCCAACAGGAGCCCCTTAGTTTCCACAAACACCCAGTTGTCAAATACCACACAACCTGTATGATCTCAATACACACAACTAGTCTCACAAACCCATTTTCAGTGCCACCCACCTCCTGGTCACTAAGTAGTCCATCCACATACAGCTTCCCTGTCAGATGCCTCAGGCACCCCCCTTGCTTGCAGGAGATGTCAGTCAGGGGTTGTATTTCTTGTACACTTCCACAGGGTCTGATGTCTCCAGTCCCTACATGTACAATATTTTGAGCAAGATTCACTGATGAAAACCTGGATTTTTATTGTAAATTCATTTACAAATAGATAGATTTTACTTCATAAACCCTGACAGAACAACCTGCAGGACATTTGACAGTAATTTTTTGGCTTTACCTATCTAAAAAATCATCTTTTTTACTGTGGGTGAATGCGGATGTGTGTTGAAGTGATATTTTCCCAAAGAAATCTTAACAAGTATAGCATTACAGCTATTTATAAAATCAAATTCTGTTGTTGACAGTTTTTCTGCAAGCTCAATGTTTTCCATGATTAAGATCGCTGTGCTTAAGTCAGAAGTTCTATACTAACAAAGTCACAGATGGAAACCAAAGTATAGCACTAAAAAGTATTGATATTCACCACTATTAGCTCAGATTAAAACAGCTAACATGTTTTCCCAAAGGTGGACAGGTTATCAACAGTGGGAGTGAATAAAAAACAAAACTGCATGTACTTCAAGATACAATATCAGGAGTCCCCAATTCCAGCTACAAAAAACCCCATGTCCAGGTTGAAGTTTGCTACATAAACCACCATGACCACTTTTAATACAAGCTATGCTTCTGCCAACAGACCCTGTTGAAATTAAGATTCTGTAAATTCAGGTATCATCATAATTGATGTGTGTTTGCATCAGAAACTGAGGCCGTGCTCAAGTCGAACTCCCAACCTTCCACTTCTTGATTGGTCAGCAGGACATGGGCGTGCTCTTCTCACTACAAATTCATGGAATTATTTAAGCTAGGCTAAAGGAGATTTATATCTGTTCAGAGGTTTTTTTTAGTTTGCTTGTTTGCTAGCTTTATTTATTGATTGATTTACAACTGGATATGGGGGGCAGGGGAACACTTTCCCCTATTATTTGTCAGCGTCTGGTTTTGGTCAAGATCTAAATCTGCTGTTGTAAAGCTCCGGGTCCATCAGCAGTGCAGCCCTGGGAGCCCTGCCCTTCGTGCTGCATATAGTCCTGTATAAATTTTGCTGACTCTGGGTTTCTAATGGCTGTCATTCATTAGTAAGGGCACAAGGACAAAGCTGATGATGATAATGACAGCAAAGAAATTAGAAAGATTCTATGGCTTTCAATGAAAGGAAAAAAAAAATTACATTAAGTGAAGGTCCATAAAAACAAAGTTATGTCCTGGTATAAAAGGATAAAAGAAAAATCATTCACCTATAAACACCTTTAGTATCTACAATATTTAGAGCATTTGCTATAGTACATATCTGCATGCACAAAGGAATAATAGAGATTCTTAAGACAGCTTTATTGTATTACTTTATGTAAAACTAGTAAGATAGAGAACAACAAATCTTCATGTTTAGTCATTTATGATCAGATGTTGTTCCTAGTAATTTATAGGCGACTGTTTTCATTAGCACATGCCCAATGTCCCTTCTAAATATGCAAGTCAGACACTTTATAGACACCTCTCTCTCTAGCCAAATCATACTCAACATATTCCAAACTGGGAGACTAGTAAAAGCCTATCCTGTCATTTTACCAGCAATCAAACTGATTTCAAAATGCGGTAAATAATCTAGGCTCCCACTGAATTCAGTAGGAAGTGCAAGTTACCAGCATTCAAGAGATCTAAGTCGTTTCTGTTTAGCAACGTAAATTAATTTGAAAATGTTTACCTGCTGGGCCCAAACCTTGAGTAAATGACTTGTGACTTGAACAACGTCTTCCTGAACATAATTAAGAACATTCACTGGTAACGGAGCACTTAACAAGGCACCAGGGGCCTCTACGTAGCCAACAAATGGGGGAATTTCAATTATTAAGTTGTAACTTCACACAACCTACAAGCAAATAGCTGCTGGACAGGAAGATTAGCTAAAAAAAAGGAAGAGGGCAGAGAGGAGAGTTGCTGTAAAGGAAGGTATTTGGATAGATTCTGTTATTTATAAATGGATCATTATTTTAAGCTCAGGACACCTCTACTCCATCCTCTGAGCTCTTCTCTGTTAGGCTTCACTATAACCAAGCCTTCGTACCACGTTCTTTTGTATACAAAGAAGCAGCAGCCAAAACAGTATCAGCACCAACAAAGCACACTTACAACAGAACATGAACTGCTGGACTTTGTGGTTTGCAGAGGAAAAGTGTCAAAGAAAGAAATGTACCTGGTGATGAAAACTTCTGCTACTGATTAACAAATAGATCAGCATGGCCTGCCCTCCAGAGATCAGTGGAGACTTCCAAAAATGCTTTCAGAGAGTTGAAAAACTCACCTCAAGGCATACAGCAAAAATCAGACCTGTGCCTGGCTCCTCAAACGCTTCAGTCTCTGCTGGAGTCCTCTCCACTCCCACTGATGCAATGCATCAGTGATTCTCAATACTGTCATAAATAGCGTATGTTGAAATTCTGCTAGAACTGGAGGAGGGGATGAAACCATTGTTTTAGATTTCCAACAGAAATCAGAAAAACCTTAACTCACAGAAAAAACTCTAAACGAGCAGGAAAAAAAGGCATTTCTAAGCACATACAGTCAAATCTGTAATATTATGAAACTTATGCCTGCTTTACAGACAGAGATTGTTACCGTTTATTCTCACACACAATGCGAAAAGAAGTCAATAATTATTCTACGTAGTACACTACAAATGCCAGTCATGGAAAATATAATTGGGCAACCACAAAAGACAAATGTACATCCCAGATAAATCCTACCAGGACCCAGCATCTAGCACAGACATGCTGAATGCCCTTGGTTCTCACTGACACAATTCCTCATGTGTCCTTTGCAAAGCACAGAAGCAAGTCTTCCATCTTTATTTTTTCTTCCAAACTAACAAGAAGTGTTTCCTACACAGAAATACAATACAGAAAAAGTATGGACTACCTAACATCTTTACTTCAGTTTTCCATCATGCACCTCTTTTTAATTGTTAAATAGTGCTCCAAGAGTTCATTAACTAACACTTGTAAGAAGTTTTGAAGATGAACATTAGTAGAGAAGGACGACTGTTATTATCCAAGGACAGAGCAGGGGTGACCTGGTCTATCAGATTTGTGCTGCGTGATAAGAGCTTTACTAATTCTTTTTCCTCTCTTTACAAATTCTCTCATTTCATGAAAACATGTTGCAGCAAGGACATACTACTTGTCAAGCTCTTCCAACACTATTTACTGACACCAAAACATAACACCAAAGAAGGTTGTGGGGAAAAAAAAAGTTTTAAAAATAAAAAGTTATTCTTCCATTTAAGTCTAGCACCAAACTTGTACTGAATATGTACATTTTGAAAATGTCGATGGATAGAAACACATCAATCTTATCTGTGACTGAGGTTGTATCTGTCTGGTTCTAAGAGTCTGGTAATTCCGTTCACTGGTGACATGCATACATATCTCTCTACCTGTATAACAAAACTGAATTGAAACAGATCTGCAGTACTTGTCATTTTAATTTATTACAACATAAAACTCAACAATAAAGCAATACATCTGTTGAGAAAACAGATAGGAAAATGTTAACGTTGCCGCAAAGACCCAAACCATCCAAGTGCAGGATGATTTCTCACTGCAGCAAGACCACATGGACATGCAAAGAACATCCTAATTTGAGCTGATCAGTAGGCAGCTAGCTCCTCTCCAACAGCAAGGACTCAGGATTTATCACAATTCCCTCAGTCTGTTCTTTAAACAGAGAGAAAAATGGTACAGGAACCTGAAAATGCATCTCCTAACAATTGCAACTAATTACCATTCAGGTTCCTGCTCCTATCCCAGCTGCTCAAGGATAATTACCCTTAATGAAAGTGGTGGTTGCAGGCTTCTTGGCTCTGCTAAGTTGCCTTATAATAACAGACTGCCGAACACATTTGGCATTCTGTACACCTTGCCAAAGAGGAACAGTATTGATCCACACACCATGGCATCACATTCAGACTAAGAAATTCATTTGTGAAAAACATATGATACACTCAAAAGCAGAGGAAAACATCACTCCCTGAGACCAGACAGCTCCTCTGTGCCAAGACGCTGTCTGAAATGCAGCTTGCCTGCAGGACAGCACGATTCCTTAACACGAAGCCATTTCACATGACAGAAAAGTAATGCTTTTGTTTACAGAGTAGCTAGGACAGGTAAGTGTGCTAACAGACACAGCAAGCTCAGGCAGGGTTGGGGCAGACCCTGGCCTCTTTGGCCACATCTGTATAGGATAACTTTTGCCATTACAGCTATACTGCTGTATTACAGCAAAAAATTGCTCATGGTGAAGACGTGGTTCAAAGGGACCTGATTTTTTTGTCAACAGCTCAAATTTCCCTTCAGCTCTATATTGGCTCTTTCAGCAAAACCACTTTTTGCTCTTCACCCAGAGCTGGCGCAGCTACCCTAGCTGCCAACCTTACCTCCGCCTGGCAGTACTTTGTCACAGAGACCTTGCCTGCAGACACACTGTCGATGGCCACAGACAGCTGTCCAAAGGGGATTTAAACCTGCCATGCACCTGATGATACTCACAGCCCACACACATCATTATTTTGTACTGTGGAAACAGGGAATAATCACAAGATACACTTAAATTCATTGTGTTCACGTTCAATTCTGAAAGGATTTCCAAAGACTTCAGTCAAACTAAAGCGAAACAGGATTCAACAGCACTGTTTTGATGCAAGAGATATCAGTAACGCGCTGTACTAAAGTTTCAGCTCTAGAAAAATGCTATCAATATTTCCTGATCAAGATATTTTCCTGTGGTGGCTTTTCCTTACACGTGCTACAAAGCAAATGGCTGCATAGTACTTGGTTATGGTTTTGAGAAGGAATGATGTTAGACCTCTCATTTGGTCTAACAGAAATAGTAGAAAAATAAGGCTGCTCACCCTCCCTTTCTACATAAGCATAATCAACATAGATAAGCCAACTTCAAGATGCAGTTTTGCACAACAGAGGTGTGAACTGATCGGGAACATCTCCAGAAACTGAGCCTCATTTTTGCAGGGAGAGAAGCAGCCTGGGGAATTAACAGAATAAAGCAAATATTATACAACTCCATCTTACATTGAGTTTTTCAAATCAACCATGTCCTTATTGTTTTTTACCTTGAAACTATAAAATTAATGACTGTAATACCAAGACAGAGCAGAATGACAAAGAAATGAAGATACAGACAGGGACAAGGGATAAAGATACGTTCTTAGATGAAATGTGAAGCACAAAGGACAGTCAAATAAGGTGAGTTGATGAGGTGGAGAGATGCGAAGAAATTGTTCCAAATAATAGAAGCCAGAAATAAGGAGTTTCTCTGACAGCAGGAAGACTTTTTGATTTGCCAAGGAAGTGGTCATCAAGATGCAGGCACAGGAGGCTGGGGAAGTGATACAGAATGTGGAGGATTTGGGGAACCTCTCAGGCTTTTTTATTTTTTATGAATGCGAAAATCATCAAGTCCTATTGTTATTGAGATGAAATGACATTTTTGCCTCAAAGTACGAAAAAGAAAAGGAACGAGGAAAGGAATAAGTACTATGATGAACAGCTAAGAACATAAAGTCAATAAAAACACTGGTTGAGAGGATATCCAATCAATACACCAGATAATGTTATAAATAATGTTTTGGAGAGAATACTGTTCTACTTTTTTCAGTTTGCATATGATAAGCCTCAGTAATGTTGAAGTTTATGTTTATTTGGCAGTTATCTATTACTGGCCATTTTCTATCCCTGCCTTTGGAAAAATCACGTACTACCTGGCAATAGAGACCATAGGAATCACACAGTTGTTTTGATGCAGCATTGCAAGTTTTGCATTCTCCCTGTCTCTGTTTGGGTTACAGTCATGTTCAGAGTTTTGCCTACAGAGATGCCTAGGTGGATGGTCCCTAATTCCACAGAATTTGAATACCACATTGCTAACTTTTGCTTACACTCCCCAAACACTGAGAATCATAATCTGAGGCTCCAGAGACTGTAGGTTCCTACCACAGCTGAATTGTAGCATCCTAAGTTATGACTACGCATTGTTACCTATAGGATTAAAAAAAATGTAAGCGATTTGTAATTAAAGTTAAATACAAGCCTTTTGAGATAAGATCTTACCTGTAAGGCCCATGACAAAAATGGAAAGAAATTCAAAATCAGTGCTGGGAATCCATTCTCGATGCTCCTTCCACTGTTTGGATAATAAGTGGTCTCAAAGCACTGGATAACCTCAGTAAGAAGTGGCATGGTTAAACTGCAGAGCATTTCCATTTTTACGACATTATACCTAGAGCATCTGCAGATAATGTTGTACAACAGAAACTAATTTCAGTCTTAATTCTGTAGTTCCCTGATATGGTAGATTTATATTTGACTTTGCTGGAATTTAGGAAATTATTTGAATGTTACTCCAAATCCCAGCCCTGTGCTTCAGACAAACACCTTGTGCTTAGAGCACTTAAGGATGCACACGCACAAACACACCCACCCCTATTTAGAAACAACTTACTCTGCTCTGATAGTACTCACACTTAAGTTTTTTTCTTTCTCTGAACAAAGCTGTCGACTGACTGACAAAACTTGCTTTGCTGTCCCCTGGAGATTAACAGTTTATCTCAGATTCTCCTCAATTACAGGCATAAAAGAACTCACCGAGTTCTCTCACATTCACTCCATCCATCTAGCGTGACAACCATCCCCGGCTCCGGTTAGGAAGGAAAGAGGATCTTCACATTTGCCAGGTTCTGCACCGAGGGTGATATGTGACATTGCCACCTAGTCCTCAATAAAGATCACCCACTCCACTGCACTCAATTTGCTTCCCATCAGCTGTAACAAACGTCACTTTACTTTTCTCATGATTTCTCTTCTCTAGGGTAGAAAATAACAACCTTAACTAAATTGGGGCTGCTGGTAGGAAGCCATGAAGTCCAAACAACAAGGAGACCCAATGATCTTTCTTTTAACCTTATTCCCTCCTACAGCCCTACCGCAAAGCCCAGTGATCTGAAAAGTGAGATGTAACCTGCAGATCTCTGCACTATTCAGCTGGCAGTAAATTCTCCCTCGAAGCCCTTATGTAGGTACTTACTGCTTCAGTCACAGCCTTGTCTGATCTGAATGGCAAGGGATGAAAACTAAAAGATCGACAGCATTCAAAATTACAGTCTTCTGTGTCAGCTAAGTGTAAGGCAAGGCAATAGCTCCAGTTCACTCATCTGTTCTTCAATTAGTTTAATTCTCATTTGGAGAGCACCCACCCTCCATCTCAGTGAATGGCTCTGCTGCCTTCTCTCTCTGCCAGACTACTTGGCCTTCTTACATGATGGTCACGTGGAGAAGGGTGATTTCTAGAATATGAACCACAAGGTACCCCGTTTATTTTACTACAAAAAAATCGTGGCTTTGTCAAGGACTCTGAACTTCCCCACACAAGTAGGTTTGTCCTGTTTCATGACACTACCTGAGCCTAATTTAACACATCATTTTAATTATTGCTAAAAATCAAATAAGCAGCACACTATTTCTGTCTCCTGGGAGAGATGGCAATTTACATCTCCAAAAATAATATAATTCACAGCAAAATTAAAGTCCCAATGCGTATAATAATTTTCTAAAATATACCCACTGCTGTCAATCAACCAAAGCCTATCTAAACCATTCTCTAATGCACCAGATAATTTAAACACTAAAATATCCTTTAAAATCCCATAGAATAAATACAGTACCTCATCCAAGACAAAGTGATTATCATTTTCATTTCACTTCTTAGACAGTTCCTAACAGGGTCTATTCTCCTAATATATATGTGTGCAACATCCATTAAGGATAATGAGAATAACGCGCATGAATCAAATGGGAGACTACAATTCACGTTTACTGGTAGGGACCAGACTGTGATCTCCTTTAACACACAAGTCTAGAATAATTCAGCTGAGCACAGTTACTCCAGACCTTGGCAAATGGAAATAGACCAGAATCTTGCCCTAGATTGCTAGTTTTTACATAAGACTAACTAGATCAAATATTTAAGGAAATAGCTTGAAATAGACCTCAGAAATTTGCATGCAATACAGAGAAGTAAAGGAAAATATTGTGACCAGCTGAAGACCAGAGAATACAAATCTACCGCAAGTTTATATCCTAATAGACAGGTATATTTCCAGATCACCTACGGAGCAGGTATGAGTTATTCCTGTTATTTTTATATGAATAGGTACTCCCATTTACATATAAATATTTTAATATTTTTTTCATATCGTTTTCACTGGACAGCAAAGGGCCAACAATGGCCCTGAGCAAGGAACTGAATGGCTATTAGGCACTGCAGAAAAGGAGTATTACACCAGTAACTGGACTTGTCCTTTCACAGCTGCAGTGGAGAGTTACTCTAGGCACCTGAAAAGGTCTACAAAATCATATTACATTCTCTGAATTAACGCAAAGATCTCATTCATTAGGATTCAGTGTTGAGCTTTTGTTTTGTTATTTTTAACAATAGCATGAAGGTCAGTTTTTATAAAGCTCCACATCTGCTGGTGGTGTCATTCTCCTTAGTGTTCTGAGTTGCAATATCAATTTAAGCCAGCCTAGTCTTTTGTAGTAGATGCTGGTGCCCAAGTTAAATCATACAGCCCCCTGCAACACATGCACTATAAAAACGCTACCCTTAAGCAGCAGACTCTCCAACATGATTGTAACAACAGTGCCCAGTGCTTTTTCATAATTATAGTCCATTCATAGTCCACTGATACCAAGCAAGAATACACCAGCCTATTTGACAAGCTACTCTTTCTACTGTGGAGATGGCTTATACAGAGTCCCATTACACTCAGTGCAGGGAAATGATATAAGGAGGAAGAAATCTTCATGTGGTATGGGGGAAATTATTCTTCTTTGCAGGCTCAGCTACTCACGTCATCTTTTATTTACTTAACAAAAAAACTGATGCCAGAACTAGCAGACTGTGATGCAACGTTTCATTTGTGGAGCCATGGTGTTAGCAATGGTTCATTGAGACTATCTCTCATAAACTATCACTAAAATACTCTTTGTAATTATGTTGAACAATTAAGCATAAATTAAGTTACCAAAAATGACATTGGGCAAAAACGTTTGGATGGATTAACTCTGCTGACCCCCGTGACTTTACACAGGGAAGAATTTGGAGCTAACAAAAAATACAACTTGATGGGCAACTTGGAGCTAGGCAGAAAAAATAAATTAATATTTAAATCCTATTTAATTTAAAATATATTTATTAAAGGCATTCATCCTAATCCATACTCTTTTAAATTATTTCTTGAATACCAAAATATCCTGAATTAGAAACGCCATTTTAAAACAGTCACCTTCCCGAAGTGAAACAAACGCATTACTACACATCTGGCAAAATTCTGCTAGAATTGCTGTTGTCCTGTTGCAAACACAGCCCTTTTGGCTGAATAACAAGGAAGAGAATTTGGTCTTTTTTAAAAAACTCTGTACAGATTATAAGAAGGTTGATTTTGTTTCCAAATGTCGAGGGTTTACATACACATGCCCCCACCGTAGATTAATACATGCTCTAAACCATCTGTAGAAAATTGAACACCAAAAGAATCTTTCATGTCTTTCAGTGTAAAAACTACATGAATACTTGGAATCATTTCCCTGTCTTCCTTGTCCAAATTTCCCATTTTCAAAAGGGATGGGTACCATAAATCTGAAATGCAGACATAGCATTTAAGAAATAAAGAACAAATGTTTTCTAAAAATGTGTGTAAATTAACTATTTCTAATACTTTCTTTTTAAGATTCCATGAAAAATACCATATTTAAAATAAGCTTCCTCTTTCTCTTCAAGAGAAAAGCAGATAAAACGAAAACTCCATTTAGTTTGAGCAAAAAACAGCACAAGATAAACAATATACATTTAAAAAGCGGAAAGCAAAAGTATTTCTAGTAACTTAAACATTATAAGCACTAGAGAAAAAGCCAAAATATTTTCCCCCTAAAATAGGGAAACATTTTCTGGGCCTATTCCACCAAAGTCAATGGAAGTCACAGTCAGATTATACTAAACCTACAGTCTTTAAAGTCTCCAAAACAATAAAAATACTTATCATCAGTCATCAGCATTTTGTTTAAATCCACAAGTGAACTGGTACTTTGGTACAGTTGAAAGCATTTGTCAAAAAATTAATATAATCACCAATTATCCTTTTAACAAATTGTACTGTATCAACTAGGAAGCCTTTTTCCTTCTCCTGTAAGAGTAGCTCCACGTGCCCTGATCAAGTTACAGGAATCACATGTAAGTGCTCAACAGGTCTTACTGTTCCAGGGAGCAATCTACAAAATCCTAACTTTCATCAGTAGATTTCATGAAATATTTTCATGTCTTTAGACTCTCTATTACTCCCATTTTGATTACAGTTGCTGATACATTAGTGTATTGAATGTACATGCCCCTGAACATCATCAGAAGAAAACAGTAGTATGAACTTTGCTTTGTTCAACAAGTGTTTGTTGTGAGCCACTGAGATTTTCACTTAGGGCTTTACCTTGTTGCGAAGATTCTGTGTGTTTCACAGAAGCTGGGTAATAGCTTAATAAGAGCGTGCAATGCCAATTTGATGACTGACGAGAAAAAATAGTGTGCGTTCAGAATCAAATACCATCCCTGCAGACTTCCCAGATTGTGCATAGAGTCATTTGGGACACGCATCATGATTGCTTCAGCTATTTTCCATCCACTCCAAAAAGAGGAGGATTGACAGATGTGAACATTTAACACACTTCAGTTTTTTCTTATGACCTCTGATACGGCCACCCCCATTCTTTATTATTCTAGTATGTGCAGAAACTGTGCGTTGACTGAAAACTATTTGCGGTGGCTTAATTCGTGGATGGATTCTATTCCATCCTGCTCCAATCTGTTCTACATCCACAAACAGCTGAAGACATTCAACACCTTTTACCTCTCACTGATTTACCTCCAAGGAGAAGCTACTCAGCAAGGTATTCAGGAACCGCCAATATAAGGCTCTAGCTTTTCTCTGATTTATTCACTTGCTATAAAGGCATATCAAGTTTCTAACCACTCAAACACAGGAGTTCCAGCAACACAGAGAAAATAAATTCCATCTTTGACCTTTTTAAATTGCTCTTATAGGATCATTCTGTAAGACTGAATTTATTTTTCTACTCAATATATTCCATTCAATGGCTGCAAGACATTAGCTAGGATTAAAATCAGGTCAACAGCACTAAGAATAAATAGCACTTTAACCTGAAGAATACAAAGGCACCAAAACACCCAAAAATGGCCATAGCTGATCTGTTTGCTCTAAGATTCAATATTCTGCATGGCAAGTCAATGTTCCTCTTGCGGTCTTTATGAGGAGTAACAATGAATGCCATTTAAAAGACAGGTATTTCATAGAAGAACATGATGAGGTCATCACAGGCTTTAAAGGTGGAAATGACATTACTGTTATTCATGACATGATAATGCCCAGGGGCTCTGATCACAACCTGGGCACCACTTTGCTAGTTATTTTACAAAGAATGGGACATAAATAAAGCCATCACATAAAACATGTATTATAGATAGCAGAGAAGAGGCTAGGGCCTCGGGGCCACAGCATCTCATATGAGAATTTGGGTCCATACAGTTGATCAATTCATTTACTGACCTGCCGCAACACCAAACTCCCCTTTTAAATTAGTTCCTCCCTTGCAGGTAGTATGTCTGTATGTTAGATGTACATGACACCGTCTATGCAAGTAGGGATGTCACAGAGAATAGCTGCACCTAAAACCTTAATCAATGAGGACAGAAGTATAGTATCTCCAGTTAGGTCCATCTCCAATCAAGGTGGCTAAACTATACAAGATATGTAACAATTTTCCCCCTTCCCCACGTAATCTCTAAATATGGATATTACATGTGGATATCCCAATCATGGATGCATGGATATCCCAATGCATTATCTGCAAACATTATTTGCTATTTCAGCAGAAAATCCTTTATCACAAGAACTATCGTTCTGGTTGTCAATGAAGTTAGATGAAGACCTTCTGACCTAAAGCATGAGGTCTACAATACATGCTGAAGAACTAAATCCACTTGCTGGTAGCTCAAGCAGACCTAAACTATCGGTGAATAAAGCACTGTGGCGAGAAATGCAACATATTCTTGGCAGCGAGTCACACCAAATTGTGTAGGTTTATTTGGGCTCTTAGGAAAGTGAATGCATAGCTCTCTACTATATAGACATCTACCAGTGCCCTCTACCGGCTGTCATCACAAAAAATAAACAGCAATTAATAAGAGGTTGAGTCAGATCTCACATATATTAGTTTATGCTGACTTGTCAGGTAGAGGTCTGTCATTTTACTATTGAAGAACTTAGATAACGTTCTTCATGGTGCATGCCTGTGGTTATCCAGTGACAGACATATTAGCTTGTGATTGACCATAGATAATCCCGTGCTTTTTTGAGTGAGCTATGCATGCACTATGCTTCTAAATCTAACAACTATTATGCTGGCCCTGTTTTCAGCAAATGCATGCCTGCTTCTCTGTGGCATTTTCCTTGGACATCAATATAATGTCAATGATGAAAACCAACACTAGGAAGGCAGTCCGGTCTAGTGGCCAGGAAAACATGCCCTGGAGCCTGGGTTCTGTTCCCTCTGCCCCTGCCTCACCAGGTGACCTGCTGATATGCATTATTGACATTACAGTAGCATCTGGAGACCTCAGGACGGGGGCAGGGTGATGGCACTACTACAGTATGAACCATTAACAAAAAACAAGCTTGGCCTTCCATGGTAACAAGATACAAAAGAAAGATGAAATAAATATATTGTAATAGGGAGCCAGAAGTAGTACGTCATTAACCCGTGCTCCAGTTTCCCCATCTGAAAAGCACTTTGGGATGCTCACATGAAAGGTGAACATGGATTTTTAAACACTGGTATTACATTGCATGGTGGGGGGTGGGGGGGGTTGACACGTTTTCCCACATTATATTTTTCCACTGGAACAGGTAAGACAGAAACTTTCTGTAGACTGTGTTTCCATGATGACAAGATACAGAACAGTGCAATACATTAATTAAATGTTTGCTTTACGACTAGCAGTAAAAAACACTTCTGATATCTTCATCCTTGGTACTTCGCTCATCCATAGTTGCAAATGATCACCTATAAGTGAGATTCAGGGACAGGACTTCCACACAAGAGTTTTGCTAAAGAGATGCCCATGGAGCTGATAGGAGAGTGAAAACCTCAGAAGTTTAAAAAATAAAAATAAAACAATCACAGCAGGTTTTCTTTCTTTTGATTTCACCCCCTGTAGCGGCTGCGTTCTAGGCACGCGTGTCCACAGTTCCCTTCTCGTGCCTGCACACACACAAAACTAGCTTTAACGCAAAAATTCAATCCTCAGTATCAGGCTGTCATCACACTAAAATGAAACTGCTCATTTTTAACCAAAGGAAGCTTTTTTATTACTTGTTCCCCCAATAAAGCCATCACCCCATGCTAACGAGGTGCTGTGAGATAGCCCACATGGTCAAGCCGAAGCGCTGTTCCTCGGGCTGAAGAGGAGGAGCGCGAGGAGGCTCAGCGCAGCTCGACCTGCCTGCTCCCTCATACGCAGGGAGAAGTCACCTCCTCCTGACCCCATTCTTTGAGCAAAATTAAGAGCCTTTCCACTGGAATGCAGTGCTACAGGCAAACATGCCCTAAGGAAATAAGAAGAGCTATTCAAATGAGTAAAGCCTTGCAGGATGAGGCCCTGTCTCTATCTTTCCCTGACATTCTTATTTCCAGTTCTCAAAAGCTGTGTCACTGCCAAACCTCAAAACTGCAGCTTCCACATCACTGATGTTCAAATGAAGGGGCTTGTGGGTTTTTAGTTAACTAAAATGAATACACTTTAAGCTAAATTTTAATTTGCCACTTATTTGCAGTTTGTTAACATGTTCCTAAACACAGCTTGAAAAAAAATTCTGCTGCAGTTTAATTTTATTTATTTTTTTTAAATTCTCTCAACAAGATTCCTAAAGGGTAACTAGACCTGAAAAGGGTAAAATCCTACGTTTATCAAAACCACAAAGAATAGAATTAAGGGGAGCTACTCAGTTAGGTAGAGTGGCAGCTCTGATTTTTTTTAGCTGGTGGAGCTCTCTGCAGAAGACTTTGCGTTTTCTGCAAAGCGTGTGTATGCATACATACATAACGCAATGGAGTTTTAAGAGAATAGTATCATCAGGTGAATTTTCATTACTGTTATGAAGATAATATTATGAAAAAATAGAATATTTGGATGTACTATGGTGGAAAACATAAAATATAGCAATGATCTTTAATAGACCTTGTAACAGTTTCCCAGGCTACTTTGGCATAGCCTGCATCTTGTCTGTTTCTGTGAGCTTAGGAAGAGCCACCAAAATCCCCACCAAGGGCTAGCATCATGCTAGTATATGTGCTATCCATGCTTAGCACAGCAGGGAAATAAGACTCAAAGATTTTACCAAGGGTTAAGAAAGGTCTGGTAGGGATGGACCCCACTTTTTCCAAGATAAGAGCTACACCAATGAGGAAGTTAATCCATCCAGCTTGATGGACCATGTTTTGTAATCATCCACAAGAAACGCTGCTGCCCTGTCCACCGTTCAGTTGCAGAACTACTACCACTGCTGAGCTTGAATTTTGTCATTCCAACAACCACATCGGAAACAGGACAGGTATGAAATGCCGTAAGTCTGGACTGAAGGGTTGCTGCTGCTGCAAAGCCAAGGCTCCTTAAAATGCCCCTACCTATCCCCTGAATTCTTGCAGGACTGAGTCCATAATTTAGTACAGGTCTAAAATATTGCTATGATCAGCCAACGTGTTCTGGAGATGTCTTCTCTCAAATAGGCATGTTGAACTGCTTAAACCTGACCTGCATGTGACTGCAAAAATGCACCTGAGAACTACTGATTTATGAAGCTAACTGAAGAACTACTTCACTTCTAATACAACAGGCAACCACAACTCTAGATATATGTGCTCTGAGGAAACCGTTCTCAAGTAAGTACCTGACATACACCTCCTCCAACCCAACAGTTTGTGGTCCCCACTGTCCCTTACTTTATTTGGGACCCAAAACTGCAACATGTAAACACACTTCTAACTTTATAACCCTGGGATGTCCCAATCTATTTAATAGGAAACACCAAATTCAGCTGGATGACTTGCAAGTATCATGTTATGTATGTGTTTAAAAATGGCAAATTAGGAGCTCGCAATCCATAATACAGCCCAGGACAACAAATCACCTTCTATCATGTAATGAAGGTCAACCGACTTGGGTTCTGTGGGACTGAGGGTGGCAGCAAGTTTTTAGACATAGATATTTGTGTGATGCCTTACAGAGTCTATGCTTTGTGCCTGTTAATAAATGTGTCCTTGTAAAATCTCTGTGAAGTAGAAAAATAGTTTTATCCTGATTTTTCACAGATGGAAAATGGAGACACAGAGAAATTAAAGGGGAGAGGCTGTCTCTAGGGTAAGCATGACGCAAACCAGCCAAATCTTTATAGGTCAAAACTGTCACTTTGAATTGCACCTAGCAACAGATGGGAAGCCAGATTCATTCCATTATGTGTCCTTTTCAGTAAGGAGACAGAAAATAACCAGTGTAAAAAATACGCCTTATTTTTGCTATTATTGTTTGTTAGGCACTGCTAGAACAGAATGTGCTGTGGAGGAGATGGAGGGGAAACAGCGATTACTGCAAGGGTAACATTTACCTACAGATCTTGTAATCAAGGAGTTGCTTTTTGCACCAGTTTATTCCCAGCAGCTCTGAAATCTCCCAGATGAGTAAAGACATTTGGTCTCTAGCCCAGTGTTCGCTCAAAGGCAGTATAAACAGAAAGCCAGCAAAAAGGGAAAAACCGTGCTTATCAGGCTGTTGCTGCTCTATCTCTCTCTTGCTGCCTTCCACAGTTTGCAGGGCACATGAAAAGTAAAATAAATACCCAGTTACATTTTGCTTATCATTTGACACATTTCACAAAAAAATAAAGACATCCACTGAGGGTTTTCTCTTTTTAATTCTGTCTGCTGCTGACAGATGGGGTGCTTAGAATTAGACAGAGAAGATAAAATAGTTTTAAATATGTATATATTTAAGAGGTTATCTCAAAGGAAAAAATATTTTTCTGCTGTGGTTGGCTATCTTAGCCCTGCTTTAAACATTTATCTGATGAAATCATTGCATTCCTCAAAAGAGATGGTTCATGAATCCTCAGATTCTTACGGCTAACAAATAATTAAATATCCCAAACTCTGCACTTTTAACAGTAAAGTGTCTGACTCATGATGCCTAGTTAAAAACCCAGCAGGTTCAGCATGCCACCCCAGCCAGGCTGGGGTAACGCACCCTCACGCAGCAGACAGCAGGATGGGATTTTGGCCAGCCACTTCAGCTCAGGAATCCCACACCATTTCAACCAGCCCCTGCAAACAGCATACAGGCGGATTCATTGTGGAGCCACGCCGACAGCCAGGACAAGAGGCATTAACATTGCAGAAATTACAGTGAGATGAATTAAGGACACCAGCTTTTCTTTGGGATTAGCTGGTTTTATAAACCTTGGGAAAAGCGTCAGTTTTTTGAAACTACTTCTCATTTGAGATTGCATGGTTTGAGAGCCTGTTTTTAAAGCTACGGTGGTGATCCCAGTTCAGCAAGTGGTACAAATGCTCTAAGAATTAGAAGAGTATTTGCTAATATTTATAGTTTTTTGGCATCCAAGTGTCTCACAGCATTTGAGAGACAGTCGTGAGAGGAATTTCTAGAAACTGAGATCATACGGGTGATGGGAAACAAGAGACAAACAGGTACAGAGAAGTTAAATGACTTCCATGAGGTTGGCTGAACATCTGAAAGTCTAAATCAAGTCCTTTACACTCCACTTCCATGGAGTTTTTATTTCATAGTAATTTAAAAGTCCTGTCTGTTCATTCGGTGGCGCAGCAGCGTCAAACACAATGTGCTGGCAACTGCTGCTATTGTTTCACTGGCATTTTTATTTTTGCATCTTGTACAGCATAACCTGTCAAATTGCAGGGGAGACAGGAATGCACCCAGTACTTTCTAAGAGGAATCACAAGTAATTAGATCATTTCTACATGTACCCAAAAGTAGGAGGGAAAATTACTTTTAAAATAATTACATTGAATTAATCTAATCTGGAACAAGCATGTAAGTGAGGAATAATATGACTTGTCATCACTTTACAAACATTCTCAACAATAAGATAAGGACAGCTGTCAGACGGATGGAAAACCAGAAGGATTAACACGAGATGACCACAATGACATTTTCTATCCGAAGAAACCTCTGATGTCAACCAATTTGCAGTCACTCTAACGTATTTAAAAATCTTCACATTTACACACATAATGGCCTGCATGTGTTAGGAACACCAACTGTTGATTTGAGATGTTAGTAGTCTTCCACGGTGCCTCTTTTCCCTGACAGTGTGAAAAGAGGTGGCTGGTACAACAGCCGCAACTTCAATTACCTGTGAGGACATAATTCTACATGTATGCTGCCTTCAGAGTGAAAAACGTATGCTATATCTTAGGCTCCAACCAATGCTGGTTTTAACATGACAAGAGAAGGCTAAAAAATCTGCAAGCTGATCTGAGTGAGATACAAGCTCAGGTATCCTTCAGAAATTGGTGGGAGGAGGGGAAGATCTTGAACTAGATTAATTTAATTAAAAATAACCCGCTAGTGCGGAGCTGATGGAGGTGAGCACTAATAAGCCCCATGAGAATTAAAAAGGCTTGAAGTCAAGGATCACAGTTCATCTGACATGGCAGAACGCCTGCCTGCCTGCTCTAGAAGGAGCTTGGCCAAATCTGTACATCCAATTCAATTTCCTAACAGGTACTACAGAGAACCTTACAAATGAATTACAAGATAATAAAAATTTTAGCTCCATGAAGGAGGTGATGCCTTAGATGATATCAAGATCTCTTACATCCAACATCAGTTCAGTGTAGCAGCCAGGAAGGGATCTGCAGGAAAACACAGAAGAGAAATTGGGGAAAACTTTTCGCAGCATCTGGACTTTTCAAGTGACCAGCCCAACTCTGCTACATTTCACCACGTGGAAATGACCTAGCACCTTTCCATGTGCCTTCGCCTTGCTTCCCTAAGTGTGGCAGCAGCAGCAGCAATCTGAGGGATTGGGGGGGTGGGGAATAGCAGTGCCTCTGAAGTTGACAGAAGGTCCATGAAGGGCAACTCAAGCCTTGAACACTACAAGCAGAAGTTCAGTGGTTTCCGAGGGGTAAGAGGTACCACCCGGGACGAAAAGGAGGGATTCTGTGTTCTGCACTTTAGACATGCCAACAGCTCACTGCCAACCTGAAGACCGATGATTATTAAGAAAAGCTACAGCTGTTGACATTATTAATATCCAAGCTGCACTTGTTCCAAGATCATAAAAAACTCTAACTTGCTGCAAAATGTTCATTATCAGAGATAAACGATGTGGCAATAGCAAAGGAGTGGAGTTTGGACTCCTGCTCCTGTAGCTCAGCCCGGGCAGGGTGGGCTCCGCACGGCTCCGATCCTGCTTGGGAGGAGCTGAGCATGAGCCATGGCAGGTGAGGAATGAACAAAGCAGGTCTCTATCAGCCTTTCTTTCTCAAAAATCATCCTCACTAGGAGAAAACGTTAAAAGCAGATGTGCAACATGGAGCCAGAGCTAGGTAGTTCTGGATATTCACAAGTCTGAAAATCGCTCATATTTTGACCATATCTCCATAACAGTAATTCTAAATACACCAAGGCCATCACAGTGTATGTTTTCTGACTGTAATTTTGAATACAGCTCACTTACCAAAATTAACTTAAAAACTGTGCCTTTAGGTTAATTTGACCAGTTCTGATCCATTTGCAGTTCCTGAAAGTTGTTCAAAATTATACACTATATATCTTGAAGCTCTTAAGTTGTCCAATCTAATGGCAAAGTTTTATAGTCTACTTTTATATATTGTAACATCCCAAACAAATTTTAATCATTCTTTGCTTGTATGAGCTCTCCTTACTTGTAGCTAATTAAAAAACAGGGTCCCAGATTGCCTGTCCTTGTAATATCATCCTAGGGAAACAAAAAAAAGAATTATAAAATTGCTCAAACACTTCTGGAAATTACATCTCCAAATGTTGCCCCTGAGTGCAAATACGGACAGAACAGAAATAAAGTCAAGTCAAAATAGACAAGCCAGGTCACCGGGAAATAACTTTTCTCCTTACATTACTATGTAAACATATAATAGAGGGAATCTAACACCTGGAGATCACAGTGAAAAGCCTAACAGAGGTGGAGTATAATCAATGATTCCCAGGATCTGTGCCAAAGAAAGAATGCAACATTTTTTCCATCCCAAGCGAACAGATTCTGGAGTTGTCCCTACTTCAGTCCATTAAAAAACTTGTAATAAAAATACATTTTAGACTACTAAAATGCCTTAACAAATCTATGCAAGAGTGCAATTTTTCCGTGTTTGCTCTTATTTAATCAAGTGAAAAATTTCATTTCACTGAAGTTTACTCTGTATGATTTCATCAATGCACAGCAGTAGCAAGTAACTTAAACATATGTGTTTCACAGATCTTAATCTTTACAATGTCGTTTTTAAATCTGCCACTTTCCTATTTTGAGGGTCCTAACAACAGTGCGCATTCATTCAGTCCTTTCCCAACCAAGCAAAACACTCACTGGGATTTCCTTTTCAAGCCTGCTAATTGAAAACATTCTGCAGCTTATTAGTCACTATACAGATTATCTGCTGACATGCAAACTCTCACTCATTCCAGACTTGTTAATTAACACGTAATTACTGATCCCACAGAGACTGGACTGCAGGTGTGATGCTCTGGGTCCTGCTCTAATAACCATTCCTCTCGGATGCCGGCACAGATGGAATACACGGCAATTGCATTTTCCCAGAACGCCATCCCACCCTCCCCAAAAGTGCTCAGGCTCTGTTTTGGTTTTAGTACATTGTTTTTATTTTTTTTTTTTTGTCTGGGTTCATTATGTCCAACATCCACCCACAACCTGTCACAGAAAAGCAACAAAAATCCGCGCTCTCCCATCAGCCTGGCTCAGCAGGAGCTGGCCCAGGGCAGCTGTTCTGCATGGTGAATTTGAATAGGAAGACCTAGAGGAAAAGAATGGCAAAGAATGAAGGAGCGAATAACAAGGAGACAGATATGTCCAGTCATTTCTGTGACTACCTAAATGATGATCTCACCTACTGGTTTATTCAATGCAAGGCTATACTCAGTCAAGTCTTTTATACAGCATAAATCTTACCATTAAAATACTACCTTCCATTCAATTACTCTCATATGAAGCCTCATGGTACCATAACTATTCCCTCTATGTATTCTTTGGATAATGGGATGTTCAAGAAGAAATCTTTTTCAAATCTCTTTACACTGAATTCCTTTAAGACTTGAAACGTTTTTAAAAAGTATTTGATCAAGTAAGGCAAAAATGTTATCAAATAGTAAAAGTGAGAGTATAAAGGCACTGCCATGGAAAGTTAGGTTAGATGAAATCACAAGTTTGTAGTTCCTTATTAGCAAGGGTATACTGGTCGTGGGATACGGTCAAGAACTAAGTCCAGAAGGAACTTTATTAAGCAACGTACATTTGAAAGGGATAAGTGTATCCAAATTTAAAACAACTAGGGAACTGGATTGTTAAAAGCATGTAGAGTAGGCACATAATTCCATGCTCACTGAAGTCAGATGTAAAACTACCTTTGATGCCCCAATGAGAGCAGACTATACTAGGCAGTTTTGAAAACTCCATTGTACATATACAGGGATTAACAACAAACAATTTCCATATCCCTGAGACAGAATCTCTGATATAAACATGACCAGAAGTCATGAAAATTACCACCTCAGATGGAATCCCAAAATTTGTTGCACTGTGGTTCATTATGAACCACTGAGTATGAACATGACAAATGAGCTTTCTATACTCCTTCACTACCATATTAGAGGCGGCAAAGGACTAAACTGTTCTAGGTAGCAGCCACAATCAGTTTGAAAGCTCCAGTTTCATTTACTGGATCTCAACAACTAAACCTTTGTAACAAGAACACTGTGCCCCTATTAAGACCTTCCGGACCTGCATCAACTCATTTTTCTATGTATTCGCTGTCAATTCACTGTCAACTACACTGTTAGTTTATGAACTTTTTTAGAAAGGATGGATAGAATCCTTTGGATTTCTAAATGGAATTTTATCCATTTAGAAATGGATAAGAAAGATGGTGGCAGTACAAATTGGTTAAGAGAGTCGCCAGTTAAATCTGGAAAGGGATTTCTGGAATTAATAAATCTTTTTTATGGGATAGAGATACTATCTGGGAAGTGGCTGTACACTTGCACTAGAGGAGAGGGCAACTCTGGAGCAAAGGTGCAGAACCTGCCAACAGGAGGAGACAGGGAACTCCTGCGTGATAGATGATTCTGAGATTGTCAGATCTGGGTCAAGGTATTAAACTGGAACAGAAGTAGTTACTTTTATTAAACTTGGCACATTAACAACATTAAAGACCAACAATGCCTCAACAGCCATAGAATTGGTAGAGAAAACTGTAGCAACGTCAGCCTTCCTGTATCAGAGCAGCAATATGTTTCAACCTGGTCTTGCATATGGACATTATAGGACATACATTTTCAAGTCACTGGCTTCAAAAGACTTGGCATGCAAAGACTAAGCAGTAATATAGGTCACTGCTCAGTTATCATATGGTAGCAACCTTCTGAAACTTTGACGATTCTCAGCAAAATCCAGATTCAGCCAAGCATTGGGTCCATGGTCACTACCTGACCCTGACCTTGCCAACTGCTCTTTCTAGAGTTCTCAGGGATTTGAGAAGGGCCTGTTGATAAACCTCCCATCAGAAAAGGTTTTAGAACAGACTCCATGCCATGTACTTCACACAACTGAATTTGCTGACATCAATGGGCACGTGATGCACTGTAGGAAAGTTTATGCACTGGAATTTTATGATAATTCCTACTTTGGCTACAAGAAAGACTTTATGCAACTCAGTAACTAAAGTGAACTGAAAAGAAAACTAAAACTCTGAAGAAGGGAAATGTAAGATAGTTGTTCACAAAGTGATGATAGGTGGGAAAAAACAGATTTATATAATCAGTGATTAAGGTGATATATTCAGCTTGACAGTAGACACTTTCTGTGAACTGCTCCACGAAAGTCAGCTGAAAATACTGCCTACAGAGTAGAAGCTGGAGCGAAATCCAGCTCTTCAAGAGTTAACATAATTCTATGAGAATGAAGTAAATTCTGCTTCTGACCCTGTCTGTGATACATCAGTCTTCATCATCTTTAAGTGGCCTGACCTCTTCCTCCTAGCACAATGATGAAAGACAGCTACCGAAACTACCCAATTTCAGATCTCAGCTTCTAGGAAAGAGGCAGTTGTCACCCTTTCTGAATAAGAAAACATGGAAAAGAATTACCAGAAAAAGTCACACTCAACCACATCTATAAAAGGGTTCAAAGGCTTTTTCATACCTGGATAACATTGGAACAGGCTTGTCAGGAGAGCAACAGCACCGTACAGTGCCATTGAGCGGCTTCCAGCCTCTAGTTTGCTGCTGAAAAACTAGGACAAGAAATGGTGAAAGGAAACAAGTCAGGTGCAGTCCTATTTCTCTTTACTTTGCTGACACCGTTATTCACAGGCACTGGCCTGAAAGGGCTCCTCTACACTTCCAACTCCAACACTCACATGGGTTTTTATAACCATTCTCCTACCTTAATTTAGTTGCAAATAATATCAAAATAAGCCCATCAGCCTTTTGGAAAGATGACAAAGAGACTGTCTACCAACAAACAGAATCACATAATGACATTTGCAGCACACACTCTTAAACCTGTGCTTTCAGGTAATGTCTTGGACCCTTTCTCCTGTAGATTGTTATGCTAATATAAAAAGTATCCCTTGAAAGAGAAGGAAAACAGATGACACCAAAAAGAAAATGCAAGCTTATTTCTGTCTTCTAAAATAAGGCTGGAAAAGACCTGAGCTGGAAGTGAAATACAAATGGAGGCTCCTCAAGTCAAAATTACTTTTCTAAGTGAAAAGAGGAAAAACCTGAGTAAAGGATTGATTATAAACTATTAGTTCTTTAATCTTCTATCATCTCTTCTTTATTTGTTAACCTCAGAAAAAGAAATGTGTTATATTGTTTATTTGGATTTTTTTTCCTGAGATGATATTCACCTCTGAAAAAGTTACAAGGAAGCTTGGTCAGTCTGGTATTTCTGCTCAATAATTAATGGAAGTAAGTGAAATCTGGGGGAAAGAAAAAAAAAAACACCAAAACCAAACCAAAACAAAAAAAGACAAAAAAAATCCCTCTCCTTTACCCAGGCTGGGGTTGTTACCTAAACTGCTGTTCATAAGACAGAGAGGCTCGCCTTAATTAGCTACTATTTCAGTCTTAATATTTACAGATCACTACAGTATCACAGAAATCTTTCAATACTAAATACACAATTCTGACTTATTCCAAGACACTTCCCGACTGTGCGTGCTCACTCAATGTGTTGCATGGCAGAGCTATCCTTTTGACCTAGCATAGCACACATATTATTACAGAGTCTACGAACACGGTGACAGTAATAATGAATTGAAATTTACATCAAATGTAATCTCATTAATTGTCTGCTCATATCTGAGTCTGACTATTTAAATGCCTTAATAAAAAATATTCTATTACATGACAGTAAAGATCCTATCTTGGTTAATTTCCTAAAAAATATCATTCCAGCTTACAACTTCATCTTGATTTTATATATCTTCATTTTAAACACATAATACTTAGATTTGGCAAGAAGTTTAATCAAAGAAACAGAAAACCTGAGCATTGCCCTAAATTGCTGAGGTCTCAAAAGAGTACTCTGAGTTTCTACTTACTTGCTTCCCCATACACTCTGATAGGCAGGACACCAGAGACCCAGATGGACAGAGATGACAGAGTGACAGCGTGAAGCCTGCCGTCCTTAGGCTATCAACAGAGTGGGTCCAGCATGCCCAGCCCCGAGCCTCTGAGCTCACCTGAAGGGTCTTCAACAGAAGAGAGGGTGGTCTGGCTCCTGCAGCTGGTGCGGCACCATCAGATTGCCACAGCTTTGTAAGGCAAGATAAATGCACGTGCAGGAAGAATTATACTAAGGTCTTAATGCCTACCTCATACCACTCAGCCAACTGGGAAAATAACAATACTCTACACCAGCTTGGGCTGTATTAACTAAAATGACTGGATTCAAGTCAACGGGAGGATGCCTGCAGTCCTGATGTCCTGATTTCTTTCCCTTTTTCAAATTAAGCACTATGTGAACGAACGTACTTTAGACTACTTTTTGACACTGCTGGGAAACAGAAGGTGAGTTGAGAGCACTGTTTCACCTCGCAGAGAGGAGCCTAAGTCAAAATATTGATTTTTAACATCTTTTATCTTTTAGAAGAATTCAGAGGAGACGTTACATCTGTAAATAACAGAAACGCTACCAATTACGCAGAGTTTGCATTTTAACCTGTGGACTTGTATTGTACAGACTTCAGTCCCTGAACAATTCTTTCTAACCCGAGTCACTGGTTTGTTTTGTACAGCTACACAGAGGTGACTGCTGTACGTGAATACCTCTGCAGAAGCCCTTCCATTGCAGTAAGAGGTATTCTTAAAAAAAGTTATTTTTAAATACGCAGTAATAGCTCAGAATCAATTACAGATTGAGTTAATATCTTTAAGATAAATGGAAGGTATCTTATTAATGTAATAGACTTCGGGCCATATCCTGAGGGTGCTAATAAAATGTGTGAGCCTAGTTTTAAGAGCCTAAACACACGGCTTGTTTTTAAAAAGTGCTCAACCTGTAGCAACTTCCAATGATTTGAAAGTTCAACATTTTTTAAAAACATCGAGGTATATAATTTAAAATTCTAAACACAGGCTTAATAGAATTTGCAAAGAAAATTCAAATAAATACCTATGTAATTAATTTATGGGCTTTGGAGAGTACCACAGGAAGAATTCTACTACAGATTCTTAATTTACAAACTGTTGGTTGTAATCCACTGAGGTTTTTTAATGCACTAGGGAAAACACAGAAACACTTATCCCTACGCACTATTCATTATCGTCTCAAATTCACGTTACCACAACTCTGTTATCCTTATGCACACTCTTAGCCCACAGCCAGGTAATCCCACGTAGCTCAGACCTCTTACACTGAGATTTAAGGTAGATTATGTTGCTGGGCTTTCACTGCTGTGCCTCAGATGATGCACAGTAATTTATTAAGCTGTAATAAACTGATTACAAGTCTGAGCCCTAAATTTCTCCTGAAGACATGGGCACTTCACTGAGAGTCATGGAGTTACAATCACTTAAGAAGTTACCACTTACCAACTGTACTGTGTGGGTACTTATATTAAGCATCGCTAGAGGCGGTTTAAATCAATTTGCTTTACCTTCCAATTAGAGTCATTCCATACTCAGGTGTTTCCATACCATAAACAATGTAATTTCAAACTGCATTACTGAACCCCATGCGGCTGCCCTTAAAAAATGAATCTGACTCAGGTAGGTTTCATTTCCATAAGTAAATATTCAAATGCAAATTAAATTGATGTAACTGGTTTTAAAACAATATACAGTTGTGCATGGAAGAATACGTATCCATTTAAATACATCCATTTCTTTTTACCTATTCTTAAATAAATTTCAAACTAAATTTAGAAATACTTAAACTGTTAGATAAACATAGCAGAGCTCTAAAATACCCAATTAGATTCACATAGCTTCTTGGATCTTTAAGGATTAACAACCATAATAATTATCATAGAGTCAAACAGCAACTATCCACATTATTCTTTAAATTATATTATTTTATATACAACTTTATAGGGGAGCCTTCATTATACTAACATAGGAGATGAAAGCTAATCCAGCCAGGAAATGTTGAATTAAATTTAAAAATCCTTCAGGAACTGCCTGTTAGTGATTTGCTGTAAGGTCTGCATATAACACGCCGTTCCACGATTTCATAGAATCATAGTATCATTTAGGTTGGAAAAGACCTTTAAGATCATTAAGTCCAACTGTTAACCCAGCACTGTCAAGTCCACCACTAAACCATGTCCCTAAGCACCACATCTACACGTCTTTTAAATACCTCCAGGGGTGGTGACTCAACCACTTCCCTGGGCAGCCTGTTCCAGTGCTTGATAACCCTTTCGGTGATGAAATTTTAGATTGGAAATATCCAATCTAAACCTCCCCTGGCGCAACTTGAGGCCGTTTCCTCTCATCCTATCACTTGTTACTTGGGAAAAGAGGCCAATGCCCACCTCGCTGCAACCTCCTTTCAGGTACTTGTAGAGAGCGATAAGGTCTCCCCTCAGCCTCCTTTTCTCCAGGCTGAACAACCCCAGTTCCCTCAGTCGCTCCTCACAGGACTTGTTCTCTAGACCCTTCACCAGCTTCATTGCTCTTCTTTGGACATGCTCCAGCACCTCAATGTCTTTCTTGTAGTGAGGGGCCCAAAACTGCACACAGTGTTCGAGGTGTGGTCTCACCAGTGCCGAGTACAGGGGGACAATCACTTCCCTAGTCCTGCTGGCCACACTATTTCTGATACCAGCCGGGATGCTATTGGCCTTCTTGGCCACCTGGGCACACTGCTGGCTCACATTCAGCTGGCTGTCGACCAACACCCCCAGGTCCTTTTCTGCCGGGCAGCTTTCCAGCCACTCTTCCCCAAGCCTGTAGCGCTGCATGGGGTTGTTGTGACCCAAGTGCAGGACCCGGCACTTGGCCTTGTTGAACCTCATACAGTTGGCCTCGGCCCATCGATGCAGCCTGTCCAGATCCCTCTGTAGAGCCTTTCTGCCCTCAAGGAGATCAACGCTCCTGCCCAACTTGGTGTCATCTGCAAACTTACTGAGGGTGCACTCGATCCCCTCATCCAGATCATTGATGAAGATACTAATTTCAATAGTACAAGCAGCAAATCTACAATTTTAAATTGGTACACCTGCAAATAAACCAGGAAAACTACATATTTTTATGAGAGTCTGTGGATTTCTGCTCCACAAGTACTGATGATACAGTAAAAAGCAACTGGTGCCAGAGCTACTTGTCCATAAATTTACATTTGTTATCATTCCAGAAGGAAAAGACTAAACCTAGAGAAAGTGTAGGCAAATCCATGACTTTCACAAGAAACATGAACATCTGCTCTTTTCTAGAATGGCTTTTATCAGCTGCAGAACTGGAAACATGAAGAGAATTTGGAACCAAGAACTCTCCAAAGTTTCTCTGTAAACTATCAAACTACCTTGCCGGTGGCACCCAGCAGCACTTCTCAACTGGATGCTGCAGTCAGCACTGGTAAGAAAAGGTCCATATGGGAGAAGCTGGAAAATGAAATGTTTGTTATTTATTTAGCACCTGTGTAAACAGCAATTGATGCTTTATCAACACAAATGTCCAGACTCAAAGCTGAATTTATCCAGTAGCATCCAGATGCTGCAAAAGGGTATATATCAGTTTGCCTTAGGTATATTATAAATGATAATGAAACAAAAATCATTGTCATTTAAAAACCTTCCTCGGGTGGAAAGGAAGAATGACAGAAGTCGGCACACAATATAACTAATAAATGCCTAATTCTTTTCAGAATCAAGGCATAAAGTTACATTTTATGTATTTTATGATTTAGAAAGTATTCAGATTTTATAATATTTAAACAAGGTTTTGAGTTGTTAATCTGTTGTACCTAATCTTGTCTCTCTGTAAGACAAGGACCATAATGATGAACTGCAACTGAGCTTACCATTTGGAAATTATTTTAAATGTTATCCAATCACTAAAGATTATGATAGAGCAGCACATATTTCATTATGCTAGTTAGATCCTAGTTGACAGGATACCAAGCAAAGTCTGCCTGCTTTATCAGAAAAAGCAGGAGAATATCATCTCCTGGATTTTGGCAGAAGATCAGTCCAGAGTTCTTGGAGTACAAAACTATTTGCAAAGCATCTGCAAGAATCCTACAGACTGCAAATTAAGAAGCCTGACTTTCACAGCTCTCCAGAATCCAATTAGAAATTGCATGCTAGTAAAAGAGAAACCAAAATGTATATATTATCTAAATCATTTCTATCTCTCTTCAAACTGTGTGGACATTTAAGTCCATAGTTTGGGTCAATACTTTAATATTCTATGAAATTAGAACCCAAAAGGTTAACCCAAAATTAGAGGAATTCTAGAATCCAGGTTGAATCATGCCTGAATCCAGAAGATAAAATAATGGCGAGGATATGACACAGAGCACGTAGAAAAGGAACAGTTTTCTTTGTACCTGCACAGTCTGTACCTGTCACTCCAGTGTTCAGAGACCTATGAAAAAAGTTATTTTTAAGAATTGTTCAGGAGCCTTGTTTCAGCACTGTCAGAGTTTGCAAAGTAGATGTCCCAAATTACTGAATTCCTAAAGGCAGTTATATGGCATTAAAAAACAGAATCTGTGTGTGAGAGGAGTGTAGAGACTGCAGTGGCATCAGCAGCAGGGAGCTGTTATTCCCCCCCTCTGCTGCAGAACACGTCAGGTAGTCAAGGCACAGGAAAATGAGTATTGATGAATCTATGTAACACTTCCTTGAAGCGATGGCAAATTAACACACAGGTCCAATCAAAGCTTTCAGCATGCAAAAACAAAATCAAAGCAGGGCCCCTGACGTACTAAATATAGCTCCAACTCCAAACTTCCTCAGAAATGTTACTGTATAAGCAAATGGATTTATCCTAATACAGAGTCTGGAGCTACGTCTGATCTTTGGACACCTGCCTATCAAGCCACATTTTAACCAATTGCCTCCAGTGTTTTAGTTCATGTCTTTCATTTCTCCTTAAAATGGTTATTACAACAACTACTATCAATTTGAATCTGGCAGTACAACCCACAGTCTGGTGCTATTAAAAAATACATTAAACGGGATTATGTACTAGATCATGCTACACACCCTGAAAGCATTTGCTGAGAAACTATGGCATTATAGCTTTGAAAACACTGTAGCACGTGCATTCTCACAGACATATACAATCATGAGCTCATATGCATGCACACACTTTGCAATGGCTCATGTATATAAAAATGTACGACTATTCACTCTGTAAGAGAGGAGGACAGCATGAAACAGTGTTTGATCTGTGAGTAAAATACCTTGACTGTGATTTTTTTAGCAACAGATCAAGTCAAGGAAAAGTGAATGAAGAAAAGAACAACTACATAGAATCTGCAGTGCAGGCACAGTGATTTGCACTTGGAAAGCACTACATTAGGGTGCAACTTAATTTTTTAAAAAATTAAGAGCAGGTAGAACAGCTCAGCAGGCTTGTGGCAGAACCCTCCCTGTCGTCCCAGCTCTGGCTGCAGCACAGTGCGGCTGGTTGCTGCTCCCAGCTGAGTGCCTTCCCTCGCTTTATTTCACAACCCGCACCTCCTGGACCCCGCGCCTGCTGGCTTGGTGATGGATTTGGTTTGGCATTTCTTCTGCCAGGCTTGCTCTATTTCGACAGGCACTGAACTTTTGCTACAGCTGTAGCTGAAGTCTCAGGGCGTTATGCACATACGATCAGATTGATGATTACATCTCTTGCATTACCTCTTACAGCTGTAAGAGGAAGGAGGAGAAGGAAGAGAACAGAAATCAATGACTTACTGTACCAAGAAAGAACCAATTATTCAGCAAATCTGCTTTTGCTAATTCTGTCACACAACCTTATCTATTTAAGTTCCATCATTATTTGAATTAACTGTTGCTGTCACAGCAACAATATTGACAATCAGCCACTCACATTCTGCAACTACCTAGCTTATATTAGAACCAATCTAGTGATACTGCCTGCATCTAATGAACTGGTTTGTAGTTTAATTATAGTGTTTATCAAATAATTTATTAGACACCAATAAAGTTTAGATTTACTTCTTATGCAATACTGCTGCATTATTAGAAGATGTATACATGAAGCTGCATTTTGCTCTCAATTACACAAGTATAAATCTTGAGCAACTCTGGTGAAGTCAGTAGTTATTTTAAATTGACATGCAGCTACTTTGCATTCAAATATCTGTAATAAAGAGCAGAGTTTTGTTCCATGTATTTGCATTACTCATAGCACTCCAGGTGGTTACTTTGATAATGATACAGAACATTTTTGTACTGTTAAAATAAAGGCCAATGCTGTTATAAAACCACTTGCTGTAATAAGGAAGGAAATGAACTAAATGTTTAGTGCAAGAAGCAGCATTCAGACAATTCCTGGTATACAGTCAAAGATGATTAACTAAAAAGGAAAACCACTCTCAAAAAGGTAGATTTCATTTGCCTTAAAACCAACTCAGTGAAATATTAGCAAGCAGAAGCTGTTGTATAAAAGTCTGACTTTGAGATCAATTAAAGTATTAACAAAGCTAACAGTAAAAAAAGGATTGACTTTTGCATAGATACGAATATATACGAACAATTAAATAGAAAGATAAATTATAATAAAAAATATAATATTATTTATCAGATTACCATAGTATGTGGTTTAGTTCTAACGCTACGCAGGACCCAAACTGCAATGTTTTCACAGTCTGAACCTGGACAAACTCAACACTAACAACAACTTCACTCTTTTTATTTAGAATAGTGGTGGAATTTTATAGCTGCTTTGATCCCATATAAGCATATAGCAGCTTGCAGTCTTTCACATACCTGCCTTCTAAATAAGCGGTGGCATTTAATACTGAAGATTGCGATTCTGATCATATCTCAGTGGTGAAAGTTGAGTAGGGAACTACTGTGAAAGCAAGAGAATTCCTACATTAGCCTTATAATCCCTCTTTGGGATGTCTGGCTTGCAAATACCATAGAAAGCCCGATTCACTTCTCTATCAGTTCTCCTTTCAGTAAAATCGGGGTTAGAATACCGACAGTTAACTTACATTGCGGCTATTTGGGGAGACTACCTTCCGCATGATTTTTAAATAATTCTGACCTGTTCAATGGCAGATCCAGTCATAAAAAACAGATTCATATTTTCAGAGATTTTGCAAAATGTGGGCTCTGTTCCTGGGCATCCAGGCCTTGAGCAGATGCAGAATATGTAAGTCCAAACCATAGAATTTCCCCATGCCTATACCCCCTATTTGCAAAAGGGCGATACTAATATTTCCTTTGCCTACTGCTAATACTTGTGTATTTAGGCTGCAAACCTATTCAATCACAATAGTTTCTTGGTTTGTTTCTGTAACAGACAAGGTACTAATTTATGGTGGAACAGGTAGATGCCACCAGCATAAAAATAACTAATTACAAAAACAGTAAAACGGGTTCTTCTGAATGCTGCATGGCATTTTTTCACATTGGGAAAACACAATGAAATGCACTAATTTTAAAAATTTACTAAGCATGAAATGCCTAGACTTTTAAAAAACATTACACATTCTTTCCCATGGCTTGCTTTTAACTCTCCACTTCAATTTTTAATGAACAAGAGCCTTTTGGCTAGAACACTCCACGAGATCTCAAAGCCCACAGCAGCTTCCATCGTATCAGTAACTTCAGCCCACACTGTGAAACTTTTGCAGGCAGAATGACTTTGAAGTAGCTGGAGTTGTGCGAGAAACATGGTTTTAACCTAAAATCTGAAATTTTAGAAAGGATAAGCTGAAGAAAAATCCAAATGGCATCCAACCTCTGCCCCAGTCCTTGAAAGCGTGAATTTTATGTCTCAAACACTGTCTTTCCTCTGAAGCTGGCTTTCTCCTCAAACTAGAGTGCCTTCAAATGGTCTGTGTGTCTGCCCACATGGCAGGTAAAGAGCAGACTGCTGGTTTAAGGTGCTTACCTCTACGTGGATTTTTATTCCATAGCATCCTATATGCGTTGGAAATGGCAGAAAGGCCTTGGATGAAATAGGAGGAAAGAAAAATTACAGAAAAGAGAATTCTAAAATACTTGGTTGGTGGGGAAGGAAGTATGTAGGTATGCACACATTCACACACACACACACACACACACAAAATCAGTACTAACTTATTTACATTTCAAAGCTGTAGCTAATAGGAAACCAGGAAGATTTCTGTCCTGAGGTTTTAAGTCAGCCTACTCCAGAGTTAGGGGCTCTTTGCCAAGTCAGATCTGAGTTTGGATTTCTGGTATATACAAAAGCTCAGGAGATGGGCTCACCAGCTGAAGAAGAAATGTCTGCCACGTGCGCATCTTCTGTCTGCATATTCACCATGTCAGACTCCCTACCTCTTTAACCGAATTCCCAAAAGCCTTCAACATAAATACCACTCCTTGGTGTCACATAGCAATGAAAGGAGAATTAACAAAAGGAAAATAGATGAGAAAGGAAAGAGATAGAAGAAAGTGTGTAGCGGGGGAGGATGGAACAGTTCATTTTCACCTCTCTGCCTCACTCACCCACATGTACACACTGAAAAAATGGCAAGGATGGCACTCGCGGACCGCTAAACACAAAAGAAATCTAATGGAGGGGGTCAAAAAGAACTGAAAACGGTGAATTCAGTCTATCCTCCTATCTCCCACCACTGATGAGCTAGAAGTATACCAGCCCTGATGAGACTGCAGCTGGTACTTGCTAGTACAGCTAACCTTGCTGGACCTTCACTAGAGAAGAATTATTAAATTGGATTTTATCATTGTAGCTTAAGCTCCCACACATGAACAAAAATTACGTTCATCCATCAATCCCTAAAAGCCACCTATATATTGCACTTGGCAAGAAGCAGCCAAGTATTCAAGAAAACCAGTTATTCATGCCATTCTTGTCTGCCTTGCATTTATATATTGATCGTCGGTGTGAAGTGACCACATGGCTTTAGCATGCTCCAGTCACCAACGATCTATGTCAAATCATTTACAAAAATGCAATGATCAAAGGTGTTATTGATCTTTCTCTCCACATTGAAGGCAAACTCTTGTCTTTTCTTTACCAAACTCCCCCACCTCCTGCTGCCTCTCCCTTTACGCTGCCAACTCCTGGCATTTGTCACAGACAGAAAGCATACATTTAGAAATAAGATGCCTAGAGAAAGCTGAATAAAGTCTTAAAAAGCTGAAAAGAGTTGCTCCATCATATCAAATGCTAAATAAATGTAACGTCATACTGATACCAACAAATGAAGTAGGACAAATTAGAAGTGCATACAAAGAAAGCAAAAGCTTCCCCCCACTGCCCCATTGGCAAGTCCTTTACCGAGTCCACCTCTGTGTTAGTCTCTGAGCTCTTTCAAACCTCTCCCGAGTGTGCAAGAAAGATTTTGACAATGATGTCTGTCACCCTCGACGCTGCACTGAGCCCAGTTCCACTTTCCTGGAGCAATTCAGCAGACCTCAGAAATATTACTCCCTTCTGCCTTAGGCTAAACCAAACTAGAGAATCTCTTAGTTTGAGTTTCCTATTCCACCACAAGCACCAGGTGCCACGGCTGTCAGTGGACTCCCCAGTAATATCCATATGCAAAGTTAATATTGATGGACAGTTAATACCTTTTCCTTCATTTTTGACCTTATCTGCAGTTTAGGCTTCACCCAAAGTGGCAAAGCCAAGAAATACATACAGTCAAGTTCCACAAATCGAGTTAGAACTTGTTATCTGAAATACTTTGGTACCACAGAGATATTAATGACAAAAATACGTCAGCCTTCAAGATAAAAAAGCAAAACAATTCAAGTAAGAAACTAAGATAAGGCTTGCACAGCTTTGGGTTTTTTTGGCACCAGTCTGTTCCACACACATACAAGCTGTATTTGAGTTACATACAATACATTGGTCACTTTCAATATGTGATATCCATAGTTTTTGTATTTCTAGAAGCTTTTTTGGTCAGAATAGTTGGATTTGTTGTCATCTAAAATATAAAGCTATTTAGTCGTAAATACTTATAGCAGCAGCAGCAGCAGAGACCCTCTGTGTGACTATTACATAAAATCTCTGTCTTGATTTGAGCCATATCGAATTTAACTATTTTAACGATAACTGCTTTCACCAGGAGGTCATGCAGTAACGTTTCGCAGTCTGTAGGGAGAGACTGCAGCTGAACTGAGACAACAGCACCAATACAGTTTTCTGCTTCTCTGCTTCATACTTTAAGGAGTCGTCTTCTTTCACGCAGTTTATCTGTTAGATATCATCTGAAGATGCCACTCATTTGACTGAAAAAATACCCAGCATAAAGGCAGGCCTACACTAAAAATTTACTGATTTTAATTTAAGTTACTGAAGACCTCTTCAGAGATTTGTTTTCATTCAGCACCTAGTTTTTACTCCCTCATAAAACAGAATGAATCAAGCACAAAGCTACTACATAGCACTCTGTATTGTGCATGTACAATTATCTGTAAATTCAGTGAGTTCAATAAAAGGATTGTAGCAATCAAATCTACTGATACCTCAGCAAATCTGGAAGACCACCACTGAAGTCAGCACCCCTTTTTCTTCACCAGTTTTGTACATGAGCGCAATGTCATTGATCCAGTAGATGTGCATGAGCTTAAGAGAGACCGAAGGCAATGGTTGGACCACTGTAAGCAAGATGAGGATTGGGTTCACGGTCCCAGCCTATACACATTTTTAGTTTCTTATTTTGACAAGTATCTCATCTTACCAATAAAGCAAAAACTCCTCCTCTGAAATTTAAAACAAACAAGTGTACTTTTGCAACTATTCTGTGTACCACAATGTAATAAAATTAACATTAAAAAAACAAACCAGCACATTACTTACTGCCAAACTAACACTAAACAAACACAGAAACAATGACAGTAGATATGCAATAATTGTTATTTTCTACTCAGATCCTTCATACTAGACTTCTGCCAAAAGTTAAGTTAATTTTCAAAGCTTAAAATTCTTGAAAAGCCAGAAGCACTTTGGAGAGTTTTCCTACTCCTCCGAATATTGGATTATGCTATGTGCATGCAACTGACCCTGATGACTGAAAAAAAAAGTATTATTTATGCTTCAGTAAGACCAAAATTGTATACAGTAAACATTTCTGACAAGATCAGGACTATTCCTGAATAAGCATCCCATGGAATTGCGAGTGGAAAGGGAGAGCTCATCTTCAGCTCTTGTACAGAGGCTAGTAACTATCCCTAATCCTTCCCAGAGCAGAGGAGAGCATGAGGACTGGAAAGACCTCGAGCCAAATGCTGGCCCCGATGATTTCAGATGAGTCAACATTTCATTCACCACTGAATATGGGAGATTTATTCTGTAAGCAAACATAAGGAAGCACAAAGCAAGTAAAGAAATGCAGCTTCAGAATGTGACTGCTGACAACCAACCTCCCGAGTCTGCAGGACTCTCCAGAGAAGGCGTTTTATTAGCCTTGATCATCCAGCACCTAATACCTAGAGGGGCCCCAAACTGTCCTACATACAGCACTGGTGTAACACAGGTCACTTCTCAGTGATAAACAGCCCAGCAAATTGCCCGAAGCACTAATGAGAGTACACATTGCTATAAACTCAACAGTTAGAGCCACCAAAAACGGATTCTAACCTGGGCATCATCAGCCAGCAGAGTTAAGACTGTCACCAGGTTAAGAAGATTTTGTAACTCTTTCCTTCCAGCAGCTACACTCGTACAACGCCTTGCATGAGGCACAGGCAGTGGTGAAACAGACACTAGCTGCAGCAGAATGGCACGAATGTTACAGGCTGGCTCCTGCTTCCCATACAGCAAGTGTTTGGGTTTTTAATCCTCATTAATGCTATTCTCATTTAAAATCCCTCTGGGAAAAAGAAACAGACTTCCCTTTAGGTCTCTACTTTCTGCATTGTGAATGGAAGCATATAAAAACTTTTACTCATACTTTTAATTTCTAATGGTCCTGCATTACCACGTGTATGTCAGTCTTAGTAACAGATATCATGCAATCTGCATCAACGCGCCAAGGCCCTGCCCACCGCAGCAAACCACAGATCTCTCCCGGACGTACTTAGTGCGGGCAGCCATTTATTTCAAAACATGTTAAGTGACCACATTTGCTCATTTGTCTTCATAACCTTTACCTCTGTCCTACTCATTCCTGGTGAATTAATCTCACACTGACTTCAACAGCTGATTTAATTTCCTTAACATACACACCGTGCATACCTAGATTTGAAAAGAGGAATGAGATGGCACAAATAAGGTCGATCATAGCAAAAGTTGGAAATTACTCCAAGTGAGGAAGTCTTGAGTTAGGTGCCAGCGCAAAGTTCAGACCTCAGGCTGCCACTAGCCCTGTGTCAACACTTTGCCTCACTATGCGTCGATGCAGCAAACAGCTTAAATTAATTGCATGTAAGAGGACACACAGCTGTGTAAATCTGCACCGTCCGGGCATACAGTGCTTACAGCAGTAAATACCTGGAATAAAATATAGGTGCCCGAAGTACACATGGGGAATGAGCGATACCCTTGTTTGACCTGAGATACTACTCAGTGCAACTGAAGATCGCAGAGTTCAGGTTTTACCAAGCAAGGAACACATTTGACTTGGAGAGCATTATTCAGCATGTCATGGTAGTCACTAAGTGTAAATCTACAAAAATGCTATTAGGGATGCTGGAATAAAACCAGTTTAAAAAAGGTGAGATTTAGAAGAGAATTAGGCAATCTCCTTCCTTTATTTTGCATAGACTAACTAACAATAACTGCAAACTGCACTAATGAGGCAGGCTTTATCTAAGTGTAAGCAGCAAAAAACAATCTCCTAAGCAATTCCCTGTCTAAACATTAGGTCTTCCTCAAACTTAAAAATGCATTCCATACCAATTTATTTTAATTACCCATAAGCAACAGGGGGGAAAACCACTCACATCTTAGTCATTTAAGCCCAAATTTCACTAGTACACAGATGAGTTACAAAGACCTCCATAACACGGCTCAGGATGGAAATGCTGACAAGCTGTTGAATCTAACGATGCAACAGAGACATTAAATTTACCTCACAAACCATTTGAATCCGGACAGAGACAGATGGAGAAAGTATATCAAATGTCGGTATTTCAGGGGGAAAATTTGAAATAGTGAAAACATAATTACAAAATCAATTCAGGAAATATAAAATCTGCTAAGGTCTGAATCCTCCAGTCCAGAGGTCTCAAATGCAACTGCTGAAGGATCAATGCTACAACTTAATTGTGCAGATATTCTGAATATGTATATTACAAATAATAGATGTTTCTACCCAGCTGCTCTGTACCCCATGAAAAGAGAGCCGAGCCTCATTGTCCAACCGCAGGACCTGGCTTCAAAAGCTGGCGTCAAATCCTGGCTCTGATTCCACTCCTTTCTGAGACTCTGGGAAAATAATTTAACTCCTAATGGTCTAGTATTAATGCCGACTAATCCTGCACAAATCCTCTGACGTATCAAGATTTAACTAATGAATTCTTTTGGAGCATGCAATTTAACCTGATGCTACTTTCCTCTTGTCCACTGGGATAGCAAAAATTCAGCCACTAAAAGGTCTCCTGTCTCCTCCCAAGAGCGAGTCTTGAGCAGGCACAAAGTCACCATCTCAGCTCTACACAACTCCCCTTGCCCTCTCCTTGGGAAGACTTGGACCCTGGCAGACAGCACGTTACTCTGGCTGCTCCATCACGCAGGCACAAGTTCAGGCAAACCAGGAGCTGGAGCCACCTGCAGCTGACCCTAGCATAAGACAGGCTCCTCTCCTGGTCAAATACTGTACTGAGAAAAACTCAGATAAATTTCAGTTGTCTCAATCTCCCCCCTTTACAACGTGAACCTAAAATTACTTTTCTTTATCCACTGGACAACTATGAAGCCATGTTATTTAATGAAGGGGAACTGCATATCCGAGTCCACAAATCTGTAATACTATCCTGGTTCTTGTCACTGCATTCGAAGTGATAGAGAACCAAGAAAAAGTGAACAAAATTCTTCTCCCATTTGCACTCCTTCAGCTACTACGAATATTAGCCCTGCATATCCTTAAATAACTTTTTCAACTCTTCAGTCATCTTCATATGATTAAAGTAAAACCTTCTTGTTCACACCCAACAGCCTCTTTTACTCAGACGATATTCACCCTCTGCTTAATATCTTTATTTTCATGCTGCTAACAACTCAGTAACTAACGATGGCAGCTACGTCTGACTCTTCCACCTATTCTTTGCCTGAAATTACAGGACGTGACCTGCACAGTACATTTCTGTAGGGACAGAAGTGCTAGTGACACCACATCTAACTCCACACAACATTAAAACCAGGTGAAAAATGTACCTCCTCCAGCACTGACCTCAGCTCTCAGCAGGACACCTTTTACTCATCAGTAAAGAGCTGCCCACCTCAGAGAAATGACCCTCCTCTTCCTCTCCCTGGCTTTGCAATTAGCATCCTTGGTAAAAGCTCCAGAAGAGAGCAGATACTGTTGGGCTCAAAAATTCTTTTTTCCAAATGAAGGTTTCTTCAAGAAGTGGGTTGCAGCAACATGAGCAATTTATTCTTTACATGACAGAGGGGACATCAAGACACTGCTGCGTGTTTACCAGCTGGCTGGGGATGAGGTGGGAATTAGAATAAAGAGGAGAGAAGCACATGCAGAGGAGTGATGAGTGTGTCCCAGCTGTATGCATTTACAAGCCAACACACACAGCTGTCAACTGGTTCACAGACGACATGGCAGCCCTGACGGTACCACATGCCGTACTGGATTATGCAGGTCTTCTGAACCGTCCCCTTGAAATGGTCAGATAAGCCTTTCTCTGCAACGCTTCTGGTTCCTCCGGCTCAGCATGCAGGATGAATCTCGCAGCCATAGAGGAGAGACTCACAAAGCTGCCCGAAAATATGTTTCATAGATTCTGACTTTAAGACCAGAAGGACTGCTGTGATATCTCATCTGACTTCGCCTCTGACAGAACTGAACATATAAATCCCAGAAATCTCTCAGTTCCTTCCAGTATATCTTTTAGAAAGCCTTCCTATCAATGTGAGACATCAAGTGATTGAGATAGAGCAGCATTCCCTGATGAGACATTCCTACGGACAACACCCCCCCACATACCCCTGTTAAAAACCTGTGCTTTTACCTTCTGCTTGAATTTGTCTAGCTTCAGTTTCCAGCCACTTGATCTTGCCATGTCTTTGACACCTGGATTGAAGATCCCTCTACTCTCAAAAATTTTTCCCTGTATGGGTAATTATAGTTGTCACACCATTCAGAAACATGCTAGATGTTCTCACTTCTACCATAATAATTTAACAAATAGAACTAGTCAATTTTTTTTTCAAAGTAGGTGTTTGTAGACAAAAATGGACTTCTCCGTAATTAAAAATAAGGGAAAAAAAAAAAAAACATTTTGAAAGAGAGGTTTGGAGATTTTGTTTAATTCCTTTGACAGAACTTATAGGTCTCCTTTTTTTTCCTCCACAGTTGTTGTTTTTTTCTCCTTTTCCCAAATCTTTCCACATCCTCTCATTTCTCAGTAGTGAAATCAAAAAGAGGGAGGCAGCTAGATGGAAATGGCATTTAAAATTCAAATACTTAATTATAAACCCACAAAATTTAAAACTTTCTGTTGAAATTTTCAAACTTAAAACAGTGTAAAAACTGAAAGCACAAAAGGTTTCTTTTTCTCTGTTTAGGCAACTCTGTATCTTGGCAGGTTACAGTCTCCCATTAAAATTATATTCTTGAAATTAAAATATATAAAAATATATTTTTGAAGGTGCATTCTCCTCTGCTACCCATCCTCTGCAATGCTCTTTGCCTCCTCTCTTTTCTTAGATTTTCCTTCTATTTTCATTGTTTCTGAGCTGTTACAGTAAGTTCTTTTGTTGTTTTAAGACACAAAGAAAAAAATTCAAATGCCACTGAAGGATAAATGTACATAGAGAAACAATCATGAGCAGTATAAATTTATTACTTCTAGCTGTATAACAACATGACCTTATTTGCAATATATCATATTCGTTGGCTGTTACATAGTGTCTTTTTGAAAACTGTTAATTCTGCAATAATGTCTTAATAATATCAAACTGTGTGTATTACATAGCATATATATTATCTCATGTATTGAAATAACTTCTCATTACCGCATTTCCTAACTCCTACATCCCCATTTGACAAACATTTAAACAATTTTTACCTCGTATTTTAAAGTATGGCTGACAAATGCAGAAGATGAATACTTGCAGGAAAATAGGGGAATACTAATGAGTATACTTTTTATCTATGACATTGCATTTTTCTGTTTTCATTGTTCACAGTGCTAATACAGGTTGGGGAAGACAGTGCTGCTTCAAAATGCAGCTACTGATAGAAGCAAATCATTAATAATGGCACATTCTTTTTTCCAAGTATCTGCTCCCTTAAATCTGAGTATTTTTAAAACTAAATTATATTTTAAGTATGAGTAGTAACAGAAAGCCAATCAAGAGAAGACAGCTAGGCTTTATTTCTCCTGTTTCCTCACCCAGCAAAATTGCCATTTGGTTTCTCTCAGAAAAAAATCACCTTCCTGCTAACAGTAACAGGAAGAAGAGAGCTTGATTTTCCAGTCAAAAATTAATTTTTAAGACCAGAAAGTAGAGGGAAGGAATAAATACGAAGCCCCATAAGTCATTTTTGCAGTCACCTTCTGAACCACACACCCATTTTTCTGACAACACACCTACTCTAATCTAGAATAGAGGTTGACAATGATGTTCCTGTGGTCACAACACTCCATTATATGAGGCAAATAAGCGTTTCTTTTATTCATAATGTCCTTGTGTTTTGCTGGCCAAAGTCACTCAGGTGAATTTACTGAATATATTTTCACAACAGTAGATCAATTGGAAAAGCTTAGGAACACATAATTATTCCATATCACTGCATTTTACTGCTGTGATGGGATAAAGTTATCCAATGCGAAAAAAAAAACCCAACCAACATCCATTCCAGAGCACAGAGGGTTTATTTCTTTCTCTTTCTCTTTTTTTTTTTCCTTCCAAATGTCCCTAGCTCTTATACTTTCATAAGCAAAATGATTCACTGCAGGAAATGAAGCGTTAATGCAGCTTCACGACATTTTGAAGCTACAGCTGTTTCAATAGACAAGATTTTTAGCCCTGAATGTACTAGTAGTACTTGGAGCTGAAAGCATCTATTGAGTGAAGAAGGGCTTGACCCTTTGCTCAGTGACTTCAAAGTTGTGAGTCACATGGCCCGGAAAGAATCCCTGAAGTCTTCAGAAATAAAAGCGCAACATAACCATTGTGCTACAAATGGCTTCCGTAAAAAAGCATATTTATCATTATGCACCAAACTACATAAATGAGTCTGACAATTTTATCCACACTTTTCAAAGGATAAATGCAAAGAAATAGGAAGCTGCAGGCCTGGACAGCTCGGTCTCACTGATCTGAGAGGAGCTGGTTCAGCTCCCACTGCCATCCGCAGCATAGGTTGGCTTTGGGCTGTGCTCTCCTCCCCTCCCACAAGCAAATCCAGGCCAGGAGCAGACAGTACATGCATGGGAGATCTCTGTGACTCCCAGAAGGCCAGTGTACCTAGAACGCCATTTGATAACATCTACATAAATTGCTTTGTCAAAGAACAACGGGTAGGAATCACAACTGCCAACAACTGGACTGTCTTCAATCTTCTTCAGCAAAGATTGTTTCATTTACCAATTGCAGAATACTCTTTTCTTTGCCTCTTAACAAACCTTTTTTAATAGCTTCAGTGAGAGCCCCCATCTCTCAGAGCCTCAGCCAGGGCCAATAGGCAATGAATGAGTCCCTAAAAAGGAAGGCAATACCTGCAGGCATTGCTGAACAACTGTACAAGAGGTAACAGCTACTACAAGCACCATCTCATGTCCAATATAATCAAGGCAGAATGGGGAAATATATTTGAACTACCTGCATAAAATATAACTGAGATGGAAGAAAGAACCTCTCAATAAACAAAAAGAGAGAGAGAGCGGGGGGGGGGGGGGGGGGGGGGGGGGGGGGGGGGGGGGGGGGGGGGGGAGGAAATGAGGGAACTAGGAAAAAAGCTGAGGAAATTAACTATGTAGGAAAAAAGTGAGTAATTATTGGTTCCAATGAGGGAAAGGGGAAATAACTGGAAAGGAGACAAACCAAAGGAGTAAAATACTGGAGGCAGTAATATCAAAGAAGACAGGAAAATTGGTAGGAAACAAAATAAAGGAGAACCTGGGGAAGAAAGGATGGGAATGAATGCTTATTCACCCAAGAGCTGTCAACACTAGGTATTGGTCTAAACAGACAGTACTGATGTTTAGAAAAGCATTTATGTAAGAAATATATAAAGCATTTATATAAGAAATTAATCAATAGACATGCTTCCATGCTCTTAGTAACTTTGGGTTTATGTAACATCTTCATTAGAAATCTAAATAGTTAAAACAGATGTCTGTGGGTGACACAGTATCATTTAGGTTGGACTCTGGAACAACCTAGGGAAAACTACTAAAACCAAGCAAAGCAAAGCGTTGCAGCAATATAACAAAGGAAAGCCACCGTAATGAAATGCACTTTGGAAAGATTCAATGAATTCAAAATCAGCCTTGACTCCCCAGGAAAAGAGATCATCTCTTTATGGTCATATGGGCAGCTTGATTAAAATCTTTTGCTCACTATTATGGTAAAGATGCACTTTGATCCCTCAACCAACCTCCTTTTCAGTGAAGAGGCATTGGTTAACTGTCTCCCAAAGTACTTTAGTTCCAACAGACCCCGAGTAATTGATGATTCTTCTACGACATACAAGAAGAATGAATACTAAAGGATACAACAAAAACTTTTTCTTCCTTTAGATGGGTCTTTTAATTCAACAAATCCACACAAAAAAAGTGATAAACAAAGCTGAATCTGATGTGAAAAGACCTATTTTGCAGATAGACCATGAATAATAAAATGTTCCCCAAAAGGGCTGGCTTGCCAGACCTGCAAGAGCCAGATGAACCTGTCTGGTGACAGCCCATCCTTAATTTTCCTGCCAACAGCTGGTGTGACACTTCCCCATGTCTGCAAACTCTAAAGGGTTAACTATATGAGGGGTTTTTCCTATTCAAAACTCCGTGCAACCTATTTCCTTCCCCAGAACATCTCATGCATTGTGCTAGCACACAATGAAACCATTCAGAAATTCTTACGATTCAATCTTTTTCTGTCATTGGTTTTAAGCTTCTGGCTAGGAAAGTGTTGCTGTGGAATAATACAAGTGCTCTGCTTAAAATTACTTTGGGTTTTTAATTCATCTCTTCTGGACTTAGAATGGCACAAACTGAAGCAGGATCTGGTCCCTTCTATTTCTCATGTCCTTAAAATGAATCCATGAAACGTGGCTTCATTACTCTCTTCCTCAGATATAGGAACAATACTGGGTTAGATCATTAATGTCAGAGGGTTGCTAAAGCCCAAAGCAATACAATGATTTCGGCCAGCTGAGGTAGCAGGTCTATTGTTCCTTAACGATTCAATAGGTGATAAATCTTTTCATTCTGGAAGGATGCTGCTATCAAATGTGCATCAGCTTCTTCTGATTTAAATGTTCATTTGCATCTGAAAAGATACTCTTCCTAAATTATGTGTGTGCTCCATATGTAATGCTTCACAATAATCAAACAACAGGGTTAAGAATGACATGGACTTTTGAATTCTACACATCAGTGCTTATGGCTACTGATACCACAAAGTTAACCCATCTGTAATTAAAGACGATAAAGAAAACCACTGCAAGCCCCTATGCCCCCAGAAAAGCTTAGAGAATAAGCTAATACAACAGCATGGGCAGGGAAGTGTCTCACGGACAGGCAGTTTGTGGCTCCATCTCAGCTTGCCAGGCCTCTAATTATGACCTACATGATCTTGCTCCTGGGTCAGATATCCACGCTAAAGAATAATCTGAACTGTAAGGGTCTGGTCTGTTTTATTTAGAATATGCCAGGAAAAAAAAGGAACTCTCTATGAAAACAAAACTACAGAGGGTGGAGTTAATTCTTTCCAGGTTTGGATCCAGGCTGATCCGACAAGCCTAGCTTTGTCCCACATCTGTTGGAAAGACGGAAAATTTGCTTACACTTGCCTTCAGGAAGGGTGAATTGGGTAGCAAAATGTTGGTGGCTGAGCAAAATAAGGGGCTTGTGTCCAACTTGTTTCTCAGACTGCAGAAGCCAAAGCTCTAAAAGATTATGGTATCTCCTTGCTGGAAGACAAAAACAATGTTCTTTAATAAAAGATGCTGTATCACGGAGGATTTGCCGCCACATACACACACCCTTCCAATTTTGATGAAAGTCTCATAAATAAAATTAACAAAACTGTCTCTCTCCCTGGCAGGTCATTTTTTATCATACCCAAATTTCTTAACAAGTAGCAATTACCAAGCCACGTTGCCTGTAAGTGCACCCAACAGTCACAGACTACAGGATGACATATTATATCCATGAATACCTCACAATTGAAATACATTTTCCCTATGGGACTACATCACTGCTTGATTTAATTTTTCCTGACATTTGGCCTGGAGCTTCTTTAAAGAAATGAACTGAGGATGGCTTTGCTGACAGCAAAGGACAAACCATGGCTATATACTCAAATCCTACTTAAATCATGCATACTACCCTTTTAAAATACTAATCCTGCATAAATTGCAGGATAGTCACTGAGATCTATTAGTCAGAGTTCATCTTCTGCTGTTTGAGGATGAGCTATAGGTCCACATGTGCAGTACAAAAAGTCCAGCATAAATCATAAAACTGTGAAGGAATAAACACTTTCACCAGTGACAAATTTATCGATGTGGAAGGAGATATGCCAACTCGTCAGAATCCCTACCAGGGTTTTTTACAGCCTCAATAGGTCTTACTATGAATCATCCATATTCTGGTTTGGATTGGTTTCTTCTTCTTCTTCCTCCACAATGTTCCCTAAAACACAGGTACATAAAAAGATGCCACTTCAAGAGTACTCCTAAAAGAGAGAGAGGCAAATGGAGAAACCTACTGTAAACTGGGGGAGAGGAGATGGATCAGGAATTAGAGTACTACAGTGCTTCTAATAAATCTCCTGCCTGAAGAGCAGCCAAAAAAGTCTACATTCATTCTCCAATTAGGTTATATCTTTCTCTTTAACATTATGAAGCTGTTATTAATATTATGAAGTTGTGTGTCTCTCCAAATATTAAATTTAATGCCTATTATAAGTGACACATTGACAAGTTCAGAGAGGGAAGTGCTCTGGCTGTGATACAGGCATAATAACGCCACCTATGCAGTATTTCCAATGGTTTCCTGGGAGCATATCTCAGTCCTGTGCCTGAGGACCACCCTACAGCTGCACGATCTCCAGTTCTGTTTGAATCCTTGGTTTCGGTATTGAGGGGAGCTGAATATATCACAAAGAGGAGAACTGCATACTTTTAACTGTATAAAGCTCTAAGAAATTACTTGTAATTTCATTAACTTATTTTCACAAAAACAGATAGACATGGTTCCCAAAGGCTTTAGAAAAGGAAAATTATGGAAGAATGAAAATTAGGACCAAATTAGGCCTGGTCCCAGTCTCACTCCTCTGAGGACAGTTCTCTCTGAGCTCCGCATCTTCACCTCTGTGTGGGCTAACAGTAAATGCTCCTCAACACAAACTGATCTGACGTTGACATTCAGTCAAGACAGCAAGTAAATGCCTACATCCCAACAGCAGTGGAAAGTACTTCATCCACAAGAAGACTGGTCACCCAGGAGCAGTGAAACACTGTGACAAGTCAAAGTAGGACAAACATCAACTGTTTGTGGTTACCACTACACTAGATGCAGCCTAGATTTTGTGACCCTCCCTGGACATTTTGAAGTACCTCATCTAAATACACAAGTTTTTCAGGCATTGTATAATCTGTTCCACACAAGTATCTCTAAACTCAATTATTTCTCATGCTCTTTTATTGTCCTCCCAATCCTCTTTTCTTCCTGCCTTCTAGAGCAACTTGACCACCTGCAGCAGGTATGAATACATGCATGGAATAACCCATTTCTCGGTTAAAGCTGGTCAGTTCAGGATTAAAATAGGCCATGTTGACCAGTCTTTGAATACATGAATCTTTGAATAAATGGCAGAATGCTTAAAAGCAGCTTAGATCTGCCCCATGAATAGCAAAACAGAGAAATCAGGCCTAAGTTTATCACATTTTCAAATGTTCCCTATTCATATTTCTCACTCTTTCAAATGCACAGCCTGCTTGTTTGTGGAAACCATGGACAATATGATCCAGGCTTATGCCTTAAGAATCATCTCTTGCCTTTTTTATGCATCTACACGATTGCTTTTGTAAGTTATTACCGTTATCACGGTATCTTTTGTGCCCTGAGCAATCTTTAAGAATGTGGAGAAACAATCACAAGCAATTGAGTTCCTGTTTATCGCACAAACCTTGGTCACTAACCAATCAAATGTTCTCACTGAAAACACGAAGTGAAATGCACTTAAATTACCACAAAGAAAAGAAATAGAAAGGTTTCCTAGATAGAAGAATTATCTACATGAGCCATGTTTCATACAGTGTTGGTGAAATTTGTATGTTTTGGAAAAAAAAAATTTCTCCCCACTTTCAAAACTAAGTGAAAAAGTGTCAACTGAATCTTTGAAAATACTTCATTCTGGAAAGGCCAAAAATACTTTTTAAGCCTGTAGGTTTGCACAAAGAGACTAGTCTGAATCATACCTCTCAAGAACAAACAACAGCTCCTTCCAGTTCAAATGAACCAAATTCTTTTTCCAAAAATCAGTTCTTTTTGCTGAGCTCTTACTCTCTGTTCTGTCCCTCTAGCACACCTCATCTACATCTCCCTTTGCCCACGTTACTCTCAATAATAATGATTTTCACTCTCCAATACTGTAACTCAAGCTCTTCGTCTTGTCCCAGGACAAGAGGCAGTCAGAACTAAAAGACAGATCATGTGTCTTAAGACCTGCATTTTTTCCTAGGTATGTAGCAGATCCTTGCTGTGACCAAAGCAAGTCATTTAGCTTTCTGCTTCCGTCTCATGTATTTAGGGGAGAACATCATCAGGCAGGGAAAGTCCCTCCATCACAACTCTTCACACTCAGTGGAACCATGACTTCATTAAAGGACCCAAACTGTAGTATTTCCATGTCAGATTTTAAATTCAAACATGTCTTGGTTTGCAAAATGGTAAGTAAATTTGTTTCTTAACAACATTGTAAACCTTTTAAATCATGTATAAGCAGCAGAATAAAACCTCTACATTGCTAGGGCAGAATAAGATATTTTAGTACCAACTCCGGTCCATTAGATTTTAATTGGCTCCAGCTGGCAGTCCCATAAACTGTAACATTTTTTACCTGCAGCTGAGCAGCTGTCCACACAAAGAGAAGAAAAAAACTTCCTACCCAGGAAAAAGAAGAAAATACATTGCCTGTAACTTCTTCCTTACAGTCTAATACAGAACTAAGTACAGTCAGTGTACAGCGTACTGTACAGATTAAACAGCTCTTTCAGAGTTCCTTTTTATCCAAAATCCAAATAACCTCAAAACCTTAAAATCTGCAATATAGTTACACAAGCAGAATCAGCCATTCAAACACACTTCTCCAAGGAATCTGTATAATGCTGTCCTAATGAGAGAGTTAAGTTTAACTCAGAAACTTAATATAAACTCAGAAATGGTAATGATCAGGATTTTTCCAAATCTCTGCCTCTGCTTTACCTGCCCGGCTGGATGCACTATGGGACAGAGCACCTCACTGCTGCTCACTGGCAAACTCAACAGGCACTACGGCTCAAACTGGACAATTCCTTAAAGTTTTCCCACTCAGGCAAAAAGGATTTAGTCACAGAAACCGCGGAACTGAATTAGTTCTGCCACTACAATGACGAAGCACAATTTTAGTCAAGTACAGGCAACTGTCCACATATCACCTATGTATGTGTAGATAGAGAGACAGATAGATATAAATGAAAAACAGTTCACAAAAATTATAGCAGCTTGATCAAATTCTTGTCTCATCATAGTAAATCCAGAGCAACTAGCAAACCAAAGAGAGATTCCAGATTTTCACTGGAAGACAAAGATCACAACTTGGTCTGCTAGATTTCAGTTGTAGTGTTACCTTTTTCTTTCATTTATTCCCCTTTGAGAATGAACAAGGAGAAAAAAAAAAAAGAATTTTGGTCTGACCTGCAGATCAGTCTTTTCAACTAAATAGTCTCATCTGTATTACTGCTAGCAGTGGTAGTAACAGACATGATACTGTCTCCTGCAATGACACAGAAAAGCATCTTCCATCCCTCAGAGGAGAGGGTGCTTCAGAGGAGCTGGACAAGCCTTTCGGAAACACCGTAGCGTTCCCCAGCACCACTGCTGAGCTTCCCCTCCACCACGAGCAGCGCAAGGACGACCCCGCTGAATTCTGCAGGCACTGCCGAATGATCAGCACACAAAGAGCTGCAAAAATCCCCCTTCGCTAATTGGTATGTGCAACACCTGGAAGAAGAGGGATGGCACAAACTCCCCTTTAAAACCTTGAAACCCGTGTGGTGGTGTCTCCCTGCTGAGCACACGAGCCCTGTTCGCCCGCCTCCCCTCCCCTGCCCTGCCCTTCTCCTGCTGTCACAAAGGTCTTTTGAGGAACTAGAAAAACCACGCTGAAACACGTCGGCCTGCGGTGGTGTGCAGGCCTTCAGAGCTTGAAGCCTCGAAGATTTTCTCTGCTCAGGGAGCGCCTGGGAGGACGCAAGGCTCGGCTTTCTGCTCCACTCAGAAATGAGCGGCGCTTGCGCTCTGGCATCCCTCCTCCCAACATGCACGCCGGCAATAAAGCAAACAGACAGGGCTATTTAAAAAATGACCTTAATGATGTAAATTAGACAAACATTAATAAACTCAGCAGGTTATTTCCCTACTGGAAAAACCACCATAGATCAGAACAGCTCTCATGCCAGTGATTCATATTGTTATACAAGGCCCGTGTCTGAAAATAAAGGTTCCACATGAGACTTGCATTGAAAACACCTTATCCGCCCGGATCGCCTTTATTATTTCTGAACTACAAAGAGGCCAATAAAAGAGCTGTATTAAAACAGGCCCCCTGTTACCAGAATGCTGTGATTAAATGTTTGACTTACAGTTTGCTTTATTAAGCAAAGCAAACACCGGCAGCTTTCCAGATTTCTGAACTTTGAGTCATTTTCTAGCATTAGGGCTGACCCAAACCTGCTCACATCCTACAAGCCTGGAAACTGAACATAATACAAACCTGCAAGTTATATTTTATCCTACTGTAAAGTGTTAGATCCCTGATTATATAAGGGTTAATTTCCCGTTACAGGGATCTCTTAAAGCTACACAACAGAGAGACTAAAGAATCACAGATTTTGCTCTTGATGGCAGAAGGCTTATGCCAGACGGCTACAACTTCTCATTTTGAAAGGAACACATAATCTTATATTAAAATCTAGTCTAAGAATTCTCATATTTCTAATATTTTTGGTTAATGATGTCCTTTCTATACATGAAATAATACATGACACTCAAAAGAAAAACACTAAGGGACTACATATTAATAGTCAAAAGACTGGAAACACCGAAGTTAGAGTAAGCACTCTTTTCCTACCTCCATATTGGAGAAAAACTTAAGCATGAAGAGAAGCTCCTTAAACACCTGTAACAGAACCCAGATCAATGGAACTATCAGCATGACAGTGGTGGATGAGGCCCCCAAGCACCTACCAGCCAAGCCCCACCCTTCCAAGGCCTTCTCCAAATATACTAGTGCACCTGGTCCTGACTTTGGAGATATGATGGCCATTTTAGCACTTGAGATCTCTCCCAGTACTGCCTTCTGCAATACCCTAGTATGAATGATCAATATCATACAACACAACTATTTAATTCTATGCTAGCAATAAAAAATATGGAAGCGGACCAAACTACCACTCCAGACGCTGTTTTTAAATATGATGTCAGCAACCAGTGCACAATGCCAAGGCCTAAATCCTCAAAGATATTTAGACATCAACCTCTGTTTCAGTACCTACATTTATTGTTGAGGTCCTATGACAGCCTCAAAATCCTACAGCTCAGCTTTTCCTTCATTGCCTCAGGTGTATGGATCTTAAAGCCCACACGAGTCTGTACACAGAAAACAACCCACCTTCGACCCTGGGTTCGCCCGACCCTGACAGCTCTATCTCAACAAGCCAAACCTTCCTCATCTGTTGTGCTGCAATGGTCCAGTTTGTTCCATGGATTATGAGAAGGCATACCCATCTCTCTGTAAACTGCACAAAGAGAGGCTTGGATACAGCTCACAGATGGACACCTAAATGTAGGTGCCACACACAGGCGTTCACACGTGAAGAAGTCACCCGAGCACTCATTACAGTCAACGGAGTCCATGTCAGCTGCTCAGCTCATCCTAAAGCAGGCACTTAAATTTGGTTAGCTGAACAGCCCTAGACTGGTTGCTTTAGAAGCTGAATAGCTTTAGACTCTTATAATGAGATTTTTACTGACTTTATAATAAAAGCTTAGACTCCTGCTTCACATGTAGGCAACTCTATTCAGATATTTAAATTCACAAACAGAATCTTACCCCGAAGTCTAAAGAGATGATGCAGGTTCAGGTTTTACTGAATGTGTTGTCATCCAGTCTTTTCCACCCCAAAGGGATGAGTACCTTCATGAGGAGTGTGGGAAAGCTTACATCAGAGACAGATTTTACAATATATCAGTTTGTTAGTTACAAATGAAAATAGCGCGTGCTGTTCCTGCTGCTTGCAACTTACAAGTATAAACTAAATTTTAGGTACGTAACTTAGCCATTGTTCCTCACTTAAGGTATAGCTGTTCTGTTCCACTGTATCACTCAATACCATCAAACCTGTGAGGCCACAAAGGATTTAAGCATGTCATTTAATCACTCTCCAAAAGGCAAGCTGAACAATGTCACATCTTTATCATTGCGTATGGCATCACTTACCCTGATAGCTGTAAAAGCAAGAATCACTGTTAAGCATTTAATCCTGTCAGACAGGGATATTAACCTGCTATTTTAGAAGCCATTGCCATCTGATCTGTGCAGTACTGACAATGATGGCTTCCCAAGGAACAATTCTTTCTGCCAAAAGAAAGAATGGTACAAATAGAGATGGAGATGGAACTCTAGACCTGGTGGAGAAAACTTTTGATGGAAGTTATTTCAGTAAAGACAGTGTCGGGGGAAAAAATTAGTTCTTTAAAACATTTATTAACTTCCTGTAATACATAACAAATTCATCTCTTTCCCTCGTTTGTAGGTATATACACATATATTATTCACTTATCTGTGCCTACAAGGATAAAATCAAAGAATGACCTCATGCCACAGTTAATGTTCTAGCAAGGATCTCAACCCTAAAGTACGCTTCAAGGGGGAGAAAGTGAATAAACAGAAGATTTCGAATCATGGATTAGACATTTGCTTGAACAAGTATTGAGCTGAGACTTAGCACAACAACTGAAGAAAGCAACTGGACTCTGACTTCTGGGCAGAATACAGCCATACCAGCTGGACTCAGTTGACAATGACTCTTTCAGACGTGAGATGTTTCATTCACATTTCACACAATGGCTACATGAGTAATGAACAGATGGTTCTGCTATTCGCACCACTTAGCGGAGCATGAAATGATGCACTGACAGGTAGGAGAGAGAAGAATTCGAAGCAGGTGGTGTACTAATACTATGGCAGCGTACAGTACATCAAAATCCAGGGTGCAAAATACTTAACCAAAATGTATTCAGAGGCTCCAAAATTAGAGGTATTAATAGCTAATTTTTTTTAATTATTTTCTTTTTAAGCTCAGAGAGCAAAACTTGTAACAAGCAAGGACATTTTAGAGTGAACTCGATAACTAATCCATTCAGGCCTGTATGTCCTTCTGTACTAATGGAAGAGAGACAAGGGTCATCCACATATATATGACCTCCAAGCCTGACTACTGCAGTGCACAGTGCCTGGGAATGAAAGCTAGACATCTACACAGACTCCAGCTGGTGTAACAGCCAGCTGCCCAATTAGTAATGGATTCACTGTCTCACAGACACACTGATGCTCTGGTCACTGTACTCGCTGATGAGAATAAAGTATAAAAAAAAAATAAAAAATCAAAGTTTTTATCTTCACATCTAGCCTACTATTTGACCCTCAACTGGAAACTCCAGCATTGAGTTTCTGCCATCATACGATGGTGTCTGGGGCCTGGAAGTCAACTTGCCTCCTCAAGCTAACATGCAGAGAACCCAAAGCAGTGTTTAAAAGCAGCTCTGGTTTCTCCTGGAGTAAGTCAAACCATGCAGAACCTCACTCAGAAGCCAAAAAAATCCAACTTCAAAATACATTTTGCATTCTTTTTAAGTCTCATGAATGACTTTTAAGTCTAATTCATTAATTTAGGACTGAAAGTTTTCAATATTTTAACAAGAAATCTAGCAATGCATACCAAATTTCATTTATTCCTAAAATATTTTAATAAAATATTAACCATTAAATTAAATATTAGTAACAAAATACAAAGTAAATTATTTTTGGTGTTATACTAAACAGTGCAGATTTTTGCTGCAACTATTGCAATGTGAATGAAATAAAAAAAGGGCTTCTATTCCATCAGGACATCTGTCTGTGTGAGAAGCTGCACTCGGGAGCAGCACACCTCCTCATATGTCATTGGTCATTAGGGTTTTACCCATATTACTTACCTTCATGGGCCTTTTCTCATATTTTTGGACAAACACCTTGCTAAAGACAACATGTTGGGATCAACCCCCCTTCCACTTCTATGTGTGAAGGAAGAGCAGCTCCACTGCTCAACAGTCATGTAAAGCTACCTTTAGTGAGACAAGGCTTGGATCTCATGTCTGTATTGTTTCCAAACTTTACGGTATAATAAAAATAGCAACTGTTAACTTGGAAAGATGAGATGGAATGATCACAGCTATAGCCTACTGGAGTGGAACACACCTAACTTTCATGAAATCTGCACAGCAATCCTGACTGACCCCAGTTCACCAGGGTGTGGGCTTTACATCTTCTCCAAAAGTGGGCATCTGCAGAACCGCCTTGCAGCTCCGGCTCGCTGCCTCTCTGTGCTGACTCGGAGGAAAGAGACTGCCATCTACTGAGTTAACCCCTCTATTAGCAAAAAGGGAGCTAAAGCAATGAAGAGGAGGTTCATGGTTAAGGCAAGGAGGTTAGTGAGTTTCCACCGACATCAGCTGTTCACACTAACAAGGATTCAACAGGGAACAACAATTCTAAGCAAGCCTTTTTCTTCTCTTCCCTTCCTCCCCAGCTACTTTCCCTTAGTCAACAAACTGATTTTCTAAGGGGAATTATTCATTCGATGTATACTTTTACAACATCTAACCCCTGTAATCCTTTTGCTTTGAAGGACAGAGATTGCTGTGCCTGCTGTTTTTCCACACTGAAGAAGCAAAGCAAAAAGGTGGAGTATCAGAAAAAGAAAACAGAGAAAAGGATAGTGGAGAGTTGCAAGAAGGGAGGCTTTTGAGCACTCACAGAGTTTATCAAAACATTTATATGAAGCAGTCAGTGGAAAAGATCAGAGAAAAAGCAGTAAAACATGAGTAAAAGAACGCTGCCACTAACAGCTAGTCCCCACTGACAGTGCAGTGGGTTGCTAGCATTAAGATAGAGCTTAATAAGCCTTAGCACTTGAATAGCATCTCAAAGCAAAGATCTCAAAGCAATCACAAATATTAAGATCCCTTCTTGCACCAGGTGCTCTGCATGCTCATCTATTAATAGCCATCACAGCCGATGATGTTCAGTATCTCACAGTAACCAATGCTAATTGATTAAAAGCCTCAAAACAACGCAATGAGATGTGAATTATTTCCTCCAATTTAACCAGGAAGAAACTAAGAAATAAAAGAAATTATTTCAGAAGATGCGGCAGGCCTCTAGGTTCCACTAATTTTCCTTGCAACCCAGAGAGTTCCTACAGCAAAAATAAAGCTGAAACGTTCAGTCCCGAATGCCTGTATCAACATACAGTTAATTACCCAAACAGCAAGTGCTGGGAACGTTGGGTGTCCAGAATGAAAAGCACAGTTGTGGGTTTACCTTAAGAAACTAGGTGGCTTATATAAGCACCTGGTTTTAGAACAAGTAAATTCAAAATTTTGTCCATGTGACTTTTCAAGCATGCAGAAAGCTGATACCAAGGCTGGGATGAGAATATATGACTTTTTATTCCTAGCCAAAAATGCCATCCCGTTTCTCTCACGATCGAAAGTGAGCCAAAACTGAGAGGGTAATTATTCTATCCCAGGATATCTCAATTCCATTTAGCCAACTCTGCCCTGAAGGAAATAAAACTTTTCCGCTTTACTTCTTCCCAGTGCTGTTACAACAAGCATTACCACATAATTTCAGCTGGCTGCACCTGTTCTTGACAATGTCACTTTCCAACTGTGCAGAGATTTGGAAATGGTTATTAAACACTCATCAAAGAATAAAAACAAAATTGAATCTAAATGGACTGTGCTACACTCCATGGAAGAGAGACAGCTGGCAGAGCTACACTGCACCGAGGCATCCTGTCAGGCTCCACAAGGAATGCCATCCGGCTCCACTGGTGTCATCACGGCTGTAGTGGCAGACTCCCACATTCCAGGCTATCGGCTCAAATCGATTCTCCATACATAGTAAGAGATGTCTTGCTTGGTTTCCTTCTAACAGGCTGCTGAATATGACCATACTCAGGAGCACCTGAACAGAATTAATTCAGCTGGTTTGTTAAAAAAAACATATACATCAATATCACTGTTCCTTTTTTATCTCATGCTCTTTCAAGTAGAATCACCCATTCTCACTCATCATTCAAGGCAGAAATGCCTGGAATAAAAGTAATTTCCTATACCATATACCCTCCAGGGAAAAAGAATTAGGCTCATGGGTAAGTCCACTATTTGCTTATTACAGCCAACATTATTTTTATTGAAACAAATCATCTCTTGCATAGGCTCGGAGATACCACTCTCCCATCTCCCAGGGAGGTCATGTCGTTGGCTAGGTGCTCTAAAGAGCAGTCTGTGAAGTGGCTACAAGCACGACGCACCCCATTCCCACCTGCAAACTGCCTTGCAGGCAAGTTAGAGCAGGCTCCAGTGCCCGGCAGGTTCAAGAAGATGCACTCTGATGAGACCTGTGCTTCCACGTGCCAGCTTGCTGTTGGTACTGCCTACAAGTTTGGTTTGAAAGGCAGCTTCTAGGTTGCCTTTAGCAATGAACTGGAACCATAACCACTGTCTCAGAGCAGAAAATACTAAGATAAAGAGAATTACTCCACTTTTTTTAATTGATCAGATTTCTAGTTCTTACAGCCAGTTCCGAAGTTAGTCCCACTCAACTCTCTCTAACAAACCTCAGCAGCACCTGCCAGTAATAAAAAGGGTTACGCAACCAGCGATTGTAAAACTGTGAGAACCTCAAAGGACAGACCCAAGCAGCAAAATTTTCTTCCTCATGCTAATAAATCCTGCAAGAAGAATCTGGCCTACAAGTAGAAAAAATACTGCTCTCAAAATAGAAGAGGTGCAAATATTAGGAAATATTCATATATAGTCATCTCGACTTGATTGCAAAGCTGTTAGCTACAATTTTTCTGCTTGCTGCAGTCATGCATATTTCCAGCCATTTTACAGCAGTGTCTTGCACGATTTGGAGCTAAAGACTATATTAGAGAGATGTTGTGACATTTTTCTGATCAACTACTGTAAAATGTTAGTAAATAACTGATTTCTTCACTATCCAAGCTGTCAAGCTGCAAGTGGAGAGGGTGAGGGAGGAAACCTCGAAGGAACGGGTCTGATCTCATTTCTCATCAACAGTTCACTTCTGCCAAATGCAGCCATCACAGAAAATGCAGCAATCCTTAAACAGTTAAAATTGGAAAGACTGAACATCCCCCAGAGAATAGCTAATGAGATACAGAGCTTTTCACCTCTGGGTGACTGGCTCAAATCTGGTTCCTCTCAGGAGCAATGAGACTGCCGGGCAAGCTCCTCAGCTGAGTAGAAGGATGCTCTTAAACCAGCCGAGGGCTTGCTGCTAGTCAGCAAGTTTTGAGAAATAATCCATTGCACATGAGTCCTACCCTTAGAACAGGCTATAACTTCTGCATGCAGAATGTCTTACTATCAAAGCCGAGGCATATTAACGTTGAGGATGAGGTAGAAATACGCTTCCCCGGACGCTTATTTAAATTTCAACACTTTCATCTTCTGTCATGGTCGACAGTTCCCAATCCAGTGTCACGTACTAAGCTCTTTTATTCAAGATGGGCCTTCTACTGTTTCTGCTTCATATAAATAGTCTGACAAACTCACATCAAACCACAGAGGGAAGGCAATGGGAAGGAATGCAAATAAAAAAGTAGATAAACTTTTAGACTATGGAATAGTGTTTTTTTCATACAGTGATACTGTGGAACTGCCTCCCACACACTGTTATAGATGTCAGATGTATAAATGGATTAGAGAAATTAGAGAAATGAATTAGGTCTGATTTAATGGGCACTGGAACAGCACTACAGAGACTCAGAACATGTACTAGTTCCAACTGAAGTCAAAATTAACATCTCCACCTGCTGTAATGGCATGCAGACAGATCTCTTAGATAGAATTTAGTGAAGTTAGTGGAATAACAAGTGATAAATTAAACTCCAAATATCCAGATGCATATTTAGAATCACGGAATATAAGGGAAAGGATCTCTGGAGGTCATCGGGTTCAATGTCCTGCTGAAAGCAGGGTCAGCTTCCAAGTTAGAGCAGGCTGCTGAGGGTTGTACCTAGCCAAATGGTGGGGATCCCACAACTTGTCTGGGCACCTCTTCTAATGCTTAACCACCAATGGTTTTCATGGTGGAAAAGTTTTTACTAATATCTAACGTAATTTTTATGTTCTTTATAGCAGCAAAGGATCAAGAATGTCCCTGAACTGTTGCTAGTCCCACCTCCATAGCACAGACGTTTCCTGATCAGATCTGATGACATACTGTATCCTCTCCTCTTTTTTTTTCCTCTTTAACAGGAAAAAATGCGGCTGAAAAAGGGAAAAAATCTGCTTATTTGGCATCTCAAAATCCATGACATTAACTTCTGTGATTCTTCCTGACACCAGAAAGCAAAGTCTGTGTAAGCAGTCAACAATACCAGCATCAGATTTAAAGATGGTGAAGCTGTCTCTAGGTACCCTCTTCTCAGAGGCACTATATATATATCTAATCCCATTAATATCTATCCTATATTTTTGGAAATTTTCATTCTGAAGTTCCACTCCTGTTATTCAAGAAACCACAGAAATTATGCCTGAAGAGGTTATTTCCACAATGGCAGCATGTTTTTGGTGACAACACAGTTTGCCACAGGTCATGTTATAAGACATAAAATCTCTGCTGTATTAACTTCATCACAGTAGTCCCTTGGGATACATTACTGGAGTGTCTTCTTACAATAAAACTCAATTTTTAAAATAAAAATGACCAGAGCTATATTTAGTCCTCTGTTCTAACTGAGCAGCTTAAGATGCTGGTAGAACTATGCCTCCAACGTCTTCAGGAATTTGGTACTTAGCAGTAATACACAGCAGAGCATGCACATGACAAAATACAGTTCTCACAAAGCATTTGATGGAATAAAAAGTAGCATCATTTTCCTCAAACTAGAATCTGTTACGGTATTAATGATTTAGCTATTCAAAAGCTTTCAACTAACACTCAGGCAACACAGTGGAACATAATGTCAATATTTATAAATATATGAATACATTAAGATAATAGCAACGAGAATTCTCTCCTACTAATTGACTCCTTTCCAATAGACTTAGCATGAATTGCAGTTCTCCCTGATTCTTCTCTGACAGAAAGATACACATATTCTCAGGCAAATTCAGCATTATTGGGGGGGAAGAGGGGATATTTTGTCAAAAAGGAAGTCTTTTTTTTTTTTTTTGTAAATGCATTGAAATGTACCAGTGAACAAAACCTACCCAGAAATTGTTGCATTTCTGCTGAAAGCTTAATTTTCCCAAAATAACTGGTGATTTCACATGCTTAGTTTAACAAGAAATACTGAAAGGACTTTATTTTCGGTAAGCGTTGAGGATGTGCTCTCTCAGAACTGGATGTTTTTATGGGGCAACAAGATAGACATAAAATCATTAGTGATTTTTCAAAGAGTAAATCAGCAGTCAGCTCCTAGAATCACAGGCCCAGGAGACTGAGCAACTAATATTATGCGCTCACATAGGAGAAGGCTTGAATACAATACCTTACCCAGTGGAAGCCACTGACAGAAGTCAGCAAGACAGCACATAATTACCTAAGCTGGAATTTTGCCCAGATACCCAAGTTAGCAACCTAGAACATACATACCATGGATCTTTAATTACCACCAGTGTTCACGACCTAAGTTTTATGCATCATCTGAAGTCTGCCCTGGGAAATAAGCAAAGCCTCCAGTACATGCGATTGAGTGAAAAACAGTAAAGATTTTGGTGACTCCTGGGGAAAAAGGGAAAGCGCTGGTCAGATCTGCAAAGACCTCTCTAGGAAGGTAATATGGATGCAGAGTCTGATTTTTGTCTCAAATGACTTGCAGCTAGTAAGATCTCTTGGAGAAAAAAGGATGGAGCTCAGACAACCACCCCTTTTCTTTCATCAGTCAAAGCAAGTTTGACAATGCTGTCTCTTGATTTAATGTTGCTCTACCCAGGTATGAAAGGGAATTTCAAAGCTACCCCACTATTTAAAGAAACTTAGTGCCTTAAAGCTTTTAGAGAATATATTGATTGCATTACCAAGAGACAAGAAACATCGGCTTTTAAAGAACTTCTGTTGTTACCATCTTCATCTGACTCATTTTCCTCTACTTTTCATTTTTTTTGTGTGTTGTGATACTTAAGAACAGTGAAGTGTTAGATGTACTTCCCGTTGTTGAAAAAGGTTTTATCTGTTCATCTCTCTTAAAAAACATGTTGAGGCACTCTTTTTAATATGAGTTAAATTGTTTTATGTAAAACACTGTTTAGAAAAGAGCTCTACCAGAGAGATTTTGAAAGGCAGAACAAAACCAGGTTTTTCTTTAGCATCTACTGTAATTCTTCAGTGAGCTGGCTACTTTTTAATCAGATAGGACTCTCTTGTCACTGCCTGTCTGTTTATACCATCCCACTGCAACAGTACCCACACATCACTGAATTTACTCTCACTTGAGACTAGGGACCAATGGGCAGGGAAAAAAATCAATGGCTTTAACCTGGTTTAAAACATTTTATTTGTTTTCCAATTTTTTAAATTCATTTTAGCCAGGAAATTGGAAAAGTCATTATTTTTCACTCAGATTTACTAGTAAGATCTAGACAAGGTCTTTGGCCACAAGACCATTCATCTTACACATGGTGGAGTTAAGGAGGTAGCAAACCAGGCACCGGTACAACCACACGCACCTGTGTTAGAGTCTGACCCCCTTCTCTGACACTGTGCTGAATTACACAGGCTACAAGGTAAAACGATGTGTTCATTTCCTTACCTTTTCCTTGTTAATGTGTCATTCTCGAGTTATTTTTCTCAGTATATTTTGGCTACAGCACAGATGACCTATTGTAATTTGCCTGCGAAGTCTCACTTTGAAGGTCTCATGTTTGGTTTTACTCAGAAATGTGACTGCATAAAGATTTCACATTTTTATTGCTATTTTTCTTGTACTCTACTGCCCATGTAGAGTCTGAGTGAAATCTGTTCAGTGGATGAAATCTGTTCAGTGGAATAACACAAGCAGGGCATGCTGCTTTCTGCTTCTGCTTGTCCTGCAAATCTAACTCGGCAAACAGAGGAGGAACTGGATTTTATTCTGGCTCACACTTCATCAGCAGGACTGTTAATGAAGTCCCAGGATTTTCACCTGCACCACCACATTAACAGAAACTTGTTTAGCACTGCAGCAACAAAGAGCAAAAGTACAGTAGAAACCCGCAGTGCTGCTCTGGCATTCACTTTATCCTCCAGTTCTCTTTGAAGGAAGGATTAAATCCACAGCTGAAATAAACATCTCTCTTGGGGGGAAAAAAAAAAAAAAAAGGCCAAAAATACCCAACATACAGAATCCCTCTTAACTGTCTGTGTTAAATCCAGCTTTTCAATAGCATTACTCTGCTGTAAAATCAAATAGGATCTGCAAATCTCAGTAATTCCTCAAAAAAGGAGATTTGTTATTTGTTAGTTGTTTATAATTTGTGTTACTGTTCAGAAATACACCATGTTAAAATAAGAAGTTGACAGTTTTGACACTGCAAAGGTTTTTTCAGTTTCTAGTTTTGCAAACAATAAATCACAAGGTGGCAAATACTCTATCTTCAGGCAACAGACATTTTAGTAGGGTCTTGGGGTTTTTTGGTTTTTTTCGGGTACTTGGTTTGGGTTGTTTGTGGGGTTTTTTAGGATTTCCTATAGTAAACCATGGTATCGGTAACAGAGCTATTTTGTTACTTCAGGGGAAAAAAAACAGGTCAAACTTTGATCTTAATTAAGATGCAAGAACACCACTAATGTTCAAGAAGATATTCAAGAAGACGAATGCAGGTCTAAAGGCAAGTAGATTGACAAAGTTCTCTTAGGTATGGAGAAAAGAACAGGGAAAAAAAAATCTGGGAACTATAAAGCTAAGTCACCTATCACCAAATGCATTTAAATGCTTGTACAGGCAACTAGAGATCTAGCAAGCAACCAATAGCAACTGAATTAGTACCATAATTCTGATACCCTCTTTGGCTTTTAGGCACATATTAGAAGCTTAAAGTTATTGTGAGGGTTTTTCCTACAATAAGCCTTAACATCTGCAAGCTGTGTTCAAAATCCTATTCATTACCAATGCCAAGAATATGAAAGGACATTACCCAGCACACACAGGCAGGAGCCAATTCATCTAAACTCAGCATGAAAATGTGCTGTTACTATTCAAACCAGAGGGCACAACAGGCAATGAGGCACTGGCTGGCCTTTGTTGCTGCAGCGCTGATCAAATTATCAAGTAATATACATTCTGATTTAAAAGAAAAAAAAAGGGGGGGACAGTAAACTGAATCTTAAGATGAACAAAAAACAAGCTTTCTCCAGGACTAGCAACGGACTTAAAACTTCAAGCATATTTCTGACCTTGGAGTACTAATACATCATTGAAAAACAAAGAGAGCAGATAGGAAGCTAGTGCAGTCAGTTAAATCACTGAGATCTGACTGGAGATCTCTGTGAAGCAATTAGGGCATACTTACGGGCTGAGACTCATCAACAAGCACTCACAGGAGGTCACCGTGGCTCAGCTGATTTACAGTAACTGGTTAAGCAATGATACCCATGGCAAGTTTGAGTCCTCTGAAGAACTAGGGCGCAAAGAAAAATGAGACTCAACTCCCAGAAAGCCCAAATCTGGAAAGTCATTGGTCAGCAAAAGAGCCTGGAATAGGCAGAGCAGGTACCTATCCTTCCCTCACCTTGAAGCAAGACTCCTGGGGAGGCATTCACAAAGCAAATTATGGCCTGGGGAGACAAGTCAACTTTGAACACATCCACGGATGGTAAAGTCTCCAGAAGACAAACGAAGCCTCCAGAAGGTAATTCAGAATCACAACATGTTTCTTTTTGAAAGAGGTGGACTACTATGAAATCTTTAATACCATTTGCTGACTGCTGTCTAACCACATGGCCACAGACGTGCAGAGAGACGTCACAGCAAGGAGGCCAGAGAAAGTCCCCCCTTCAGGCAACCCACACTCCAGATACATGCCAGAACAACTGAAACAGAAAAGAGTGGGAAAAATCTTCAGCAATCAGAAGCTATTTTCAACCTTAATTGACCAGAACATTGTATGCGATCTGTAATTTTATCCTGATGAACTTTGCGTGTAGGGACCCTCCATTCCCAGCTCTGCCATCGGCACCGCCGGACACCGCAGTCCCTCGCTCTGAGGTTACTGGAAGTTAATCCCAGCTCCACGACTGGCCCAATAGCTACGGCACGTCATTTAACCTTCCTGCGATTCAGATAATTCACCTATGCATTACTTAAAATACGAAAATGTATCTTGTATGTAATCTTTACTGAATGTATCTAAAGCACTGTTAACTCCTTAGATGCATGATGATAATCATATAATTTACATTTACATCACACTTACACACACCATATATACTCCTCTCATTGCGTTTTCATTAGATAATCCAAGTATAAATCTACAATGTAGCTGGGCAGTGATTTTAACCTCTCCTTTTAGCATTTCATTCCCTCCTGTAATAATCTTTTACCCTGCAGTTTACTGGGGATTTTTTTCTTCTTTCTTTAGCTTTTTTTTCTGCTCCTCATTACCTTGGCAGCCCAAGGGAAGCAGGGTTTGGATTAACTTTCAGGGACTCCATGGAGGAAGTACAAAATATTAGAACTCGTCCAGCCCAATACCTATTTCATTTAATGTTCACTGGAATATTTATAGGTCATGGCACTTTGTTAAATGTGAGACTGTATGCAAGGGCACTTTATCTTAAAAATAAATCTGCTCAGGATAAGGACATGAGTTTTAATACACTAGGGTTTTTTTTTTCATAACATTAACATACTTATCTCCTGCGAGCAATTACTTCAATGGCCAAAGAATACAGGAAAGTAGAGAGAGCACTTACAAAAGCGAATCTCATTTTGTTTTGCAAATCATTATTAAAAAGTCACTCTTGAAAAATAAAAGAAAGAGCATGAAAGAGGTCAGGTGTAATGTAACCTAGCTGCTCAGGAGGAAAATTCCCATGTTGGGTGCAATGTTAAATCAATGAAGCTTAGCAAATTTTAAAGAGGAACATTTACAGTTACTTCTTCATAAAGTAATTGAAACATGTTTTTGCAGCACCCCCTTCCCTTGCCTTCACTTTCTCTTTTTTCCTCTCAGAGAGGGCTACGGAAGATGATTTGGTATAAACAGGGGATTAGTTTCCTCTCTCATTGCTCGCTCCCCATTTGCTCTGTTTTCACAGTGCAGCCCATTACTAAAGCAGTAACACAAATACAGTTCTGCTTGCTTCACAGTACACAGGGGCCACAGATACTTTTACTTAAAGAAATTGAAGTAGAAAGGGATGATCAGCAAGCCAGGTCATTCCCAGGTTTTATTTGGATTCTCAAAAGCCAGAAGAGGGTATTAAGACATACTGCTCTCCTCCTCTGCACAGTGGGGCTAGGCCAGATCAGCATCGCCCACCGCGCCAAAGCCCCAGGGGTAGGAAGGAAAGGAAAGGGTCATGGCACTGCTCTCCTTTCTGTGGACCCATGCACCGGGAATGCAACAACCACATGCCCATTCTTGAAAGCAGTCTGCCTGTTAATGCTGCCTTTGAAATTTTCTAACTTCACGTTACAGCTCCAGGTGAGCTGTAATGCTACTGCTAAGTCCTAGGAATTCAGAAAATTAATACATTTTCATAAATCATGTCAAGTTTTCAAATTCTCCCTCCTGCACTCAGCGTGGTCTTGAAAACAATGATCAGTTCCATTTCCTAGGTTGGGTACAGTTGTTTGTGACAGCTACATAAATCTGGAAGATGTCCACATCACTCTAGATTTACACCACTAGAAACAAGAGCAGAATCCCAGCCCTATGGTTTCACCCTTTGAAGTGTTTTCTGGCGTGTTTCATTTTGCTGAACTGCTTTTGATTTTGGATTTCCAGTGCCACAAAGACCCAGACAAACAAAAAAAGCATTTAGCAATATTTAAATCATACCAAAATTTCTAATTATGTTGGGTTTCATATCACCTTCTTTTCCTTTCACCCCTACAGGCGTTGCTGAACAACGCCTACATTTAGGACACAGACTGTACGGTCTAAAGATGCAAGCGAAGAATCCTACTGATATCAAAAGCTATTTTCACATGAACAAGGTGAACAGGATTTGGCCCAGAATCCCTAATGGGGGGAGAGGCTGAAGGCAAAGAAACCAAAAATGAGAAATTGAATTCCCCAAGGCTCAGTGTCGCCATGTCAGCATCAATGTGGGCACTGCTCCATTTTATTTTACACAGAGACATGAACTTTAGCTACATTAAAAGCCAGCTCTATCTACAGCTGTTCTTTGATGTCTAAGGCCAGATGGTTTCCAAAAAAGACTTATTCAAGCCATTGTAATCCACACCAAAATGGAAGCCGGTAATGCTAATAGTAGGATAATGTGAGAGAATGTGCAGTGAGAAATGGAAAAGAAAAAGCAAAGCTGATCAGAATCAGTTACTCTGCTCCATCTATTTGATGTACGGCTGCTGCTTAGCCATCACAAGTTCTCTTATAACATGTTCCCTTGGTGTAATTCCTATTTCCCTTTATTTTTTTTTAATCAACTAGGCTGTGAAGGCCCAACTTAATTGTTTCTCTGCAGTAAGTACCATTTTGTCTGATTATCACTGATGTTCTGACAACAAAAAAGCAAGACATTAACTCCTGACAGCATCGCACTTACAGAGTTGGCCTCAGTATTTGTTTTCAGCTTCCCTCTTGTCCTTTCCATTTTGGTTTTTATTCCTTGCATATTCAGCAACATGCTTTACAGTGTGTCATGTGTGTCCCCCCGCTTTCTAACCAAGCTTTGACAGTGTTCATTGATAATCCAACAGTTTGCACAAGTCCACAGCACAAGGTCAAGTCTAATTATCTTCTCCACTTTTCCCCCACTCCCTCAAGGCAATAATAGCTTCAGGGAATTAAATACAGGATCAAAAATGAGAACTCTGCTCCTGTTAATTGACCTGCATTTTCAGCAGCACTAGAAGGGGAATGTCAGGGTCTCAGGTGCAGCAGAATAAAGATATTAGCACCCACTGTCACATGTTAGGCCTCCTTACTCTATTCGTAATGTTTGGAGCTCAAACAAATTGCCCAGACAGTATTTTTCTAGTTTTGTAGCACAGGCTGCAAGAAGTTGAGGCTACATACCAGATGCAGAGTTATGCCTAAGTGAGCTTTCATTTGATAAGAATTTTTCAGTCCAACTTTGTTCCAGATACTCCATTCCATCTTTCTTCGCATACGTGCAATTCCTCATCTTCCTTGCCCATACCCTTCTCCTTACACAGACAATTACAAGGCATCCAAAGTTCACTGAGTACCTTAAAGAAGGCAGAAAGACAAAGCTAACATTCTTACTCTCTCATGGTTTAAATAAAGAGAAGACTACAGGAGAAACACATACTGAGAACAAGTAAGAAGAAATTAAGCAAAGGTCAGATTTTCAAGATTATGAGTTTCCTTGTTTGCTCTGGAGGCAAGTCATGTTCTGCCAGAGCATGCTATCATCTATTTCACAGCGTTAGGATTAGAATTCACGTTTAAAGAGTAGTAGCATGTATTAAAGACAGTAAGTAGTTCTTTTTATTAAAAATTAAGACACACAAAAACCCCTAAAAAGAGCCAGAAAGCTAAAATTTAGAAAAATATATCCTATCTTATCTACAAGCATTGAATGAGGTCTCTAGGATATCTCCTCATAGATATCAGCAAACGAGTTAAACTTATCAAATTTTCTCCAGATCTTCTGCTGCCATATTCTGCCACAGATTGCATCCTCCTCATCACGGAGGAGGAGTATGCACCCAGCATGCATACTTGCCATTTTCATAACACCCAGGTCATCTCCACGAACACCATCACAAAGCCCTGACGCATCACTGAAGTCGCTCCATTGGCTCTCATTCAAGGACACCTTCCTTGTCCCCTGCAGTAAGCATTTGCACAGCCTATGTTTCCAGTGCTTGTCTCACTCCAGTATGCTCCAACATACCAATAACGGCAACCTCAAATAGCCATTTGTCCTCTGTTGCCTCAAACTCTCTCTCTGACATATGTAGCCCTAGCAATGCTGTCTCAGGACCAGCTGAAAATGTTCCTCTCTAAAATCTCTTTCTCTTAGAGGTTAATAGTTAACTGTGGCCAGACACAATCTCCTTCTGCTTACCCTTGTAGGGACTGATTTTTACCTAGCCAGCCATGGGCCATATCAGGGTTGCCCTCACCCCTTTCCATCCCTTCATAGGCTTTGAAACATTTTATTTTGCTCGAGATCACAAACTCCCTGGAACATAGTTTCTCATTTACTATGTGTTTGCACAGTTCTCAGAACACCATGGACCAGATCTGACTAAGAGTGCCCAGTGCAACTAGAATACAAATACAACAACAGCAATAACAGTTTTCAACTCCTGTTTATATTAAGAGTACCAGAGAACACAAATGCCATACAGAGTCTTCTTTTTTATCAGCAATTTAACATTATTATCCTCAATTCTCATGTAACCACTCTGAATGACTCCGTCCATGCTGAAGACAGAATTCCTGCTATCTTACTGCTTCCTGCTTTGGGAGGTTCGTCTCATGTTGGTTTAGGATAAGCAGCACTCCTCTCTCTGTTCCATAAGTAAAAAGAGACCTGCCACTGCCCTCTCTGATCTCTTGGTAGAGCCTCCACCCAGGTGTCAGGGAGGAAAGAGACAAAACTAAAATCTCCGTTGACAAGAGCAGACACAAAGAGCTGCTGCAGAGGGAATGGCACCGCAGAGAACTGGGATACAGGAGGGGGAGGGAGGTTAGTGCTCTTCTCCCACCAACACTAACAAAACTGTAACAGAACAGAAGAGACTTTTGTTCTGTGGACGCAGACTCAGCTGATGCCTCTATCCCCAAACTATTCATCTGCAAGACAGAGAAATTGCTGGACCAAGCCTGCCACAACCTGCACAGCCGGGAGCCCGGAGAAGCGGCTGCAGAGGGAAGCCTGGACATCAGTGTTGTCATCAGCATCTGTTTTGCACAGCTTTTACTCACAACATGGTTTGCCTGGGATGGGCTGTTAGCCCCTTCGCTCTGCAGTCCCCAGAGGACACCCAGGGCACTGGTGTGGAAGGAGTTAAGATAAGGAAAGCCATCAAAGCTACAGGGGACTCTTTCAAATTGCTTCTTGTGGGACAAAACACAAATGTTAAAATACACATTAATTTTCTTCCCCATAGCAGGAGCTTTGCAGATATTGACAACTCTCTCAGGATGAAGCTTATGGCAGCTGCATTAATTTATACTATTGAGCTATAATGCTTTTAATTTATTTTCTAATTTGCTTCACATCCCCAAATTCCCTAAACTGCTTCTGTCTGTTTAATATGAAGGTTAGCCAAGGCTCCACCAGATAAATCCACCTTAAGGCTATCAGAAACCTTTTGTGAAGCAAGAGCATTCTCCTTCCAAAGAGGCCTTTCTTCTGTTCATGAAAAGACTATTAATAACACAATTATTCCCGTTGAAAGAAAAGGCCATAATTAATAGACTCAAGAGCAAAACATCCATCCTACAGGAAAACAGACTTTCTGCTCCTGGAGGCAATATTTTAAATCCGGAGTATTCCTTTGGATTTAGAAGCAGCTAAATCTAGAGAATAATGGAAAATAATAGAGACAAAAAAAAAAAAAAAAGTTGCAGATTCCATGAATAGCTCAGCACTGAAAGCAGAAAATGAGAGGCTACACTTCCTATTTCCCAGCAGTCAACTAGAATTACCTTTCACACCATGGCTTGAGCTAAATGATCTGCAAATATATTTTACACATGTTATACCAAGGCTCAGCATTTTAAGTATATAGGTATATATTTTTAAGGATACAGCTACTTCAGGAGAAGTATTTCCCTTATTTGCAACCTCATTCTGTTAGCTAGCGGCTGAACAAAATATTAACAAGCTTTCTGTATAGGGCTAGAGGAAAAAGAGCACGGAAAAGAAAGGTGAGACAAATGAAGAGCAGAAAGCAGAGAGATACCAGAATTTTTTGAAAGCTAGCGGTCTCCAAACTTTTGTAGCTATTAGCTGATCAGCATAGCATTTGTACTAGTGATAACCTACCCAATCTCAGCTGTGCTTGAGGAGAACAGTTTGGGTCTGCTCCGTACCTCACCACCTTATAAAACACAGGCTTGCAGAAACTGAGCCCCATTTTGATTTAAAGTGAACCTAATTAAATGGGATGCATGCAGGGAGATAGGGAGACTCATTGACTAGGTAAAGAGTAGGAGCCTGGAGCAGCAGTGATAAAAGTGAAGTACGAGGGGTGGCACCCCAACCAGCTGGAAGTGCATTTCAATTCTGTAATATTTCATTGGCATGACAGCTGCTCGTCTGTGGTGCTTCTAATCAGCTGCAAATGTCTGGGGGGCTGTCGCACGTCCATTTGTCACCACTGTCTTCTCCTGATTCACATACAGGAATGCCAGCATCTCTGCTTTTTTGCCATGTTAATCACAGTGTGGGGGTTTGTTGGGGTTTTTTGTTTCGTTTTTTTCTCCCATGTTCCCTTATAGCTTTGGCACTGGAGAAAAGATCTCCGTTTCATTTTCTCTCCTATCATGATTTACCATTATTATCTTACCCTGTGCAGTGTTTTGGCTATCCCACTTTCCACCATTACTGTATGCTTATGCTAGTAGACACTACAAAAAAAAAGTGAACAGTTGAGAAGTTACTGTTATTTAATCTTAACTGTGTTGCTGAAGGAGATTTCTTCAGGGCAGACAGTGATTCAGCATCTTTCTTTATCAAAATCGCGCCAGGGTGTTTTGCACCTCTCTGCCTGAGCCCTCGTTGGCTGTAGTGTATGTCACCCAATGCTTTCCAAATTGAAATGGTACGAAGTCACATCACAAGCACCACAAGTCACTCCTCAGAGTAAAATGCATAAACCAGGACAAAACACTTCACTTGTGTTGCAAAAATAAAGCTGCTGTTCTCGACAAGCGTGACCTTTAAGCGTTCAGTGTACAGAGCAGAAAAAGGATATTTTGCCACCACCTTTACAATAAAAGATTCCTATTATGTTCTACAGAGTGTTCAAAAGCAGAGCTTTCGGTGGTGAAACTGCTGCGTCAGTATTGTTAATTGTACAGAGACACATGCCCACGTATAGACTTATATACAAATACACTGAAGGATGTTGTAGCATATAATCCTTTAAAATAAATTAGGTAGTTACCTATTTTATTCCTATACTACAATTGTATCAGGTACTATACCATCAAAAACAAATCACCATGGAGCGCTGCATGAATTACTTTGGGATGACAGAAAATAAGAAACTATCTGAGAGGTGAGGAGAGGCCTTGTGACAAGTTTGGCTTTGAGTGTATATTTTTGTGAGTATTTACGAAGTGTTTTGCATATAAAAACCCATAACTGTAGATATTTTTAGTATTTTTCTACAGCAAAAAGTCAAAAAGCAGTGACATTACTGCTAGCTCTGCTCTTGGTTTGCTTGCACCAAGAATGCATGCTTCACTTGCAAAATCTCATACGACAACAGCTATCATTAAAATCTGCTTATTCTTTATAATGAAGTGTTGTTTCAGGCTTAGTGCATATCCTCCGAAGTGACAGGCTACACAGGCACCCTTCAGGGAAAAAGTATGCAGAGTATTATTATGTTTGGATAGCCAGGCTTAAGGAGAAAACACTCATCAGTATAAGCTTGTTAGCTTATAAATCTGCTACTGTTTGCAACAAGGCTAAAACAACTCCTTAGAGTTCAAAAGATGTACATCTAACTCAGAGGACGGCATCTATTGTAGGAAAAGGTAGGTGAAAGACATTTTGCATTAATTCAGCACACAGTCCCCACAGACTTCCCTGGCAGGAGCTATTCTGCTGTCGCCCCAGGGGGCAAAATGGCAAAACAAGCCTCCTAGGCTTGCCCTGTGCCCTCCATCTCACGCACAGACACACATCTGCCATTAACCTCACCATGCAACTCAATGCCCAGTTGCTGCAACGCAAATCTGTGGGACAAAGCAGCAAACTGGAGTTAAGGGGACACGTGGAGGTTGTCCGGGCCTTACCTTTAGCAATTCCATCCTTTGCATTTCTAAACACAAATCTTTTAGCCCTCTCCCTACAGCTCATGGCTATCTCTATTCTGAGGGATATGACATCCACATTTTCCACATGTAAGGACATGCAAGCCAAGCTTTTACAGCTCATGAGCTTTCTTTCACAGGTCTTTTCAGAATTCTGACTATCTTTTATTAGAAGTCTGTGAAATACTTTATTTGCCACCAGCAGGAAAAGGAGGAAAAAAACCCCTATCTGTCCCTGCTAGATTAACTCCTGTAGATGTCTCCTTTCATGGACCTTTAGTGAATTTATATACATATAAATCAAAGACCACCATTGTTAACCCTCTATAAAAGAATGAGCCTCTTTTATCTTTCACCCATGGATTCGCAAGAAATTCTGATGTCGCTAGTTTTCCCACTTCCAATGTGAGTGCAATCGACTGCATTGAGGTCAGAGCTTAGCTCACCTCAGCTACATCTAAGACAGGAGCACTCCTTCAACTGGCAAAAAAAGATGGAAAGCAGCACCCAGGAGAACGAAAAAATCTTTCATTTTGTGTTCTAATTTTTGGTCATTGGAAGCCACTTCTCTATGGTGATGCTAATTTGTTTTTTAAAAATGAGACTCCCCCCTGGGATGAAAATCTCCTCAGAGGGCTCTGGCCTTTTGTTTCAAATTCCTTGTGAAATCCTTAGGGTTGAAAATGCGGCTGCCGCTTAATACATTCAATTTTCCATGCATTAGGGTCAGTAATCCAGTCCCGTGCAGAGCAGGATCTCCCAGTTGGATCTGAGCTTCCATGACGACAGTGAGCAGGGAGATAAACATGATGGAGACACACAGAGCCCCCATCAGCAATACCTCAGGAAAACACTACCCAGCCTGCTTTTTCTTCTTTTCTTTTTTCTTTAAATAAACCATCAGTGATTATCTGGCTTGTGATTATGCTCCTGTGAGAAGCCATCTGACAAACCATAATTAAAAACCATGCAAAAAATCATTCACCACATTTTTTAACATCTGCTTATAAAACCCCTTTTAGACTTTCCTACCTATTTTGGGTGCAGTGTATGTAAAACCCAGCACGCTAAGGGAGAAGCGTTCAACTCACACCACTTTATCTTTGAAGTGCTGATAAGAGGACCTAAAAATGCTAATACATTTGGAAATTCCCCACAGAGCCATAATGAACAGATTTATATAAACCTCAGTATTCTGCCAGTGTCTCGGGTGTGAGTATTCATCGCTAAAAGCGGTTTTCTTCCTCATCCATGCTGCAAGCCTCAGACAACAAGCAAGTAGAAAAGCAACGCTTTACAAAATCTACATTTACTCTCCCTTTCTGCATGTATGTATTAAGAGGTTATACGTTTAAATTCATGCAGCCCACCCTGAATTGTCCAGTTGCCATACGATGGGGAGGGGGAGGAAAAAAGCAAGAGCTAAACCAACTTTAGCTCAGTACAGAGCAGTGGTCCAAACAAGTACAAATGTGAGAGAAAGTGGATCAGCCTAACCTGAGGGCAGCATGCGACTCCCTAGCAACCATAAGCAGCAGATGGCTTTTTCATCCCTCTCTCTCTTACAAAGGGTAGCAAAGTTGTCTAGCGATTAAAGCTGCTGGGAGACAGGAACCTGGACCACTGAGCAAGACATATAATCTCCAAGAAGGATCTTACCCTTTACAGATTCTCTGATGCTACATCTGTAAAACAGAGATAATGTTATCCCCCGATCTTTCTAAAGTACTAGAAGGTTCCTGGACGTAAGGTATACATACATAATTTTTTTGGACAAAAAAAAGGAGAACAGGTTGGAGGAGGGCTTACTGTTCTCAAGGAAACAGTATACTAATGACCACATTTGGATAATAACAAAAACTTGGAAATGGCAATGGCACAGCATTTTTCATTGAGAGATGTCAAAGCATTGTGCAATGGATCTCTGCCTCCTTATCTTTATCTTACAAATGAGGACAAGACACAGAAAAGATTTGTCAAGGTCATCCAGTAAGTCAAAACTAAGACTAGAGAACCAGACTCTGCTATTAACTACCAACCATCCTAGGAGAAACAACTTTGTCCAAGAGAACAAACCTGACCTGGATTTAAGTATATTTAATTGCCTTCCTAAAATTCTGGTGTGCATAAGGCACTATTTCAGAGTGGAGTGGAAGCTGAATTTAATATAGTAAAACAATTTTAAACGCGCACACCTTTTTGTCCCAAAGCATCTTCTAGTTTTTAATATGCCTTACCTGCAACATCAAGAAAATGCGGTGGCAGAGGGATATAGCACCAATGTAACTCCTGTGAAAATGTTTGAAAGTGATGGAAAAAATGTGGTCAAGAAGTCTAAGACAAACTTACATTATTACAGGATTGTGTGATTTTAATAATGGTACAGCAAACACAGAAACTGTGTTATATAAACAATCAATTCATGTGCCCCACTCCTCTCCTCCTACACACACCAGCACTACATATATAGGCACAGTGCATAAGCTGCCAGATATAGAAGTTGTGTTGATTCTATGTGGGGTCTTTGAACCACAAGGCCTTCAAGGTCAACAGACCCTAATCCATGAAATAGGTTTTACTTGTTGTATTTAATGGCATGTTTCTCTGCTTATCTTGTACTACATGTTTGCGTCACTGTGTTTTGTGCCTAAATATTTCTGCCCAATCAATTTTTTTTATATTTACAGGTTTATTTAATTATTTTTCCAAGTAAAGGAATTAGAGAAATCAGTATTAAACATAAAATCCAACACATTTATGGGAGGCTATTTTCCACAAACACCAAAGCACTGAGAGACTGAAAAAAGGATTCTCAGTTTCAGCCTCTGAGCCAGGCATCACCTCTGTAGTTAGCATGGAGTTCAACAGCCTTTCCTACAGAATTGCTTGGATCGGTATTGTCTAAGCTCTACTTTATTTAGGGATGCAGAATAGGGTGTAAGGAGAAGAAAATGACATTTAAACACTAACATTTAAGTGCTGACTATGACAACATTGCCTAACTCCCACTCATGGATGTTCCAAAGCACAATGCACTGACCGTTTCTACTATGACAGACACAGCATTTCAGTAGCAACAAGACCAAGGTGTGCTTGGCACTTGAAAATCTCTAGCCCTAAATTCCTGCCCCTCTGGTGCTGGTCACTGACAGAGATAGATACAGCAAGGATCTATCTAGAAGTCATTTGGATGCATAAGAGAAAAGAATAGTTCCTAAAAAGGCAGAACAAATAAATCCATTTATTTAAACTTCTCTTAATTCATTTTAGGTTTATTCTCAGATGATACAGTTATAAATGCCTGAGCAAGGAGATAGATGCATGGGCTGTCTGCTGATTCAGGCTTCTGCAGAGCAAAACTGCGTTATCTCTACTGCATTAAGGCCTCACACAACTGCCCAAATGGCCTTGGGATTAGGTCCTATGGGAAGTGAAAATGAAAGTAAAATACTTGAGTGCAAAACTAAATCAATAATCCTGAAGCTTTTTATTCCTCAGTCAAGAGTCAAATGAAAGACAATCAATACAATTATTGTAACTTCTTCCTGAAAAAGCAACAGATTCTGCGGAGTGGGAGGAACCCAAAGTGCAGTGCAAAAGATCAGTCCTCTTCATCATGAGAATAGCATAGGATGCTCAGTGCTTTTCTAGCCTGTTCTGCCAAACTCGCAGGAAATAGAAACAAATTCCAGGTTAGTGCCATTATTGTCAACAGCTGCTTTCTAAAAGAGTCTGCATTTCTCCACATCATTTAAATCTGCATGCTGAATGGAAAAGCTCGTGTGCACGAAGCTCAAAACAGATTTTCTGCAGAGTAAAACTTTCATCAATAATTACTTTATGCTGCAGGACAAGAAATGCTCAACAATCCAATTTCTCCGTTCACATTCACAACATCTTCGATTTCTTCACCACCTCCCCATTTTTTTCAATTCGCACCTACAGCCACCCATGCAGAATTCCCTTCGCATGGATGGCAGCTGCACTAACAAGAACTGAGCATCTGACATTATTAGACCGTTTTCTGCTACAGGTCCTTTATAGACTAAATAGCCTACAAGCAATACACAGCAATGAAATGTAAACAACCTTGGCAGAGAAGGGGAAAAAACAAAGCACTGAAAAAGGAACTTGAAGAGGAAATCTGGGAGTTTTGAGCAGAGTCTTTAAAACTGGTGACAAGCATAAGCTTTGTAGTAGGGATGCCTCTTTTTTGAAGGCAGCTTTCATAGTAGCAGTTTCCCAAGTATAAGAACCACACATATTTCCCCTACAAAGATCTGTCCTGCTAGTCCCAGCCTAGCCAACCTCTCCGCCAGCTCTGCAGTATCCAGAGCTGACAAGGGTAAGAGGCTCAGGTGCCCACACACACCTGCGAACTGGGAAAGCGGCTCCAAGCTGCACCTCCACTGCAGCTGGGAATTAGCCTACAATCTGAGGAGTCAGTTTCTCTTGACGACTGGCTCCAGCAACAACCTGGGTGGAGGGCATAACAGGAGTGTTTCCCGACCACCCAGACACATCTCTACTCTGCCACTAGAAAGTAACAGAACCCCATTGCCATATATACTGAGCCTCCTCTCACCTTATATAGCTACAATATTGCCTTAGCATCTAAATTTAGAAATAATCAACTATGATGTCGCTGCCAGAGACTTTTTGTCTTCCTCACAGGTGACTCAGTTTTAGTCTTTCATCTGTCTAGTACACACAATCATCATGGCAGCAAGAGAACAATACTTCTGACAGGCTGCCCCAGTATCTTGCACTTCAGTCCTCCTGCATTACCTTCCATAAATGTCTTTCTGTTTGCTTCCAACATTACTGCTGTTGTTATGGCCCCTCTATGGTTTCTTTTTGGCTCTATCAATAAGCAGATTTCCCAAAAGCATTTTCCCAAGGACTCCAAGGAGAGCACTCCATCCCAACGGCAAAGGCTCCCATTCAAACCAGTTTTTCTTCCTCTTTTCACTAGAAGTTGTACAGAACAAGTTTTATTTGGTAAATTTAAATCACTGAAAGCAACAGGGAAAATGCAAAGCTTCCTCGCAGAGCAGTTAATTCTGCATTCAGTTATGCACTTACATTCATTATTCTCAGCTTTTTTACTGTCATTCACTCCTCTCAGTTATTCACAATTCTGTGTATTAATACAAAGGAGAAAATATTTATCCAGTAGATATTGGTCCTACAGTGAAACCTGCATCTCTTGCTTTGGTAGAATGTCCTCTAACCACCAGGTCATTAAAAAGACTGGAACAGAGATATTTTCCAACACTTCTACTGCCCGTGTAAGGGACTAAAGTATTTTACAATTAAAAAAGAAAAAAAATAAAGGGGACGGGGAAATAAACAGCACAAGAAGCAAGTACTAGGACCCAAGTCCTTTTATGAGCCTAAAAGACTTGCCCACAGTTGTACAGAAAACCCACGGAAGAGAAAGAAATTGAGTCTCAGTCTCTCAAGTTTCATAAGCACAAGGTAGTCTTCCCTTTCTATGAACAGCACAGCTTCTGTATTTTCAGCAACAAACAACTATTGTGATTGATATTCTGTGTTAATGTATTAAGCCATCACCTCTAAAAACAGCCTGGAGATCTACATTACTTTGAAGAGCAGTGTAATTAGAAACTAATGTATTATGTTGGACAGGAGTTAAAACACACTGGTATAGACCCAAATCGACCAAAACAAAGAGAAAGTGTGCATGAGAGTATTCAGGAAGACTTCACTGCCTTCTTGATACACAGACATTTTCCATTTTCTCACTATTTTCACACCAAGATCAGAAGCTTGTAGGATCTCTAATGCTCCAGGATATCATTATAAGAGATAGTACAGGCTTTGTCTTCATCCTTGTACTACTTTTAAAAGAATATTATTAATGAGGAACAACGTGTTATTTCGTGCTTGGAAGCAGATGGAATCAGAAGTGTGTGTCCCTGTGCTTTAACGTGCAATTGGAACAGACCTGTGAGTTAGTCACATACAATCCAGCATCAGCTGTTACATTTATTGTAAGAGTCTTTCTCCAAGGAATTTAACTGGCTATTTGATTATGGATATGTAACTAAAAGGGGTTTATCATGGCCCAAAATCTTGACTTTGAGAACCACACCTCAAAGTCTCCTCCAATGCCAGAAGGTTTATTTCTGACATACTGACAGCTTTTAAAAAAAAAAAAAAAAGTTAATCCCAGGAGACTTACTTGTAGAAACACTTCAGTAATAATGAATAAAATATAAGAAAAAATAGGCTGCAAGCTCACTAAATATAGCGATAGAATTGTATGTGGAATTTTGTCTTGGATTCAGAGTCAAATTCTACAGTTTTTCCTTGCTGTACAGTTTCATGAACTATACCAATACATCTGAACTTCCCTGAAATACAAGAAGAGAGGGAATACAGGGAGAATGTAGATATCAATCTCAGGTCCACACACCAGACTCAAATGTTTTCCTTTATTTTAAACCAGAGATGAGTTATGCTTTATGCTATCTTGCTTACTTAATGAAAACACATTTTGAGACAATGAAAAGACCCACAATGTGAGTTTGGATTCAAAAATTAATACAATTAAGCAATTAAGTACTGCAATTATAATTCTCATCAGAAACCAATTCATTGTTGTTTCCCGTAAAACTTCACTATCTGTGAAGGTCTCAATGTGGACAGGGCCTTCTCTACCATAAAGTCCTCCTATGCTTTTTTGAAACGGATGTAAGAATTCATCCAGAATGGCAGAAGTAAATGGCACTCCCTTAAAGTCACAGCTGAAATAGGAAGAGAATATACAAAAGTTTGTGCAACATAAAAATGTATTTGCCAATATACTACTGATAAAATTTACCTGTATTAACATATTAACACAACTGAAAACATTTAAATCACTTATTGACAGGCTGTGTTAACACAGATCTAGTTGCCTAACCAGCACTTCTATGCATAGTATTATTTGAAAGATGTAGATAAACTGGAGAGCTCTCAGAGAGGGTAACAAAACGTGATCAGAGCTGGAGGGACTCGCCTAGAATGAAATAACAAAGCAAGCTAAACCTTTGAGGGTTGAGCTGAAGGAAAGAGAAGGAAACATGAACGTTGTTGATGATTAACTACGTGAAAAGTAAAAAGGAAAGAAGGGAAGGATTTAGTACACCTAAAATTGAGTGCAAAAGGAGAAACTGCTTGAATAGCTAGAAAGTGTATAATGATCTTCCTACAAAAATGACAGCAGACATGACTTTTTAGATACTCTAAAGTATCGTTCTGAAGAGCTTCAAAATAAAATGACACCTTCTTTTCCATGGCATCTGCTCCTTGCAGAGACGTACACAAACAAAATGAAATATTACGGCTTTCATTCCTCATAACCTTGTTCTCACTGCACAGTCCCATCGCCTTCAGTGGGTGAGGTCACTGAAGGCATAATCTGAAAAAAGTGGATTTTTTTTTTTCTGATGACAGTCAATGAACTTTCCACCTGAAGAAGCTTATCTCTTACTGGAGATAGATTTAAGCACCCACACACGCACACAGAAAAAGGAAGAACATAACTTAATTCTCACATTTCAAATTGAGTTTACAGGTCTGGCAGAAAAAAACCCCAGAGTTTTTCACTAGTAAAGTTGATACTTAAAACACTGAGAAGGTGCAAGTATAGAACCCCAAGACGTACTGACAAAGGCATTATTTGAGAGAGGAATTTAGGACTAAACAAAACTCAAAAGTAATATACAACATTAGAGCAAACATTCACAAGAAATCACAGTGCTCGCATGATATCCTCAATGGTATGAAAGCAGTTACAGCAAGGAGCATACCATAAACCAAAAAAGGTCCGTATTCATGACAACAGTTCCTTTCAGCACAGTAACAGCAATTCACAGGCATGCTATACCTATACATAGGTAAGATGACAGTATTATTATATAAATTTTTAAAACCTTTCCAAAACCATTTGCTTAGGTAGCCTTAAGATACTTCTTTGTGCCTGAAACCAAAAATACAATGTATTAAATAATTTTTAGAATAATATTTTAAGCAGAGTATGATTTTACAAAACAGTTTTATGGCCTGTGGCAGATAATCACAGAAGAACAATTTCTTCTCATATTAAGAGTTTGCAACAGAGTTTGTGCTGATGTAAATTTACAAGGTTAAGGACATGAGTAAAATCTAAATTTATTTTAATTGCGACTCCTACTGAAGGAAGTTTATTAATATCAATTTAATAGTCTGGATTTATATCGATTAGGTATCAGATCACATTCCACAATTTGTGCTCTGTTCAAAAACGCCAGTTAGAGTCATATTTTCTGGAGAGTCTCTATTTTGAGTGCCATAAAGGTCAATTAAAAAAATACGGGTGGTGGTGGAGGGAGGGGTTACACACGACACCAAACCAACCACCCAGAAATGTTGGGATCCTAACCCCTCACAGTATTGATTCTCTTGCCACATTTTAAAAGAAATGAAGACAGAGAAGATATTGGTGATGATGTTGACACACCTGAAAATCTAGTCTCAACACCACTAACAGCAAAACCATCAATATAAACCGAAGTGCGCATTTTTATTAAGTTAATATAAAGTGGAGTCAGGGCTTTCCCAAAGATTCTGCTGATATTATAGTGGAATATGGGAATTCACAAATGAAATACAAAGTTACTGCTATTTGGTTTTGCAACCAAAACTGACGAGGGATCATTTCTGTGTATTTTCTTTTTTTATTCTTGCTGCTTGTGATTATTGCTACTGATGATTTGATCCCAAAAGAGGAAGCATGTAGAGAGGACACTGAAAAGAAATGAATGGGTAGACAATTATGCTCCATCAGATGTACTTGAAATCAATCACGATGAAGTTTACTCAGGCTGTTTTCCTGAGCTTGCTGTCTCTATGAACTGTTCAAGGGAAAACCTCAGTAATGATCCGGCTTTCTGCACATTGATTTTTAACAGCGTTGTCATTTCAGCCAATAGAACTCAGATAAAGACTAAGTGAAAACGTTTTCTTTTATTGGGGAACTAATAAGTACATGTAGGAATTTCCCCAGAAAATACAAAAAGGAAAGAAAACAAAAGGGGTGTCTACTTGCAAAATTATTGGGCAGCGCTGCAATGTAAAAAATAAGTGAAGGGGGAAGACTATCAGTGAAAAGGAAAAAGGAGTATTTCTGGGCTTATTAATGAGGTTTTTAAATGTTGCAATTTTTGCTTGCATTTTTTTGTATATATGAAGCATTCTCCAGACAGATAGTGATTAGAAAAGTCATCAGTCAGAATATTTTTGTGTCTGTTCACCAGCTGCATAAGTTCGTCCATCGGGTTCCAATGGGGGACTATAGTATGGTTCAGTTTATGGCTCATCTGTACATTAAAATTTGGTGACATCGGGGAAGCTTTACTAAATTGAAAATGAGGATAAAATTATTTAGTATTTATTTTTTCACAAAATAAAGACTTTTTGTAAAAATCTCTAATGTATATTTGATACTCACTAGCTGTTGGGACAACAGAATCACACAGGGGTGAATAATATGTGTAATAATTGACCCACCTTTTGCTGTTTATATACAAGAAATTCTTGTATAAAGTATGAACAGTAGTAGGCAAACTTAATTTTTTAAAACATTTTCCAGTTTAATAACGTAAGTTACAGACTTCAAAAGAAAATGTTATTTTTAAACCACCTATCTGTTTAACACCAAAAGCAATCACTTCGGGAGAGGAAGATGTTCACTTCAGCAACTGATTTAGTTTTACCATTTTAATAACCAGTAAACTCAAATTGCCTTAACATGCCAATCCAGCAAGTAAAACTGTTCAGAAAGCTGCACACTCCAGTGAGAGTTTTGCCAGTGCAATGGGTGATACTCTCCCAGTTTTCTGAGTCTGAAGTTCCACTAATTACAAAACGGATCCTATACCCAGAAAGCTTTCAGGATCGGATCTTCACTTCCAAGTACAAACATTCAGAAACTCTGCACATTTTACTTGTAAAGATTATTGAACTCAACAGTAATATGATTACTAGAGAACACTTGTTATATTGGTAGTGCATGAGACTGACTTAATATTTGAAGGGTCAAATATCAGGATGATTGATGTAATGTATGTAATCTAAATCTAAACAATACGTTTACTTCATTTTGAGCACGCAAATTAAATTAATTTTGTTTTTACACAACACTACTAGCATCTATGCACTTCAAGTTCTAATCTGGTGATTCGTCTTCCACCTCAGTTCCCCCATCTGTAAAACAGGGATAAAACTTACCTTCCCCACTCAGCGGATGTGTGGATTAGCTAGAGAGGCTGAAAACCCTTTGAAGATGAGAAGTGCTCATCTTTATTATCCAACGGCAGCATTCCAATTACAGGCTCTCGTCCTTCTTCCTTTAGAAGCTGTCAAACATAATACACTACTCCATGCATCACAAAGATTAAATATGTCTAATATGACAGGTTTAAGATGGACAGGATATTATCTTAACAAGGTTACATGCAAATATAATTACTTGTTTGCTAATTCATTTCATTTAACCTACAAATGCTGTCAGTCTGCTTTCTGCAAAGAAGAATCCCAGAGTTCTGCCATTAAGGGAATGCTGTTTCTTTAGAGGGTGTGTGGAACAACCTCTTCTTCGTTACTACCTCCACCATGTCAGACCTGTGTATTTCATATTGGTCTTATAAAGGCATTATGAGAATTTCACATTTCTTGGATTTCTTGGATTCTTGGAAGTTACTTTTTGTCCTCAGCACACTGTCCAACTGCCACACATGTTCCATTAGTGAATTAATCCTGATTATCTTTTCCTTTTACTGAAGGAATATCTAGAGTAGAGAAGCCACAGGGCAGATTTTAAAGGCATTTAGGCACCTGTAGTAACTGCAGGCTAAGAACAGGTTGTTTTTTAAAATTTCACAAGGTCTCTGCCTGAATATTTAAGTACCTACACACTCTTTTAAAACTTTCTTTTCTTGAAGTCAGAGAAAAAACATCTAAACAAGAACTAGCATTCATGTGTTTTGATATCAGCAGGATGCATCTTCTGAAGAGTCCTCCAGACAGCTGATTCATTAAACTGACTTCCAGAGCAACAAGTATCACTTCATGACAGCAAAAAAAGGTACTGTCACCAGCAAAGTATATATAGTCCCAAAAAGTCCTTCAGCACAAAGGTGCTCCTTTCAGGTGGACAGGTTTTCTGTCCTAACAAACATGCATTTGGTGTCTTGTTTCTGCACAACCCAGGCAAAGCCGCTGTACCCAGGGCTCAGTTCCATGGAGCTAACATCACTTCTGGCCTTGCCACTTCGCTCCCTCCCTTGCTACCGGCAGCTCCTGCTGTGCTGGATGCACCCAAGGCGGGCAACGCACCAGCAGCCACAGTCTCATCAGCTCGGCAGTCGATACCCTCATTGGCAGCAGAACGAGGCCACACGGCCAGGTGCCCTGCCCTGCTAAATGACAGTTAAGCTCAATTTTGCAATGTAATGAAGGAAGTGAAGTAAATGAGAAGACCTCAAAAGGCATGTGAATAGGATAATGAGAACACAGAATTTTTTCTTTGCTTTGTCTCAAAATTTTCATGTCAGCCTAAGTCGAGATGAAGGCACCAGCTGACAATCCTCAGTTAACCTGCTGGAAGTCGAGTTTTACAGGTTAAATTCAATGAGTGTTTTAGAAATCCACTGGATTCCTTATAGCAATCCAACTTTATTAAAGAGTTTCCAAACATACTATAGCTTTGAAAAAACAGGTGACAGAACCTCTAGCATCTGACCTAGATACTTATCTTTACAGAACTGGATTTACAAAAAGCCCCGCAAAAGGTGCTGGTCTTCTAATCAGTTTAAGGAATAAAGAATCGGATTTTTAAGGCTCACTTTGCCATGAAACTACAATCATGCCCTTTTACATGGCTCTGTAGGTGAATCCTACAGCAAGTGCACAGGCAGTCAAGATCCTCATTTGCTGCAGCGAGACACACAAACTCACAGGAGCCCATTGCCCTTTCAAAAATGGCGAGCAATACTGCATTTTGACCTAATTTGGACGCCCCTGCTACACTGTCGAGTGAGTCAATTCCATAGCAACTTTCTTCCCATTCATAAGGACAGCTTGCTAGAGAAACCTGGGCAACAAAGAGGTCTAGGGTCTTAGGGGGGTGGTTGCATTTTTTGTAGAGAAGCCCACTTAGGAGCCATTCTTTTCTGTTAACACTTGTTAATTTTCAAAAACCAATTTTTAAAACCAAGTTGAATTCTTTTTCATGACTTTATAAAGACACAAAGTGTTATGGGTGAAGGAGAGTGCTCACTAGAATTAGAATTTTCAAGCCATTTGAAACCTATTTTTGCAGAGAAGCACACAGACGCTCTTAAAAGTTTGATGTACAGACGTACAATTAATTTGCTATCATCTCATGACAGCAAAGAAAGAGGCTGAGAAATGACTGATAGATTACACTTCAGAGAAACAGAGGGACGTCTGCTTGAGCAACTTATCGTCGTCTTGTCGGTTACTTTGCAAAGGATTGACCTTTTTAATTCCTGTACGAACCTGAAGCTAACTTAGAGCAGAAAAGGCCTGCTACACACACTGCACTGACAGCTAGAAACTTTTTCTTCAGACTAGAACACACATTCCTTTATCTTAAATTCGTCAAGGGCGAGGCAGTTAGGCTTTGGCCATAAGAGAGACCACTGGGATGGCGGCAGCAGCCCTGGGGCTACAGCTGGAGCAGTATGGCCAAACCAGAGCATAATTCCCCTGCCTGCATCCTTCACACTCCAGTGTGGCTCAGCGAGGCTGGAGATCCAATTTCGCAGCCATCCATCTTGATCTGACTAATGAAGGTAGAGTCCTCTACAACTGCAAGCCTCAACAGGCAATATTGCATTCTGATTTAAGTAACTTCCAACTCTGACCAACTGTCTCAGTGGCCACATCTCTATATTAAAGACAGCAAAACACTACAAATCCAAGGACTGTATCTGGCAGAAGACCAAATATAATAATGCCATATCTATATGGGCTTATTTCTACCATTATGTTTTCATTTTCTTAACGGCTTAAATATCTTCTTTATCTCAGATAAATGTGCAAGCTAGACTCCTTGTTTGCATAAACTACAAGTTTCTTTATTGGTATGCAAACATCCAAACTCATCTTTGCAAATGTCTACAATAAAAAAAGCAACAAAGGCAGCACAAAGTAATCTGAAAACTTTGCTGTTCCCCTGAAATACAGAGTGGCTAATTTTCTTTAACCATCTGCTCTGTCCACCTTAAACTAATCCTAATCCCCTATCTCATCTGAAGACAAACTTCTGTGGTATCCAAAGCTCTGCTACACCAAGCAATAGGTGTAACAGATTTTCATTACCATGCTAGCTGCCACCATTAAGACCCATTTGCTTGGACTGCTCAGACAGAGCAGCTGTCTTGATTTAAGATCTCCGCTCCAGCCCAGCCCTGATCAGAGGAACCTCAGAAAACTGGCAGTATATTTAAAGTTATTCACTGTAATAAAGCCATACCATATACTTTAGAAGTCTATTGTCAAAGCATAATTGCCACTGCTGCTACACCTTAGGACCTCCGGACTGGATTACTGTATTGATTTTCACACAGAGCAGCTGTGGATCACTTAAGAGTTGCAAGCAATGGAGAAAGCAGCTATCCAGAAGGAACACAACAATTTTTCAGACCATATGACTGCCCTGTTAACCCTAATACAGTTCAAGATGTTGATGCTGAGCTATGAAAGTCTTTATATGGGTTAGGTCCAAGCTATTTTTAAGATCACCTTTCTTCCTCTGAGTGCCATAACTGTTAAGGGAATCCTCCTAGTTTTAATTAATAATGCCAACAGCAGGACATTTTTATTGAAGCAAATGTGACAGTGGACTATTGTTCCTGTACAGATCTGATACGGCCCTATCTGTCTACATTTAGCGCAAGGTATATGACCATGAAGACACACGTGGCAAACAGGAGTCTACACAAACACATCTCACCAGTACATGAATGCTTCTTTTTAATTTCAGAAATATTTTAAAACCTTGTCTTAAGTTTGCAAAGCCTTTAATCAAGCTGCCTCCACAATCCCCTCATTTTCCATGATCTTGCACGATAGCTCTGCTCTCGAGGAACAATGCAGCTTTGAGCAAAGCAGCAAGGATTGTGTATTTTCAATGGCTGGATGCCAAATATTAAAGTCCTTGTCAAAAGAAATTTGCCGAAGCCTGCTGTTTAATTCCAAACGCAAACTACATTTTGGGGAAAACTTCTTCTAGGTGAAGCATCGATAAAAATCATCACCACAAGCAGAAAAAGAAATGTTTCATTCATATGCTTGTGAATGCAAAGAAATAATGAACTTGATGGGAATACATACTGATATTCTTGCTTCTTTTAAAATAAAGCTTAATAAACATCTTGAGCATCATACTTTGTTGGAAACTAAATTGGATTTCTAAATCTCTACCTATAAATCTTTGAAAGTACTCAGCATCTGATGTCAGGAGATCCAGTATTCAGTGCCTTTGAAAATAAAACTATGTGTATTTCAAAGCCCCGAGAGGATTTAAGAAGTTAAAAAAAACCCACCACCCACCCCAAAAACCAAACAAACTTGAAAATCTACCCTTCAAATCATATATGCCCAAAGAAAGGAAGAGTTGCATGGTGTCTGTATGTCTTAATCCTGGCATGCGTATATTTATTTCTCCTGCCTTTGATCAATAAGCAGTAGAAATCCATGCACCTGGGAAGTTAAAACAGAAATCACAACCTGACTCTGCAGGTTCTCCCCCACACAAAGTTGTGCTTCCAGAGAGGGTCCTGCTGAGCCAGGATGGCACACAAGGAAGGACTGTTCAACATGGGAGAAGGCTACGGGATCAGGACCAATATATCACTCGAGAAAGATGAAGGCAAACAGGAGCATCCACTATAGCATGGGAGGCACGTGGTTTATGTGTGTTTCCATGGGTGGCTCGGATTAACTACTATAGCACAGTAAAAAAATATGAACCATGAAAACTATAATGGACTGGTATCATTTCTGGCCACTTAGTGGCTTTACACTCTCAGCCTTTTCCCCATGCACTGGAAAATAAAAAAGTACAGGTGCGAGCTCCTTGTAAATGGGAGCAAGCAAAGCTGCTCTAACAGCTGCTTTATCTCCTGTCTCTCAGATAATATTGCAAGCTGAAGCCCTAACTAATCCAACTGCTGTAATAGAAAGGCTGATGCCATCATTTTTCTAATCACTTCAACAAGCTACATATACACAGTGATTATTACATACACTGTGCTCCCTTTGCTTGCAGAAAACTGATCATCGTATTGATTGCAGCTTTATATGTAGACTCCAACAATGCAAGTATCTTAAGCTGAGAAAGCAACAGCCTGGCCTTCTGGTTGGGTAGTTCCCTATCAGATAATTAGTAGAGACAGCCAGAAAAAAATCAGTATCTACATTAATATCTATGACTCATTAGAAAATTCCCCCCTTTAAAGATTTCCATTCTGGACAGCTATGCAGTATCTCCACTAAGAAGTACAATTTCTTTCTTCTCCACCCAAGACAGAAGAACCTGCATTTCCAAACACAACCCTTTCAGATACACCAGCCCTGTCAGCAAACCCAGCAGGAGCATTATGGCAACTGCATAATTCTGTCCCTTAAAGAAGAAAAGGGTTATTTTGAATGAACAGGCACCACTGAAAGACCTCAATGTTACTGAAGAAATAGAAAAGAGAGAACTCATGCTTATGCTCTGAAACTGGTATTTTAAATATTGCTTCATCTTTAGCCATATGCCTTTGCATTTGGATAGTACCAGATCCCAAATGCCACAAACCACAGACCTGAAATGGTGTAGGGAACAGCTGCAGGCTTGCCTCAAGTGCAGCCAGCACTCCCAACATGAGACTAAGCAATATGAGATGTCCCGAAGAGCTATTTTGGTAGAAATCGATCATTTATTCTTCCAAGATGTTATTATGTTTATTTGAGGGTGTTGGCAAAATGCTTAAGACAGGAACGTACTAAAGAACAAGGATACTGTAAAACTCCTAGTGTAACCACCAGCAAGTTCATATTCTACTCTTTTTTATCTACTGTTTTCTATTATGTTGCTCCCAAATAGTAGCTATTACGTGAAGTTGACATTGCAGCTGCGAAGCACAGGCCTCTGCGTTATCAAGGCATTATGGAATTACATAAACCAAATAATTTAATTGAAATAATCAAAAATTACTTACTAGAATTGAAGCCAAATACAAGCAGAGCTTGGCTTTCCTCCAATATGTGCTAGTACCAATATTCCAACCTTGTTAACATATTGCAAGCTTTTGTATAGGCAAGAGATCACAAGATAAATCAGTTCCTCTCTTTCTGCAGTACACAAATCATGTACTCATTCAATACATACCACATCCTTCACAGACATCTTGAAGTTTTCTTTCAAAGAATACACAAGGCTGCCTAATAACTTAAAAGTGTCTTCCATGAATGGACCAAATTCCCAGTGAGGCTTGTAGAGTTCAGGTACATCACAAAGCAGATCCTTTCAATGAGTTAAGTGAAGCTAGAGAAAACCATCAACACTCAGTGAAAGAAATTCAACTGTTTGTTTTGCAAAGTTCACACATAATTTGATTAATATATTTGAAATATTCCTTTTTTGGTAATAAGCATGAAAGAGTTGTTAGTCCTCTAAATTATTTGTTCAAACAATTAACATTTTATATCAATTCAATTTTTTCAACTTACCTTGTCACCTTGCATATCAACATATAGAAAGATAAGGAAGCAGACAATATTTAGCATTAGCATATACAAAGAACACATGAAATCTGCTACTTCAATGAATCAGGCCAGGCCTGCACTGTTACTTGTACAACACAAATGCTGCGTTAGCAAATTTACATATAAAAAACCTGTGCTCTCCACCTTAAAAGACTGAACCAGCTAGGTCCTCTACGGAAAGGTGTCCTTGCAAACAGAAATCCCAATAGTATCAAAAGTACTGTTAGCCATGCAAGCCATCTACGTGGTAAGGAGCAAAAACATACAACAAAGACATCACTGTATTCTGAAGCTTAAAAATGAACATTTCTTCAACGTAATGGCCTCAGCCTTTAAACACAGGCAGAGGCACAATAGCGTGGAGCTGATGGAACTCTGGAAGACAGTGATACATGCTTCTAAGTGCACCTACACACAGATGTTCAGATCATCCCTGCTCTTTGAGGCAGCTCTGGATAACAGATTAAAATATCAGGGTGGAGAGGAATCATGGTTGTGTGTTCATTCAGCATTATTCACTACAGCTGACTCAGATGAGTGCAAGAACAGTGGCTGTAACAGCTCAGGGGATTGTAAATGAGAGGGATAGGAGAAGGAGGGAGGGAAGGCAGGAGTGGCCGAAGAGATAAAGCATCTAAAAGACTATTCCAGAAAACTGCACTGAAGCCTATGATCAAGTCATTGAAATAAAGGCTAAAATACTGAAAGCTTCATCCTAAAGCTGGAAAACATTCATCCAAGTAACTTGTTTCCAAATGATGAACACCATGAAACCTATGAAAGTTATCAGAGGCTACGGGTGCATAGCACTGATATAGATCAGCTCACTTGACTATTTGTCATGGTTTAACCCCAGCCAGCAGCTAAGCACCACGCAGCTGCTCCCTCACTCCCCCCTTGCTCCCAGTGGGATGGGGAGGAGAATCAGGAAAGAAGGTAAAACTCGTGGGTTGAGATAAGAACAGTTTAATAACTAAAGTAAAATATAATACTAACAATAATAATAACGAAATATTATAATACTACTACTAATAATAATGAAAAGGAATATAACAAAAAAAGAAGAGGGGGGGAAAAAAAGGAAAAAAAAACCAGTGATGCACAATGCAGTTGCTCACCACCCACTGACCCATGTCCCAGCAGCGATCCGCCCCTCCCGGCCAACTCTCCCCTGTTTATATACTGGGCATGATGTTCCATGGTATGGAATACCCCTTTGGCTAGTTCAGGTCAGCTGCCCCGGCTGTGCTCCCTCCCAGCTTCTTGCACACCTGCTTGCTGGCAGAGCTTGGGAAACTGAAAAGTCCTTAACTTAGGATAAGCGCTACTTAGCAACGACTAAAACATCAGAGCGTTATCAACATTATTCTCACACTAAATCCAAAACACACTGTACCTGCTACTAAGAAGAAAATTAACTCTATCCCAGCTGAAACCACGACATTATTTAAGAGGGAGTGATAAAACCTCATATATGAGAGGGACTACACATCCCAGATTTGGGGGTCTTCTCATAGGCCAGGCTGATGCAGGAGTGACACATCTGAGTGCCTTTCCATGTACAGGAGGAGCTAATCCCCATCTCCTCTCATTCCTCTCAGGGAAACAGAAAGAAAGCAGTAGAAGTAGTCCAAGGACTACCAATTAGATTATGCTGATTTAGGGATGTACCTTTAGATGTGCCTGGGATTTGAAAATTTTGTTTGCTGTTACTTCATGCATGAGCAAAAGCACTCCTCCTTCCAACCCCTCAGGACAGAATAAAAAACCTAGTAAATCAATAGCTGCCATCAAATATGAAACTATTTCTGAATCCTCACGGTAAATAAAGAACCCATGTCTTATCTAGCCCTTAATATAAAAGGATATCAAATTCTCGAGGTCATATTTTACACTCCCCTGATAGCCCACGGTACAACTTATTAGCTTCTGGACAGCAAAGAATATCTTATGATATATTAGTGTTGCCAGAGAATAACCCACCTCTGCCGGTTAGACCCAGAAGGCACTCAGAAGTTTATTTTCCTCTAGCGTCTCCTATTCTGAAGACCTGGGAAAATGTGAATCCAGCTGATTCCACTGACTCGTCTTCTCCACATAAATAGCAATTTAGAAGACAGAAATGTTAAAAGGCTGCTGTCTGTTGAGCTCAATATATTACATCTGGAGAGAAGGCCATTATTGACCTGATAAATTGAAACTGATAAATCTTAGGTTGTATCCATATCATGAGAAAAAATTAATCATGTGGACTAAAAAGAAAACCATAATGTTATATTACATTTGGCTCATCTCCAGGAATATACCTAGAAATGTACATTTCAGGAACTAAACATGAACGATTCAGCAACCCTTATATTGTGACTGGAAAGGACTACTCTGCTTCAAAAAATGACTACAATGTGTACATCAAAAGAGGAATGAAAGCTCTGAGAGTTTATGCAGTATTTAAATATCGCTGGACTACAAATGTAGTGGCTAATTAAAGACAAAAAAGTCATCTATTTCTTCAAGACCGAGCAGTCATAAGGGTCTTGACTGGTTCAAATGATCAAAAACTACAATGGAAGTGTGTCTCCTGAGCTGTAAAGTTAACACGTCATCTGCTTTGCAGAGTAACAAGCTACTTCTTACAAGCTGTATTACCTGGGGAAAATGTCCTCTTATATGTTCCCTAATTCTCCTGTGCATTTTTGTATTAACAGATTTGTACCATACAGCTTTTTCCACCCTTTATTTCACGTCCATTAACACAGAAGAGAGTGTCCTCAGGAAGGCAAGTGTTCTCTTTTTTTTAACTGATTAAAAATTAGGTATGATAGATAGCAAATTTTACAAATATTTAGTCATGGAGGGCAACCACATTGTGTAACACACCCAGCACTTAAAAATTCAAAATATCAACTATAAATATAGTCAATAAGCAAACCCTAAGAATTTGCAAGTTGGATAAAATCTCATTCCCAGAACTAAAATGCAGAGCTGACGTGCTTAACACTTACATTGTAGAAGTACTGCCAGGCCAAAGCCAGCTGAAGCCTGTTAAGTCAGTAAACTCCAAAGACTGTATCATATTAAAATGAGTATATGTTTGGAAGAGCTGGGCAGAGCATTTGGAAAGGCTTCTCAGCACTAGCTGGCACTTTTCTGGCAAAAAATCTTAGTTTAAGTTTAACAGAGACTGATGTAAACATAAACCATTAAACTGAACTATATTCATCTGGGAAGGAAGCTTCTTATTCTTGATGGGGACACCCACGAAATAGCACTTATTTCCTGCAAGATGGACAGGAGGTTACAACTTCTGGATAGCACTGCCCCTATTCACCTCAAACTGTCTGAAGTAATTTCATTAAGAGAGAGAGCACAGAATCAGGACTGGAATTACTCTACCACATTAACTTCTGATTACAGATGAATATGAATTTTGGGAAATGAGCCTAGTTAGATCCACAAGATAACTGCCAGGACAAAGACTGTCATTAAGCAAAGACAGAGATGAGCTGGCCAGACATTTGTCTTCTCTCTCCTCCATTCAACAACAAATTCTTTCAGTTATTTGGGTTTTTTTAATTTAGGAGTGCCTCTACTACCTCCAAATAAACTTGTTGAGGCAGAGAACAACATAAGGCATACAATTGCAAGAGGAACTGAGGAATAGTCACTGCGGTATCTTCCCAGTGTAGTTTTTAATATTCTCTTCCTCCTGCTGTTTTTCAGGAATAGAAAAAACCACAAACTATAATTATCACAACAAATGAAAGAATATTGGCCAAATCTTCATATGGGTGCCCAACCTTGCTACGCCTGCAATGCCTTCCTGCTCGCAAGCAGCCATGAATCACTCCTCTGTCACCATCAAGAGCTCCATTATCAAAATAAATACTATGAGGGGGAAAAAGGACTCCCATGATGGTCATCTCACTGTAACCCCTCTTCTGACCCTTGCTCTGAGTTCAGCTTCAAGTACCTTCATCCATATCAAGAAAAACATACAGAAGCCAAAAAGCCTCATAGAACATCTGACTCATCATGGTTACTAAATCATTTTAAAGCATCAAGTTGAAAACAGAATCCTATGCCTTTTTTGAGAATTCAGCAAAGCAGAGAATATTACATGACTGACAGGTGTTTGACAAACTATATCCCATAAGGAATCTCAGACTGACTACAGATCACTATGCAAAGAATCAAAAAGTGTCTTTTCTTTTTAGAGTCCTCGCAGAAACATTTGTACCCATGCTAGTGAGGAGAACAGGGCAACACCAAATTCAACCTAGAAAGTTCATCTCCCTGCTGGAGACTGGAAGGGATACCAGCCTCAGTTTCTAGTACAATCATTCAAATCCTGAAATAGGTAAAAAATAGTTCATTCTGAACATTTGCTTTCTCTCAAAATAATCAATTTACGTTGCTATTTAAAAAAAAAGCACTTCAGATGTCTGCTTCAGTGAGCAAACTCTCCGAATGGAAAACACACAGGAAGATGGGTCCTCCCCTTGGCTGGTTTACATCATTGTAATTAATTCAGGTACTGAATCTCACCAGTTGAAAATCTCGTATATCAAATAATTTAATTTCATGGATGGCCCTACATGGCGCAATTAGATGTAGCTGCCGCTGCTATACAAATGTTTGTGGGTTTAACAAAGTCTGATCCTTTCTGGATTGCAGGTGGGTGCCAGGGAGCAGCAGGGTACTTGGTGCCCCTCTCCTTGCATGTCCATCAGCACGGGGACGGCAGCAGCTTTCCCCACGTGCATGAGAGTGCCAGGGCAGCATCCAGGAGGCAACTACAGGACTTGAGGTCCAAACTGAGATCGCCTGTGCAAAGCAAAGCAGGGTTGCTGGTTGAACTTCAACACGTGCAAGCCTCCCTGCTCGGTTCGTTCCAATAAAAACCTCCTTACCGCTCTACCAAGGTCGTGTAACGAGAGATTCTGTCTCACAAGAGACAAAGGTTTTGAGTATTAAGAAATTTGTTGCTGTGGTGATGTTGATGATTCACCCTTAGTCTGTGGCTTTATACCTAACTACCATGGCACAAACGTCACACACACGACACTATCAGACTCTTGCACTTATGTGTGGAATAGACTCCAAGTCAGCAAAGCACGTACGTCCCTGCTCACCTCTCATGGTAATGCAGTGGGACTTAGTCATGCGCTTAAGTGACTTGTTGACTAAAAATGGATTAAACCCATGTCTGTAGTCAAATGCATCCTGTAGTGTTTGGCTCAAGAGGGACATAAATCTGCCTGGAGTTTAACCTGCTTTGCTTCCTTCATCTGTGTGGATTTGTGGTGGTAGTAGTTTTCACAGGTTCATAGACAGAGGGATAAAGATTCTTCTACTGTTATAACATCTCCCAGGACTAGCTGGGAGATCTCAGGCTGGAAGAGAGTGTACCAGTAACACAAACCATAGATCATAAGCAGAGTTTTACAAAATGCATTAAAATTAGCTTGCACAATTTTATTTTCAAAATAAAATTGTTCAAAGACAGGAAAGACTCCCAAACCACCATGCAATACTTACTTTGGCTCCCTTGAAATTTTTCAAGCAGCTGAATATCATTAGATGGATTCTAGTAAAGAAAAAAGAAAAAATAGGGCTCCAAACACCAATGATCTAACTCTGATCTTAGTTATTCAGGTGTAAATGTAAAGGAACTCCACTGAAGCCACTAGAATAAGAGCACTATCATCTCCTTAATCCCACTACACTACACAAACCACATTCAGTATTTGTCAAAGATCGAATGTCTGAGACTTATCTAGAAGAGTGCAGAACTTGGCCTGGAGAATCCAAATTGAAGATTATTAAACAAATATGCAAACAAAAGTGCAATAATTACACTACTGCCCAGCACAATCGTCATTTTGTAGACAGTTACAATGGCAAGCAATGGCGTGATGCTTGCATATTTAGAATCCAAATGGAGCAACATTAAGAAAGTTGATGTTAAGGTGACAGGGTCATTATATTCTATTGCCCGCATCCCGAAATAGGTATATGTTGTCAGTCTTATGCAGTACATAGTAAGACATGATCCATTCCATCAACTGCAACAGGAACATTTTTGACATCCCTAACAAAAAAACTAGGCAAAGCGTTCAGCAATCACTCTGCACATAAATTCCCAGTGAAAAGACCTGTTTTGTTTTGCATGGCCTGTAATATGTCCACTATGAGAAGAGTTTGGCAGCACCCTCTATAAACTAACTGGAAGAGCCTGCTCTCAAGCAAAGATTTAAAGGATCTTTAAGAAGAAAGAAACAAGCAGATACATACAAATGATGACAGTTTTGATTCTGGACTGTTGTCAGTGTTCAGCACAGGTTTAATGTTAAGATCCACAAAATTTTTCTGCATGTAGATTTTATAACATGTTTCTTACCCATGGGATCCATATATTTCACTCAGACATACATAATACAAACAAACACGTATATAACTTTTTTCCAGGAATGAAATGCAAATTGCATTTCATACATAACAAATTCCCTGTTTATACACAGATCTATTGCACAGGACATTCGTGTTTCAATCACATCGTCTGAAAACATTTAGAGGAGAGAGGGGTTTGCATGTGTGTGCTTTCGTTTGTTCCCAAGCAGCTAGTTCACTGCTAAGAAATGCTGATTAAATAGATTTTTATTGATCAGCTTCATGCTTCATCTAACATACTAGGATGCTTGGTGCCTGATCCACAGTAATTGAATAATCAATTTCTTGCTTCCTTAATAAATTCATTTATTAAATGCAAAATATGTACAGCTGATATTTCAAGGAGCTAATTTGCAAACTAAGGCAATGGTGGGATTCTTTAAGAAGATGACCTCTGTGTTTCAAAAGTCTGGGGATATATAGTAAAAAAGGCAGTCAAAAAAGTAATAAAATAATTTAAATATAGCTGTTTGAATTTAGATAACATAATTTTATTATCTGCCTTAGAAAAATTAGCCTGAAAGAAACATACTCACTAATAAAGAATGTAATTTTTTTCATCTATTTATTTATTTCAATATGTATGTTAGCCAAGCCTTGCCTGCATTCTCAAAATTGTCAGCAGTTTTATTTTTAACCATAAATCACAGAACAAAAGGATAATACAACACACTACATAACAAAAGTAAACCCATCAACCGTTATCATCACCACCTCTGGATTAGTGTTCATCCTTCTGAAAACGGAAGAGAAAATGCCAACATCCAAGTTGTTTTAAATTGGGGAGAAGAAACGAGGTTAGTGCAATTGTCTTTTTTAAACTCTTGCCAAGAGATTCCACCTACAGCTCTCCACGACGGATCTCAAAAGCACTGTCATGTCTAACACTTTCTGGAATGATGCCAGCAGGTATATCTCTCCAAAAAAAACCCCCCAGCTTCTCAGTGGTGGAGAACCCTGCACAGAAATGGGCTGACTGGAGGGCAGGGGAGAGGGAAGAGTTTTAGAGCCCTCCCTTCCCTTCCTCTCCTCTCCCAGCTGCAGGGCAGGTAGTCCCAAGTCAGACGATGCAACAAGGGGCCGCTGGCCATGCAGGCACCGACCAGCCTTGCTGCAGCTGCGGCGGGGTCTGCTGAAGTTAGCACAGCCTCATTGCTTCCAGCATACGCGTATGTTAGCTTCTGCGGGTACCACAGCTTTTTAAAGGTTTAGATACAAAGCCTGCATCTGAAAGAAAAAGTTCTTATGGCGCTAGTTGCCACAGGCACTAAAATGTCATTGCAAATTCAGCTATTAGAGAACAGATAAATATCTTCAGGGCAAGCAGTGGTTATATTCTCTGCAATAACTTGCTGGTAATCTTCTGTTGAAATGGTCTCTCCTCCTCCTCATCTATGTTAGGCCATAACCACCTAGCCCCTATCTGAACTCCAGTATCAATCCATTTTCAGGAAGAAACTTGGTCACATCAGCTACGCTAGAAAAGAGTCACATGTCTTGATGCCAATGGTGCTTAAATCTGGCCAAAACATGAGGGAGAGCCCTTCACATCAGCAGGAGGAGTACCAGCCCCACCAGAGCAACACTGAGAAGATGCTGCCTTGCTTTCAGCAGAGCAACTAACCAGTAGCTTTCCCCTATCTTCTGTGTTAGCCCCAAGCCTCAACATAATGATGGTAACTGAAGTCTATGCTTCTTCCCAACAACCATGCAGTTATCATCAGGAAGGATGAGATTAAAACTTGAGGAATGCCATGTGCAAAAAAATACCTTGGCTGTTTGCAAGGTCTCGTAAAAGAAGTGATAGTTATGAAATCTGCTCCTGCTGTCTGCTCTTGTTCTCACGGAGACTCCTGGACAAATCTTCACCACAGCATGAGCAGGTAGCAGTGACGAAGACAAACAGGAGATGTACTGCCGTACAACTGGTGCTTAATCTACAATCTGTACCTGCCAACAGAAACAGTGTGTCTTCACACTGTATCAGACTAACAAGCATGACAGGAAACCGAAAGCATCTAGATACTGTAAGCTGCCACACACATCCAAACAATCTTAGCCCAAGATAGAGTATTAGCGATTTAATGGACAGTGGACATTTTTAATGATCACATGTGATTGACTTAGCACTCTCAGTCAAGCATGGTAGCTGACAATGTATGCTCCTAGTCCTTTGCAACGCAAAATAAAACAAGGACATTTAAAGCACCTTCACAGCAAGTTTTTAAAATATGGCCACTTGATTGCTTGCAAATAGCCCTTCCTGTGGGGATGCTTACTCTGGAATCAGAGGAGAATATTTCAATTTAGTCACAAATTTGATTTGTCAGTCTAGGAAAAAAAAGGAAAAAAAAAAAGATCATTGTAGAATAAGGATATCCCCATTGGGACATATACTGGTAAAACTGCAATTGTTTAAAATCACACTAATTTTTCCAGTAAAGCTTTTTACAAGCTATATCATTAGCTAGCCATGTACAAGACACTGACTGGCCAGACTGTGAGAAACGAATTATAAGACCTTGAAATATGGTCATAATAAATTAATACAGCCACTGCTCAATTAACCATGATTCACATTTTCTTATAGAATGAGACTAATTTCAAAAAACACGGGCAAACACTGACGATCACAAGAGCTGTGAGCTCTCCCAAGGCATTAACCAGCCAGGAAAAACAAAAGTTTGGAAGAAAATTCTTCCAACATTCCTGGCGTATATTTGTGCAACAAAACTGGAGTTCATGGAGATACTCCTTATTTATATGGCCCATTAAAATGTCATCCTAATATCATGGAACCAGAGTAATTTTGATCAAACTCAAAGAAAAAAGAAGTCAGGTTTTCTTAGGATGGGAAAAACATGAATTACCCGTGCAAGGCAGACAAATTAGATCAATCAGCTGGTATGGCACCCAAATAAATCTGCTGAGCAAAAGTTTGCAGGAGGTTTTCTATGGGCAAACAAATTGTTTCCAATCCCACCCTTTCTCCTTCTTGTCCATTTATATCAAGAACTCTCCTGTTAGAGTCTATTTTGTAGAAAACAAAAATGTCAAATTATTTTTAAAAATGCTGAAACAGGACTTTGCAAGTATATTTAGGAATAAATCTCAGACGACTTGCACTGTCTCAGCATTTTTATGTCAATTTTATTGTATTTGTACTGATATCATTAAGCATTCTATCTGGCAGAATTTAAATGTAAGCAATTCATAACAGAATATTTTGAAATAAAGTAATATAACACATTAACTAGAACTTTCAGTTACACCGTACAATTTGTCAAATTGCCAACAGAACAACTCATTTGAAAAGACAGATTGTTGCTTATTCTTTAGCTGTCACTTGTGTTACTTCACTTCAGCTACTTTTGCCTGACACTTGGCGCAGAGTTAGTCAATCATACTGACGGCTGCCTGATGATCTCTGATAAAACGCACAAACAAAACAGAGATTCTAGTGACTCATCCATCAGTCCAGAGAGTAACTTGATACCCCAGATAGTGGCTCCGGGGAAGAAACCCCTGCCAGCCACACATGCCGGTAGATATTACTGACACAATCTAGTCATGGCATCCTTCCCAAGACTGGGAAATTACTGGGATAAATTACTTGGATTTGCTGGATTAAAAAATATCTTGAGATTCTAAATCTGTGGATCTTCTAAGTATTTTTGCAAACTCTGCCTGCTAAGGGCTTCTTTTGAAGTTAAGGCATTTAAAACAGCTATCCAATATGAAAAAAACCCAAACCAAAACAAAAAACTTTGCAGAGTGTGTAGAGATTCTCTGGGCTTGGTCCACACACCTCTGGAGATCCAACCAGATATCTCCCACCAGGGACTCCACTGAGACCACCACCAACTTTTGTATTAGCCACCCAACAGTTATGATGCAACATGAGCATCCTGCCACTCTCCCTTCTCAGAGGCTCAATTTTCCTTCCACGTGTTTAACTAACTCGTCCATATATTTTTATATCCTGCCTAGTGTTCCACAGGTGGAGCACAAATAAGGCCTTATAAAACGATACCGTTACAGAAATAATAAGAGTATGTCCACTGTCTGCCACTTTCCCTCTCCCTTTCATATGCACATACACAGCAATAACCTTCATGCATCTTAAAGCTGCAACTGCTCACTCGTGTGTGAAAATGAACCTCAGACTTCTACCAGTGATGAGGACAGAAGCCTAATGGTTTCGTCCAAATTAGCTCTTGAATTGGGTCATATATATTTTAATGAAGTAGAAGCTAATGTGGGGGCTGGAGTCAGGAAGCTGGATGCTAGATGAGCGCCTGTGATTGCTTTTGTCCTTGGTTTGATTAGTTTGGCAATCACAATCATTTACATAAATTGTGAATATCTTACAAAGGGGGCCTCACATCCCAAGGGGGCAGGAGAAGGGAATGTACAGCCTATTCATAAGAAGATTTTAATGTGCAAATAAATACCGGGTAATTTTATTCTCTGCCTGTGTGTTCCTCATTTACAAAGCAACTCAGGTGGCTCAGGCAGCATCACACCGACCAGGACTGCCTTGCAGGCCTAAGCACGGATTACTGTGAGAAACATGATGAGCACCAGGTGAAAAGTGACGGAGAGTTTTCCCTCTCATTCCAGTAAATGGGTATGTATATTCTAGCAACAATTATAATCTCCATCAAACACACCACTAAACAAACATTTAAAATTTGCCCTAGTTTGTCAACACAACCTTGTCTCAGCAGATTCACCCTTCTCAAGCAGCACTGTAATTCACTGACTTGGTCACAAAGCACAGATGTGCATAGAAAATGATGGTAGCCAGAGTTCTCCAGTTTATAATCTAGCATGAATCCCAACGGAATTAGACAAGCATTAGGATGTAAACAACTTTCATTTGCCCACAAAAATGATGCAGGCTGCAAGCTTTTCCACTGGCCAGTGTGCTTTCAGATATGAACTCAACCCATCCACCTCAGAGGAGAACACATAATGTGCACCCTGATGCTCCTTCCTGGTCATTTCGGCTGAGCACACCAACTGAGAACTTAATTACCCTTCACTGGCTTATGGAAAGGGTCCTTTCACATCTTTTTCACATACTGGACTGAGACAACCAAAACATTTCATTTTCGCTGAGCAGTATCTAGCAGGTGTTACCAACTTCATGATACTTCCAGTTCTTCAGGGAAGCCTCTTCTCCACTATTTCTATCTGTTGCATAGGTAAGTCAACGTTATGTAAAAAGATATATCAATAAAAATAATGACAATGGATTGATGACTGGACTGGGCATTAAACCTGACTCAATGGAATTATCCATTTAAGGACACTAAATAAGCACTATCATCTCCTCTAGGAAATTATCATCTTCCTGAAACCCTCAGAGGTTAAAAATGCTGATCTAGGAATATCCCAATGATATTAGTCCACACGTTTCACTGAAGGCATCATGGCTGCACCTCCTGTAAATTAAAGAGCACCAGGGAACACCCCTGAGCACTGGAACTCACCTGCCCGTGCTGGGAGCCATTGAGGGGCCCCACACTTATTTGGCTCATGCCAACACAGCCAGCAATCCCTAGACATGGCCTGAGAGCCATGGTGAGCTAGGGACCAGTCCCAACAGGAGGAGCAGTTGGAGCTACCCTGGTTTGGAGGGCACACTTGTCAAGCAGAGGTGTGACAGTTCTGGGCTGCTCCCACAACTGTCACCCTCCAGGCCAGCATGGTCCCAGGCCCATTCATGTTGGTACTACAGGTCTGTCCTGCCTATGGACTTCATGATTATCCCAAGTAGGAAAACTGTGGGACTCCTTGCCAAAAGATGTCATGAACACCACGACTTTACATGGCCTTCAGGGGAGTGCTTCAGTTGGACAAGTACTCAAGAGATCCATTGAGAGTTACTGTGTAAATGAACCATATCAGGTTCAAGAAATCCCCTGAGCTAAACATTGTTTGAGGCTGAGAGAACATTCATGGAAGTATCAGACATGCTTGTCCCCTTCTTACCCCCTGGGTCTGCTTATTGTGGCCACTGTTGGAGACGGGATATTGGACTAGATGAAGTCTTTGTCTGAACCAGTACAGCTGTTATGTTATTATGCAGAAGTGGTAACATCCGTAAGAGTTTACTGTGACAGAGCAGATGTGAGGAAATGTTCAAGAAAACAGAGGAGCTGAGAAGTAATTTGGCAAGTAACGTTTTGGCAGCAGTGCTGCCTTAAATAGCCTCCCTTCTCCCTGACCTCACCCACTTATTCCCACCACTCCCTTCTTTGTGCTTGTACAGCTAGAAAAACTATTTGGATGAGACACCTCTCTTCTTTTCTCCCCCCCTCCCCTTTCTCTGGGTTATTTTTCAGCCAGATCAGTATCCAGATTTAGCTGCTGCACAGCTGAACAAATAGTTTGCCAGGACAACACAAGAAGCGGCACAAATCAGGACAACATGTCCAGCACCAGGAGGTGTTTATGCTCAGCATAAGCAAAGCTGAAGCGGGAACATCATCATCACCACCACCAGCCCACAGCCTGAGACTCCTTGGGGTAATGGAAGAAGTGGCTCTGCCCAGAGCAGGAGCAGGGCTTGCTACCCAGCCACAGCAAAAACTGGGAGGACACTCTGCCTACCTGGTCTAGAAAAGATAGAACTTCAATACAGATCAGACAGTGAGAGAAGTTGTTTGTACAGACATTCCCTGCATCGTAACTCAGACAAAAGTAAGAGCTCTCCTAGGAGAAACCAGGCCACATTCAGTTTAAAAATGGGACGTGGCCCAGGTACCTGTAAATCACCTGAGGATGTTCCTGGTAAGCAGAATTACTGTGTCTCTTAAACAGTAGTTATCGAGTACATTTGGCTTTATTAGTTCTCTGGGCAATTTCCCGATTAGGAACATCCTGATTAAGTGGAAAATGATACACTGCCTTTGCATTCTCTATAAACAACACATGGTAGTTTACTACCTAGGCACACACAGAGGCTGAGCAGAACACAAAGCAGAGGAGGGACTTGGGTACTACTAATGGCTGCTTTCTGAACGTGGGCAGTAAATGACAACTTGGCCTCCATCTCCTTGCACAATCCAGCCTGACATCTTTGCCTCACAGGAAACAGGAATAATGCATTAGGGAACAGCAAGATGCCACAAAAAGCACACGCCTTTTCTTTCTCACATACGCAGCATTTAAAGGCAGGCACCACTGTTCACGTTGCTTTCCTAACGGGCTGCCAGAAGTAGGAACCAGCTCCTGCCAGAGGTTGTGTTACTTTGATACAGGTGGACCAACAGAGCAAAATGCAGTATTCAACAGAATACCTTCACTGCCTTAAAATAACAGTAGCAGCCACTAAACAGTGGCATGAGTGCTGGCAGCCAGATTATGCAGCCTGAACAACTGGAGGGCTCTAACTGTGTATACTAAACTCTCCAACTACATACTACCACACCTTCCTGCATACTATTTCCCAGGTCAGCTAGAGGAAACCAGAAGAGGCTGCATATGGATAAATTAACAAATGAACTGGGATACTACAGACAGCTTAAACTCTGGACTTCATTATGTTCAAAACACAAACACAAGTCAAACACATACCAAACAAGCATCAATCAAAGTATTGATGTTGTCACTCTAGATTGTCTCCTTCAGATAAACTCTTTGAAGGTGAAGGAATTAGGTGAATTCCAACAGAAAGGTCATATAATATGACTGTACAAAACCACAAGAGAAGAAACAGAATTCAGACACAAAAGCTGATTTCTAAGAAGCCCCAAAACTAAATTCACTTCACCTCTCAACTCTTGAGATGCAACTGTCTCTGGTAGATTCTCCCAATACATACATACCAGCTAAAATTAGGCTCATGATTGTGACTCATCCAAGTGGCTGCCAATCTCTTAGTTAAAAAAAGAAACAATTCCAGCAGTTGTGTACCGCACACAGCCCTGTGCTGCACAAGACGCTTGAATCCAAATTGGACCAAAGCAGCTTCATGGCTTCAGACTGAAAAAAACAACACAGGCAGTACATTTCTTAAAAGTCAAGATCCTTTCTGATACATTATTTAAAACCGCAGAAAACACAATTGCCTGTGCTGATTCTGCTTAACAGCTGGATTTTGAAAGATTGATCAAGTATCTGATAAACCCATTTGCTTGAAGAATATTTTTCTGGCAGTAAAAATGATTCTGTGTCTGTACTGGTTCTCTACCTGTTAAAGAAAAACTGCACCATGTTAATCAAAATAGACAAAGCTTTCAGTGTTAACCCAATTACGTGAAAAGCACTGTCACACCTCTGTATCAAAGCACACCAAACCAAACCAAGCTTGACTCAAGTCAGTCTCATCAGGAGCCAAGGGAAAAATTGTTTCTGAGCAATTATGTCTGTCTGTTTAAACTGGAATCTTCTGCAGCAAAGAACCCCACCTTCCAAGGGTGATAAGCAGTCAGCTCATGTTTAAGTCACTGGAAGCAAGAGGCAGTCAGTACTTCTGGACATAAACTCCCTAAAGAATAAATTATAACAGAAGGAATCCAGCAGGGCTGCCACTACATTTAAAGACAAAATTTCCATTGAATTCAGCAAGACAAAAGTAGGCTTTGATACACGGTCCACACAAAGTTGCAGCAGACTTTGGTCTGTCCCCAAAAGGGGCAGAGTTGTCACAGCATTCATGAAACACAAGAGAGAGGAATACTAGAATTGAAGATGCTTCTGCTTGCAAACAATATTATATTCACTGGGAACTTCTTTTTTAACACGCGCGCTCTGGAGCTTAACTCTGTAATAAGCTGAAAGCTGCAACTGCACTTACTACCATCAAATCTAGTCCTTTAAAGTATGCCACGGAACTCACTCCCTTTATATTACGAAGCAAGATTAACATGTCTTTGCCACTGTAAACCTGGACCAAAGGAATTTAAAAGGAGAGTTCTACGCTTTGGTCTCCACGTGATGAAAAGGAAGTCAGCCCCCAGTGTGGCTGTAAGCTCCTCTGTTCTCTATGGCAGAGATATGTGATGAAAACAAGATTGGAATGTGGCCCCAAAACTTTACCAAACCAGTGGAAAAAAAATTTATTTTTTTTTTTTAATAAAATGCTCAAACATTCTGCCCCAGCCCATGGAGCCAGCATGCTTATGAATCCAGAGTACCACAAAGGAGCCCTTATCTCATCAGTATGATATTGCACATGTCTCTAAGAAGCTATCTAACTGCTCATTAAGAAACTGCAGTTCATCTCTTTTAGTGGAGGGTGGATCAAAGCAGGCTGTGTTTAACAGCATAGTCTTGATATTCAGAAATGTATTAGATGATTGCTACATTTGCACAAGACAACTGCACTATGTTTGGGCAACAGGTCTGAAGAAATCTCCCTCCTTATATTGTAACAATAACTGTCTTTATTCATAAACCAGAAAATATCAGCTAGTAGTTGATCAAAACACTTTCATAATCAGAAAACTCACTGCTCATCAGTCCTCCTGGCATCCTCTTCAGCCAGGTAAGCCTTATTAGGTTAGCTTAACAGAGGGGCAAAAAATTAAGCTTGTGTAGGTCAAGGCTGACATCCTGAAACTTGGCTGTCTTATGTTATGCTCCTAAATCCACATTTAGTTTTCAGTAATGCTGCAAACCCCCACACAATATAACACATAAAACCACCGTGGGAGTCAGTGTCTATAAAAATCAGAGCAGTCCTACTTACATGCTTAACTACAAATTTGGATGGCTAACTTCAGACATTCACATTCAAAAAATGTTGGCCTAAGTGATTTATTTAAGGCTGCAAAGACGTTCAGGGTTAAGGACTGGACATGAAACCAGATGACCTCACTTATGGTGCCCCTGCCTAACCAAAGCCTTCTCAGCGTGCAAACGCACAGTTATCTGTGAGCTTCTAGCACAGAACTAAGAGTTAGAAAAGACAGCTGTGCAGAGAGGTTTTCGATCTGCATGAAAAGGATCATGCATGGAAAGCTCTCTTTCCTTCTGTATGGAAGCTTAATAAGTAGGCTCCTGAAATGAATATACCCACTTCTCAAAGGCAATTACATTCAGTTTTTCCAGCAATGAACTTCCAGAGGACACTTCACTCACTCTACGCTCCTACAGTGTGCAACTTACATTAGATGCGCCCAACTCTAGCACCCAAAAGAAAAGAAATCATAGTTACTGTTCAGTATGTTTTTCACTCTGTATTTTATCAACTTCCAGAAGGACAATTAATAACAACTAATAAAGCTGCAATCTGGGTGCTCTGCAGAAGAGGTGGCTGTGAACAGCTGCTGGGACATAAGCTTGCAAAGTGCGGCTGCTTACCAGCCCTGCCCTGCTCTCCGAGAGGCCGGAGCCATGTGGGGCATCGGGGAAGCCCTGGTGCCTTCCCTCTCAGCACACATAATATGCATGTGTGAATCAGCACCAACACAGAGCTACACTCCGTCTATCACAAAACCATGGAAAATTCCAATTTAAGGCCATAACTCTGCCCGCCCCTGCGCCACCGTGCTTAGCTGAGGTAGTGCGTGTTGTGTGTCATGTTTGATCACTGTGCTCTCAAGGACATCAGCAAGAGCCAGGCATGAGAAAGTGGGTTAAAAGCCATGCATTTCTGATATGCCACAGAACATCCTCGCTTCTCGGACTTCAAATCGGATCCACATTGTTCCCCTAGCACAGCCTATTATTTCCCAGGCTCCAGAAGGTAGGGTGTGACCCAGCCCCCTGGCAAACTACCCGAATCCCCACCCTCGGAAGGACTTGCAGCTTAGTGTTATGATTCAACAGAGATTCAGGCAAACGAAGGAGGGGAGATCTGTGGATAAAAACAACAGCCCGATGCTTAGTTTTGCTGAACGGTCTTTAACACCGCCTATTTCTCAGAAGTATATGCATATTAATTAAAGATATGTCATAAACTGGTAATGTTTTGCTTGAATGGCTTCTGGCAAGCACTGTGATATGCTTGAGTTTTTTTAGGGGATAAGGCAATGAAAAATATTGCAGGTATTGGGTTCAATACCGAAAGGGGCTGACATAAAAACGGACGAACAACACAGCTTGAAGAGAGAAGAAGATGGGAGGAATGTAGTAAGAAGAATCAAGTACTTTTCATATTATTTTAAGGTGGTAACATGAGGTTTATTTCTTCAAGAGATGGGATTGTTTCTCAAGGAACTGAGCCAAATCCAACAAAAAGCTAACAAGACAGACAATAAAGTACTGGCAGTGAGTATAACAGCTGTTTTTCAGCTCACTTAGTTTAACCTGTCCTTGCCTTTGGCAGAAGACTTTTGATTTTAGCAAGACAACTAGGATTTCATAGCAATGCTGAACAAACATTTTACAGAGAACATAGAGATAAAATGTTTCTGCATTCTCTGTGCACTGTTTATCCAAGATGGACACCGGGTGTTTCCCTCACCTTCCTCCGTTTGAAGTGAAAAGTAAAATTCACAGAGCAGAGTTAAGCCACTGCAAAGCGCTTCTGAAAATCTCGCCCCTAGTATGTTCCACTGTTTCTCTTTACACTCCCCTGAGGTGGTAATTTATTTTATTAAACAATAGTCTACACTGAAACTAAAACAACTTATTGCAGGTATTTCTTAATCAGCTTCATCAAGCTCAAGTGAAAAAATATTTAGCTCGTTTTAAAGAGTTGCAATATTTGCATTTAGAAGATTATGAAGTAGGAATTAAATCATGTTCCTGACATATCTGGGATTTGATTAATAAGTAATAAAAATGTCTACATTACTTCTTAACAAAAGCCAGAGTTGCTGCCTTAATAAAATACTATCATGCAATTTAAGCTTGCAGAATATTTTGCTGATTTTAAAATACCATACCCAATCCTTGTGCTGGGTATGCATTAAATCACAAGATATATATTGCTTCTCTCCTGAAAGGAAGATGAAAGGGGCAGCTGGACTAATGTAAGAGTCACCTGGTCAGAGCAGCAGAAAAGCAGAAAGTTCTCGTGGAAGTTTGGAGTTCCTCCACTGCTAAATGTCTCTTCTGGAGCCAATAAAGGGAGGATGTGTCACAAGGGGAATATCTCCCACTTCAGCTGTAATTAAACTTGTTGCTGAGTATGATCCACGTAAAAGTAATTCTTGATCCACTTCAGCTGGTGATTATTTCCCCATGGAAAAATGAAGGACTTCGAGCAGGCAGTGATGAAGGCATGGGGTTGCATACAAGCACAAAAGAGCCACTTGGACGGGAACAGGCATGTTGGAGGTTTTAATCTGTGCAAGTGTTTTAAAGCAGGGTACAAGAACCTGCCTCCTTGTAAGACTACTTTCAAAACAGGTCAATTGCACCTCCTCACGAGGGGTCAAAATCGCATCTTTCCTATGGCTTCTCCCTGATAACTGGTATTTACTACTTTACTCATTACAGCAAAATCATTCCTTCATGTACAGCTTTCTGCATTTAATCTCTAAATGTGCCTAATAAAAGGCTAGTGAGCTTGGTATCTTTCCCAAGCACAGGTGTGCAGCCAGGTGTGAGCTAACTGTCCATAAATGGAGCCAGTGGAGTTCCAGGTATTACAACTGGAATTAAAAGAAGTATTTAGTGCAATTTCAGATGCCTTAGTGTACCCCACCTGGCTGATCTACAAAGGCACGTATTTTTCCCAGGTCCAGTATTCTGCCAATTTCACGTATATTCATAGGATATTGGGCTTTCAGACAGCCAAAGTGGCACTAGGTCGGTATGTTAAACTCCTGAATTGCTCCCCAGTGTTTAGACACCACATTTATTTGTCTGCACCCTCATGCTGGGCTCCACCTCCCTCTGCCCTGGCCCTGACAGCAAGGAGGAGGCCAAGGCAAGGCGGGATGGGCCGGGGGTGATGAGGGGCTGTGATGTGACCACAGCCCCACGCAAGAGGCTGTCCCCACACAGACAGGAGCAACAGTGGCCTGTCCGTGTTGGCCATTTTCCTCATAGGCCTGAGTTCTCGTCTGTCCCACTGCATTTGAGTAAATCTGAAGAGCAACAGCCCTTCTTCCCTGGGCAGCCGAGGGCTGGGCCTTTTATCAGCCCCTGGCACCTCCCTCCCACTGGTTCTGTAGCGGCTCTGTCACAGCAGGCAGAATGTGGGCAGGGGCCGTGTCACAGGGAGGTCAGCGACATGGCCAGCCCCGGGAAGGTCTAAAAAGGGCTGCACGATGAGCGAGCCTAGGCTGGCGGAGAACCAGTGGGTTAGCAAAGGCTGAGGTGAGAGGACAGGGAAGAGGGCAGGGGAGGGGACGGCTGGGCCACCGGCAGGGAGGCGCAGGGGTTGCCTGTGGTGCAACAGTTAGTGGCTTCTCTTCCTTTGCCTTCTAGGGCCAGAGGCCCCGAAGAGGACACGACCGGACCATGGCACACTCCTGACCTCAGCTGCTCAGCTGGAGAGATTTGCGACTTTCTACAAGGACATTGACATAAAGATAAGGAATCAAAATAATACCTGGCCAGAGTCATTTTTGAGCTATTTGCTCTCGGCACCAGCCCCAACAATGTAGTGGCCATGTCACAGTGGGCAGCAGGCTGGTGGTGGGGTTGGTGACATGGCCACCCCTGGACGGGTGTCTCTGGGCTGCTGGGGAGACATGGGACTGACAGCCTTGGCCTGAGGCTGGGAGAGCCCTGGGCAGGGCTTGCCCATGGTGACCAAGGGTGGCTGCTCCCGTTGTTTGTACATATTGTCCTGTTTTTCACAGCCCAGACAGGGACACAACTAGACAAACAATCTAGCTTAAACAATCTCGTAACTAGTGTATTACTATCACACTTTTATTATTCCTCTCCTACTTTAAACAGAGAAGACTAGACACTTATGGGAAAAGTGACTCTGGTAATGGCATTAGCGTAGGGCTTCAGATCAAGCCCTTGCTCTGTAGACCTCTTGTGGAAATCCCCACATCTTCCTCTTTGTGAGTTAGGTCTATCGGTACTTCTGTAAGGGCACAGTGAAAAATAACGTATGCTAAAAAGCAGAGATTATGGTAACTGGGGCCATGCAACTACCCATGATACACAAATACGAGATAGAGATGATACACAAAGCATATGAGAAATAGCTGACTTCTAATCATACATTGCTTTTTCTGGCATGAAGCTCAGATAGGCATTTGGGAAATGAAAAGGAGGAGGTGAATAAAACTTACATTTGGAATTGTTTTGACTGCTATTGCTTGTGCTAATTGCTTTAAAAAGGATTTTGTTTGATTGTTTAGATAGCATTTTAGGAGAGTAAAATCCAGCACTGAGACAGGTCTTTGAGCACTTAAACATTTCCAGAGGGATTTACGGACAAAATCTTTGGTGATCAAGAACAATCAAATACAATCCAAGTCCTGAATCAAAACGCTAGCCTACTTAGGGCTTTTCATCTCCCTTGAGAAACCATGGTCCCTTGAAAGACCTTGGCAGACCTGGCTGGATACTTTGGTACTTAATATGCAACAGCAAGAGCGAACAAGCTTGTGAACAGCCATTAAATCACAATCAAGGGTAGAGTCTAATCAAGTCTAAAAAGAGCAACATTACGTTTGAGCATGCAGTTTGTTATCAGCTGAACACATTAAACCATTAAAAGCATTCACACAGGAATCTGATGAATAATTTCATACAGAGATGATACCAAAATTTGAATATGAATACAAGCTGCAAACTCACTCTGGGTTGAAATGCCTGCACCTCTCAGCTACACAGCAGCACCAGATATAATGCAGGACACAAATGTGATGTTAATAGGAATATTTTACAAAGTAAGCATCAAAATGAGAGAGGGAAACAGCTTAAAATTTCAGCTTCAGGGGACAGCAATGTGGCAGAGGGAACTCTTAAGCTACAAAATCTGCAAAGGGGGAGATCATCAGAATTTCCTACCTCCATCGACTAGTTTCCATTCCCCACAGGCAAAATATAGATTAATACCAAATAATACCATTGTGCTCATTTTAGAGAGAGACAGATACAGAAAGGCAAAGTATGTCTCCACCAGGGGCCACAATAATAAATAAATTAATACTTTAGAGGTGTAATTTGTAAAGTATTCAGAGTCTTTCCAAAGTATTAACTCTGACAGCAACATGATGAGGTGTATCTCTTTTAGCCCCCTGTACAGAGGGATTAAATGAAGCTAGGAAAAAAAAAGGCATTAGTGTTTCCAAATAGGGACCTCAAATTAGGCTCCTCAACATGAGACAGATGTAGATTTTCAAAAGTGACTGGTGAGCTGACTCGCACTCATCTCCATTTTAGGCAACCTTAACTAGACCTAATTTTCAGCAAGTACTGTGTTCTCAGTCCTTTCAAATGATCCTTTTTAAAAAACCCTCAAAATGGGTATCCAAAAATCTTAAATATTTGAAATAATTAAATAGCTGAAAATATATTATAATTAATCACTTTTAAAACTCTTTGTTTTGCTATCTTAATTTATTTCCATAAAAGCTAGGCCCTTGGTCTTTGTAAGGGTGAAAAAGCTGCATATCACTTTGGGGAAAAAAAACAGCCGTGTTCATCTAAATACTTAAGCATAAATTTTAGAAAATTAATTTTATTCATACAAGTTTGTAAAGTGTTCCCCAAACCACATTTTGTGTTGTGTGTACAGAGTACACAGAACAAAGACGTTCAGCTCCCTGCCTGGGATGCTTAGATGCTGTGGTAACACAATAAGAAATAGCAACAACAAATCAGCAGGACAGCCAGCACCAGCATCCCAAAGTCCGCACTCCCAGCATCTTACAAATCTGCCTGGAAAATGGAACCCAGGAGTGCCAGCTCCTGCTCCATGATAGAGTGCTTTACGTTATTCCACACTAAATGTGAAAGTTAAGTTAGGTATGGCACTTTCTTAAAACTGCCTCTGCTTTGGAGTATGTCAGCAGACAGAACAGCAGCATCGTGCACGTGACGGCACACCAGGGATGTATGTAGTTTCACTGAACTGTCAGCGTTCATCAGCTTAACTGATCACCAACGCGATCCACTCTTACTAAATAAAACTTAATGAAGCAGCACCAGTGCATTTCAAGGTCCTAAATCAAAAAATCAAAAAAAAGATACACAAACAGTGACTGCTAAAGGGAAATGCATTAGGAATGGGACAAAGGGTGAGTCTCATACACCCTGGCATGTAAGCTGCTAGACACTGAATCAATGCGCCATTAAAAATTAATTGGCTGCAAAAAGTCTTCTTGGCCCACCAGATCTTCACAGATTGAAAGTTTCTACTCCTACGTAGAAGGCTTCCCATCAGGGAATACGAAGTAGACAGCTAGTGGAAAACTTCATTAACAACCTAGAATCAGTTATGGACCTGAGAATATTCAGAGCCCAAAGCCAGACGAAGAGAACAGTTAACAAAGAAGAGAGAGGGGAAGAAAGAACAGTATAATGAAAATATAAATATTGAGCACTGCCAAGTATTTCAGCTTGGTTACATAGTCCTAAGGGGCACATTGAACACTCTGAGCCATGGCAAGGGCACTGAGAACTGGCAGGAGTGTCCGGCACACTGCAGGACTGAGCTCTCTAACACAAACCAGAGCTATTGCCATTACATGCATTTTATAACGTAATCAAGGTGTAGGCATGTATCCAATGCATGTCCAACGCCTACTGGGAGACAATGGAAAACATTATTTCACTTTTGTTTTAACTTGGACCGTGGTTGGAAAGAACAAAGTCTCAGGTTCCAAAGGAAGAGTCACATGAACTGATAGTCTTGAAGAAAAACAAGAACTTCAGATTCTACTTTTGCCCTCATCTCAGTGTAGTCCATAGTACCAAACTTTAGAAAACCTCAAAAATATCACTATGTGGTGATGGAATGGAATCCAACTGGATATAGTATCTATGTAACCATACCCAATACCAACATTCCCACCACATACTTGTACGCCTCCCATCACCAGCAACTGGATGTTAATTCTCAGGATAACTATACGAATGTAAGGAACCATCGTTATTCCCATTTTACAGATTCAAAGTAGAAGCTCAAGATCCCAGAGACTGGCTACTTTGATCTGGCTTCTGTTGATCTAAAACTATGACATCCATCATGAAACACAAAGGATCGCTCTTACTATGACTTAAAGGATTCCATTTAAGTCAAGCTCCTAACCAAAATTCTCAAGAAATTCCATATAAATACTTCAGGAAAAAATGGATACACTTTATGGCACAGTCTAAACTTAGACTATTCTGCAGTTTTTCCACAGGATGGTTAAACTCATCCCTAATATCTGGTTGAATTCTCCTTGTAGAAGGTGCAGTCCTAATGCATCCACACTGTGGATTAATGAATGCAGTCACTCCCCATGATCCCAGGACTAAACAAGCTTCAGCTTAAGTTCATACTTACTTCTTAATTCGTTGTTTGGGTTTTTTTGACAGCAGGTGTTTATAAACCTCACAAGATGGGAGGCCACTGCAATGACAGCTAAATGACAAAAAAAGTAACTAATATTCAGGCTAGCAACAAAGACAACATGGATGCATCCAAAACCACTACTTCTAAAAATTCTGTCCTACAATCCTTAGACAGGGAGATAGCGAATCACTTCATTTGAGACAAGTATCAACACCACAACTGTAGACACTAAATCCACTGCTTTAATCACCATTTATGCACTTTAACCAATGATCCTTTATGGAAAAAGGTATAAATAATGCCTACAACAAGCAGCTGAAGCACCCTCCACCCTCCCAGCATCCATGCTCCTATAGCATTCTGCCTCCTCTTGCTTATTCTGCATCTGGCCCCCTTAAACCTCTTTACCCAGCAGCAAAAGCTCAACCCGAGGATGCTGAGCAGCCTCCTTCCAGCCTCATCTATTACTTGATTAGGAAGTAGCTGGCACTGAACGGAGCTGGATACTTGTCAAAGAGCAAGTATGCTGAATGCAGGCAATACAGTAAATTACAGGCATATTTACTTTAATTTAATCCTTATGCATCTCCTTAAATCAGGAGGTGGGAAGCATAACCTTTTCTGTATTCGAAGTATTTATACTGGTTCCTAATCATCATTCTAATAAAATAATAACAGTGAGCTTGTGGAAGGTATTTGTTGCAGTTTCTATGCGCTCAGCCACTCTTCTAGTCACCATTCACCCTTTTCTCATTTAAGCTCAGGCCACATAAAATCTAGAAAGTTTATTGTATTTTCATAGGTAGCACAGACAAATATTTCATGATATTTCTGCAAATAAACTCTTTTTTTATTCATGCTATGCAGTATAAAAGACAAGACAATCAGCTGGCTACTGAACCTAAAACAGTTATTGGGCTTTCTCTGTGAAATGATGCAAGGATAGAAAAATGGAGTTAGATGGTAAAAGCAAGAGCCAGACCATCTCCTCTAATTAACGTCACACTAGCTTTCTGGTTTCCTGGCAACTTTGGAGTTTCAGCCTTGTCAGATGGAAAGTATTTGCTTGATAAAATTTTCAGAAATTCTCATCACTCTAATTTGCCAGTAAAACAGATTTTTACAGGGAGGAGGAAGGGAAATTAAATTAGATCCTGTTTTCTTCTTAATCAAACTGATGGAAAAAAAAAAAAAAGGGCTGATAAAATATTATGCCAATTCTATCATTTATCTAGAACCTACTCCTTGTTTCACATGAAAGACCCAGTGGTTTGACCCGGGTGTATACAACCCCCTTGGACATACTGTAATAAGACCTTAATCTGCATGAGTGAATCTGACTCCTTGGTTTTGCCAAAAATCTGTACACTCATTTGTGAACATAACAACAAGCATTTAATGTCTCAGGCATCGGTACAATAATGAGAAATGCCCTTTCCACTTGGCTGTTAGAAAGCTTGTAAACTTCTGAGCAACAACAGTAATATAACCCCACACAGATGGTCCAAATTTAGAGTACCACAATCAAAAAAGATGACAAGAGGCCAACCTTGTAATATGGCCAGAGACTTTGTTGTCATATAGAAGAAATTAATTCAGTCCCGTTCAGATTACTATACGGCACTTCTCAGTACAGCATCTGAGCATGTCTGTACCATAAAATGGTAATAACTCCACTGTAGTCACAGAAAGAGAGTTGGATCCCTGGAGAAAACCCTTCACAATCCCCCTGTTCTGCTTCTGTGCCATATGGCCCAACTCACATCACAATTTAATAAATGTGAGACTATGCGATCCCTTTGGTCTCTGAATCAGGCTCTGCATCCAAAAGTTTCCATCTTGCAAGAGGATGAAAACAAATCTGCTTGAAAAACCTTTTGGAAAGAGCATGACAGTTCCCAATTTCTATTTCTCCCATTCAGCTTGTCCAGGCTCACTCCAGTGAAAGCACAGCATGCCTGGGCCAAATCCCATGAAAAGTTGCTCCTGGAATCGTGTCAAAGCTCACTTTGTGGTAATCCAGGCACAAATCATGCTGTTAAAAATATGGTGCTCCTAAGATGCTAAATACCTCTTCTACCAGTATCCAAGTACTGCTAAGAGACCTTGAATGTTAGCTTCATACCATTATATGGAGCCTTGGTTGTAATCAAAGAAGTCCTTTATTTTTCAGAATTGCATCATTAAATGGTCAGAATATCCTACAGGTGCTTTTGAAGCTTTACATCCATTAGCCCAGTATATACTATCAATGGTAAAAATATTAACTATCCTTCCACCAGACACAGAATGATGGGTTATTCTCATTTCAATTATCCCAAGGGCCGAATCTTTACTTTGTTTTGTTCTGTTTCCCAGCTACAAAGAGCAAAACATGTCCTTTCAGTCTGGCTGACTTTCATCAGTGATTAAGGGGAGAAAGCAGAAAACCGATCAAATCGAAGGGACACACAGCAAAAGCCAAAATGTTCATTCCTTAGTGCCATGCTCAGACTAGATGAGCACTCAGTGCCATGGCAGACCACCAGCTTTCATACCACACTGTCCAGGGGAACTGCCGCAAGCTGAACGATGCCAGGAACTCAGGGAGGGCAGACAGAGACGGAGGATCACTTGCTCCTGGCAAGGCAGCAGCTCCTGCTCTTACAGGCACCGCTTGGTGCAGAAAGCCACTGTCTTCCCAAAGGTGAGATAAGACTAAGCAAGACTGCAGCAGAAAGCAGCTTGCTCTAAAGAGGCCAGAGGAGGAGGGAGCTGCTGCCCCAGCAGAACATAAGCAAAGAGAGATTTCTGTCTTTCCGTGATTTCTGTCTTTCAGCTCCCATTGAGTTCACATGCCAATGCTCCACATTTTTATTTTGCAGCTTTGAGCATTGCCCAACTATGAGCGATCTTTCTGGGGAGAAACAGAAGTGTGGAAACCATTATTTAACATGTAGAATATACGAAGTGGAATCATACAGAAATCATTTTCCAGCTGGCCTTGTTCTCCCATTCATATGATAGTCTTCATGTTCTTCTGGATTTCTGCTTATTCAAACTGCTGGAATATGGATGCTGGCCACTTTAACAGAGCAAGCAAACTCAGCATCCATCACTGACCTGCAGAAAAGGCATCCTCTGATAAACACAAAGTTACTTTGAAAAATCCATCAAATGTAAAGAGATTCAAAGCATCATTTCTCCTGCAATTTTTCATTTTCCACTAGTTTGTTTGCTTTCATTTCTTTATTTATTGCAAAAACTGGGTCCTGCATAGTTAGGAAAATGGCATCTTTTCCTTTTAATTTATCCCACACAGCACAGACATTCAAACTGGTGGTTCAGCAGAAAGGAGGTCAATGTACTAATGGAATCAATAAACTTAAGTGTGATGAAGTAACTGCCACTTCAATTACTGTATAAATCGTAAATCATTTTCAAACTCAAGAAATGTCCTTCTATCAATAAACTATCTGTTTAAGCAATTGTTTAAAAATCAAAGTGTGATCTTGTAAACGTTTTGGGGCTCAGTTACACTGTACATCTTACTCATAACTTCTGCTTATTCCTCATTGCTTATTCCTTATTGACTCAGATTCAGAACAGAGTAAAGACAAACTGAAGGAGTATTTACAATTAGAAATTATGGCCTCCTGCTCCCCACTTGTTCCCTCTACTCCTTAGTCACAGCCAGATGCTGTGACAGTAAACATTTCTCCCAAGAAAACTGGGAGCATGGAGCCATACCTGTGCCCACTCAACGCCACTGGTGCTGTCCAGATACAGAGAGCACCATCTTCAAACAAGCTCTCTGCAAGCTACCATCAAGTTACCAGAAACTCTATAGGCTGATCTGCTGTGTGCTGATATGGACCAATGGCTCAATACTCCTGTTAAACTCTATATGCTGCATTGCCCTGTATGATATGTCTCTAACTCAGGAAGCAAAGGCATAGGCATTTTTTCCCACCCTGGAAGTTTAAAATATGCTCCCTAGGTGACAGGAAGTCTTGTCTGCCCAAGTTAAAGAAATACTGGAACACAATACAGCGTGACCTCCTCTCAACAGTCCTCATTCCCCAGTGCAGTGTATCACCCACTCACTCTCTCTCTCTAACCCTGAAAGATGGTCACTGGCACAGAAAAGCAAGAGCAAGAAAGTCCAGAGAGAGATTATTACTGTTTAAGTAGTATATATACAGTGGCATGAGGATGCACAGCAACCCTTAGATGGAACAAAAGCTTATCATCCTCTAGTCCAGGACAGATATGAGTTATTACACAGAAAGTGATAGCCACTGGCAACACTAATTATCTAGCCTGAAGCAGAACATATGTGGGATCACAAACTACTGAAGCATAGATTATTAGACAAGTGGAGCCAATGCTCTCTCTGTAAACTTTTCCTAAAGATCTGCTACAGCTCAGCAGGCAAAATAATTTGCATCAACTCTGCTTTTGGTGAACTCCTCTCTCCGCATTGTAGAACTTCAAAGCTCTGTTCAAATTTGGGATTCCTCTGTGCTTTGTGCTGCAGAAATGCACGGTAAGAAACTGCCTTTTCCCTGAAGTTTTATCCGAATAGACAAAAAGGATCAAAAAGAAAATAAAAGGTAGATTATCAAGGTCAAGGAAGAGATTGATTACAGGACTTGTTCAAAAATTAAATCTGGCTCTAGTAAAGCCAAAGTGAAAAACTGAGCCTGATGGCCATAACACAGTATCACTTTTCCCCATCACAAAACTCCCACATCTCTAAATATACTCACACTTTCAACATGACCCCACACTATCTCAGAGCTCAAGTTCCTGGCTCTCAGAGAGGTGGCAGACTTAAAATCACAACGGCAACTCCCACTGGCACAATCTCCTCTGTTATTTCCAAAGTTCTCCCAAATTATTTTCAGAGCCTTTGTTACATATTTACAAACTTCACCTTTGCGTCTTCCTACAGAAAGAACACCATGAGCTCCAAAAACTTACTGACCATATTAAAAAACAGTCCAAGCAGTAACAATGTCAAATTCAGAGCCTTCTTTAATATTCAGTGAAACTACCTAACGCGAAGTATTTTACGATGTCTTTTGAAGACCCAAGACCTCTCTCTTCTGACATGCTAAGCCTTCCTTCAGCAGTCTCCTAAAGAGCACTGGCTTTGCACAGCCCTCAGCTAGTGAAGGCTTTGGATCCTACCAGTGGTAATTCTCGTATTACAGCTCTTAGTGCTTCTATACAACACAGGTCCCCCAGGACAGTGTACACAACTGCTGATAAAGCTTCAATGACCTCTGTAGAAATACATGGGAAATACACAGTTCCATACCTTCAGCATTTCAGTTTCCTCATGCTTAGTAGCAAGCCCTGCCCATTTTCAGTCTTCTTCTACCTACATAAATGCCATTAGTAGTCTATGACACCTACTCAACTTGCAATGTAGAGCACACAAGACAGTGAGGCATTTTGCTACCCATGAACTGCACCAGAAACAGTCATCTAATGTTGTAATTACCACAGCATTCCTGTGTGCACAGCAGACACACTTTGCTCACTAGCACCCCCTGTACCACTGGTTACTCTTCAAAAGACTTTCCTCAACAGCTTCATCACACTGTCTGTAGCAACAGCTTGGTATGAGCACCAACAATGTTTCTTCTTTGTTCTGTTCAACAAGCTATGCACTTAACTGAAAAATCAGTTTAATTCTTGTAGACATAAAGCTCATTAACATTCTGATATTTTTCTTCTGTCTGAATGTCTCTGCAAGAAATTCTGCAGCTCTGAGGGTTTAACCAAATGCTTCGTTTTACTGTAACTCACAGTGGCTGGCCTTGGTCATAACTTAATTTCATACTGCTCTCAAAAGTTGTTTTGGATTCAGCAGCAGGAAGAGAATCGTGTAATTGTCAATGTTATCAAGTCACATTTGTCACTTTTTCCTGTAAACACCCAGAAGGAATTTACTCCACTCAATAAATTCCAGATATCTGCCTAGGAAGACACAGGGACACTTAAAAGCTGTGCAGTAACAATAATAAAAGTGAGAAGTCTGCCTCTGAACTCCTATGTTTAATGCATTAACATCTGCTGAATATTATTACCTACTTTACCGTAGCACCTATATGCCCTACTCCAAGATCAAAATCAAAATTATACTAAAAGTGACATATAAGATACTGTTCCAGAAGCATAGATTTCACATTGGCCACATGGGCAAAGGGACAGGGAAAAGTAAACACACAAGCAAGGCAACAGAGGTCATTGTTTGTAAACATTTCAATGATTTTCTAGGGAGAACATAAATGAGAGGTTAACCTACAAAGTATTTCAAGTGAGACATAAATAAGTATATATACATGCACACAGAGCTTCTGATCCTTCCCTGATCTTAACAGAACTTATTTTTACCAGCTGTGTGTTTTGCTCATACAAAATTTACCTGTAAATGTTTATAATCCAGAAATGTATTATGAAGCTCATGCAGGTTGAAGAATTAAGGATGTAGAGGGAGAGAGAAAGAAAATGCCAGCAGTGTCAGGAGAATAAAAAGAAGGAATAAAAAAAAACCAAATTACAGAAGACCAAGAGAATGCCCAGCAGTAAAAGTGCAGTGAAGCAGAGGTGGGAGGAAGTGTGGGAGGCCATATGCTGTGTGCCCATATTCCAGCATGGAAGAACATCCAGGCAATGGCATGCAAAACCCAATGACACTATGCAGGCCTTGAAGCAGATGCACTAATTCAAAGCAGAGTTTGCCATGTGAAGTAAAAGTGACAGAAATATAAAAATTCATATTTTTCTAACAGATTCCTGTCTCTGTACATTATTTTGATCAGCAAGAAAAATAATTCAACTCATGGAGTTTACCAATAAAGTGAACAAAGCTACCCAGAAGCCGTATTTTGGAAAAGGAGCACAGCAGGACACAGCCTCTGCCAAAACTTCCTGCTAGTCACTTCTGGATACAGCCTCCTCCACGTGTGATTCCCCCAACGTGGGGGTGGGCGTTAAGGGATGGGGGGAGGGGGTGTCATGCAAAGCATGAAAAGGAAAGACATTGTGGAGAATGACTACAGAGCTACTCTTACCCAAATCAGTTCACTCATCTGCTTTACCACAAGGTCGCACCAAGAGCTGTGGTGGCAAAGCTAAAAGTGAAATGCATTGAAAAGTAACAGGTGCCTGGAGATGGAGAAAGGTAAAAGAAGAATTTAGGCGGTATTTTAACAAAGAACAAGGCAACAGAAGCATACTAGTGGATAAGGTGGAGATGAACATCATCCTCAGATTCTCAAACACTGCCATAACTTTCGAGATTGTTTCACTCATTTCTTAAAGAACTAATGGAAACTGGGGTGCATACTAGATGACCTGAAAAGGACAGACATTGAACTTATTTTTATAAAAAGAGGACAAGGGGTAGGAAGAGTCTGGAAAGCACCAACTAGTCCGTGTAGCTTCAATTCCCAGAAAAATTCTAGAAGCTATCACTACATAAACTGTGTGCAAGCAATGAGTGAAGTCCAATTTGAAATTCGCAAAAGCAAATACTATCAAAATTATCTAGTTCCCTCATATAGCAGAGTAACAGGCCTTAGGGATAACAGAGAGGCAACAGATACCCTCTCTATCAAGTGGGTTTGCAAGGGAACATGTCCGTAGTCTGGTATTATTTAACATCTGTGTGAAGTGGCTACGCTTATTAAATGCGAGGATGACACCAAGCTGAAACATACAGACTGACGTACAGGATGAGAACTCAAAGGGATCTTCACAAATTGGAAAAATGATCAAAAATGGCCAGGTGCCATTCAGCAAGAACGATGGCAGTCAATGAGCATAAATACTAAAGTGCGCATAATCACAATAGGCATGAGCAAAGTACACTCAGCAAAAGAAGAGCTGGGAGTGTTAATGAATCATGAGACTGTAATGTCTGCCTTCTTCGTAGCAGCATGGCACCATAAGGTAATGGATAAAGAGGCTGCAAGACACATGCAGACCGTGAGTCTCAGAAACGAAACTTCTGCTCCAGCCTGAAGACCGCAGTTGGAAGGGTGTGTTCATGCCAAAGCATCACAGGACTAATGTGGATTAACTGGAGAGAGCCTGCAAGAATGCAATAAAAATTATGAGAGGTATAGAAAAGCAGCATCAAGTCAGCAACATGGAAAGGATGACAAAGCTGAGGTTATTAAATCTAAAGAACACAAGACATAGGAGAAGCATGATAAAGGCTTTCAGATATATTAAAGCTTGATGAAAAGAAACAGGGAATAAACTTTTCTCCATGTCCCTAGTGGATAGGGAAAGAAGTAAACTGAAGCAAGGCAGATTTAAATCAGGCATTAAAGAAAATAGTCTAAGGTTCTTCTTATCACTATCAATTCTCCAGTTCAGTTCTCCACAAACAACTACACTGACACGAGCTGAGAGGGTTTGTACGGGCCTGGAATACTCTGTGGCTGCTTAAGACAGCACTGCTACCCAGAGAGACAGGTAGCAAACTACTAGTTAAGGAACCTGTTTCACAATACACTGATTCAGCAGTGAAGCTGCTTCCCAAAGTTCCTGTTTCCCTACTGCTCTGGCCACTTGTTCTCAGCCCCTTGCCTGTGTTCGATGCCCTTGCAGTTGTGTCAGTGCAATGGCTGCAGAGCTGCACCATGCACCACTACAGTGAAATGAGCCAACTTAAAAACAACCCTGGTTTTGGAGGGTTTGTTTTAAGAGGGCTATAACCGGGGAGAATGCAAAATCAGCATACTGCAAAGCATCTAAACCCATACAACAGACAGGTGAATCTGGGTCACTCACATAAATGGGACATGCATACCACTTTTTACACTCAGAAGTTGCTTATGTCCAAAATCTAGACAAGAAGCTCTCATGCAAAACTGAGCTGGGGATTATACACCCACCACAAACTTCCACGCTTTCTTATGGCTTTGTACCATGATACTTAGAGGACTGTTTCAGGTCCTGTACATCTCTACTGAGACCAAACAACTGGCACTTCAGTAATGGAAGTGGAACGCTATGATGACATATTCTAAAATTAAAACATTAACGTGACTTTCTCCTAGACACTCCCAAGTAAATGGTGACACTTCCACTATTCTGCAGTAAATTTCAAAACAGCTATCCTTTTAAACTAAACACATTATGACCATTAGCAATGCTAATGCAATACCTATTAAATAAATGTGTTTTCTACAGATCATAAATAAAAAACCCTTTCAAAAATAGAAAGATATCAAGACAAATATTGAGGTTTATTAGGGCTATAATTATAAGCAGAAGGTTAGCTAACACTATCTAAACATTTAACCTTTCGGAGCTCATTGCTGGAGTACAATGGTCGATGTTGTACAACACGCATGTAGATCCCAGGCCTTCCAGAGTACCGATTACAGTGATTACAAAGCAGGTAGGTTAAATTTGTTGTCTAAGTAGCTTAGCAATTGACCCTGAAAGTAACTAAATATGAAGGCACAGTTAATTTTAAAGACACACAGATTATGTTGCTAATACAGCTCTAACAACTGGAACAGGAACAAAGAGCATTGCCCCAAATTACAATGAGAGTCGTGTGAAAGATTCAGGAATTAAAACAGGGTCCTACTATATCGAGTTTTAAGCTCACTTTGCTAGACCACAGATATCCCTCATTATATCTTGAAAACCTCATATGGCAATTACTTTAGCCCAAAGAAAAATTCTGTGGCGCTCCACTGATTTGTAATTCTTCTGCTCTGGAGGAATAGTCATATTCCTTCGCAAACAGTTTAAATACTAATTATTTCTTTGCTGAACCCTGCAGTGAAACTCATATCTAGAAGGGGCCATGTAAAAGCACTTCTAATATTTCTGCTGCTCAAAGAGCAATACTCTTCATCCGCTTCAGTGATTTTCTACCCAACAGGTACAACATTGAAGTAATGAGCATTATAAAACTTAATACAGTGCCATATATATTTTATGGCTCTGTAGATCCAGATCAGAGAACATCCAGATTGTTTTTACAGAACTAATGCCAGACACATTTCAAATTATTATGTATGCAATGTTTCTAAGAAATTTATTACTCTTACCAAATTAAAATTAAAAAAACATATAGTTGAGAAAAAGAATTTTAAAAATCCCAAACATTCTTTAAGGAAGGTAAAATTTCCCAATGATTTTTTAAGTAGATGTTATTATGAAAGAAAATAATATGTATCAAAATAAAAAGTGGCTTGGTAAGAAGCATATTTCACTAATACAAGTATCAGGCATTAAAAATATATGTAAATGAAAAATCATTCATAATACTCTAGTGCTTTTTTACAGGAGAGCATTTAAAAAGCAATATCATGTAGGATGTAAAGCCACATGAAATCTCTGGATAAGGCACTGTAAAATGAGATTCCCTTATATCAGACTAACATCAGAAAAATAACTTTCCTGTGTAGCTTGCCACTCTTTTCCCTTCTGTTTACCTATGGTAACGTGATCACACAAATTTCCAAACACTTCATGATCTTTGATGTTGCCCTTATAACCGAAGAGGCGGAACAAGACTTCCATATGTGACATTTAGATAAAGAAGGATTCAAGTTACCTGCTCAAGCTTGAACAGAAAGCCTCTGGCAGCCCTGCAAACCAGAAGTGGTTCTCCTGAAGCCCAAGAGATGCAAAAACAACTGGACCCACCTCGTTTGCCATTTCTGCAGGAACCATATCATGTTGCAACCACTGACAGTCCTCTGTAGAGAAATCACAACCTACCTGGAGTCTGTCTTTGAACTGACACAGAAACGACAGAAATGGAGGCTTACGCTGCTGGTAATCTGAGCAAAAATGTCCTACTTTAGGAATTTGCTCAGGAGAAAGACTGGCTTTGGATCAGTTCCAGACCAAGTGGTTTGAAAAAAGTACCCGATGTCCAAATATCCTGATTAGAAAGCTGTTCAAAGTTTGTTCAACACTGTTCATTTCCATCAAACACTATGTTTTTTCTTTATTCAATTTCTCTTCCTTAGCAGCAAGTACAGCCTGGTGTAATCACGGAGCATTAGCCCAATATTGGCCAAGTATAGCAAGAGTCCATGTGAGCACAGTTCTCTGACAGTAGTGCCATAGTTAAAGCTGACATAAGTGGACAGGCTTCCCCCAGCTCCTGGGGAGGAGTCATCCAGGGACTGCCCATCCCAGCCTCCTTCGAAAATTTTACAAGAGAACACGCTATATTTTATTTATAATTATCTGCGTTTTCAAAGAACAGCAGCTCAAATGTTCTGCATTAAATCTACAAGCTATACAGGCAGAGTAAGTGTCTGAAACCACCTGCATATATAGTTTCATATACAGCGCATACACAAAACCGAATTTCTGTGCAAACACAAAGTTGAGAACATACAGAGTTGGAAAGCACAAATTTCATCAGAACTTTTTCCAAATCTAGTGGAAAGTAGTTTCATACAAAATCACTCATCTGAAGTCCAGCTTAGAATAAGCACACAGCTTTTCATGAAGAGAGGGCAGGATACTGCCCGCTAGTGCTATTACATGTTGCTTTTCTGACCCACGTTTGACAGAATAAGCCTGCATGCCGCCACCACCCTGAAGTATGACTAGGCCTGTCTAAGACCAAATTTCATCACTAAATCCAGAAACACCTCACCTGAAGAGCAAGTCTATGATTTAATTATTCTGTGCTTGGACAAACAAATTTTCCACTGAGTCTATATCTACAGAAGCAGAAATCTACTGTTTCCACAGAAAAAGCCGCAGCCTTCAGTTCTCGCCAGAATACTCCCTTCATATTTAAGAAACCCGATCAACATTCTCATAGGCTCTGATTTCAGTGCAAGTTACATGTCTTAATTTTATTTAAAATGTCTTCTGGAAACTACTGAACATCCTCTCCTTTGATTCCTTACAGTATGTCTCAGGCATACATGGGGAACTGCCCAGGAATACACTGCAATACCAAATATACTTCTGGTTCGGTTTAGTTGTGTTAACAAAGCACAGCCATCCCAGCTGAATTTGCCTTGTAGATAAGGTATAAGCAGCACTGCTTAGTATACTTCACAATTGCCTCTAACAAGGTTTGAATGAAGGACCGAACAAATACAAACAAAATTATCTTACTTCCTATTGCACTCAGGTTTCGACAGACTGGAAACTTTCCAAATTCTCCTACTACTTTGTTGTTAAAATAGGAAAATCCAGGCTGCTACAAATGGAGAATGGTCCAATTAAACACATTAGCTACTGAAGAATTGTCATCTCTGGAGCCGCCTTGAAGCATGATGAGTCAACAAATTTGTCTGCTACGGAAGCATCACATATATAATGACTAAAGTTTGTGACATTAGCAAAGACCCTTCAAGAATGAAAAGTGATACAAATTGCCACAAGCTTTGCTTTCTAAACTTCTGATTGTTCCTAAATATGACGCAAATAAAATCAGTCTAAACCTATTCATTTTTCCAACATCAGTTAAGGTCTCTTAAAAAGTCTATCCTCAGGGACAATTTGCCACATCACAAAACGATGACATTTGCACCACGACATGCTGACATTATACTATCCCATCAACAAGTAAATGTCACAATTTGTGACATAAACACTGCCCTATGACAACCTTTTGTTAGCCTCAATGATACCATATACAAATATTTGACCGTGTAATGCAAATAGAATCGATGACACCTTTGGGACCGAAGCAGAGCAAGTCTGTTCCCTTGTGTAAGCCAATGTCAGCTTATTTGCTCCTAATTCTATGGCATCAGAAAAGCCACAAGTGCTACATGCTCTGATCCAGAGACACAAAACCCCTACTTCATATCCGAACAAGAACAGTCTGACGCACAAGGAGTTAGGTCATTGCAATAGTCAAGCTAAATGACGCAGTAACAGAACTCTACAGTCAACATCTTTAAGCGGTAATAGGGAAGGGTGAATCCAAATTAGCCTTCTAATTATTTTCTCTTTAACTTGACTATTTAAGCCGTTACCTAAGTTACACAGTATAGTGCCCTGAAAATTTTTATTATAGAACAGACCTGCTTTGCTGCACTCCTGTTCCTCCACCAAAAAAGTGAGGAAGGAGAACAAAAGCACCATGTTTTTTCCCCCATGTAGATATAATAATGATGCCTACTAGAACTGTGCGTCATTCCTCAGAATTATTAGCATGCATGTGATTCAGAAACTACAAAAAGCAGCTGGGTATACTAAAAAATTACAAATAAAATTGCTCCTGCTTTGTTATCAGGATGAGCCTCATGCTGTTAGCAATGAGAGACAAGAGATCCCTCCTAATGCTTTTGGGGCTCAAATACCTCTTAACTAATACAGTGAGTAGTATGGTTGCAGCACTAGCCCAAGGATCTGATCCAAAACACACTGAAGCCTGCTGTGGCCTTTTACAGGCTTTGGGTCCAGTAACACTGTATGGAGTACCGTTGCTCTCACAGCTAAGTGATAGCAGAGTGCATCAGCGAATTCAGAACAATGAGACCCCGATAGAGAGAGCTTTCTACAACAGGAAAGTGATGGGGACTCGGGTCTCGTTTCTCTCTGTTGAATTGACTGCCTGTGCAAGGAGATTGATGCAGAAATCAATCCACTCATGCCAGCTGGTTTCCCTCTATCTGCAGTGATGGTAAGTTGATCGGGATATTAGTTCCCTTCAGCTGATGTGCCTTCCATACGTAACATGCTGACCCTAGTGATGCTGAACAAACCAATACAGCAGCCAGAAAGATTAAGTTAACCAATCCATAGAAAGGAAGGTAGAGGACTAAGAGAGAGTAAGAAGACAAAGAAAGGCAAAACCCAACAAACCTCTGCTCGAGCTAACAAGCTTGGTTTTTCTAGATAAACTCGGTAATATAGAAATGTTTAGGAAAAAAATTGAAGAGGAAAACAGTAAGAAAGAACAGTGTGGAATTCAACATTTAAAATATAATTCTTGTGATATTACCTGTTTCTGTTTACTTTTCCCCATTTTGTAGGCTCCTGCACCTCTTCTTTTCCATTACTGTGAACATTCCACTAACTGGGAGACAAATCGAAGCCAAGAATCCTTCCATAATGGGTGAAATTTAAGTCAATGAAATGGTGCTGCTTTACCCTAGCTGAGAAATCTAATCACGGCACAGGTTCCCGTGGAGCCTATAGACAGTCCACTATAATTGAATGTTTTTATTGATATCCTTCAATCCAATATTAAAAATGAAAAGAGAGCACCAGAAATCTTTATTTAAAAATCATGAACTATTTGTAAATAAGAATGAGCAAGATTTTCAAAATTCACCTTCAGCACTTCTTAAAATCTAAGAAACCTGATCATGCCTGTTTAATAATTGGCCTTAAAGTAACTTAAAAGGATTGATTTTCACTTTAACAGAATCACCAATTTTTACTGAACAAAAACCTAGCTTAATTATGCCATGCAAACTTGGAATGAACAAGCAGAATTTCTTGTATGTATCAAAACAACTTTATTATACAGCACACCAGAACATCAGCTGTTTTAAAGTCAAATGCTGAGACATCAAAGGCATTTTTTAATACTTGGAAAGGGTGAGACATTTGAATACTCTCAGGTAAACTTTCATAAATTAAAAATGAGACTCACTTGTTGATAAGAACATATACTGTATTGGTTATGCACCAAGAGAATAATGGCTTGAATTTAAAATTAATCCTAGCTCAGATGAGGTTGTCCATTTAACGAACATTTATTCAACTTTAAATAACCAAGGAAAACATTCAGGATACTTAGTACTTTTCCCATATGATAGTACCATCATCCAACGCTTCTAAAAAGATGCTTTAATAAATTCCATATGCACAAAAACGCATCTAAAAACTACTTTTGCCATGCATCTTTCTTTCTAGAAACAACATTCACTCAAGAGAAATAGTACCCTTTAAACTTCCCAAATTGGTGAGAAACCTACAGTAGAAAAGAAGTACTTTGTAAATTATGTGTTGATAGGACTACTTGTTATTTTATATAATTTGTTGGAATTTAAATACTAATTAAATCAGTACAGTAAGAAATGGTTTTGAAATAATAAAATGTAGCTACAGATCCACAAAATTTAAATCATTCAGAGAACATACCCCAAAATTTGAACTCATTTAGATTTGGGGAAAGAATGACATAATCAATAGAAATTCAGTACTAGCAATTTTGGCTAGCTGCTGCATTTAAGTATATAAGCACATCTTCCCTCTCATTTTCACGTTTATAAACAAGGTATGTTTCTTGCACCTGAAAAGCTTTTACAGTTACCCCTGAGCCACAAATTGCTGTTGGCCAGAAAAGCTGTCTGGTGAAGGATCACAAAGTATTCATCTGAGTCTGATGCTCTTCCCTAGATATCCACAGGTCTAGCCTCGTACAGACCTTCTTATGTTGTTCTTAGAAGTCATTCCCGTAAGACAGTATCAATTTCATGTTAGATAAAAGCACTCTAAATCTGTTCATCTTCTTTCAGTCCATGAACTGTAGTGACTGCACAGCAAGTGCACTTGCATCAGAGAAACAAGCTATGCCAGAAACCAAGACCTTAGCACTTTCCTGCTTTTGACTCCCATGTTTTCAAGGCTCAGCTAAAGCCACAGAGCTTGCATATATGAACTGCAGAGTTTCCCTCCTACAACAGCTTCACACTCATTTGCTGTCTTTGCTTTCCTCAGCTTGCGTTTGTTTTCAAAAGAAGCTTCATTCATTTAAATTCCTGCAATAAGAAACAGCTTGTAAATATTTCATTTCATTTAAAGGAAAGCGAATTCATTGCCTACAGGTTGTGAAAAGTATTAACAAGGCATACCTGGCAAAGTCACATACCAGAATGACATCATCCAAATATCAGAATGACATGCACTAATATCTGAACTTAATCCAGACAATAAAATCCACAGTAATAGATGTTTCAGAGATTGTGTTTTGCTCACAATACCTCATTTATGCATTAAAACTAACACTGAATAGATTATGATTATTTCTCAATTAAACCTGGATGAGCAGCACAGTAATTCTAGTGATGGGTAGTATACAAATTCTTATTAGATGGCATATGCAGATTACAGAACTGGATGACTTGAAATGGGATTTTGAGTCTTTCATTTCTAATTATGATAATTTAAATTCACCCAGAAGCTTGACACAGAAGCAGTGTATTTCACTTCATGTGCCCAATCTAAAACTCACCTTAGGTGAGTTTAAGAGATCACTTCACAGCTTTAGGCTGGGGACATGAGGTGAAATACACTGCTCCTGGGCCAGTTGCAACTTAGATGATATATTTTGGGGACAATGGTTTTCTTAAACATCTGCTCTTGCTGTTCTCTAGGGCTACAGATACTGCCATGAACACAAGATTTCCTTAAGCAATGCTGCGCTATCTGTCCAAGCCTGCAGACAACATGTGACCAAGTGTGAACGTCTATATTCACTGGAATGGCAACTCCCAAACTGATGACATGTCTGTGTCATTACTAACCATGTCTTTGAAGATCTTTTTTTCCAGATGGAACCGGGAAGATGATGCTATTTAAGCCCTCAGGGGCGAGAAAGGTGATTTAATACAGAGAAGGAAATGAAGGGAGAATAACAAAGGAGACACACAGAGACAGAGAAAAGAAGGAGAGAGGAGGAATGAGAGACATACAAAAAAGCAGACAGAAAAGTAACAGAAACAAAGGACAGACGCAGAAGTTGCCTAAAGGGGAGCAGAGTTTCTCACTGAGTGATAGTGACTGTGACAATCAGGTTTAGTTAATAAATACAAGTCTATTTAGTTGCTACAAAAAATAAAAAGCTTGCATATTTTGTGCAAACCCTCCACATACAACAGACTGTGGATCAAAGACTATGAACTCTTTATATTATTTCCTGGCACAGAGTCTATGCCTAAATGTGAATTTCAGTGCTCTCATCTGAATGGGCTTGACTTCTGAGCTACCGACCCCTGTGAAACATCATGCTGGACTGAGTCCTGCTCCCTCAGGGAGCCTCGATATACTTCACAAAATACAGCAATGCAATAACCAGACTTGCTGGCAGTTTCTGCAAACAAGATAAAGATTATATCCTTCTCCAGCCTTACAATCCCATCTTCAGGAACAGTCTCTTCACAGTCACGAACATTAGAGCCAAGATGTAATCCCTCACAATAATATGGACATTGATTCAAACAGGAAGTGGAGGGTCTTCTTTTCATGCAGCTCCAGCGTTCATAAAACATCTCTTGCCTCAGTAGCACACACAAAAGGAGCTCAAACATTCCTGCGTGCTTGCAGACTGACCAAGCCGAACCAAGTCCACCCACTGACGAAGAAGCTTCCGTTTCATTCAATGCTTAAGTTGTGCCAGTTTGTGCCAGTTTAAGAAGTGGTTTTTCTGCAGTTAGCTAAACTAAAATAAATATTTTATATTGATAATTTACCAGGTAACAACCTAGCTCTCGCATTGATTGTATATGGTAGCCTGATGTCAATCATCTCCCTCCTCTCCCCCAACGGTTTTTTAAATAAAGAAATGGAACATAGGGCACAAGGTGCTTACACAATGAATTTAAAAAACACTGTCTCTTAGAGTTCTCCAGGAGCAAAGACATTATTAAAAGGAATACCAAGGTTCACAGCCCTCTAAATGTAGCCCATTTTATAAAAAAACAGCTGTTTTAAAGCAGTTGGAAGAGAAGGAAGGAAGGAAAAGGAGATCTTGTTAGCAGCCCTCAGTGCTCCACACAGTAGCTCTTGAGAGATGCTGCATGAAAATGAACATATGTATTTCATTATGAGCTGAAAACGTGTTAGCTGAGCTACATTGTACAATTTTTAAGCAGAGGTGCCTGATTCAGCCTATATGCAGGGGAATGCATTCCTTCTGCATCTTCCTTCGCAGAAGCTGGTGGGAGCCAACAGCTTAATCAGTGAATCACAAAGGGGGTTTCACGGAGCTACAAAAGTGCTGTTCGGCTGATGCACAACATACTTCCTTGCTTCTCTTCTTTACAGTGGTTTTAGACAGAGTTTAGTAATAATATCTGTGACCCAAGAGAAATTTAAAACATTGATGGTGGGCTGTTTGCTCCAAAAATATGGGCACTTTTGCTCCATCCACACATCCTCCTCCCTCCTGCATGTGCTCAGCAGCACCTCAGTGGATGTCACATGCAAGAGAGGAAAAAATAACTCTGGATTCTTTTGTATTTGTTTTTCCTATGAGGCTGGGAAACCTCAAAAAGAACAGGATCAGGTCTCAGCTGATTCTGCCAGTATTGGCCTCCCTCATCCAGGGGGAAAGAAAAGCTCAGAACCACCAACAGTAACACCTTCCCAATTCTCTACCCCCAGCACTGGCACAGCCAAGAGCAACCAGGGAGTTCACTGTCAGTCCTCTATAGTCTGTCACTGGTGCTCAGGACACAGCTCCCACTCTGAAGCCACCGTACTCCCAACGTAGATGTTTTGCATAGTTTCTGTTCAGTTTGTATTTCTCACTCAGGGCAAAAAACATGTTTCAAGACTGCTCTCAAGGCAGCTGAGACCTTTTATCATGCTTGCCATTATGTGGTTGGGTAACAGGCAGTGAAACATAGGAAACCACTGATTAAAAGCCAAACAAATTAGCAAAATAAGAAATGGCCCTCTAAATCAAAAGCTGCAATTTTGATGAAGTCCTAGTGCCTGTGTCAGGGCATCTGAGCCTGGGAGAGGAAAGCTTTTTAGTTCATATGCCTGCTTGCTTCTATGCTTTAACCACATGAAATACTACAATACTCAAAACTCCAAAGTCCTATACATATCAATTAAACTTTGCGGTTTACAAGACTAAAATGAGAGAGGCCAGAAGGAATGATGTTCACATAGCGTATCTGCAAACCAATATGTAGCAGCCGAATCTAATGTGAACCCTTACTAGCCTCAACAGGGACCCATAAAGTCCTCAGAAAGAGCTCAGTGGGATCACTCTAAAAACCAGCTGGGAACTTAGAAACAGAAGTATGTTAATACCAACCTGCTGTGGAGTATGATACTGGGGTTTATTTAGTTAAGAATCATTGCGATTAGAGCCTGTAAGTACAAACACACAGCAGATCCCAATCATTCAATTTTGACTTCCTTTCCCACTGGGGAGATCACTGCAGGTTGAGGTGAGTTGGGCAAAAGAGCGTTAGTGTTTCTGTGCCACCCAACTGCATGTGGTTACGGGTCTCCAGCATCACCAGCCAGGTCCCTGGGCACCTCCAGGCATCTGCTGCTGCAAATCTCCCCAGAGTTCACCTCATGAGCTCTGTAACAGGCTGAATGTTGGAGCACTGCGTATGTGCAATACATCCCAATGGGTCCCCATTGCCTTGTGGTGGTAATTGGTTGGCAAAGATCTCTCTATGCACCCAGAAAGTAATCCACCTATCACTGGCATGTGTTGCTTTTGTTTGTTTTATTTCTGTTTTTATGCCTCATGCATGGAGTCTCAAAGAGTGATTCCAACATATTCCTCTAACCCTCCAGCTCCATCCCCTTGGGAATCTGTCTTGCAGTGACAACTGCTGGTGGAGGCAAGCATGGGAATGCATTAACCATAAACAGGCTATTCTTCAATACCTGAGCAAAGCAACTTTTCTTTACTGTAGCTCAGTTAGGGAGGCCAGGCTACACACTGCTAGAATTTACAGGTGGAACAGCTCAATCCTCAGTCATCATCATTATTATTTATTGATATTACAGAAGCACCTAAATGCCACCAACTCAGAGCAGAGCCCCAGTATACCACATCTTGCTTATACACGTGCAGGAGGAAGACTGATCTTTCCCTGTGGCACTTTCAGTCTAGGGAGCAGAGAAGAGACAGTAACAGTGATAAAAGCCGTGTTTTCACAGAGTGTAGCTTGCCATCTGCTAAAACTGAACACATTGGCCAGTAAACATGGGCCTACTGCTCAGTAGGAATAAGGACACATCACAGCAGTTGGTGCTCGCAAATAGGCTTCTACGACATTTCATGCAGTTTTACCGTACCTCCAATGAGCTTCCAAAGACCATGAAAGAAACAAATTTCATAAAGTGAATGGGGCAAAAAAACCCATTAAATACATCTAATTCATCTACTAGAACAAACTTTTAACAATGTTACTGCACAGAAACCACAGAAATTACCTTTTTTGCTAACGATAAAATTATTTGAGTGTTTTTATGACTTACCTTTTTAAAAAAAAAAAACCAAACAAAACTATTTACTGTTCTGTGGTTTTCTTTTTAGAAAACACAGACAATCACCAGGACATTAGAGAGATTAGAGGGAAGCCAGAATGAACAATAATCTCTGTGTGTATATACATTTCTAAAAATGTGCCAGTCAAATACATGGTAGGTAGGTACTTTTGTAGGTAGGTACTGTCCTATCCAGAGAGTGCAAGTAAAGAGCTAGCAAAAGTGAGTTATAAAAGAAAATTTTAAAAGCCGAAATAAATGTTATTCACAAAAATAATTACTAGTCTACAAGAGTAGGAAAGGTACAAACACTGAGAAAGAAGCACAGTTATTTCAGTATACCGGTAAACGAGGGCAGAAAAAATCATGTTAAATACAGGTTAAGTTTCACTGAAAATGTTTTTAGTCACATAATCTTAAGTCTGTTCAATGATCTTGAAGTGCCAGAGTCTACACATTTAAATTAAACTGGCCTACACATTAAAAGGAGCCCTGATCAAAACAAACATCAGAACAAGCAGAGAAGTTTGCATGACCTGTGAGAGCCTTTTCTTCTCTAATTCCTAGTCTGTAGTGTGAAAACAGTCAAAGGAACAAAGAAACCATAGATGTGATTTTCTATGGTCCTGCCTCTTTTAGGTGTTATGGTGATAACCATTACTTTAATATCGAAGTGCACGGCTTGCTTAGAGCAGCAGCATCCTAAGAGAGAGGGAAGTACCATTATTCTCACTTGTATGCAGGAAACTGAGGCACAAAATCACCTATGTAATGCAAGTGCTATTTCAGAGGATACCGGTGAGGTAACTGGCAAAGTTCCTCAGTACTCCTATTCAGCTTCAATTTAACCCAACAGCTGTTCATTTGGAACCTCACGCTCTACCTCTGGCCAAGCCTCAGATTTCCCTGAGGTATCACCGTGAATACTGCAGCACTGCTTCAGAGCTCGCAATGTGGTGACGGGCCTGCGCGAAGCATCACCAGCTCTGCCAAGGGCGGCATGCACACTCTCAGTCCTGCAAGACAGCAGCGCCTCAGCATCTCTCCTCTTTCCACAACAGCCTCACCCAGAGCTGACAAAGTCCAACAGGATCCATAAACACGGCACTTCTCCACTCATCTTACCAAAGCCAGCAAGTCCAGCAGATGTGCTACCACACACCTATGACACTGCGCATTTCACAGCGCACAGTGGCAACTCCCTTTGCAATGTGGCTTCTCACGGGAGGTGACACTGCCCTCCTCACCCTCGCACAACAGCACCAGGGTTAGAGTGCTCATCCAGCAGAAGGGTCCAATTCCCCCTTCTGCATGAGTAGTTGAAATACACATCTCCTGCCAGAACAGACTCACAACCCTTACTGCTAAAACTGTTCCACTTTTTCTTGACGCATTGCATATCTACTGGTTTGGACAAAAGAGAGACAGAAAAACATACCTACATACATACACACAGAGTGGGCATGTTTCTAAACTCCTGATTAACTCTCAACTCAGAGGGGAAATTTTAGGCCTTGCCCCAATGACTGTTTATGTATGAATATTTGAATTAATTAGAAAAAAAAATACTTAAACAGCTGTTGGAGCAGCCCTTGGACTGAAACTTAGACCTTTGTGTAATTTCTCTCAATGTACATCCTTTAAGCATATAATTCTGCTTCTCAGGGATGTATGTAATGTAGGTAGAAATGTAATTATAAAATCTTTAGAGCTGCACTTGTATTTTTGCATTGAGGTTGTGCAATATCTACCACAACAGAGTCTTAATCCATAACTGAAACTCCAACAGCTGTGCTACAATAAGGAAGGCAAGAAATAACTGCAGCAGCAATAAACTCCAGATATTTGGGTTAGGGATAACTCTAAATAAATTCTGTGTTTTATCAAAGTTTGTCATCTGGGCCCCTCTACAATAAATGGAGAGAGATACATGCTTTCAGAAGTCAACTCATCCAAGCTTTCTCAAGTACCGATGTTAAGGTTGTCAGGGGAGAGATCAATCCAGGGACCATCTCCACCTCCTTCCTACTGCAGAAGTCCAAGCTTAGACTTGAAGGCTGAAGTTAGGCACAATAAAGTATCCATCCATTATTTCTTTCAGAAGTGGTTTTGTTATTGGTGATTTGTTAGGGGTTTAAATGATTATTACTGGGGGTTGGGGATGGGAATGTTTGGTAAAGAATGTGAGACTATGGGAATAGAAATGCTGAAGGAATGTTGCAGGTCATCAAGATTCATCCTGAGCTACAACAAGCAGTCATATACTGCAGACTACTTTCAACCTATACTTTCAGCTTTTGCTTCAATGAATTTGTGCTTTCAGGAACTAGAAGGATCTCACTTGCATTGTACTGCAGATTATCTCTCCTTATGCTAACATCCTTTGGTCTTAATTGACAAGACCATGGCGGACTTGGCAGTGTTGGCAGACTTGGCAGTGTTAGGTTTATGGCTGGACTCGATGATCTTAAGGTCTTTTCGAACCTAAATGACTCTATGAAAGTATTTTATTTGGACATACAAAGGGCTTGGCATAAAAACTTCTGTGATCTGGGCAATTTCATGTTTTAAATTCATAAATCAGTACACACCTCACAGAACTTCCCATTTTAGCACAACAATTACTGCTTTTCTGAAAAGCTCATCATTTTCCCCTTCTGTTCTTTCAAAAAGAATCTACTAGTCTATTGAATTTTAATAAAATCAAAAGGGATGTCCTAATTTCTTTCTCCAAAGATCTGTATCAGTAGATTCCTAACACTGTCAAGCTTGGGAAGAATGCGTTATGTTCCCACTGTGACATGTGAACCTGCTATCAAGAGCCTAAACACATATCTAACGATTGGTATTAAGCCAGATTTGGTTTATCATGCACATGTAATCAGCAGTATCAGAGACAGGATTTCAATCCGGTGTCTGTCTTTAGCGTTCATTGCTAAATTTCCCTCCTAGATTTAGAATCTCTGAGCTCGTCCCAATGTCGGCACAGTAGTACCTACTCATGCTAAGGCTGCTAGTAGCTTGCTCCTAAGCAAACCAGGCAACGCCAGTTAAACCAGCAAACCAGGTAGAACCAGGTATGACTGCAGGTGTGGAGGGCTGTGCATGGAGGAGGACTTTCAAGCATGTTTGAAACACACACTTACTAATTAAAGTATGTATCCATTTTAAGTGTCTACCTAGGGGATGAGAAGAAGTGCTCTCTCTTTTCTTTAGCAGCTGGAATTTGCTGAAATGTGGAGAGAGCTCAGCAGGCAGTGACATGACTAGCAAGCTGTAGGGCTGGAAGAGAGGGAAAACAGAGGCTGATAGAAGCAAATAAATGAAGTAAGCCATAAACTTTATATCATGAAAAAAAAGGGGGAAAAAAAAGATGTTAAACTCCAGAGTTACTTCAGTCAGATTAAAATCATTCTGCTTTCCATGTGGGATTCTGCTGTTCCATTCAAATATGATTATTGGGTTTGGTTTCTGTTTGTTTTTTATCGCACTATCATCTCAAGGAATTTAAAAAAAAACCCTCCCTATGGGAAATCTGCCTTTCACTTTGCAATATATCTGCCATTTATCAAAGGCCTGAGCCGTCAGGATTTTTGACCTCATGCTCCCTTTAGTTTCATAAAAAGTAGTCTGGCTATTCTGGAGAAACAGCACCAAAACCTTACCACAAATGGACTTTTGCCCAGTTTGGATAGATAATTACATTTACCGTTACAGATACTGCTACAGTGATATTGAAGTCAATGCTTTTTATAGATCCCCTCAGCAAAATTTATTGCAAACTGAACAAAACAGAAAACCAATTAAATAAAACAACTGCCAGAAGAATACATTTAGTGATCACTGGGCTGAATAAATCATATATGGTGAAACTGTATCACAAAGAGTAATATTTTTTAAATTAAACAAAGTATCTGTATATCAAATACAGAAAAGTCTGGATCATCTAAAGCTTTTGTGTGTAGCAATTTCTGTAGATGTGCGACAAACCTTCCTTTCTGATAAGATGCTGCTAAATATTAAGTCTAGAAAAAATTGTGTGTATTTTTATGTTTATTTTTTATAACAAAGAGCTACATGTTTATGAGGGATCACGACATCAACTTACTGGACAAATAAGTGCCCTTATGGACTTAATATTTTGACAACAAACAAAAACAGGAAATACTGGCACCATGAAACTGCAAACTTAGAACTAGTTGGCCGACATCCTGTTCACAACACTTTAGCAGTCTGCACACAGCATGAAGAGCAGCCCATGAAGCAAAATCAATTGTGAATACGAGTCTCATTCTCCCTGTATTTCTGTTTTGTCTTTGATTTTTTTTTAAATCAGCTAGCATTAATGCACAATGGGAATTCTCCAGGAGGGTCAAAAAGAATGTAGTTTTGCAAAGAAAGTTGTTTACCTAGCACAAAAAAGCTCCTGGGATGACTATAAGGTCTCTTCTAAGGAAAAGTAGGGTTTTTAAAAGCTGTCGTCAATTGACTGTTTTTCCCCAAATCAGAAAGGGCAGTGTATTTTTAGTAAATCTGGGAACATAATATTCAGCTTAACACAGTAAGAGGCTATTCTGTAAGCACGCTACCTGTATATATTCTGATGCACAACTCCATGTTATTTATCAGTTACACAAATGTCAATCACTAGCCCTTACCAGAGTAAATGGTGCACTGCACCACCCACCTGTCATGTCTTCAGTTTATGATATTTTAAGATTGGAAAGGAAATTAGTTCCACTTGCATGAGCCTTTGAAACTAATAGTGCACAACAGATTTCTGTGGGCATAGGGGACAGAGAGCAGAAATGCTAATTGTAGGAATTCACTAACCAGATACACTCTTGATGTTACAAGGACTAGCTTTGCAAGACTTGCATCACTAGTGATGGTTTTAACTACGCATCCCACTGTCAAGAAAGGTTGGGGACAGGCTTATTGTTTATGGAATTTATATTAGAGTACAAAATAAAAGTAATGAGGACACAAAACAGGAAGCAATTTGCATACCTCGCTGCACAGCTCTCTCTTGACAAAGCAAGGGAGTGTACAGTCATCTTCCCAGTTATTCAAGCTCACTTTACAATCAGTGCAACCATATACTCTGCTGTGCTATCAAATCCACCATTTCTCTAATTCAGAAAACTAATGGCATTACGAGAGGATAAGAAAGTACACGTCAGACTTCTACAGTACAGAAAAGAAGGGGGAGGAGAGAGGATCAATTTAATTTATAGCCTTCTTAGTTTCTTTCAAGGTATCTCATGCAACCAAAAATCACATGCTCCTGTTACTGCGGCACAGGAGGATTTACAAGATGTAAATAAATTTTTTAAAGCTCCATGTGCACATCAACCTAACCTCTGCCCTTTCAAATTTATTTATTTGCCCTTGATCCACACACATGAGTACTCCATGGTAGCACTTTCAATGAACTATTCATGCAGGTGAACATCCCTCAGAGAAGCAGCTGCCCCCTCAGCTTTTATGGTTGGTTGTCTCTCCATCACGGAGCTCAAAGGAATAATCCTACTGCATATTTCTTCTTCGTTTATTTTACTAGGTGAGGTGTTTAAGAGGATATATGGTCATCTGGAGCTCATCACTGTCAAATTTTCAGCCACACAGCTGTAAAGGGTAAAGGAACTAGTTTAGCTCCTTGGTTTACAAAGTGCTTGAGTACCTCCAATGAGGTGCCAAATGTGCGTGGTGACACTTTAAGATTGCTTAGTGCCTCCTGAGGTTCGCAGCGCCTGATCCAAAACCCCACTGTTATGAATGACAGTCCTCCCCTTGACTGCAATGCGCTTGGGACAGAACAGCGCTTCACAGCTCAAGCCTGTGCTTCTGAGGCAAGGCAAGATCTGCCATAGGTTTAAGAATGCAGGGTAAGGTGCCAGGTTTGAGAAGCATGGGATCTTAGTGTTCCTACCTCCAAACACTTAACCCAGAGTAAAATAAATAAATAAATACATACATATCTATATAAACAAAGAAACATTCAAGACTACCTTAAATATGTTTTGGATCAGGTACTTATTTTCAATTGTTTTAATCTCACATACATACAGGCAGCAAAATTCTCTCCAAACCCTTTAAGCCCATCCTGCTTCCATCGGGCTTAATGTATTTCTTCCACTTCTTTAAAAAAAAAAAAAAAAAGATTCTACAGACTGTCTTTACAAATCATTTTTCTCTGGAAGCCTTTGTTAAAATCAGCTCTTCTACTGGAAGCATGCAATAAAACAAAGCTAACAAGAAAAGAAGGTGCAAAAAAATGCTGACAGTCATACTGTAAAACATCCAGTGCAAAAAGACTGGCTGCTCTCATTTGCGTTAACGCAGCAAAGAGTCTTTCATTACCAGGTCACTTGTTCAAATCCAGTCTTGCTTGACGGTAATCACCTGATGGCAGGCAGAGTAAGCAACATACTTTTTAAGTAACTCTGCAAAAGTATTTTTTATTGAATGTGTACTGTAGAGAACGTCTGGAGGCATTCACGATGAGAGTATCATCCTGCAAGACTGAATTAGTAGATAGTAACTAAGCAAACAAAAAAGAACTAAGTTGCAGCAAAGACTGTAACCACTTTCATTTATTCTGACAGTTGCCATTTATCTTTGCTTTTGAAGAGACTACTTGGTAGTATCCTAGTAAGTGAACTGTAGCATACTGTGAAAAAATAATAACATTTTAGCAATACAAGCCCTCACTGCAGCATCTGTTATTAAATCTTTGCAGAGGCGAGGAGAGACCACTAGTCATAAATGTGGATTAGCAAGGTTCTACTATATTCGTTTTAGAGCGCAGAGCGCTTTGCATGAAAGCTGTTACTTGTCTTTTATGTCAAAAAATGAACTTATGCCAACTTTTTAATACTGAATTCTTCAAGAAAGTAGTCCTAACAGCCTGCAAGCACTGTCCACAAAAAACGCCAGCAGTCTAACAGCAGAGAAATGGAGGAAGGACAGGAACAGAATAGCTGATGCTGCTGATTTGCAACATTTTCTTTTCACAGAAAACGGCCATCATCGTACGCTTCCTTCCTGAGCAAATCAAAAACTGCCTTTGAAAGTGTCAATCTTTATGATCCTGACTCTACCTCTGACACCTGATTATACAAGAGTATTAACACAAGTGCTCAGCGTCCTCAAGGGAATCACTGCATCCGCACCAGTGGAGCCTTAGCAGCTCCACGTCCTGGGTGACTCCCTAGCAAAACAGGCAAAAACCAGGACTGGAGATCCTAGAGGAAGGATGATAATTCACATACTTATGAGAAGCACAACACAAGCTCTCTGAACTGAGCCAAGTTTAGGTAAACTTTATGCTAAATTCACAAAGTTCAAGCAGAGTCGGAGCTTAGCTGAAATGTAGTAAAAACACTCAAGAGTTTTCCAGAAACACTAAAATCCTCCAGGAGAAAGTTGGTCTTGAGTCTTCATAACGATATTTTCCTGTCTATGAAGTTACACAGACAGTGCAAGGTGCTATGTAATATTTACCTATGACGCCCACTGTTATGATATAATGTTTCAGTGAAGGATAAATTAGAAGCAGCAAATCCCTGAAACCACCCGTGCAAATACACAACCATTAATGGGTCAATACATAAAGAAATGAAGACTAGCTGAAATTGAAAATGAGTTAAAAATAGATTATGGGTGCTCACCGTGAAAGTTGCTGTCTAAAATAGATAATTAAATAATAAAGGCAAGGCACACTGCTTTAACCGCGCAAACTTGTGAACACTGATGCTCTAATGCAATAACACCGGTCCCAGCGGGCGATTTTTATCCCTCGATGAGGCTGTAAAAATCCTCGGAGAGCTGCTGCTACTGCCGGACCTTTGCGGGACACCCCCACTCCCCCCGCGGCGCGCAGCCGGCCCGGCGGGGTGAAGCCCCGGGCCCTGCGGAGGGGAAGCCCGCCCGGCCCCAGCCCTCCCCGCACACCGCCCGCGCCGCGGCGGAGGCTCCGCGCCCGCCGGGCGGATGCCTGGCAGGGCCGCCCCGCTAACCCGCTCCTGCCGCTCGCATCCACCTCAAGGCCGGGGCTGGGTTTTATTTGATTTTTCTTTTGTTTTGGGTTTTTCTTTCCCTGGCGCTTGAGGAGGCAGAGCGCGGCGCGGGGAAGATTGCATGGGGATGATTGAATCGAGGTGAATCGATTAAACCTCGACAATTTAATCTGGGACTTTATGCGGGGCTGGAGGAGATAATCCCCGCGCCGCAGCTCGCCCCCTCCCTCTCCTTTACCCGGAGACCCTCGCCCAGCCCCGGGGGCACGCCGATCGCATACGGACACCGCCTCGCCGCTCCGGGGCCAAGCCCTCCTCCTCCTCCTCCTCCTCCTCCTCCTCCTCCTCCTCGCAGCGCGGCGCACACCGCGCACCCGGCCCCTGTGCAAGATGCGCGCTCGCAAACTTTCCAAACTTCTGGGGAAGTGGCGGAGGGTGCGCGGGGTCGGCCCGACCCCGGCGGCGCTTCGCCTCCCGGCGGCACCTCACCGGCCGTCGGGGCGCTGCTCGCCCCGAGCGCGGCCCGTGGGGACCCCCGGCCCCGGGCCGGGCAGCGGGCGGCGAGAGCAGCGCGCTCCGGCCGCACCGAGCCCGGCGGAGCGCAGGCGGCAGCGGCAGGCTGCGCCCCGCAAGTTGGGGGAGCAAAGCAATGGTAAGGGCAGGGGTAAGGGCAGGGACCCCCACACCCCGCCCGCACTGCCCCTCGCACTCACGCTGCTGTTCTCGCCCGTCCAGTGCACCATCGCCTGGTTGTGAGACGCGTCCCCTTTGAGCACGAAGGAGGTGCTGATGAGGGAGACCTGCTCCCGGCCCGCCGCCGAGGATGCTCTCCTGGAGCGGCTGCCCCCCGCCGCCGCCCCGCCGCCGCCCCGCGGCTCTGGCGGGCTGCGCGCCCCGCGGGTCAGGACTCCGGGGCGCGGGCGGCCGCAGGGCTCCGCGCAGCGCAGCGCGGCGTCGGCGCCCAGCAGCGGCGGCAGCAGCAGCAGCAGCAGCAGCAGTAGCAGCGGCAGGCGGGCGGCCCCGCGCGGAGCGGCAGCGGCGGACACGCGTGGCCCGCCGTGCGCCATGGTGGCTCTCCGGCGTGGTAGTGACAGGCGGGGAGGTGGCGGGGAGGGAGACACCGCCGCGGAGGGCGGGGGCGGGGGAGGGTTGTAACCGGAGCGGGGCTCGCGCGGCAGCGGCGTGCGCGGGGCTGCGCGCCCAGCCGGGGCGGCGCCGCCATCTGCTGGCCCGCGCCGAAACGCCGGGCGGCGGGGGGGGGGCGGCTCTCGCACAGACGGACACACGGACACACGCGGGGTCACGGGCACAGCCGCCCGCGCCCCGGGCGAGCAGCGGCGGGGACGACCCGGCATCGGCAGAGCCCGCTGCTTGTGAAGTTCCACGCTGAGCTCCAGGGAGAGGCTTCTTGAGAGCGCTCTGAGCAAAATTCATCGGCCCCTCGGGGCGGGCGCGCTGCAGGCCGAGGGGCGCGGGGGGCGAGCACGCAACCTCTGCCCCTGCCGGCACAGGGGATGGCCCTGGTTTGGCCGCGAGTCCCAGGAGGCTGCAGTGAAAAAGTCAGAAGGGGTCTGTTTGTCAGCAGCTGGAAGCCGAGGAACAAATGAAGCAGGTGCAAAAATACGATTCTTGTGATTAAGACGAGAAGTCCTTCCGTGGAGAACGGGAGCCTGTCCTTTCTTCTGCCCCTCAGCTCCGAGGAGGCACCACGCTCCTCACCGGCATTGCCCAGAGCCAACTGCTAATCCGGTATTGCCCACTGTGGGGACATGTTACACATGTAACTTGTGACTGATCCATGGAAGCACCAGGAAATGCTCAGGACAGTGTGGTCACGGCCAGGAGAGGCAATGACGGGGTCTGTGCAGCGTGGCGTAACTCAAAACAGGCAGGTGAAGCAGTGGAAGAAGATTTAGGCATCACAGGTTGGATGCTCTTCCTGCTCCACTGCAGCATACTGCGTAACTGAATAAATCGGGGCTCGTGAAGCGGTTTGATGCTGTGAGAGGGAGCAGGTTAGAATCACGGGGTAACTGAGGTTCGCAGGGACCTCCGGAGTCCAGCCTGCTGTGCAGTCCAGGGCCAACTCTGAAGCTGAATCTAACTTCACAGTAAGATAAGGTTGTTCAGGCCTAAATGTCAGAAAACACGCTTGAAAGACCACCAAGGGAAGTAATGACTCCAGCTACAGGCAGGCACATTAGATGAGACCTAACAGAAGAGATCTGGGCTGGGCAAAACCAAGGTGAGTAAAGTCAGTAAACCAGCTTTAGTTGTAATCTGCCTTTACCCTAATGGCCTAGAAAATTAGGATTACAAAGGCTTTTCTAGGAAGATTAATAGAAAAAATAGTATCCACTGGTTTAACTATACTGTTTACAGGCCTGGGATAACTACCATAATGACCTAAAGTAATCTGGTCATCCCAAATTCATGTAAAAATTACTTTCAGCTATATGATTACGTATTAGCTGTACACCTTCAGTGCTAGGAGACCTATGGTAACCTGCCCTGTTATTACTGTAGTGGCTCAAACTATAAGGCAGCTTCAAATTCAGGATGACTCTCACATTTCAAAGGGACTAAAGATTAAAAAAAATAATAATAATAAAAAAAAATCCCAAATGTTTTTTTCTGCAGCTCCCAATAAAGTCCTGTTTCAGATTCTCAAGCGCAGCCCCACAGCCTCAAAACAGCCTCTGCACAGCCTCCCCCCTCGTTCCTCCAGCGCGGTGTCTGAATTAACAGAAGAAATTGCCCCTCCTCTGGGAGTCTCCAGCTGCCAGTTTCAGAGATTCTGCCCCGAACACCCTGCCAGCAGGAGCCTGGGCAGCCGGCAGGAACTCGGGCAGGCAGCACCACCTGGCCTAGGTCACCACAAGCTGCCCCTGGGACTCCTGAAGGGGCTGTATATTAAATTCATTCCTGAAGCACTTCACGTCTTGTGTAAAAAGCAAGTAGACTTTTTTTTCCCCCAAATCTTGATTTCTGGAGACAATACTGAAGGCTCAGAAGGCCTAGGAGAAGCTATAGGGAGCTGTCTAAAGGAAGTGAAACACGAGCATGAGATGAGAATGATCTTTGCATGCAGTTAGTTTCCTCACAGTGTCTTATCCCTCTGAAACACAACCCTTGTAAGGGGAAAAACGCCTGGGTTTAAGTGGGCAGAAAGTTAGTTTTCCAGACAAAACCCCCTTGACTCTTGCAAACTGGTCTCAGTGATGGCTGGTGGTCAAACGCTGGTTTGAATCATTGCTGTTTGGATGTGTTCTTTAGGGGCACAGAAATTAGGCAGTGATTCAACTGTTCGCAGAAGACACATGAGTGGAAAGTCATTCCTGCTGGGGTAACTCTTGCATGTTGAGCATGTCACCTTCCATCTTTTGCACCTCTGCACAAAAAGGAACAAGGAAAAAAATGCAATGCTGAATTGTTAAGAAAACACTGACCAACTACAATCATATCAACCAACAGGAAGGGGTGATTTGTCCATTATTAGGAATTCAATAATTTTGATTCTGACATCATGGCCTATCTCCTGTGACATTGTGAAGACTACTCAACATTTGTAGAATAACCTAAAAATACTCAGAATAGATGGAAGGGCCTGAGTCCCTACATGTTAAAACTGGCATACAAAACCTAATACTTCATCTCAATGAATACAGTTGGACTTTGTCATCCTTATCCATTTTGCATTCACCACAGTGTTCGACAGGTAGGGCTCCCAGTGAGCAGCAGATAAGAGAAGAGATAATAACATCCACATTCCTAAGAGTCAAGCTCTTTATCTCTGTCAGTAACTGACATTTCCCACAATGAGACCTAAACAGAAAAAGAAAACCAAGCAGTAGTTCTAGAACTAATGAAGCCTGGTTTCCTCCAGCCTTGCATCTTACGGTCAGCTGCAAGGTCTGCTTGAATCTTTTCCCACTGTCAGAATATCTTTCCCATGTATCTTCACAGGAACCTAACAAATCCACTAATAAAGTCCTCCTTGTCTGCTCAATCACAAAACTTGCCATTTATTTTTGTGACCTCCCCCTGTTTGCCAATTTAGTTGAAGTTGTCTTACAGATCCAGAAGACGTTGACCAAGGTGGATGGACACACACACAGCCCAACTGATTGCTCACTGACAAAGAATAATTGCACAGGCCTTTTATTCTTAGGCAAGTCAATTAAAAATCTCACCTGAAGGATGCTAAAGCAGAGAGAAATGGATGTAATTCTTATTTTTCTGTATGAATTGTGAGATTTGAGTACATGGGGATGAATCACTCAACCTGCCACTGTGTTTGTCACTAATTGAATCCCTTAGTATCAGGCTCTTAAGAGGTCAAGGATTAAATGGAACCAAAAGTAACTTCTCTATTTTCCTTCCTTTAGAGATTATCATAACCAAGACAGATGTGTGGGCAACGCTATGAAAATATTTGCACCATCTCTTGTCTCTGCAATAGACATTCTCAGGATAGATAAAGAGAACTTCTGCCACTAAGTGAAAGGCTTTTACCTGGCCACTTCTTCAATGGCTGTTGAAGCTGGTTTTACATCAACCAGATTAATAGACACTTACTGAATCTTCCAATCTAATAAATAATGCATATTTAATATATCAGTAATTCACAATAATAAAATGTTGTAGCTCTAGACTATGGATATGGTAGCAACAATACCTGTATTGCATTATATCACTACTGTGTATGCTTAATGACAGCATAGTTTCAAAATATGAGTATCGAGCAGATTGGATGAGAAGGCTGAGGTTTGCAAAACTGGAAAGGTAGTTTCATTATATAACTCCCATTGATGTCATTCAAAGTCCTGTAGCTAAATCACTTAAGAGGTAAAACCATATATTTGTTTTGTCCAAAGTCAGGGGACCACATCACAGATCAAGGTCCAATTGCATTACGTAGGTACTGTACAAAAAAAGAAAACAAAGGTTGATCTAGTTTCATAGAAATGTTTGGTTATGCCAAGGACAATCAAAATAACATACTTCTAGTCCAAAGCATGACCGGAATATTTAATTACTTCATATTCTTTGTGACTATTCCAGCTGAAATGCAAACAGAAGAGAACAGAATTGCTACTGATTTTTACAGGTTTGTTAACATCAAGTATGTTAATAAAGGAAGGAAGCTAATTTACAGACCAGTGAGTATAGTTTTGTCTAGAAAGCCCAAGCAAGCTAAGCAATGTAAGAAATCAACTCTTGAGAAGCGAAGGGCTTTCCCAGTTTCAAAGCTTGTTTAACTGGAACTTCTTAAGGATTGCCAAAAAGCTAGTTTAGACTGAGTTTAAGTATCCTAAAACAAAGAGGCTTCCCTAAATTTCTGTCACCTTTTATGTCTCCTATAAACTCTGGCTCAGCAAATACACACAGGCAGACAAAAAGACGAATAATCTAATATCAGACATCTCTGAGCTCCCCTAGTCCCAGAATAGAAATAGAAAAAGCTTGAAAAAGAGTTAGTGTGTTGTAAATCCAAGGCAAGTTTCTTCCCGTTAATGGCAGAATTATTAGTGCTATACTAATAAAGTCTACTCACATTTTTATTGACTGTCAGATTAGATTAAGATTAAAAAGCCTTCAATTAACCCACTTTATTTTTACCAGGTTCATTTCTGATCAAACACTGAAAGTATTACAGAAAGCCGCAAGTTCTGCTTGAGCAGAAACCAAGATGCAATGCTAATATTCCTTTTGCTACTGGACATAAGAAGTACTCTTGCAAATAAAAATATTGATAACAATTTGTTACTGTTTCATACTCACAGCCTTCTTAGGCTGATAAGACAACTGCAGATGCACGATATGGTAGAAAATCACAGAAGAATTTCCCATTTAAGCATGCTCCTTATAGATTGTTTACCTCTTTTGAAGGTTGATTTAAATTAATGTTTCAAGATGCATTTAGGATACCTTATTCTATTCATTAGACACAAACCAATTTCCATTTACATTGTGTTTATGTTAACAACATCATTAAGAGCACAGTGACATGCAGGGTTTTCGACAAAACGCTCATGCATGAAAACAACTTCATCTCACGTGTGTCTTATCAAAATGCCTGACTCCAAAACATCCTTATTACTCGCTCTGACCACATTCTAAGCTAAAAAAACTAATAAATGGCAAAGCTTTATTGCCTTGTTACCCAATTAACAAAAACCAAATACTTTCTTCTGTGTTAAATGCAAATTATTATACATAATGCCATACCCTCGTTTCCCTTATGCCAAACAGCGGACTTTTTATTTTGCTAAGCCTCTCAGGGTCCAAAATAATTTCTATTTGTATTACTACAATTACAAAAAAAACAATCTTTCTATAGTCAACAAATCTAGGTGTCTTAACACTTTTCTCAATAATTGTTCCATTTGAGAGAATAAAAAATCAAGCAGATGTCAGATTGTTTTGTTCGCATTAATTCACTGATACATTGCTGTCAGCAGTTAGCCCAGATGCCCACAGACGAAAGCCTAATTATTAGGAAGCAATACTTGTCACTAGAAAAACAAAACTCTACTTCTGTGGGAAGTTCTGAAGTCAAAAAAGTGAGTAGCTGCCTTTGTTCTATGAAGGACTGACTAAGCTACAAAGTACATGTTCAATTATCCTATTCAAATTTGAACAATATAAAAGAGAGGATTTCAGTATAGTGTATTATCTCTGATTATTATGGAGAGATGTGTTCAGGTATGAGCATACCAACGGACATACACCTACGAGAAAAAATTTGGAAGAGCTGTAAATGATTTGAGGGAAAGCTAAATAGCTTCTAATTTTATCAGTATCAAGCTAGCAAACAGTATGTATGCAGAAAAAACTGACACAACCACCCACGTTTATATAGGCCAGTACCCATAAACAAGAAGTCACTGAGGTAGACTAGAAACCTCATCCTTTGAGCATCTTCAGCTCTCATCTAATGAAAGTAACTGAACAGCTCAGCACCTTGCAGGATTTTTACTAGTAAGTAGGTAAATATACACTATAATTTTCTCTAGGTCTAGCTCATAAAATTAAGGAGAAAAAAGTTGTAAAATTACTGTCACTTACAAAACAGGCTGACAATGAATACAAGCTGCCTTGAGCCCCTTAAGTTTTATCTTCCATCAATCAGCAAAAACAAAAATACGACTTACCTGTATAAATTTGTTAGGCCACAGAGCCTGAAACAGTGGCTTAGTCTGAAATAGAAAACATATGGTGAAGCATGATGTTGTGGTGGCTATTGTAAGATTATCTGTCTTCAACCTTCATAATTTCTCACCAACAATTAATGAGGAGAGTTCTGAAAACATGAGAGAGTTGGATTAATTGTCTACACCTTAAGAGCTCACAACAGAGCCTTTTCTTTTATGTGGCTAGCTAGACTGTGGGAATTTGTTTTTACAGAATAGCTTTGCACTCGTGCTTTTTCTGTCCTAAAATTTCATGAAGCTTACTTGAGAAAATATGGAAAGCTGGGAAAGGTTCAGGTATTTAGGTAAGTAAAATGTGGTGTGAAGGATGTAATTCTCAGGTTTTCATTCAGCTTCATATAGGTACAGATATGCAGTTCCTTTTATTTAAAAAATACTGTTAATGTCTTACCAACCACTTACATTCTGATCTAATCTTATCAGCATTTTTACCAGTGTCATTTTATTAATCAGTTTGCTAATATGGTTGCATTTCTGAGAAAATGGTATCAGAAAAATAAATAAATATGAAGCTCAACTAAAACCAATCCATTCTAAATCAGTCTTGTGGTCTTTTGCAAAGGATCCCTGAAGGCACCATTTTTCTAATAGGAGATCTTCCCATCTGGTAAACGTTTAGTGGGAAGTCAGTATGACATGTTTACAGCTACCTCGATTCTCTCGAACTCTTCATGGAAAGAGCTTAGCGAGGAATGCAGATGTGAGTAGGCTCCAATTTATGGTTAATAGGTTTTGACCAACAGAGCAAATCCTTTCTATTGCAAGCAATCAAGCTTAAGTTGGTGTGGGACTGGGTACTAACTGTGTGGTCTTGCATGCCTATTTGAAGAGGTGGGGAAGGATTTTGCTGTAAGTTTTCCAGGGAGTTTGCTAAATTTCATCTCATGGCTGAGGTCTGCAGATATAGCAGTGGCTGGTTCAAAGCCAAACCAACAAAAATGAGAGAGTTTTGTGTAGAAGATATATTCAACTAAAACATCATAGAAGACCACACTCTTTTCAATCTGTGAAACAGATTAACTGAAAGTAACAACCTTCAGGAATAGACACTTTAAATAATTAACAGAATAGTACATGAATTTTGTTTAGGTAGTACCTTTTTCTGAGCTGGCTTATTCTTTTTCATGTCTTTTTTTTTTTTTTCCTTGTTTGTTTGCAATATAGATTTGCATGGTCTAGATGAATGGATAAAGATAAGTCTTCCTCCCCTTCCCCCAAAAAAGCAAGTTACTGAAAGTAATGTAGCACTGTGAAAAATGTGTACGATCATCAGATGCCGGGGAACCTGACTATCACACATTTTGGAGAAGACCATTTTCAAAAAAAAGCCATATGGGTAATAGTGAAAATTAAAGTAATAGAAACATAAAAGATAACTGGCACCAATTCCTCTCCTACAAGCTATTGTTCCTGAAAAATGGAACAGCTGAAGGCAGATGTTTTGTGTAAGTAAAAGGCTGGAGGGCATTGGAATCACAAGCTGGAGAAATACAAAGGACTTCACACTTTCTAAGGCTCCTCTTATCTATTCTATTTCTAAATATAAACATTAATTTCTTTTAAATCATTCTTGTTCTGCATTTGAGCTAGTAAAACAACCAAAAACCCCCCATATTTTGTAACATCTTAAAGTCTTGTTTTATGCACCAAGCCAGGTTACTTATATCAAGACAATATACTACTTTTCCTGAAGAAAAGGCACCTTTTAGTATTTTCCTATGAACATAGGATGACCTAACTTAAAAAAACCAAACTGGTGCATAAATATCAAACTGTTTTGAACAGCCCTCAATAAATTCCATTATCAGTACCTCTTTTAAACACACAGGATGAAAAAATATCCAAAAGAAAAGCACTTCTCTATCTTTTTTTCTTTCCTATGCAATATTTTCTCTCCAATCCCAAACAATTGCAGCCTAGCCTGAAGTTCCCTTTGATCCAGAATCTTGAAAGAGCCTAAATCTGTAAAGATGCAGGTAGGCATTTTCAATGCTCTTGGCTCCTAACTTCTACAAAGATCAATGGGAGCTGAGAGCCCAAATGCTTTAGAAAATGAATTTGCCTTTAGAAATCTGGCATGAGTGGCTGTTTCAATTTTCTTTGGGATCATCAAAAAGCAGGGAAGTCTGGGAAACTTGTATGTTTTTCCGTATGCCTGCTATATCATTCACTTGGAAACTGGGAATAAGTACTGTGTGAGAGGTAAATAAAAGCAAATGTGTATCCACAGAAAACAATATATAAAGCTTACACAGCAGCTTATAGACTCACAATATTTTTCTTAGAGCTGCAGCTGTTGGAATCAGGAGACTGCACAAAAATCTCAGTGTTGGCATTTAGGAAGTGTGATAGTCCTCATGTTTTCAAAGAAAGACCAAAAACACAGAATAAATTAATCCTTTAGACTCAGGATATTAGAAGACAAAGAAAGCGGAGTCAAGAATTTAATTTTAATGTCACATTCTTTAAGACATTCTCATGATTTTTCAACACTTTAGTTTTTCTTTTGCAGTGCTGTGGCAGAAAGGTCTAGCATGATTTTCTCACCATCTTCTCCTGCCTGACTGAACTTGCAAAAGCTTTTAGTCGTTATTACATTACAGGACCTGAGCTGATTTCTTCTGGTTTTGAAATGATACTTGGGAAATAATTTTTAAGAAAAAAGGACCTTAACTAGGATTTTTTTTTTTCCATCTTTAGTTGATAATTCTGTATCCCTGATCTACAGAAGATGGAACCAGAAATCTGGGAAAGATGGACATTAGAAACGCCTAACAAAAAAATCTGCTTAGGGCTCATGAAAGAGCATATGAGATCTGATATGCATCACCTAAACTGTAAAAATTGACAAAGAAACAGAGAATTACTTTTATACATATTTTAGTGACAAACCTACTGCTAAGTTCCCATACTTCACTCTAATTTCATATATGATTCAGAATGTAGCACCCAGAAAAGTAGTACATTTATCCACCAAAATAGTTAAAATAAATACAACTGGGGGGAAAAAAAAAAATCAATCAAATATAGAATGATCAGATCTTTTCTCCCAAGACAACTTGCTCCAGAAAAATACAGTAAGGCCGCAGATTTGATTCTGCTATTGTAAAGATTCTGCAATTTTCGTCTGCTGTAATCATATAAATTCATCCATCAATAAACATAACTACTCTAAGTCTTATTCAAGAAAAGCCATTAAAAATACCTGAATGGTAGAGCAAAGATAGCAGTCTGAAAAGCAAACATACTGTCCATAGCTATTTTTATAACACCTAAGCCACCTACACCATACTGTCAAAAATTACTTTTTCCCATGAATTTTAAAACTGTTTCATGTGGCAAAAATAATCACCCTTTGTGCCAATAGTGCAGTTTTTATGTGTTTTCCCTTGTTCAGCTTTCAAACCAGGAATAAATCATTATTCCTGCAATTTTCCAGCAGTGCTCTTGTAGTTTTAGCATAGCACTGCATCACAGGACACAAATCTTCTGTTTTGGGAAGAAAAAAAAAAAAAAGACTTCTCATGGGGTCTCTGTTGTCAGCAGAAAAAAATATTAGTGAAGATACTCAGTTGTAGCTGGCTTGATGCAGAATTTTTCTCATCCATAGTTTATTTCTACCATTTTATTTTCAAAGCACCTTCATTTTCTAGGTTTTCCACCTTAGCTGTATTAGTAGTTATTCCTAGAGATATGAGTATTACTGTTAATAGGGTGCATACTTGATCTTTTTTTATATTGGCTGAGTCTCCCCCCATCTCCAAAAACAGTCTAATTCTTTGTCAAGCTGTAGAATATTGCACATGGCCCCTGGACTTCATTAGTTCAATCAGTCATTACAGCAGCATTTGATACAGTGCTTGTCACTGTTGGGTTATAAATTATGGAAAATATGTTGAATACATTACTAACTTTGCAATGACAAAAAAGAGCAATAAAGGAAGGTCCTGTGCCAAGGCTCACAAATCAGCAGAGACCTTGAGCACACATTTAACTTAAGTCATGCAAGTGGATCCACTGTTTTCACTAGGAATCTTCCTTTGCATCCCTTCAAGCAAAACATTTTTGTGCATTTTTAAAAAGGTTTAAATATGGAGAAAATCCCAACTTCATGTCCATTGCATTCACTAAGCATTAGCATTGCAAAGGAGAAGGACTGACTTCATAGTACTATTTCCCGTACTAAAGGTGCCCCAATGTAAGCTGTCATATTTGTCATCTGGACTTTTTATTTTGAGCTTACCCTAAAGTCTTATTCATGTTGTGACCCCTAACCTAGGCTGGAAACCCATTTGCAGCGCAGTTGAAAGGAGCGGCCACTTAGTAATCTGAGGTTTGTAGATCTTGCAGGGCTGAAACCTTAGAGATACCTGGATTCCAGGAATGCCATCAGGTCAATTGACCAGCTAAATTAAAGGGCATTTCTGTGTGGGGTTACACAGAGGATGCTAATCTAGGACAGGTCATGCAATGCCACAAAAGTACGGCTGCTAGTTCAGGTCACCAAACACCTAGCAGAGAATAAAAGTAGCCTCTAGCCATTCAGAAGTTAACCACCTCTGACATATACATCAAATTTAATCATGTCTTAACACCTACTGCCATTCACTTATTTCTTCTACTATAAATGTTGTTTCTGAACCTTAGATAGACTTACTACCGTGCAAACCAAGCCTACAGTAATCTTTTTAGGTGGATGTATGCCTTAAATGAGCTCAAGTGTAAGAAAATGAGACTCCATTAAAGCCACAATGCAAATGAGATACATTTCCTAGCAGTTTTGCTTTGGCTCGGTTCCATTATTTCCAGTTAGTTAGATATCCTTTCAATCTCTCTGAAAAGTTTAATTCTTTCCTTTCATGATGTTCCCATTCACTTTAAATAGTTCTGCCAGTACTCCCCATCATCATCCTGTAATTGCGGATTCCCCAAGTTTTACACATTAAGCCAGATTCACATCTACTGTTGAAAGAGATAACCAAACTAGCTCTAAACAAGTTCAGTTCAGTCGTGCCTTCCACAGCTATGTTACCAAGGTTGCTGTGCTTATGCTAACTTACACGGCTGAAACTCTAACAGTAACTGCACTAACTCCTTCCTGAATCACTTGTCTCACTGGACACCAGGAAGAGATTCACACACACTTGCTTTTTCCTTTGGGAGCTCCCTGGAGGGGCAAGTCAGGATCCAATTTCTCTTCATAGAAGGTTTATTGATTATGAATGTTCCATACCACTTTTGATCTTCTTATCTCTTCCTTGACCTCCGAAGATACGTATTAGGCATCTGTGTATCCTGTACTACAAGAGGACCTTGCTTTTCAGCAGCAGACCTTTCATGAGGGTCTGTGCAACTTTCAGGGAATATTATCCCGTGTGACTGATTCTTTTCACAAATACCCTCTACCAAATTCCTATTTTATTCTGAACTAACATCTTCAAAAATATAGTGCAACAAGCAGTGTTCAAAGTAGGTTTTCTTACAAAAACTGAGATTAATACCAGATTTTCCATTTTGCCAGATTTTGCTGTGCAGATTGTAAACTATGCACTTATAACCTAACTGAAATCAGTAGAGTAACATACCACTTACTCCTGTAGTTATTTTGACCCTGTAATTTTGTGTCAAAAAAAAATGAGCCTACAATAAGATAACAAAAAAATGCAGAAGGCAGGTGGAAATGTTTAAGTGTCTCCCTTCAAACAAACAAACAAGAAAGGAGATATTTGCAAAGATTTTAATTGGTAGCTCATGTATGTGAACTACAATCTAATTAAATATTGCCAAGAGATGACCCACTAATGACAACAAGATGAGAACACTCTCATTGACTTCAGAGGGAGCAAGATGAGGTTTTTTAGATAATCATATACCAGTCTACTGAGCCAGGGCCAGACTCTGCAGGTTATCAAATACCTCCTACAAGCTGCTGTTCTGATGAGCATGAGTAGATCACATCAACTTCTGTGCAATACACATGCTTTACACTTCTCAGAATAGCATCTGCTTCTTTTATATATGTGTGCATGTCTCGCAAGTGTTTGGGTAGGGAATCCTCGGACAATAATATTTTAGAAGAGCTTTTGTTGGCTATATTTATTTTCCAAACGTGCAGGTGTGAGAGACAGAAAGGTTTGGCTTTTAAAGCCAAAACATTCCTCATTTGCACACCTGCACTTCTGGCTAAAGATCAGAATGCTGAGAGCCTGTAAGTGGCACTGCTGTATGATTAATATTAATGTTTAACATTTACTAGCCCTGTGGATTCACTAAGCTAATCAAAACTAAATAATGTGTGGCACTACCCAACTGGCTAAAAACAGAGTAAATAACATCAAATTCTTATCCCTTTTGAAGTCAACAGAGTTAATTGTTCCAAACACCACGTTTTGAGAAGCTTAGGCTTGGTTATAGACGAAGTACAGCTGTAGCAATGACCAGTACAGAAAAGGCATTCATCTGCCATATTGTCTGAACATCCTTCCTTCCAAATCCTCAAGGAACCACATTGGATGAGATACTTAAAAACAGTTTTCTCCTCAATCAAAGTTTCAACATAGCATCTGCTGTTTTACTGTATTCAACAGCAGCCAGATCATCAATACACACCAAATCTATAACCCCCCCACAGGATTATGATACGCATGTGATACACTGATTCACTCCAGATACTTTGTCACGTGGCTGGACTGTGGTGCTAAGCGCAGTGCTTTTTAGAGCACTTTTTATTGTTAAAGAAACCTGTGAACACTTGTCTAGTTCTAGAAAAGCACTGGGAACAACTTTGTCAGTGATTGTTCTATATGAGAACTGAAATTGCCTCTTTATCATGTATTTCTCAAATAACTATCAGTGAGCACTCCATTGTCAGAACACTTTAGACTAAACACATTCAGACTAGAATTCACCAGCTATGAATGTTTCCCCTCCAGGTTGTATTCCCGTGGAGTTCTCTAAGATGCGTTCTCCTTTTCAAGCCATGATTTTCTTCCAGGCTTAATATGGAGGATTCATACATTTGTGATTGGCTGCTAGATATCCAGGCTATCAGCCAAAATAGTAGCTACCAGCAGTATCAGGCCAATGTGCAAATATTTCTGCACAAAATACCTTAGACAGAAATATGGCACCTCTACCATTTTGTCAATGACCTGAGTTCCCCGTCTACAGAGGTGAGCAGGTCACTCCAGACTAGAGCCCAATGGTATGATACAGACGTTAGGGATGACCGTGGAGGCAGAGAAGTGAAGCCTGAGATTCAAGCTAAGACAGCAGCAAGATCTCATTCTTGTCAGCTGAGGATGTGGTTAGAAGTAAAGGGTCCAAAGTGCAGAAAGAAATATTAAGGTGAGGTATCAGGAAAAGTTCCCTAAGGTGAATTGCCAACACTTGGAAGAGAATGCCTCTGCTGACTGCAGATCCCCATGCAGGTTTTTAAGGAGCAGTTGAACAAGGCATTGTAAGAATGGCTGAGGTACAGCTGATCCTGGTTTGGAGCCAAGAGGTTCACCAGATGATCATTACCTGCCATATTTTGTATGTGTATAGGCCTTATTTTAAATCAAAACACCACAAATGGGAATTTAGCCCTCAGCTGCATAGATGCCATGCATCCAGAGCAAAAGCACTCAGTAAGACCTTTGGCTCAGCTCCTCCTTGACCCCTTTTCAACCAGATACTGCTGTTAGTCCTTTCAAGCTACAGTCCTTCATGTATACATTAGTTTCCTGGCCCATTTGCATAGAGTTTTTCAAAGCTCTTCTACACTTCAGGCTTATATTATCATTTAGTTTTCCAGTCACTCTGCTTGCCAGCTTCTTTACCCTCCATTACCTTGTCTGATAGAATTTAGATTGCTGTTCCGGTATCTACTTCACCGAACTATTTAAAAGTCATTCTTAAGCACTCTTGTATTATTTCTATAGCAACTTTCATTTATTATTCTCAAAATCCTTACATATTGTACATACAGGTCTAAGATTATGAGGAGAAAAGTATATCTTAGGCAGAAGTTTGAGAGTAGTGGAATATTTTATAGCTTTTTTTAATTGATTCATCTGTCAATAATAACTTTTTAACATGTCATGGGTACAAAAGACTTCCTCTGCATAAAACCATAAATACAACATTATGTTAGGGAGTGCTTGTTATTAACCTTATAGTGTATTTAGTGTTTTTATTTAGTATTTTTATTGTCGTAGCTGCAGAGACTTTTTTTTTTTAAAGTCTTCACTTGAACGTGGGTCTGAGGCACAAGAAAATATTGTCTCAATTTTAACACTCTCTTACCTTAGTGCTTAGTGGTATCTGAATCAAAGGTTTGATTCTGCCTATTATAAACACAAGGACTATTCCTTCCACACCACATTTCAGTACTATAGGTCTCCAGGTTAGACTCGGACCTATGTCTACTTGTAGTGCCACTGTGACTACCTCTAGTTTTTACAGTTCACTGCTCTGCTCCATTTCCCTTTTCATAGCCCCCTATAACCTTTAATTTATATAGTAAGCTTTTATGAACTAAGATTAACTTTTCTGTCAAGTTTGTATGCTGCTTGACAAAATGAGCCACAGACCTCCAATCTCCCATCACACTAAATGCTTCACTACTGATTTCTAAAAAAGATGAGAAGGGGAAAAATAATACAAGCAAAGCAATGTAGAAGTGGAAGACTCTGAAAGGGGAGCAGGTAGTGAAGGAAGAACATGGCACTCCATGCATGTGAAAGCAGTAGGAGGAGCCAGATAAACAAAGCAATGGAGAAGGAGAGACTACTGGCATGTATAAGCTGGGAAGCACCTTTGTGTACTTAACATGGGGAGCAGCAGTTACACCAAGCAAGCAGCCAGCAGTAGCTGTTTGTGAGGCTCAAAGTGAAAGGCCTAAAGTCAAAGAAGTATCTGCTCCAGAGCCAGTCATATCCAGTGAAGAGAATCTGGCCATTTGGGAGCTCTGAAACTCTTTAAGACCAGGAAAGGGTGCATTAGAAGAGACCAAAGAGGTAAAGTCTGGTCTTCCTGGATGAACTGCACAGCTGATCGTAATGTAAATGCCCTGTGAAGACCTTGTAAATGGTATGACAAGGTATTCAAACATTCTCTTTCCCCTAGGATGGCCACATTTTTAGAAAAGAAACTGAGAACAGATGCAAAGACAGCTTTCACTATTGTACATATATATGGTGTGCCTACACTTTAAATACTGTGTGGAGTGCTGATCTTCCCATCTCAGAAAGGATGTAACAGAACCAGAAGAAGGAAATGTGCAACGATGATGACTGGAATTATGAGCAACATCTGTATGAGAAGAGGCTAGTCAGGCTCTTGGGCTTGGATGAAGGATGACTGAAGAGAGGAGTACAGTATGTTCTATGAAATAATTGGTAGGGAGAAAGTAGCTCATGAATTCAGCATGCAGCAGGTCTAAAACATACAAAATGAAACACTTGTAAACATAATTAAATTCCACGAGATGTTGTGGAAGCCAGAAGTATAAAGAGACATCAGAGAGAGGTAATGGTGCATCAAGGCTTTTGAGCATCATGGTACAGGTGAAACATCCAGGTCTGAAAGTCCCTAAGTTGCCATTTACAGAAAGGTTGGATGGCACCAGGGAAAGATTATTCAGTATTTGCCCTGTTTCTTTTATTTTTCCGAAAACATCTGTTACTGGATATTGAGAGATAGTGCTCTATTTATATCTCTTTGCTCTGTATCATCACTTTAACTTTTTAAATGCAAAGTAACAACTATAAAAGGAGAGAGCAGCAGCAAGCACACCTTTCTGTCTCTATGAAGCTACACTCAGATATGGAGCAATAACAAAATAACAACACAGGCACGTGAAATTCAATTATTTACCTGTCATTTTCCACTACTTTCAGATGGCATTACCAAACTAGCCAGACAACTACCGGAATTATGTCCTAGTCTCATTAATTTCATGAAATAGAATTCACTTTTGCAAGACATTAAGCAAGTCAGCCACGTGAACATCTGCTTCCCAAGAAACTTGGTGCAAAAGCACCAAGCTTAGTTAAAGTCTCCCTCTTATTGAATATGTTACTTCAGCGAGGGAAATGGTTCAAGATTACTGAGTTGCAAGAATTCATCATCTAGTCACAGAGGGATTTAGGGAAATGAAATGATTCAGTGTCTCAGAAATTGCGAGGGTGGACTGGAGTATGTGTTCTGGACAAATAGGATTAAAGACATAATGGCAAAAACAGAACTGCAGAAAGAAAGTCTGTATCTGTTAGATAGATTACTATTAGTTACTGGACATTTTCAGCAACAATTTTGGTTAAAATGTATTGAACTCTTCCTAGTGCATAGTGATGGTAACCTTCTAGTAATGCTTACCAGGGAAAAGGACCTGCAAACTATTAACTTTCTGAACAATGAGATCTAGCCCCATGCAGGGTGACAACTTCAGTTCTAGAGGTTTTGCTGCACACCAATCTTCTCTATATTGCCTACTGTTCTAAAATATCACATGGCCCCTACTTGCTCCTTTGCTTTACAATAAGGTTCAAAGTCTGTTCTAGATTGATTTGGGCAAAGTTTTGTCACCAACTGATAATACTAGAAATTATGGTCTCTACCATATAATTAATACCCACCTGAATAAGAGTAAGGTGCAGTTGCTACTTGTTAAAAATCCTAGATCTAAAACATGAAAAACATGTATAATTAATTTCATAGAAAGAAAGCACTTCTACTAAAATCAAGTGCCCTCCCATTACAGTGGTGGTGAATGTTCTGTTACGGTCTGCATATGACTTCATTTAATTGATCCTCATTACTGAAGCTTTCATTATCCTAACTTACAATCTCAACATAGAAAAAGTGTTGGAAGCTTTGATTTTACTCTATTTAACTACTCCTTATTAAATGTTCTGAAAAAATATCTGCTTTATTGTTTGAATTACAGCCTCTGTGTATGAAGTTCAAAATTTTTCCTTTCATTCACAGTTAGACCCTTAGCTTACCTGTTGAAAGACTGAACAGTAAGTTATGGAGTGCAGTCTATTTCAATAATGAAACAAACCACACAGTGTTTAAACGAGGAGATAGAAAGAGGCTGAGAAACTGAGTTACATAAATTACAGTCCTAGTGATCTGGAGTTTAGTCAGGTCGTTCACCATAAATGGAAGGAGAACTCCAAAAAGCACAAAGGATACCTTTCAAATTTCAGTCAGACAAATGATAAAGTTGTAAAGATTAAGAACACAGGATCAATATGGTTCCATCTCCTGGAAGAAGTCTATATTAAATATTTACATTCTGAAAGCATCATGATGTACCTGATTTCTATGAGTTTCAAAAATGGATCAAACCTAAGGATCTGAGTACTATATCTGCTCTTAAAGTACATGAGAGGTAATAAGCACAGGATTCTTAAGGAGCCTGAGACATCTGCCTTGAGCTCCTGCAATAGAAACTCTTCTTTACAAATAAATAAATTAGAATTATAATTTTCAATAGTTTTTAAGGCCATTAAGATCCTTTACAATTTCACCATTTATTTCTTGTGACATATTTAGAACCTGTATTCAAAAGGCTATCCAGTTTAGAAAGAAGTAATTAAGGAAAAAGTGACAGAGAATCCAGTTATCCCCAGACACAGCCTTCCAATAATAAATTACGATCAAAATAAATCACCATTTAGTGAGTCTCCCTGTTTTAAAACATGTACTTCTATAATTACTAGCATTAAGAAAACCTAATACTCAAGATGGATTGACACTGATGCCTGAACACGTCTGAATCAAAGGTATTCCAACACTAACAGGTTACACCTCCTTCACCAGCCAACCTATTCTCACAAAACATGCAGGAGTGTAATACTTCTGATAGCTCTACTCCCTTTCAAAGTCAGGTGATTTAAACATTACTGTTGGTGAAACCGGACCTGGCTGCGTCATTTCCCCAGGAAAGCAGGCTGTTATTATTTATTGTCATTAAATTACTCCGACAAATTTCTTGATGCTGCTCTGAGGACAAAGAAAGCTTAAACCACAAGTGGTACATCCATCTGAAAACATATCATTGTCTAGATATAGACATAGTTGCATTAAAAAAAGGGGGGCAGGGGCGGAATATTCCTAATAGCATATGACCCTAAAGGAAGGAACTTCTTGTCATTGTGAGACTGGTTGTGGAGGAAAGTCAAGGCATGGTACTTGACTCCTTTCTCTCTCCCTTCACTTCACAAAGGCGGATCCGCTACTGTGGGTATGAGGAAAGCAGCAGACCAAGAGGAGCACATGATATTAGTCAGATGATACAGAAGCAGTCATCCAGCAACATCCCTTCTTTCACATTATGGTTGCATCTGGTACTGGCTTTCTTCTTAGGTCTATTTATAGCATTCTCTTGTCCTTTCAAATCTCTGAATAAAAGCAAATTATTTTCAGCAGTTTTAAAATCAGAGACAATTCTCATCACAATGGTACCTACTGAAATCAAAAGCAATTTTATTGGAGGTACACTAGGTCCATGTAGGAAAAAAAGTGGAAATACAGCTCCATAACACCTTGAGAACCTCACACTCCATGATAAGGAAAAGAGGAAAGTAATAAATGACTCATATCCCACAGAAAAACTGAAAATGCATTTAAAATGGAAAAATCATTAAAAACTTTTCCTATAAACTTCAGATGAACGTTATTTTAAACTCCCTGTTCCTCGATATAAGGAATAGTAGATTCTGTATTTTATAATCACAACAGAAGACATAATAAACAAAATAGAAATAAAAATAAATTTCTCCTGAGATTTTATTTCCTTCTTATAAAAACACTGATAAATCCTGAGTTCCATGCATAATGTATATAAGCAGAAACAAGTAGTTTTAAATGATGAAAGCTGCTCAAGTGCTGCAACATGTTGGCCTGACGCAGAAGACCGCTGAGTGATGAGAATGCTATGATCAATTTGACAGTTTGCAGACATATTGAGCAGTAGCAAGACTGAATTAGAATTTTTAAAGGTATCACTAGAAAGTGTGGCTATGGCATTTGCTGTGCAGTGAGCCAATCTAAAGATGAACTCTTAAAAATCAAGACAAACAAAACCGTAACAGCTGGCTGATACCACACCAGCTACAGAAACAATGCAAGGAGCAGGAGAAACGGAGAGAGAGAGCTGCATTTTGCTTATTCAGTATGCTAAATCAATCTTTCAGCATCATGAAAAATTACCAGTTCGGGCACCTACGCTTCGCATAATTTAGATGAACAGAGTACAGGAAGTTAAGAGCAATGAAAGAACGAATCTCAATTTGTATGAGGACTGTCAATATAGCCAGGTCCCTCTGTGGATTCAAACCCAGAGAAGACTAGGACAAGGGAATGACACTGATCACCTCGGGAGGTCTCTTTCAATATGAGTGTTTTATGATTCTAGAATTTGTCTATCTGACACAGAGATTTAAACTCTGACCAGGTTAGAGCAGCAGCACCTGGATCATCCCTTTTTTATCATTACCCACCTCCGCCATGATGCCTAGAAGAAATGGGCTAACATGTAACTAAACTAAATGGCTGATTTCTCTACTTAAACTAGCAAAAATGTGTGCTCTGATACATGCATGTGTGTACTCTACGTATCTAATGGCCATTTGTTTTGGCTATTTATATGCTTCTCCACTTCTCCGTTGGCAACTTTAATGTTAGGCTGTAGAAGCCAGACACTTTCCTACCAGTCTTACACAACGTTAAACACAGAAGAGTCCTGGTCCTCTTTAGGTCCTCCGAACGAGACAGACTTTATTAATAATGGTGATCAGTGGCAGAGTTCTGAACAAGTCCAGTACTGAGAAAGAGTAATGTCTTTCTAATGCCGTATGTCTAGGATGAGTCTTGCATGGACTATTACTATAAGCAGGGAACGCTGGGGATGAATGCTGAACTTGTAAGTTATAGTTGATGATCTCTGATAAGACTTGTCATGACAGGTTGACTCATGCAATAGGTGAAGATTCTTTTATAATCACAGAAAGTATGTAATAAAACCCCAGATTTTTTATTGCTTTGCACTTGAAACTTCTGGAAGGAATAAATTCTTTTTCCATCATGCTTAGCGCTGTCTAGATAAAATTTGTGCAATTAATAAGATTTCAGACATATACTGGCAAAGATATTTATTTTATTCCTGCATCTAATATATATGTACATGTACTAGATATATCAATCTACTACATATCTACTATCTATATCAATCTAAAATGATAGGTAACTACTCATGTATGGGTCATTCACGTACCCAGTGTGTTGTGTCTGTTTCACTCTTTGAATACACTTGTGCACATTCTTGCCATGAAATGAGATTTCCATATCTATATGCATGTCAGGACTCAACCAGGTAATAGGCTGTACACTGTATTGCTCCCGTACAGACATATATTTATTGTCCATTTTAAGTGTTTTGAGGCAATGGGATGTAAATGGTAATTTTCTTCAGATTTTTCTCATCCTGCACTTTTGGGCATATTTCAGCTTGTTGCATATTCATGCTAATTGCAGCGAATGAAGGTACAATCCTCAGGCATAGGTGCTTCCTAATTAGAATGTATTATTACTGCTGGATCCTTTCGCCACGGCCACAGTCACCAGCACATCTTTAGGCTGAGTTTGGTTCGGTTATTAAAGGAATGATATAACATAGTTGTCTGACTCATTGACCCAAGGAGCAAAAGACACTCAGGACATCACTTTGGGGAGGGCAGAAATATCACTTAAGTCCCTGACTGACAAAAAAAAAAACAAACCTTCTGTGCCCTTCCCCAGGGCCTTTTTAGAATTAATAATGCAGAGCAAGCAGTAGCGTCAGCTTTTTCACTCCAGCCCACCTCTCAGAGACACCTGCACAGGCTCTACTTCATGCCAGCCTTGGCCTCTTGGTGAAGATTTCCCAAAAACATACCAATTATGAAAAAATTCCCAAGATGATACCACCACAAACTCCATTCACATTGGTGACAATTTTTGGTCATTACCATACCAAACTGCCTTAGAACTGAAAGGCATTGCATGCTTTCACCAGTCCGCTCAGCAATCCAACACACGAGCATTTTAATCTAGACACAGTTCACTATACATTAATCCTGTCTGAATTACTTAGACACTGATAAATTCTAAATTAATTAGAACCTTTCAGGAAAGAGACAGGAGCACTACTGTAAACAGATTGACTACAAAAGCTTCTGATCAACACACAACTGCAAATAGAGAGGCAAACAATGTGTTAGGATTATGGGAGAAGGAGGGGAAAAGATGATTTCTTGAGATTCTCAGCCTTACTTTCTGTAATGGAATGATGCAGAAAAGAATAAAAATAATGTTAGCATGCCATTTTATTCTAGTCATTAGTATGCCTTCAGCTGAAATAGAGCATTTAGTTCTGGGCATCTTATTTTCAAGGATAATGGAGGAAACTAAGTGCTTCAGCAAGATGCCAACAAGAAGACATATGATGGAGATACATAAAATAATGGTATAGCTACAGTCAGACAGGGTTTGGTATACCTTCACTCAGTGAAGTAGTGAAGGTAAAAGGCACAAATATTTAAAATATAAAAATTGTCAGATTAACCTCTGAAACGCATCACTATAAGGTATTAAAAGCAAAATTTAAATGTTTATATAAACAGGATGAACACACAAGTTATATAGCAGGAGTAAAAAAAAATTAAACCTCATGTTTGGGTGGATTTCTCACTGACAGCCACTACAAAAATGCCTCCCCCAGAGGAAGGTCACTGTGCGATGACTCAGAAAAGAGTTTCTTAAACCTCACTCTGGAACAGGACATTGTGAAACCTAGGATACTGGACTAGACACACAGTATTTTGACCTACATGGCAATTCTTGTGTTCATATACTTCATTGTTCACTAAACTGATAATTCATTTACGCTAGGGCATTATTTATCTTCGTAACCTGGTAGAAGATAAAAGAAGTATCAGCAATTTTATCTTTTTTACCCATTGTCAAGCAGTAAGAGGCACAGAGCTGCATCAGTCTGTTAAAGGGATTATATGATCCAATTGCCTGCAAGACCAGGGGACATGATTCACTGATGAGCTAGGACCCTTCTGGTCCTAAATTACTAAATGCATATTGTACTGGAAAAGCAAAGGGTTTCAGGTTTTTTACATTAGGACCACGATCGCCATTCAAGAAAATCAACATCAGTTATGCCTCAGTATCAACCAGTTTGATTCTGCATGCAAGGCACATACATAGAAAGAACTCTATACCTTTATGTCTGAGCCCACAAAAAGTGATGCAGTGATGCTTGACAGAGCCTGAGCCACTGGCAAGATGTCTGTGCTTATTAAAAGCAAGAAAATATGAAATTCATATTAATTTTTTGTTTGATCAGAATTTGAATTTCATATTAGTTATGTTTGTTCAGATTTAGAAGCATCTGTCATCCGAAACCACCAATCAATATTTTATTCATCACATACCATTTAAATCCATTGAGAAACAACCTGAAGTAACAGCATAGAATTTAACAGTGTTACAATTAAAAATACAGCTCAGCCTTTTCAGTCCAAATTAATGGTCTTCTGAGGGCTTTTGTTGTTGTTTCTCCGTTAAGTTCATATCCAAAGGTAAACTGCTTTTGTTGGCTCTATTTCCTTGTGGTGGCCAGTTGTTTTTTTTTCTACTTATAGTTAAAAATACAGAGAAAATGTTACCAGGAGTAAGAAAGAAGAAACTAAAAAAGCAAAAGACCATGCATAGTCTTAGACTGACTAACCACCATATTACTGAACAAGACGCTGCAATGAATGTGATTTCCTGTAGAGTAAGTTAGCATTTCAATATATGTAAGAACATTTCAATTCAGCTTTAACTGCTGAGTAAGCATTTTACCACTGAGGAATTACTGAAAACATAATCGTCAGTCGCCTTCCAGAGAATCTTTCTTCTATTTCCCATCTTGCCAGAGAAATTTCTATCTTTGAATACTGAGACTGTCTGAAGAATAAAGAAAGTTATGCTGCTGCCTTTGAATTACTGATATTTTGTAGCTATGCTGATAGTCACAGATTTTAATGATAATTCGAATTACCAAGTAGAAAACCTTAAATAATCATTACTTTTGTTTTGCAGTTGTATTCTTTACTTAGTTAATTTTCATTGGTAGCATGCATTTTTATTTTCTCTTTGCTGACAAAAATAATTTAAGACCTTATTGGAGTAATACACAATTATTTTGACTCTTCAGGGTCTTAAAGTCAGACTCCTGTGAACAGCATCTGTCTTGTTTATTAGATGTCTGCTTCTGTGTAACTTCTGTCAAACTGAATTAAGATTAAAAATTCTAATTCAGCCCAAATGCATAAAACAGCATTTGAAGCTATTTTATAAGTAAATAAAAATCTTCAGTCTGCTGTGTATCTGAAAAAAAATGTTTGTCAACTCCCATTTTCTTTTCAGAATTTTCTAATTGATAAAGAAGGCTTTACTAATCTAAAATTAGCAAACTAACCTGATTGTCTCTTAGAGCTGTTGTCTCCAAGTGTTTAATTAGTAGATCTGACCCTCCTATCCTATCAACAGTTTGCAAGGGAAAACCAAGTTTTTCTGCTTTTTCAGCACAGGTCGGTTTCTCAGCTTGGAGTTAAGTAATTATTGAACTAACTATTTGAAAAGGCCAAAATAAGGGAGCATTTTTTTGTGTCTGCAGAAAAAAACTAATCCTGTATTATAGTCTCAGTAACCTATGGTTTCAAACACTTACTCAGTGACTGCAGTGGTTTGACTATTGAAAATATTGACAACAATAGAATAAACTTTTAGTGCAAAAAAAGAATTAAAAGTATTTTTTACTAAAGTCAGGGCTTAGTATATACTCATGTTTTAAAGGTATTTTTTTAAAAGATGTATTTTCAAAAGAAAATATGTTTAATTTCAATGTTTAAAATAATTTTAAATTACCTGTTTTTTATTCTACTTTATCCTTACGAGCAAGTTTGATAAATAACTCATCAGAATTGTTTGTTCATTATCCCACAGGCCAAGAAAGAGGAAGAAAACAAGCCAAGTCTTAATTATGGCTGGTCACCTAAAATACACACATAGTTTATGTACTAACATTAACGTTGGTACTGTTCTCATAGTTTGCCTTCATTAGAATGAAGTTGAAATTAAGGGTAAAATATTAACAGAGACAGAAAACTTTGTAGTTTTCTAATATAACAGCAGATCAAGATAAACCCTTGGCTTGATTTCTGAAACAAACCCAGCCTGCACTTGTCCTTGTTTTCATGGGGAGGAGGTGGGATCCTTAGCATTGCTGTGCAGATCTATGCTTACCTAAAATGCAAACACAGGGGACTGTTGATACTGGCCACAACACAGAGCGTGTAAAAGAAATATCCCTCGATGTTGACAGTTTTTTGCAGGAGTCATTTGTGGGATTCAGCTTTCCCTGGAGTTGCATTAGAGGCTGAGTTCTCCTCCAGGACCCCTGCAGTATGATCCCAGGACCCAGGGCACAAGCATCCAAGTGGATGGCAGCCTGAGAGGTGTGGTCCCACCTGAAAAGATGTTCAGGTCTCCTTAGCAGGGGTACATCCACTGTGTCTCCCCAAAAGTGTAGTTATGGTTACCAAGAGAACCTTCATCCTCCAGCGCTTTGTACAACACTGACTGCCAGCCCCCTTGCACCTAGATGCTATCCTGAGGTTAGCAAGCTCTTTGTTCTGCACTGGGTTATTCTGCCACCAGAGGAGTTTTCAGCTTTCTCACAGCACAAGATAATAAACATGATTATATTCCTGGGGCTGCAGCACGTACCTTGTTGGATCTTCTGGGAGGCTGAAGCAGCAAGGCATTTCCACCTGGAAACACAGTGGGGAGTGGGCCGAAATAATAAGAAGATGGGAAAAAAAGAGAGATACTGTAAAATAGACCAAGGTTCTGTTCAGAACTAGGTTCAGCAAAGACAGACTGCAACACAAGATAGTGCTTATAAAGAAAGAAAAGAATATTGAGGTAGGAGCTGTCCCAGAAAAAAAAAAAGGACCAAATTTTAAGGTGGTCAACAGCAGCAAACATCAAGGCATACTTGCCATATGGGCCTTTATATAGCATTAGAAGTACTTTCTGGGTGCTGCACAAACTCTCTAATGTCCAAGAGCCCTTTCTTGGTGTGCATTCAATTCATGCTGGAGAACTTCATGGTGCTGAGGGCAATTCATGGTTTCAGTCCTCATTATTAGGGATTGGGGCGTATTTCGTTCATATCCACAGTGGATCTTCTGGTTTAGTTTCCTCTGAAAGCAATCTAGCTCATCCAAACTGCAGCTGCTCTGTGATGCAAAGAAATGCCCAGTGTTGACAACTGGGAGATCTGCTTCAAAAATACTCTCCTGCTTCGAAATGGGCTAACAGTGAATCCACCAAATGACACGTCACTGAGCCTCGATCTTTTTCCACCCATACTGTCATGCTAGTCCTGCCACATGGTAGGATGTCATGGCACAGGAGGAAGAGGAGGAACACTGCTTTGTGTACAACATCACACAGAGGCTTAATTCCCAATTTCATATGCTGTGAGATGGGAGCCCTTCACATCAGGGTTGCATGTGCCTCTTTTGGGACAGGTAACATTCATTCTGGCATTTCCTGAACTGATCTTTTGGAAGCCATTCATAATATTTGTGTGTGTAATTAAACACATTTGCACAATTTCACAGCAGCATGGGGATACTAATCTAAAGAAAATCCTCTTTTCTTATATACAGACAGATGGGGGAATACAAGGAAGCAATAAAACAGTATTGACCTGCACAATAAGCAGCATGCTGCAAAGTGGAAACCAAAGACACAAAATATGGGCTACGCTTATAATAAGGTTCCATTTATAAATATTTTATAAATGTTAAATGACTATAACATGTTATAAAGACGGTATAGTTATAAGATTTACATATTACAGCTGACAATATCATTAGAAGGTTTAATGGATGGTTAAAGGCAATGATCATAAGCAACCTATGGGACTGTAATTGCTGATTTGCCTTTTACTCAAATATCTATTAAGTCTTTCATTAACCCTCTGTATGACCCTTACTATAAATTATGATCATAATAAGGATTTCTAGGTTTTTGGGTCCTATCCACTTGGCAATTTCCCTAGGTGAGAAAAACCATTTTAGACAGTGCTTGTAAGTAGGTGTTATCAATACACTATGTTATCATAGCCCTTGGAAGAAAACCCAAGTTTACTGCAGTTCTTCTGAATAGTTAAGATCTTTGCTGTTTGGGAGGACAACATTGCTTACAGAACGCATGTTTCAAAGCAGTTTAAAATAACTTCCTTCTTTCTGCTACTATAGTTTACTGGCACTCTCTCCTTTCTCTCTTCCTTTCTCTATGTTCCCCTTGGGATAGATGGAGTGAGTAACAGTGAATAAAATGATACAATTAAATTAAATGCAGCAAGCTTCGGCAGGCACAATTCCTGATCCTGCAAGATGCCAAGTACTCTCAAGTCCAGATCAGGTACTTGGAGCTCTACTATAAACGAAACAAGCATAAAAGACTAAGTACGAAACTCATTAATATGGAACAGGCACCAAAGAAGGGCACCTCTTCCTTACTTACAGGACTACTACCGAATCACTTAAATGGGCAATTACCCAGGACATCACTGCAATATCAATTTCCATTTTTTACTCCCATAGTCCTACGAAAATCAATGACTATACCATTGGTGCATATTGGCTTTCATGTACTTTGACACTCCCATTTCCCAAAACTGCTGAAGCCAGTAATTGATATTACAGTATGTTCTTTATAGGATGCTTAATAACAAAATATGTTTTTAATGAGCCCAGTCATACCCCATTGTTTTATTTATTTTTTCATAAAGCCAAGTAATGATAAGGGAGTGACTGAGGATAACTCCATGGGCCACATTCAAAGCAATGCCTGTTTTTCCTGGCATTGCCAAAGAACAGCTTTTCACTTTTACGACACCATTCATATGTGGATTTCAAAGCACTTGACAAACACCAGTAACACCTCCCATTAGTTAATCAAACAATTGAAGGGAGACACAGGAATCACAAGCAAACACATGGAGCGGGACACAGCAGCTGATTAACAGCACACAGCTATGCTATTCTATGTCAAAGCTTAGAACAGTATTCATGTCAAACTGCATAGGGAAGTTAAGTGGATTGCACTATTTTAGAATCAATCTAAAGGGCCCTAAACCCATCAAAAATCTTGAGTCTTGAGACAAGTTCCATTGAAATTAATTAGACCACTTGTGAAAAACAGGAGTAAGGAGTTCTCCTTGTAGGGTGTGAATATGTCAAAGACACTAAGGTTAGTATCTGTTCTCAAATCCAACTTTTATCAACACAAATTTCAATGAACTAGAAGGACAGGCATGTAAAGGTACCAGAACATAAGCTTAAGGAAAAAAATTTACTCAGCCTTTTCTATGCTACAAGTCAATCCATTAGCCCCATATACTTTTAAGAAAACTACAAAATCCTTAAAAATACAGAAACTTTAAAGGCTTATTTAAAAATCATCATACCAAAGAAAATGTATTCAGGAATCAGAATTCTCCATACTGCAGTTAAATGGACCTGTGACACCAGCATACAGTTTCAGAACAGTATAGTTCAACTGATCTTTCTGGCTCTCTTTATCACTTTATCTCCCTCTCTTTATCACATAAAAATACACTACTCATAAAACTCCAACTAAGTTTTACAGAACTATGTGCACAGATATTTCTTTTTCAGCCAACATAACAATAAGCTACATTATCACAAATGTGTTTCAACAGAAAAGGAAAAATGATAGATTATGCTTTGTAATAGTCTCTCTTTACTTAGCTATTTCCCAGGTGTCACCATGCACAGCAGTTATCATAGTCTACAACAGAATGAACCGACCAAAAAAATCCTTAATCAATAGGAATGTTGTCTTTGATAAAGACATCAGGTTACTTCTGGCCATCTATTAATCTATTTTGTGTGCAGGATTAAGCTGTAGATCAGTTTTCCCAGGATTATCACAGGTCAAGAATTTCATATCAGAAAATTGGAAGAGACCTCTTCTCAACTATGTGTTTAGTCAAGGTACTCAGATTATAGCCTATTAATTTCAGAAGGATTTAAGTTCCTCTTCTGAAGCTACACTATAATACTGACCATCATAAAGAGTTATTGTTACTACAGATAGCAATGTTGCTACAACATGAAGGCAGAAGCTGCATTATGCATTATCTCTTCATAGACTTCAGGCATTGTTGCTATTCTTCCTCCCTTACATCCACTTTAATCCAGTTTCCAAACAACAGAACTAAGAGCAGCAATGTTTTCACCAGAAACATGCTACCTGGGTGAGCTCTAAATTTTGGGTTGAGACTTACAAAATCATATCATTAACTTTCACACAACAGTCCATTAAAAGTTCACCAGATCTGTATAAATATTGAGTCTCTGTTGTACTTGACAGGGCTTCTGAGGCCACTTAAGCAGATAGGTACTGTGAGACACCAAAATCCAGTGACTTGCTGGAGGCCACAAAGGTAACGAAGCTGAAAGAACCTGCATTTTCTGCCATCAGGTCCTGTGATTTATCTGCAAGACCAGCATTACTTTTCTAGTTGCATATAATTACAAATTACTCATAGATCACATCCTGGAACTTCATGAGGAATAATGAGACAAGCAGAGGCAGTAACAGTCACCTGCTGTATGTTCATAGTAGCTCTATCAGAGCAAAACTGAGCAAAGGACAAGTTAATATAAACCTAAGACTAGTATTTATTTTAGAAATGCCATCTCCAGAGTAATTTGAATCAGAACTTTATACTCTGGTAGGTAAGAATCCTTTTTTCTTTTTTCTTTTTTTTCCTAATGAAAAGGGTGAATTCAGATAAATAATTGCTAGGAACAAATATTTTTAAAAGCTTCAGCCCCATCCTGAGCTGTCTCAGATGTAGGCTTAGTGTACTTTGGGAAAGGTAAGGAAATCAGCAAACACGGTTCACAGTTCCCTTATCCAATGGTCAGAAATCAGCTTGGCAGATGTTGTGTGGGGAGCAAAGGGGGGCTATTCAGGCGTTTAACACTGCTGAAGCACCATATCATGTCCCAGTCATACCCACAGTTGCATGGCCCAGGATAAAGTAGTAACACAGTGCTCTTCCACACGTGAGTTAATCTGCCCCTGGCCATGAGGAGTGGGCTTTATGGTTGCTCTTCTATTGCCTCATGGATTGGCAACGCAACTAGAACTATTCACTGCGTCTCTGAACTCTTCGTTTCAACAGTTGTTCCAACTGCCTTTGTAAGAAGCTGCAGGGAACACGTGCACATGGCGTGATCAGACATTTTCTTCCATTTTGGAAAAGGAAAGAAAGGAAGCTGCAGTGCTTTGCCAGAAACAATTCTAGTGGCAGCAAAGTTGGCTACAAGAGAATCTCAAGAGCCTCTGGCAGCAGTCCACATCAGTTATTTTTCTTAATTCTGGCTCATAAATGCTGTGAGCACTTTACATCAACATTAATTGGAAGTCAAGGGTTCACAGTACCCTCCAGGAATTAACACTACAGAATCAACAGAAAGTCTTCCACCAAGTCACATAAGGATTCCAGCCCCAAATAAAGCCCTGTGGTTTTATTTTTATTTTGGGAGGAGAGAAGAGAAGGGAGCCAAGGGACAAGCAGAGTCTTATGAGCAAATACAGATTCTTCTCCCCTGTCTTGCCCCATTAACTGTAACAAGACTTTTCAGCCTCTCTCCTCCAGATTACTCTAATTCAATCCCAGTCTCCAGTCACCATTGCTAACATTTCCATTTATAATATGAGTTTATCTAAATCTCTCACTGGGAGCAGTACAGCATTGAGGACTTTCATTTTCTCCCAGTGTTACACGACAAATGTAGTCTGAGAGAAATTCCAGCTATAACACTTTGCATTTTTACAGCATTGTTCACCTCAGATGGTGTTTTACAAAAAATAGCACTTACAGGCCTACCCAATATGAGGGTCCTGGCACGCTGTATGCTAAACAACTAGTAAAAATTCACTTCCTGATCCAAAAAGTTAGCAGTCTAAATAGGGAAGGAATGGGAGGGGAAGACAAACTAGTGACTAGTACGTTATCAAGGCAGCAGCATGGTCAAGTCTAGAAGCCAGCTCAGTCTTGTGTCCCGCATGCTGGACCATGCTGCTATTCAGGCATTACCTGAGCTCTGTGATACTTCTAAGGATCGATACACCCATGGAAGTCAGGAGGAGAGCTGACTCAAGGACTAACCTAAGATCTAAAAAATCTTCTACGAAAGCACACAGAATAACTTCCAAACCTCATGCTTCTTTCCCATCTCCTCACCACATCTCTCCTACATTTCAGAAGGATGTTATGGCCAGAGATGAGGACTTACTATAGAATGGGATAATTATAGAACAGTTAGGTTGGAAAAGACCTCTGAAGATGGACAAGCCCAACCTCCTCAAAACATGGTGAGTTCCGAAGTGAAATCGGGTTGCTCAGGGACTTAACAAGTTACAATATCTGCAAGGATGGAGACTCCACAACCTCTCTGGGCAACCTGTTCCAGTACTTAAGCACCCTCCCTGTGAAATAAAACTACCTTATATCTAAGAAATTTTCCCAATGCCTTTGAATTTTCTGTGTAGCAACTTGTATCCATTGCATCTTGTCCTTTTGCTGTGCAGTTCTGGTTCCGTCCTCTCTGTATCCCTCCTTGAGGTAGTGGAAGACTGCAGTTAGATCCTCCCTTAGCCTTAACTTGTCCAGGGTAAACAAGCACAGTGCTCTCAACTTTTCCTTGCACTGCCTTAACTTTCCTTAATTTTCCTATGCTGCAGCTCCCTAACCATCTTACTCCATGCTGGACTTGCTCCAGTTTATTCATCTCTCTCTTGCACAGGAGGTCAAAACTGAACACACTTCTTTACATGGGGTCTTGTAAGTAATGAATAGAGGGGAATAACCACTTGACCTGTTGGCTACAGTCTTGACAAGGCAGCTCAGTACGGAATTGGCTTTCATTGCTCTGAGGGTGTTCCTGCTGACTCATGATCACCTCGTTGCCCACCAGGACCCCCCACATCTTTCTGCAGAGCTGCTTTCTAGCCAGTTGGCCCCCAGCCTGTACTAATCTGTCTTGGCAGAACAGTGCGTTTCCATTGTGAACATTATAAGGCTTCTACCAGCCCATTCCTCCCACTTGTTGAGGTCCCTCTGTATGGAAGCTCTGCTCCAATCTAGCACATCAACTGCTCCCCTCCCACACATACAATTTGGCGTCATTCATGAACTTGCTGAGGGTGCATGTTGCCCCTTCATGCTGATGAAGGTGTTCAACAGTATCAGCCCCAGTACTGATTGCTGAGGAAAATCACTTGTAGTTCCCTGCCAGTTTTATTCCAAACCATTGATCACTCCTCTTAGAGCCAACAGTCCAATTTTTCATCCACTACCCAATCGATGTCTCACCAATTTAGCTACCAAGATGGTATGGGGGACCACGTCAGAAGCCTTGTCAAGGTAATCAACATCCATGGCTATTCCTTCAACCACAGAGCACTCATTTCATTCTAGAAGGTAATGAATCGGTCAGGCATCATTTGTCCCAGTAAATCTGTGCTGTTCTCAATTATCTTCTCACTCTTCAAATGTCTGGGAAGTAGCTTCCAACATGACTTGCTCCATAATCTCTTCAGGGACTGAGGTGATGCTACGAAGCCTGCAGTTCACATAGTCCTCCTTCTTGCATTTTTGTAGAACCTCATTCAAGAAACTTGTGGAAGGCTGGATGAGAGGTAAAATAACAGTAACAAGAATGAAAAACAGCACAGTGGAACATGAAACCACAAAATCCTTACAATGTT